>NC_053490.1:221833465-222540965 GCF_905171775.1 Rana temporaria | reverse complement strand
TATATGTTTATGTGCATCTTGGTGCCGCTGATCTCCTGTGACATCGTTGCAGCCACTTCCTGCCCCATGCACTACAGTAGTGGCAGGCAAAACCGCAGCACTCCAACTGTTGTGGAAGTCCAACAGAAGGTTGCCTCCCCCTGCATTACAAGAACAGCTGATCATCATTTCTTAGGACGGTCTGCCTGTGCTACAGTGTAAATGTGGTCACCATTGGGAGCGTGTGTGACAGGGTGACAACCCAGGAGAACAGGCAGTAGACAGGGACAGAGCATTGTCACCCTATAACAGGAAGTCGCAAATGACTTTTTTTTTTTATAGCAGGAACACTTAAAGTGGATGTAAACCTGATTCATGAAATCCTGATCTATGCACATATATCTGTAGTATGTTCTTATCTCTCTCCAAAGCACTAAGTGTTGTTTTGTTGCTCTGTTATCGGCATGATAACTTCTGACAAGTTCTCCGACAAGCAAGTAAAAACCAGGCTAAAATGTTTGTTGTGGGAGGTTGCTATAAATTGGCAGAGAGCTTGTCACAGCACAGCTCTGCACATTATTTCCTTTCTTTGCCTATGCGGAATGTGGGGGGTGCCTTTCCTCCAATCGGCTGTCTTGGCTGTATGCCAAGAATACACTTTCAGTGCTGAAAAGGAAGAGACAATCTCTAACACGACGTTCACTTTCTAAAGAATATATAAATCTGAACACAGAATATATGCATGTAAAACTTATGTGTGGAGATTTGTTTCATCCCTGTGTAACATGAGGCCGTTCATTTCACTGGGTATATGTGAGGGTTTACATCCACTGTGCTTTACCAAAAGCTGCAAATTTAAATACAGCCCCAAGTCTTAAAAAAAAGTGCGACGCGGTGTAAAATCTAAATAAAGGGCCAGTTTACACCACATGCAGTCCATTTCCTTTTTTTTTTTTTTTTTTTTTTTTCTGCGTCAAAAACACATGTAGGTAGATTCAGTAAGAGTTAGGCCGACTTATCAGTAGATAAGTCGACCTAACTCAGAATCTACGCCGACTTATGTTTAAGCGTATGCTCAAACAGAGATACGCTTAAACATATCTAAGATACGACGGCTTGCCCCGTCCTATCTTAGATTGCAATATTTTGGATTGCCGCTAGGTGGCGCTTCCATTGCGGTCGGCGTAGAATATGTAAATGAGGAGATACGCCGATTCACGAACGTACGCCCGGCCGACGTAGTACTATTACGCCGTTTGCGTAAGAGATAGGCCGCGTAAAGTTAGAGCTAGGCCCTATTGGAATAGTAATGTCAAGTATGGCCGCCGTTCCCGCGTCGAAATTCGATTTTTTTTTTACGTTGTTTGCGTAAGTCGTCCGTGAATCGGGATTTACGTTGTTTACGTCCATGTCAAAATCAATAGGCCCGTGCGGCATACTTAGCCGCAATGCACACTGGGAAATGTAGGCGCATGCGCAGTAAAAAAAAAAAACGTAAAAAACGTGAGGTCAAGCCTCATTATCATAAAACACGCCCCCCTCAAACGCATTTGAATTAGGCGCCCTTACGCCCGCCGATTCAGGCTACGCCGACATAACTTAGCAGGCAAGTACATTGTGAATCATGTACTTGCCTCGCTAACTTACGGCAGCGTAGCTTAAATTCCTTAAGCTACGCCGCCGCAAAGTTACGCGAACGTACCTGAATCTACCAAATGATAAGTAGATCATATGATTTCCAATGGCATAACTCGCACCAGTGCAGTCAGTTTTAAGGGCTTTCCGGTTCCAGAAAAAAGGGTAGAATACGTAAAAAATGCACTGGAACATACAGGTTCTTATTTAAGGTTAAGAGGGGGAAATGCACTGGAGTACATCCAAACACACATGCAGAAAAGCATGTGGAACGCATCCGGACTGCATCTCTATGGTGTGAACTGGCCCAAAAACAGAATGCATTGACTCATAAAACATGTATTTTATTCACAATAGAAAATTAAAAAAATAATTAATATAAGGACACTTACTTGTTCAAGGATTCAGCGATGTCGGCACCTAAACCAATTCTTCGGCTTTGGGTGCAGGCGTCTTGGGTAAGGAAAACCAGCAGTAAAGGGTTCCAGGTTCATAGGCAGATTTCTACTGTGTATGCCTGAGTCGTGCAGCGCTTTTTAGGACCCGTGTGTGTCCCGGAAGGAGGAGGGGCCTGGTATTATTGTAAATTGCTGCAGTGATCTTTTCAGAAAGTGGGAGCGGGTACCTGTCAAAACTAGGTACCCGCTCCCCCCCCCCAAAAAAAAAAGTGCCAAATGTGGAGGGGAGAGGATGCAAACGAGTAGACCTTCCCCTTTTGTGCGGAACTACACTTTAACCACTTAAGCCCTGGACCATTATGCAGGTAAAGGACCGGGCCCCTTTTTGCGATTTGGCACTTCGTCGCTTTAACTGACTGCGACGTGGCTCCCAAACAAAATTGATATCCATTTTTTTTTTTTTCCCCACAAATAGAGCTTTCTTTTGGTGGTATTTGAAAACCTCTGCTTTTTTTTTTTTTTTTTTTTTTTTTTGCGCTATTAAAAAAAAAATAGAGCGACATTAAAAAAAAAAAAAAAAATGCAATATTTTTTACTTTTTGCTATAATATCCCCCAAAAAAATATATAAAAAAAAAAACATTTATAGCGTTTACAAAATAGGGGATAGTTTTATGGCATTTTTATTAATATTTTTTTTTTACTAGTAATGGCGGCGATCAGTGAATTTTTAATTTTTTTTTAAATGCACTGATTACTGTGAAAATGACACTAGCAGTGAAGGGGTTAACCTGTAGTGGGCGCTAAAGGGGTTAAGTGTGACCTAATTTGTGTTTCTTACTGTAGGGGGGCGTGGCTGGGCGTGTGATGTTTGTTTACACTTACCTCTCCCCGTTCTTCCTCTCTGTGACCCGATCGCGGGACTCCGGCGGCGATCGGGTCCGTGGGTCCCACGAGCGCGGTCGGCACGCTGGCGACCCACGGCCGGGCTTCTTAAAGGGGACATACCCGTACGTCCATATGCCTAGCCCAGGGGTTGACAAATTTGGCGACCTGGCGCCCGGGATTTGTCGATCCCTGGCCTAGCCATGCCATTCTGCCGACGTAAATAGTGGTTAAACTAAAAGTGTACAATTTTAAGAAAAAAAGGTAGTTTTAAAATTGATGGCAGTAATAAATCTCAAAAAGCAACAAAAAGCAGCCAAGTAAGTGGTACTAACAAGGAAGAGCTGGAAGAACATTTAGCAACCAAGTAAGTGAATTGGTAACAGGACTGGGTATAAAAAGAGCATCTTAGAGAGTCACATTGTCTCAGAAGTAAAGATAGGCTCAAATCCACTGCATGGGCTCAAGAATACTTTAAAAAATATCACTGTCTGTGAATGCAGTTTGCTGTGTCATCCAGAAATGCAAGGGAGAGTTCTATAGTGCAAAGAAACCATATCTGAACATGATCCAGAAATGCCCCATCTTCTCTTGGCTCATTTAAAATGGCCTGTTGCAAATTGGGAAAACTGCTCTTTAGTCGGACAAATCAAAATTTTACTTTTTTTTTGGCAACAACTAAAAAGGAGAGGGACCTTCCAGCTTATCAGCACTCAATTCAAGACTGCATCTCTGATGGTATGGAGATGCATTAGTGTGTATGGAGTGGGCAGCTTGCACATCTGGAAAGACACCATCTATGCTTAGACATATCCAGGTTTTAGAGCAGCATTTGCTCCCATCCAGGCATCTTTCAGGGAAAGTTTTGCATATTTCAGCAGGACAATGCTAAACCGCTTGCTGCATCTATGACAACAGCATGGCTTAGTCGATGCCTTTATCCGCTGTTCGGTGCTGCTGCCACCATTTCCGGTAAGGGAACCTGGCAGTGAAGCCTTGCGGCTTTACTACCGGGTCCCTACTGCGCATGCGCAGAGCACGCTGCACTCTTACTGGTATGGCAGTAGGGGGAGGAGGAGGGGGCCGGATTTTTGATGTACCTTAATGTGGCGGGGTCTAACAGAAGTAGGGACAGGGTACCTGTCAAAAACAGGTACTTGCTCCCCCCCCCCCCCCCGAAAGGTGCCAAAAATGGCACTGGAGGGGGCGGGGGGGTTCGGATAAGTGTGGATGTTACACCATTGTATACATGGCCCTGTCCCAACTTTGAGACGTAATGCTGCCATTAATTTCCATATTACCATATTTTTTTTCTTAAGTGGTCCCTCCTAGGTGTTGTTTTCGCATACTAGCTCATTATGAAATGCTTACCTTTTTAGAAAGATGCCATGGATTGGCGTCGGCCCTATAAGCCAGCAGGGTGCATCTTCCACCGGAGTTACTTCCGGGTTCGTGGCTCCGTCGCTGTGATTGGTCCGAAGCAGTGATGACGTCACGGCATGACTTCTGAAGCAACGGCACCAGCGTCCCGTTTCCTCAGTGCGCATATACTGAAAATCTCCTTAACTGTGCAATAGGCCAGTGTTTCTCAACCTTTTTCTAGTCGGGGCACCCTTAAAAAGTATTTTCAGTCATGAGGCACCCCAGTCCAAGGCTTGGTTCACATTACGGTGTGTTGCAGAACACGGGCAAAATCGTGCTCACAGACAAATGCTCTGCTTCTTAATGGTACCCCCACATATTGGAAAACGTGTGGTGCTTTTGCTGCAGTGCAATTTAAAAAAAAAAAGTTTGAGGACTTGTTTCCCTGCATTTTGTGGGTACGGAAATTAATGGACTGCCCTACATGCAGCTACACAGATGTGAACCAAGGACTTGTTCACATGTCGTAGGGGCGGTAAAACCACATGGTTGAGCTGTTTTACCACCCCCAACTTCTCCACCTTAGCTGCAGAGGCAGCAGCTGAGGGTGTTCACATGCTGTGGCTGCAACTGGAGGTATACCGAGGGTGAATAGGGCTGCACTGAAACTACCCCGCAACTGTGTGCATTGGACAGTTGCAGTGTAGTGATGCTGCATTTACGGGCCTAAAACAGGTGGTGAGGAAGCAAGATGATGCCTCTTTACCGCCTGTCAAATGCCTCTGAAAAGCGATCTGTGCATGGATTGCTTTTCAGAGGAGCAGCAGTCCTTGCTGCTATTAAAACAAGCCCTACAAAAGCCATTCTGATGGTACAGGAATGGGGGGGGGGGTCAGGATTAAAAGTAACATACACACATACATACAGACATATGCTTACACACATGCTTACATGCATACACACATGGAAAAGAGAAAAGCCCTAAGGCTGACGCAGCGCTAAAGGAAATTAGTGAAAATAAAAAATGATTGTGTATCATATGTTGAAAAAATAAATTAAAAAAATGAAGCAGCTAGCACTAAAGTTCAGCACAAAAACTTCAAAGCAATACATAATACAAAGGAGTGCAGCGCTACAATACCCACTCATATAGAAAAATAAAGTGAAAAAAAAACTATGGATTTATATACCACTTTTTTTCACTTTACACATACACACATGCTTACACACACACACATACCTACATGCACACACACGCACACACATACATACATACATGCACTCACATGTGCACACACACAGACACATGTATAAAACCATTTTAAAATGAATTTAGCTTCTAGCTCAGTACCTTTCTAGATTCCTCATTTAGCCGGGTACTGCACTCTAGGGGGAAGCAGAGAGCACAGCACACTCCTATGCACTTTACTTTCTATTTTGAAGCTGACAGAGCTTCTCACAGTTCGGCAGGAGAGCTCATCTGACAGCCTTCTCTCCACTGACCCCGCGGCACACCTGAGAACCTCTGACGGCACACCAGTGTGCCGCGGCACACTGGTTGAGAAAGGCTGCAATAGGCCACTGATGGCGCCTTTTGATGATGAAACGCGTAGGAACGAGCAGGAGCGTGTCACGCGGATGTGACCTGGGACGCGTCGACCATTTTGTTGGTTGGAAACACTGGTCGTTTCCATGTGCCTGCTTATATCCTTGATTATGTGAGTGAAAAATCTCTTTTTACTTAATACATTTATATACTGGATGTCTGTGCAATGAGTGTTCCTGAGGGTACCATTGCTAAAGTTTGGGTCCGCACATTGGTTTCCTTAATGATTGATGGTGGCTTTTGAGCATACATATCCATACCTGTGGAGTGTGATGCATGTAACCCTGGCAAAGTTGATTAGTCTATGTATGATGATCTCTGGTGCTAACATTTGATTAACCACTGTGCATATCCCTTCTACTGAGGGTAAGAGTCATTATTATTGGGTTTCATCAAGATTCACCAAGATTTTTTATTAACTATTTATGGACTACATATGGGGGGGGAGGGTGCTTATTGTGGTGATATATGATTGCCTAAGTTAATCACATGGTACAGGTAGCTAGGTGCCATGTGATTGCTTTTGGCAGATCACATCCATAAACAAGCTATTCGTGAATGGAAAGTCATTCATGACAGGTTGTTTACATTATCATGTGATTTGCTACAGGGCTGATTTGATTTAAATCGGTAGTAAAAAGGCTTGATTTAAATCATAGTTTTTAAAGAGCGACTGTCATCTCGGTCCCGCAGCAGCTCCTCCTCTGACCCGCTGTTAACTCGTGGACAGTCCCATTCACTTTAATGGGATTGCTGGTGATGCGGCAGTGACGCAACAAGGTGAGGGACGTGGCAGCAGCAGGTGAATGGATGCCCGCTAACTGGCACTGCCTTGATGGATCTGAAATGACAGGTGCTCTTTAAATATAAGGTCTTATTTTTGCTGGTAGTTCGAATCTTTAATATTTACCAACAAAATTTAAGGTTTTCTATTTAGAATAATAAGCTGTCAGGTTAGTAAAACAGCGACATTGGAACCCATACAGTTTGTAGTGTACATAGATTTGCAAAACAATGGGATAGAGAAATATTTCTCAACTTTGTTTTACCTCATGGTTACTGTGAAATTGTGTGCATGTTATCTCGGCTTGCAGACCTTGGATTCATTGAATGAGTTTACCAAAAAATTTAATATTGTAAAATTTACACTCTCATAATGCATAACGAAGCTCCATTTCATGTTGAATAAACTAAATTATTAATATATCCTAAATAGAAAACTATCTTTAGATAGATTTTTACGCCAAAAGCATTTTATTGAAATAAATTGGATAAAACACTTTTTTTTTTTTTTAAATCATTGATTTCTATTCACCCTGGATCGCTATGACCAATCATGGCAAACACATGATACCCCGTTACTGAATATCCGTAAACAGCAATCCACTGTGTCCGATGCCACCCCTCCACAGTGAATGTACTGTGGCGGGGCGGCAAGTGGTTAAATAGAAACCATATAACATGAACATATTTCTATTCAAAGTGGAAGCAGATCTATTCTGTCGACTGTATTATTTATAGGGGTGCAACGGATCAAAAAACTCACGGATCGGATCGATCCTCGGATCAAGAGTCACGGATCGGATCGTTTTTCGGATCAGCAATAAAGAAAAAATTTCAAATGTACAGATAAAAAAGTAATCTCCTTAAAATGACCACACCGTATAAGCTTTGATCTCCATAAATGGTATCAACATTCCCTGCACTTATTGCCAAAATCAGTGGAAAATTAAATAAAAGGATATTATAAAAAAAGTTTGCCTACAAAAGATTGAAGGATAGGTGCAATATTATCTTCCAAAATCATACCATTTGTTGATCTAGTGCAGGGGTCTCAAACTCAAATTACCTGAGGGCCACAAGACAAGTTTTCATATGCCATGGGGGGCCGCATGCAAACTTTCAAACTTCAAAAACAACAGTACTGGTGTCAGCGAACAAATTATTAACCCCCAGCACTGGTGTCAGCGAGCGCATTATTACCACCAGCACTGGTGTAAGTCAGGGTTTGACAAATTTGCTTGGAATCTAGGAGCCAGCTAAAAAAATTAGGAGCCAGAAAACGCACCCCGTCCCGACGAGCTTGCGCGCAGAAGCGAACACATACGTGAGCAGCGCCCGCATATGTAAACGGTGTTCAAACCACACATGTGAGGTATCGCCGCGATTGGTAGAGTGAGAGCAATAATTCTAGCTCCTCTGTAACTTAAAACATGCAACCTGTAGATTTTTTTAAACGTCGCCTATGAAGATTTTAAAGGGTAAAAAAGTTTGTCGGCATTCCACAAGCGGACACAATTTTGAAGCGTGACATGTTGGGTATGAATTTACTCGGCGTAACATTATCTTTCATAATATTAAAAAAAATGGGGATAACTTTACTGTTGTCTTATTTTTTAATTTAAAAAAGTGAAATTTTTTCCCAAAAAAGTGCGCTTGTAAGACCGCTGCGCAAATACGGCGTAACAGAAAGTATTGCAACGATCGATATTTTATTCTCTAGGGTGTTAGGATAAAAAATATATATAATGTTTGGGGGTTCTAATTAGAGGGAAGAATATGGCAGTGAAAATAGTGTAAAATGACATTAGAATTGCTGTTTAACTTGTAATGCTTAACTTGTAATACCAACGGCCACCACCAGATGGCGCCAGCTCACATCTGGTGGTAATAACTTGTAATACCAACGGCTCACCACCAGATGGCGCCAGCTCAAAAAAAAAAAATTTTTTTGCTCCCCCTCACTTCCACCCTGCCTGCGGGCCATTTATAACTGGTCTGCGGGCCGCAAATGGCCCGCGGGCCGGTACTTTGAGACCACTGATCTAGTGCAAGCCTGTGGAAGAAAGCCAGGGATGTGCTTTGAATTATGTGCTTGCATTTATCTAAATGATCATGACACTGTGCTAAGTGTTGCCAACTTACTGCCTTTTTAGAATTAAAATGTAGTTGAGTCCCATCTTCTCCATCCAGTGTGCTTGCCAGAGCAAAGCGTGACATGGCTCCCCGCCTCAGCGCGCTGACTACAGAAGTCAACACGCTGAGGCGGGGAGGCGTGTCACGCTGTGCTCTGGGCTCTGGCAGGCACACTGGGTGGAGCCAGATGGCCGCCGCTCCGGAGCTTGGCCGAAGCCGGGGACTTTCCTAGGCTCCGGAGCGCTCCGCGGATCGCGGGGTGTGCCACCATTTGACAGGCACTATTGAATGCTATGGAGAGGGACAGTATATTTGTCACCTGCAACAGCGAGGCTCAATCTGACAAATGGGCTGTCTCTCCGCTCTTTGCATAGCATTCAGTTTTGCCCGCATGCACGGACACTTTTTGACGGAGGGCACAAATTGATAGAACACCGGTCACACTCTCCTGTCATGCGAATTGGATGCAGGAAACCCTTCATCCAATTTGCATATGTGTGAACCTGGCCTAAAGTGTTACTAAACTCACAACAGTAAAATCAGTCTGTTTATGCAGTAAAGCATGCTTATTGTGCTCTCTATGGAAACAAAGGTGTTAATCCTGCGCATTGTGTAAAAATGCTGTTTGATCAAGTCGTCTTTGACACTTGAGCGTTTTTTTTTTGGCGAGTTTGCATGTTATCAGCACTGTCCATAGGACAGTAAGAGAAGAATGAAAACTCCTCCTACAAACTTTAATCAGTGCTGGGCCAGAATTTCCATGTTCTGTTTACTGTGGGAGACCAGATATAGTGAATGCAGGGTCCTGGGTTTAGTAACATTATAATGGGCCATTCTCACTTGGTTTTTGCTTAGAATAAAGATCACGATGCTCGGCGTAACCTCTTTTTTTTTTTTTTTTTTTTTTTTTTCTTCTTCTTTTTTCATTCATTGAATTGTAGCGCAAATACAGTGTGACATTAAAATATTGCAACAACCTTTTTTTTTTCTTTCTCTCTAGCAGAAAAAGACTGATTTTAACTTGTAAGCAACAAGTGTAAAAAAAAAAAAAAAAAAAAAAAAAAAAGGGGGTTCACCTTTTAGAGCCCATTCACACCTAGGCGTTTTGTCGCCTGTAGTGTGACGCCCGCTGCCGCCCCGACACGCCAGAGGGATGATTTAACATTGCCCTCTATGGAGATCGTTCACGTCTCCACGCCTAACGCCTGCCGCCTGAAAAAAAGTCCCGGACCTTTTTTTTCAGGCGGCTTTCGGCGTTCGGCATAGGAGATGGGAACCATCTCCATAGGGGGACAATCTAGGGGCACATCTAGGCGGACAATGGCGGCGTTTTGTTGCCGCAAAACGCGGTACAAAACGCCGCTATTTGTCGCCGCAATTCGCGGGACAAAACGCCGCGATTTTGTCCGCCTAGATGTGAATGCAGCCTTAGGGCCCTTTCACACGGGGCAGATCAGTAATGATCCACCCCGTGAACCTTTGTTTGCTCAACGGGGATCGCTCCGTTGATTCCCGCTGAGCCGGCAAATGTCAGGGCGGTCCCCGCACACTGTACAGGGACCGCCCTGTCTTTTCTCCGCTCTCCCCTATGGGGGGATCAAATGAACACGGACCGTCTGTCTGTGTTCATCTGATCCGCAGACGGAAGGAAAAATAGGGTTTTCCTCCGTCTGCAGAATGAGGCGGGTGAGATTGGGTGTCAGCGGATGCATCCTATGCATTAAGTTGAAAAAAATCATGTCACTGACCGGCCCCCCATTTTACTCACCTGAGTTCTGTATTCCCCCTCCGGAGATGCACATTTCCTCTCTGCCTGGGGTTCTCTTTGTTCTGCCTATTTTTTTATAACCGGATCAAATTCGCACTGCATATATGTGAACAACCTTCATTGGAAATAATGCTTTCTTACATGACATGCAAATCTATGCTTTTCAGAGCGTGTGTGAACTGGGGCTTAAAGTGACCATGTCAGGCTAAAAGAGGCAGTACCATGTCTTGAAATGTTAAATTGCAGTATGATGTTCTCCAGGCGCTGCAAATATTGGAGAATTAATAGCGCAATTCAGGTCTGCCTGAAGCTTTCTACGAGTGTTTTGAGAATGATGGTTATCACTTTCCATTAGTGATTTTAATTATGAGGAAATCCTTAGGCCCCTTTCACACATACGGATCCCGTCAGGATCCGTACCTTTCTCATCCGGGGATCACTCTGTTGATCCCTGCTGAACCGGCAGATGACAGGGTGGTCCCTGCACAATGTGCAGGGTCCGCCCTGTCAGATCCCTGTCAGATCTCCTCTCTCCTCTATGGGGGGATTGGATGAACACGTACCGTCTGTCCGTGTTCACGCGATCCGATCTGCATATGGATGGAAAAATAGGATTTTCCTCCGTCTGCAGAATCAGACCATAGCGGGGACCGATGAGATCGGGTGTCAGCAGATGGTCATCTGCTGACACCCACTATCCCATAGGGATTAATGTATGTCCGTATTTCATCCGAAAACGGATGGATGAAATACGGACATACGGTCCGCATGTGTGAAAGGGGCCTTACTGTTTATGCCAAGAGAAAACATATGTTTGACTTCTACTATAATTTAGTACTTTTATGCTTTATGGAATCCACCCACATTTGCTTAGAAATCTGTAACATACATCATGTTGTTTTTTTTTGTTTACTTATTTTCAGTTATGTGTGAGTGCAGAAACCGCTTCCTAGTCTATAACTTTTCCTGCCACTTCTAAATATAGCAATAAATACTACTGGTTTTCCCTGAAAATGTCAGCTTATGACATATTTTATTCTTTCTTATTGACTAAGCCTGTAATGGGCACATACCCATAAGCAAGGGTCATCCGAGTGATGAACGGTGGCTTTCAGTCCTTGGAAATGAGGTGACAGCCTCTGATGAATTGCTGTTATTTTAGGGATATGTAAATGTGTGCCTTCTCTGTATTTTGGGTACTCCGGTGCCTACTGCATTTGCCAAATGGTATGTAGAGAGCGAGGTGAATTCAGTAAGGGCTATTGTTATTTGCTGTTCTTGCATGATTTATTCTAGACATTTTAAATGCTGGGGTCAGTTTCACACAACTGTGCAAATGTAGATTTATTAGTCTGACTCATTTCTAATTATGTTGCTCCTCTCCAAACTTACATTGGGAGACTTGAAAATTGCTATAGCACCCTTTGCTGTTTGCCATATTAGCTTAAAACTGATCACATTTACAAATGATTTTGTATGTATTTTGACTTATGATATAGATATATATATATATATATATACATACACATTAAGTTTGTATGTAAAATAGATATAGATATCTACATCTCTCATTCTGCTGTGAATTATTTGGACTTGTCTGCTTTTGAGAATAGCAGATATAAAATTGCATTGTGTTGAGCAGTAAAAGGGGGGAAAAAAAAGAACTTGCATTTTGTTAATTGCTTTGTGCAGGTTCATTGTTGTGCATTTGAAATGCTATTCCTCGTAATAAGTCCTTAAGGCCCCATGCACACGAGAAGCAATTACAAACACCTCTAAACTCACGTTTTCAAAGGCAAAAACCGGCGTTTAAAACGCCAGTTTTTGCCGCGAATTGTGCGGCGTTTTGCCGCGATTAGTGGCGTTTTACTGCGTTTGCGACTCTCAGCGCTCATCTCAAAGACATTGTAGACCCTCCCAAAATTTAAAACGCAAAAATAAAACGCTTCTGAACCCAAAATTTTGCGTCTGAAAAAACGGACATAAACCCAACTGCTTTAAAACGCCAAAAAACGTGATTGTGTGCATGGACACATAGGGTAACATTAAATGTGTTTAGGGGCAGTTGAAAAAAATGCCCAAATGCCTCTGAACTCGAGTTTAGCAGTGTCTCGTGTGCATGGGGCCTTAAAGTGAGTTGGTGCTTCAAAAAATGGAGATAAACATGTTTGGTCAATGCATGTTGTGCACTGCACAGATGTGAATAATGCAAACCTGTACACTTGTGTTATTCACATGTAAAATGCAGAGCTGTGAAAAGATACCCCATATGTGAACTGTTGCACCTGCAAAATGATGTGTAACATGTGTTCAGTAAAAGTCTGCAATATAGTGTAAATTCCTTACAGTTTATATAATCCCCAGGTCAAATATGGCCCAGTCACACCAATGCATGACGATAATGCACATGTTACCATGATGCATGGTAACATGCATTTGTGCACTGTGATGCCATTTGTGCACTGTGATGCCTCTTTCGTGCGTCTCAGTTGAGGCTGGTGGGAGGCCAATGCGGAGGTTTCTCTCTGCTGGCTTCCAGCGCCATCTTCCCGGCGTCTGCAAGGCTCTCAGGGCGTGGGGTGATGACGGCGCGCGTCGCTTCCGGCTCCAGCCGAGGAGAGGCCTCACAGACCGCACCGGAGACGCATCGCAGCCTGGGAGAGAGGCGCCCGAACTGTCCTCACACGGCGCCAGCGTCCCCATCCGGGATCACATGGAGCACAAGGACCGGCCTTCTACAACCGTGGCTGCAGAGGAGACCACTGGGGGTGAGTCTACCTGTTCAGCGGGGGTTAGGATGGGGGTGGGACTCTGTCTCTTCCCCTTGCTTTTACACAGTGTTCATCTGTGCATTCCTGTGTATATTTTTTCTTTACAGGAGAAGACGTCACTGCCCAGGGGGGAGCTAGCCGTTCTTCCAAAGACCCTGCCCGTGTTAAAAAATGTGGCTATTGTAATGGGAAATTGCCCTCAGATTACTACAAGCCCTTCTGTTTTAAGTGTATTAAGACGTTAGCAGGGAAAGAAACTTCTCAGGTTATGAAGGACTTCCTCTCTGTCCAGACTCAGATGCTTGCCACTCTCAAAGAGTTTCAAGCCTCTCTTAAACCCAGTGAGCCTGAATCCCACACTGCGGGGCCCTCCTCTCAGGAGAGTTCTTCTTCCTCTCGGCTTGGTAGTCCGCCAGGAGTCCCTGGGATCCCTGTTATCAGACTCAGAGGATTCAGAGGCCCCCGATCAGGGCCCTGCTGAAGAGGGTCTGGTGGATAGTCAGGCAGAGGAGGAGGAGGATTCCAAGGCAGGGCAGTACATCCTTTTTAGCTGACGACATGGAAGCTCTCCTTGGTGCAGTTTATGCCTCGGAGGAGATTCAGCAGCCGGCTGAACAGGTATCCGCTCAGGATAGAATGTACCAGGGTTTAGTGAAGCCCCAGCCGAAAACCATTCCGGTACATCAGTCTCTCAAGGAGATTGTCCTTAGGGAATGGACAGAACCCGAGAGGAGGCTTCTAAGATATAAGACCTGGAAGAGTCGGTGTCCCTTTAAGGAGGAGGTTGAGGATAAATTCTTTAAGGTACCTAGATTGGACGCCTCTAGCACAGGTGTCCAAGCAGTCTGACCTCTCTTTTGAGGACACAGGTAACCTTAAGGATTTGATGGATTGGCGCGCAGAGACTTCCTTGCGTAGGGCTTGGGAGGCCAATGCGGCAGCATTGAGCCCCGCATTGGCCTCACCATGCATAGCTAGGAATGCGGATGCTTGGATTTCCTGGTTGATGGACCATGTTTCCCGCGTCCCTAAGTCTAAAGAGATACTAAATTCTCTACAAGTCATAGGTAGTGCAGTAGCTTTCTTAGCTAACGCCGCAGTGGAGACCGTACGAACTACCGCAAAGACAGGAGCTCTTGTGAACTCTGCCAGGAGAGCAGTGAAGGTTCCCTCCTTTTTGGCACGGGTCTTGACCAGGCCCTGACTAGGTCTACTGAAGAGGGTAAAAAATTCCCCATGAAACCCAAACAGATTAAAAGGACATTTTTTCGAGGCCCACAGGGTAAAAAACGCTTTTCAGAAAGAAAGCCGGTCGGTAACAGGCGTTGGGAATTCGGAAAAGACAAACAATAGGGGAATATCTTTTTTTTCTCAACCAAAAATCCAACGACAAAGATTCCAAGTGACAGAAGGGTTGGGGGAAGACTTTCCCATTTTCTCTCCAGATGGGAAAGTATAACTCAGAGCCCCCATATCCTCCGGATCATAAGGGAGGGCTACAAGCTGGAGTTTTCTCTGACGCATTTGCCCAGAGATCCCCTCAAGGCGACAGGTCTTTTACGGAACGTCACAGAGCTTGCTCAGCAGGGTGTCATGGTTCCGGTACCCGGGGACCAACAGGGTCTGGGAGTTTACTCCCATATCTTTGTGGTTCCAAAGCCATCGGGGAAGTTCAGGCTTATAATCAACCTAAAGCCCCTGATACTTTTCTCCGCTACAAGAAGTTTCGCATGGAGATTGTTTACACCCTCAGGAAACTTCTTCTGAGAGAAGTGTTAAGCGTCCTTCAAGTCTTTTGTAATCATTATCTCCACGTCCCGATCTTCCCAGGGCACCAGAAGTTTCTCAGGTTTGCGATCGCCTCTGCCCAGGGGATTTAACATTGGCAGTTTGCTGCCCTCCCCTTTGGTCTGGCTTCCAGCCCAAGAGTCTTCACAAAGGTCCTAGCGGAGGTGGTCGCCTTCCTGCACCTGCAGGGGATAGTGTTTGTCCCATATCTCGACGATCTGATGCTTTACAATCAGAGTTGAGATCTCCTCCTAGCAGACCTGGCCACGGTCATAAATACCTTGGAATCCCTGGGCTGGATCATCGACAGGGAAAAGTCCTCTCCGGTACCAGAACAAAGGAAGGTTTACCTAGGTTTCCTGGTAGATTCTCTAGAGAGAGAGAACTTATTTTGCCCTTGGACAAGGTCCAGGGTCTTGTGACAGCGGTCAGATCTGCGTTGGAGAAGGAGTCCTCTTTCAGGGACATCATGAGGCTGCTGGGTCTAATGACCTTGTGTATACCAGCCGTTCCGTGGGCTCAGCTCCACTCCAGGCCTCTCCAACACTTCCTCCTTTCCTCTTGGAATGGAAAGGGAGAGACTTTAGACGAGAGGATCACCATCCCAGATTCAGTAAGAGACACTCTGAGGTGGTGGCTTCTTCCTCAGAACTTGCAAGTGGGTCTTCTGTGGAGTCAAACCGACCCCATCAGGATTACCACGGATGCAAGTTCCTGTGGGTGTGGGGCTCACTTAGACGAGCTTTCAGCCCAGGGTTCCTGGAACCCACGGCAGAGGGGCACTTCTTCGAATTTCCGTGAGTTATTGTCGGTCGCCCTAAGGGCGTTCAAGGAGAGAATTCAGGGCCAGGAGGTCCAGATTCTGTCCGACAATGCTACCACGGTAGCCTTCCTGAATCATCAGGGAGGCACCAGATCTCGCGCCCTTCTGACGTTGTCTCTAGAGATCCTGGGCTGGGCAGAACTGCGGATCTCCTCTTTCGGCGGTCCACATAAAGGGAAGCCTCAATCTGGAAGCAGACTAGAGTCGCCAACCGTTCGGCCGACCAGAGGTAGATCTCTTCGCCCGCAAGGGAAACGGGAACGTTTTTTTTCCCCTCTCCCGGGAGCAGGGTTCGGAGGGAGTATACGCACTGGCCCAGGTATGGAATTTTCACCTGGCCTATGCCTTTCCTCCTCTGAACCTAATTCCGAGGGTCCTGCAGAGACCGAGTCTAGCAAGGGGCAGACTGATTTTGGTCATGCCTTGGTGGCCCAAGAGGACCTGGTTCCCTGCTCTAGAGAGCTGGTCGGTAGCTCCTCCCCTCCTTCTCCCAGTTCGGCCGGACCTTCTTCGGCAGGGTCTGGTCTTCCATCCAGAGCCCAGCTTCTTCAAGCTGATGGCCTGGTGCTTGAAAAGGCAGAACCTGCGGGAGAAGGGCTGCTCTGGAAAAGTAATCAACACACTCCTTGCTAGTAGGAAGGAGGTTACCAGGCGTATTTACGCCAAGATCTGGGGAGTCTTCTCACGCTGGTGCACAGCGAAGGAGGTATCTCAACAGGAAATCCCGGTTTCCCTGGATTTTCTCCAGGATGGGGTTGATTTAGGGCTCGCCACCAAGACCTCGAGAGTCCAAGTGGCAGCCTTGTCTTATTTTTTGGACAGGAGGTTATCTCTGGACTCCCTGATTAGGAGGTTTCTGACAGCCAGAGATAGAATGTCCCCAGTGCAGGTTTCTAGAGTCCCGCCCTGGAATCTTTCTTTAGTTTTGGAACAACTAACTAACGCTCCGTTTGAGCCATTAGACAGTATCTCAGTTAAGTTTCTCACTTAAGTTTTCTTTTCTTCTGGCGATCACTACAGCCAAGAGAATAGGTGATATTCAATTAAGGAGATGTTTTTTTGTTTATTTGATGACAGGGTTATTCTCAGTCAAGATCCCCTATATCTCCCCAAGGTGGTGTCAAAATTTCACAGGTCACAGGAGATAGTTCTCCCTTCTATTTGTTTGAATCCGCAGAATGAAAAAGAGGCCTCCTTTCATTGTCTGGATGTCAGACGTTGTCTGTTAGTTTATTTAGATAGAGTTAGCGATTTTAGAAAAAATCTGTTAATTTTTTTTCCGGGCAGAAAAGAGGCCATCAGGCATCCAGGGCCTCCATTTCTTGGTGGATAAGGCAGACGATTTCTCTAGCCTACGAGCAGGCTGGTAAAACAGCCCCAAGAGGAGCAGATTTGCAAAGCTGCGACATGGTCAAGCCAGAACACGTTCTTAAGACACTATAGAGTGGAACTGCTGTTGCCTCAGGACTTGGCATTTGGTAGAAAGGTCCTGCAAGCAGTGGTCCCGCCCTAAGGTAGGCCTGAAGCTACTTGCTTCTCTCTCATTGTGCCGTCCTGGAAGATGACTTGAGAAAGTACCAGTTACACTTACCGGTAACGGTGTTTCTGGGAAGTCTTACAGGACGGCAGGCCTACTTCCCACCCTCTAAATACGATTATTTGTTTGTATTTTGGGGGTATGTTATTTACTCCCGTGCACTGATGGGTCTATACTTTATCATAAACTGAGGAGGGCGGGGTTTTTAACCTTTTTTGATTGTGTTTCCTGTCAGGTGGAGCCAGTTCTCTCTCATTGTGCCATCCTGTAAGACTTCCCAGAAACACCGTTACCGGTAAGTGTAACTGGTATTTTCTTATGAGAGGCTGTGAATCCATTTCCCTTTTCTCAGTTTAGATTTTAATCACTTGCGTACCAGGCTGTAATTTCCCTTCATTTCAGTCTAACAGGGTTTTTTTTTGGACCATTCTCTGTAAACCCAAGAGATGGTTGTGTGTGAAAATCCCAGTAGATGAGACTAGACTAGACCGTCTGACACCAACAACCATACCACGTTCAGTCACTTAAATCACCTTTCTTCCCCATTCTGAAGCTCGGTTTGAACGTGACGCATGAAGAATGTCACCCAAAAGTAGCTCCTGAAACTTTTTTGGAGCGACTTGCTTCACGCAATGCAGGTTGCAGAACGATTTATCGCAGCAGACCCGCACTGATATTTTAGGTGTCATTCACATGAATGGCATCTCAAATGCTGCAGCAGGCAGGTATGTATATTATATATATTTTTTATTTATTTACATTCCCACACTTCATCTTTTAATATGGACCCCATTTTGTATTCAAGAAACAGATTTAAAGTGTACTTTTTTTTTTTTTAGGTAACGTAAGAGCTAGATAGCTTTGTTTGAATTTTTTTAAATGGACACTGTGGTTTTTGGAGCTGTGGTTTTCTTTTAGGTCTTAAAGCTGAACTCCAGGATAAGGAAATTCTGTCTAAATACAGGAGGCATGCGTATTCTTACTGGAACCTTGATGCGCTTTGTGTATTTTATTTTCAGAATTGTTCAGTAATTCCTTGTAAAATTGTGCCTCTGAGCAGAAACCTTTTTGTAATTGGTGGGAGGGGGGCTGCCTATTTTCCAAAAAGGTATCATTTGGGTGGGTATTTAAGCTATCCTGGAATTGTAGTGCCTTAAGAAATGATAGGCAGTCAGTACTGATCAATTTTCAACTATATGTACCATAGTTTGTAGACTCCATAACTTTTTACAAACTTTCCACAACTTTTACAAAGACTAAATATAGATTGATTTGGGTTATTTTTACCAAAGAAACATATCCAAATACATTTTGGCCTAAATTTATGAAGAAAGATTATTTGCAGTACTTTTGGTAATTTTTCGTTTATGTAGCAAAAAAATTAAAGTGATTAACCACTTCCCTACCGGCCCATAGTAAAATGACGTCCACAAAGAACCTCTGCCGTTCAGAGTGGACGTCATATGACGTCCTGGGCTTTGTGGGGGGGATACCTGAATGATGCCTGCAGCTAGAGGCATCATTCAGATATCCTTCTCTTGTGCCGGCGATTCTGCACAACGTAAGAACGATCATAGCGGCGGTTCCGCCGCTAGATCGTTCTTACAGGCGGCGGGAGGGGACACCCCCCCCCCCTCCCGCCGCCATCCGGTGCTTCTCCGGGCTCTCCCGTGCCATCGGGGGCCCGGAGAACGAATCGTCCGGCGCTCGCAGGAAGCATAGAGATGACTGGTGACCAGATGGGCACCAGTTATCTCTATGACCGTCGGAGGACCCGGGCGCGATGTGATGATGTCACGCCCGGGTCCCCGTAAGTAAACAAAGCCGCGATTGCGGCTGCTAAGCAACAGTAAACATGAGATCGGTGAATTTTTTTTTACCGATTTCATGCTTTCAGGCCTGGAGGAGAGATGTGGGGTCTTATTGACCCTGCATCTCTCCATAAAGAGTACCTGTCGCACACATTCCTATTACAAGGGATGTTTACATTCCTTGTAATAGGAATAAAAGTGATAATAAAAAAAATAAAATTAAAATAAAGTGTAAAAAAAGAAATAAATATGTAAAAAAAAAAAAAAAAATACATTTTTTTTTTAACACCCCTGTCCCCAGTAGCTTGCGCGCAGAAGCGAACGCACACGCATGTCCCGCCGACATATGTAAACGCCGTTTAAACCACATATGTAGGTTTCGCCACGTGCGCTAGAGTGCCAGCAACAATTCTAGCACTAGATCTCCTCTGTAAATCTAAACTGGTAACCTGTAAACATTTTCAAAGCGTTGCCTATGGAGATTTTTAAGTACCGAAGTTTGGCGCCATTCCATGAGTGTGCGCAATTTTAAAGCGTGACATGTTAGGTATTTATTTACTCGGTGTAACATAATCTTTCATATTTTACAAAAAAATTGGGCTAACTTTACTGTTTTGTTATTTTTTTAATTCATGAAACTTTTTTTTCCAAAAAAAGGCGTTTGAAAAAGTATTGCGCAAATACCGTGCAAAATAAAAGGTTTCAATGACTGTCGTTTTAAACCCTATGGTGTCTGTTAAAAAAACATATATAATGTTTGGGGTTCTGCGTAATTTTCTAGCAAAAAAAATATGATTTGTACATGTAGGAGAGAAGTGCCAGAATAGGCCCGGTATGGAGGTGTGTATAAAAGCCCTGTATGGAAGAGGTTAAATACCACCAAAAGAAAGCTGTCTCTAGGGGGGGGGAAAAATAAAATGATTTCATTTGGGTACAGTGTAGGATCACTGAGTAATTGTCATTCAAAGTGTGACATCACTGAAAACTTCAAAATTACCTGAGCAGTGGTGAAAGGTGCAATTTTGAAGTGTTTGGACGAAACAACTAATCGATTATGAAATTAATCGATTACAATTTGCATAATCGATTAATCGGCCAGTAACATAATGGGGTTAAAATTAGCCCTTTATAGTACAAAAAAGCAAATCGCTACTGTAAATATTACTTTCACTGTCCCACAGTAAAAAATGAACACCTTACAGTAGCGATTATTTGCTCTTTTTGTACTTATTTTTGTTTTTTTTTAACCCCATTATGTTACTAAACATCTCAGGCCTGGGTTCACATCTCTGTTTTGTGGTGCTTTTTGCAGAAACACACTACAGTTCATTTGCATGTTTTCCTATGGGACACGTTCACATCCATGATTTCTTTTCAGCTGCTGCGTATTTGGAAAGGGCAAGGACTTTTTAATGCAAAACGGTGCTATTTTTTTTTTTTTGGTTCAATATACTTCAATGGAGAGGCTGCAGAAAAGCATGTAATGCGTTTTTGCTGAAATTTGTGTTTTGTAATCTGCCCAACACCAAATTAGCCCCAAAAAAAAAAAATGCTATATATATATTTTTTTTTTAAGGCTATTATTCGATTAATCGATTATGAAAATAATCGTTGGTTGCAGCCCTAGTTTAAACTCAGGGAAATACGTTTCCATCGCCCCATCTTTTTTTTTTTTTTTTTTTTTTTTTTTTATACGTGTGCCTGGGGGAGAGGGAGGGGTTCCTACCCAGTTCCATTGTTTCACCACCAGGCCTAAAGATTTATGTTGGATGGTAGGATTTTTTCTTCTCTGGGCAGACTTTGTCATAGTTCATGACAACCGGGTCGCACAGTCTCACTGGTTATAGTGCAGGCAGCAGCTGTGCTATGGAAAGACGTGATGCTTTGTGGCCCAGTTTTTTGCATGCTAGCAATCGGTGGTGTTTTGCAGCACACCGGCCTGTGTCCTAGCAACCAATGATGCTCTGCGACCTGGGTACCTGTTTGGGTACCTGCAATGCAATCGCCTCATAGTTGATGGTTGAACAGCGGTAGGGGGAAAGCAAGCCACTATTTCAGCAGGGAGGTACGATAGAAGACTGGGACAAGGTACATACACTTTATTACCTGGGAGACGGGAGCAGCAAAAAAATGTGTAGTGAGACTTCTTTACCAGTTCCTGACCACGCTATAGCCAAATGACGGCTACAGCGTGGTCGCACATTGCCGGGAGGGTGTCATATGATGTCCTTCCATGATCGCACTTCCTGCACAGGTGCTATGGCGCGTGGCAAGCAGCTCTGTGTTGGCTGTTTCCTTAGGACACATCTGATCACAGAACATGGTAAAAGGGCAATCACACTGTCTGTTTACCAAGTGATCAGCTGTGTCCAACCATTTACAGCTGATCACGATGTAAACACAAGCCGGTTATCAGCATTCCTTTCCTCTGACTATGTGAGGAGATCTGATAATTGGCTTGTGTTAAAGGGACATCTACACTGATAATTGGGGTATTGATTATCAGTGTACTGATTTTCAGTGCAGTCCCAATGGCGCCCGTTAGTGCAGCCTCCGCAGTGCCCATCGGTGTAAGCCTCCTCAACACACAACAGTGAAGGAGAAAAATTACCTGGTTTCCAACTGTCAAAAGAAAATATGAAAAACTTCTCTTTTTCTTTTTTTTTTGGAGGGGGGGGGGTTCTGATTTAATTTCGCAAAAAAAAAAAAAATAGGGGTTTAAATAGCACCAAAATAAATCTTTTTATTTTTTTTTTATTTTTTTTTCATAAAAATGTCATGCGTGTACAGTTATGCCATTGTCATTAAAAGTGTGACAGTGATAAAAGCTGAAAATTTACCTGGGCAGGAATGGGGTACAAGTGCCCAGTGTGCAAGTGGTTAAGCAAGCCTTTTCAGCCCATTCTAGTCTGACTTCAGGGACTATCCTACTTTTCAAATCATTCTGAAATGTCATAGGACAGGTACAGCAGAGCAGGTCAAATCAACATCTGAATTGATTAAAAAATATTATCCTAGGGACTCTCATATATATATATTTTTTTCCCATCAGTGACCTTCATTGTTTAATCCATGTGTTCAGTAAAGATATTGCAAAGTAAAATGTCACTTGGACAGAAAGTGAGGGAAAATTTATCTTAACAGGCACACATAATGGTAGTGATTTTTTTTGTTTGTTTCTCGTTTAGAGGTTTTTTTTTTTGCTATCTGTTAGTTTGCTGTTTCTAGCGACAGTGATAATGTCAGCAGGACAGGAAGTGAAGGGAAATCTTCCTAGTGGGTCATGGAGCCTTCTGCATCCAAAACTGAAAAAAAAAAAAAAAAATTGGCTAGAGCTGCATTCTAAATATAAAGTTTTCATAGCTGTGTTTTATTGCCATGAGAGAGAAGAGACTCCAGAAAATACATTGCAGTCTGCAAAAAGAAGGGGTTAAAATGGAATGTCGGTGATCAATTTTAAGATTAGATTATTTATATTTAATTTGTCAATCTTAGTTTCTTTTTTTTTTTTTTTTTTAATTTAAGGAATGACTAACAGTTTAAAAATCATTCTCAGAAAAAAAACAATTTGTCCATGACGGGGCTTCTACATACTCCGTTCTCTTCCACGGATGTTTGTTAGAAGCGTCTGTATTTTTGGGATTCTGCGTGCCGAGTTTGTACACACACAACAGCTCATTCATTTGGATGACATGCTGTACCTGTTTCCTGTCGGTCCCTGAACCGTTTTTAAAAAGAGGCTGCACAAAGCACCAGGTGTTTTCCCCGTGCGCAAATCCGCACCATAACTAATATCTACACAGTATCCTGGCACAGTCCTGAACCCGCAAGAGATAGACCCTATACTATAGCATGTGCCTTTTTCAGATTGTTGGACAAAATATAGTGTAAGGGAATACTTCCTGGTTGTGCTTGTTTGTAAAACAATAGTGGGAAGGGTGTGTTATTAAGATTACTAAAGGCTCCACTTGAATGGGGAAAAAAAAAAAGATTACTAAAGGCTCCATTACTATTGTGCAGCTTTTTGCTCTCCTGTGCTTTTTTTTCATGTAGAAAGGTGTTCAATATTTAATATAGTTATTTGTGAATGCTTTCAGTGTCATCAAAGTTTCATGTTTCTCAGGGTAACATAGGAAATTATGAATGTAACAGATTTGCAAAATGTAGAAATGATTTTCTTTATCACAGTTAGAAGCTTGTACACTATTACATTGCTTTCAGTAAGTAATATTATAACCTTAAACTGTTAAGCGCACTTGTCAGTTTGGAGCAACTAGCAATACTGTCATGGCAACCAAGCAACTTTAGACTTTATTGTACTACAGTTGCTATTTCTGTACTGTCCTAAAGTTGTCTATATAATTAGAAACTCCTATTAAAGAAAAAAAAAATACCAAACACTACTGGAGTGACTGATATTGGCCAACACTTCCAATAAGTGTCATTCTGGAACGTTGCAATCTGCAATCTTCTTGGATCTTTCTCTGCTAATCTGCCTCTTTCTACTCCTCTTTACTTGGAGAGGCATTTTGCTGAAACTATGTCTGAGTTTTTGGGAAAATTGAAACATAACTGATGCGGCACTCACCAATGTTTTTTGGAGGAGACTAGAGCTCGGAGAGGTTGCTACGGTAGATCTTGCTGTGATGTCACACTGAAGAATGCAGCCTGGGTTTCAGTGCTCACTTGCTCCAATCCTTGTCTTTGAAAACCCAAAAGATGATACTTTTTTGAGTTACAATTACGGGAAAATTGTCTGACCTTTTTAAAGATTTCAGACCACAAGCCCTTCATCCTCCACTCCAGAGTCTGCCTCTGATCTCTCTCTGCTTGCCTTCTAGTTCTCCTCTGCACAAGAAGAGGGCCTGTGAATGAGTATTCCCTGAAGGTTCAAGGACATTATTTCTATTCATGTGGACAAAGTAGCAGCTTAAAAATGTAGCTACTTTTTTTTTTTTTTTTATTGACCTTGCCAAAAGTATATGCTTCAGCCTGTGTTTGTAAGGCGACTGGCCTTACACTGATTGTCTGTCTTTATTTCCCCTTCCACTTTATTAGGTTGGGGGGGGGCATCTGTCAACCTTCACAGCTGTCTGATCCCAGTGCATTTCAGATGCTTAGGTCTAGGACTCCGACTCTTATATCTACCTGTCACCAGCCACTGCATCTCTGCACATCACCAAACAGGGAAGACTTTACACTGGCGGCAGGAGTGTCACTCGGTCCGTGTTCAGACCGCAGGTCAGCATTTAATAATGGCTGATATAAACCATTAAGTGAAAAACCAAAATGAGGATGAAGCTACAAGTGCCTCAAAACAATGTGTACACATATAAATCGCCCAGTGTAAAATTGAAAATCCAGTTGACCACTTAAGCCCCAGACCATATTGCTGGTCAATGACCGGGCCACTTTTTGCGATTCGGCACTGCGTCACTTTAACTGACAATTGCGCGGTCGTGCGACGTGGCTCCCAAACAAAATGCCTCACATTCTCATGTTTGACAAATATGCTGTATAACTATAGGGTTGATTAATCCATCAGCGATGATCTATAATTCATATGTAGTAAACTCAGAATAAGAACTTGTATAGGGTAAGAGAGAGAAACGCTATTTAAATGCATTTTTATTGAATTTCATCTCTGGAAAATATTGAAATTCTGAGTTTCACATGGACCTTTCATAGACAGTTTTTTTTGTTTCATTCTTCACCAATTTTACACTAGGTGATTTTTTTTGTTTTGAGGCACGTGCAGCTTCATCTTTATTTCGATTTTTTTACTTTATGGTTTTTATATTTGCTTAGCACTGCTATTTACCTGTTTTATTTTATAGGTGCATTTTATTGATATTGTGCATAATTGAAAGTGGCAGCAATCAAGTGTACAATTCTTTTTTTTTTTTTTCTTTTTTTGCACTATACACAATTTTATTGCACTTTTTATTTTTTCTGTGGCCCATTGGTGGGATTGGTGTTCATTGTGTATAGATTACAGATCCTGAGGTCAGTTATTTCAACGTTTTAAGTTTGTTGCCCTTCCCTTTTGATCTGTCCACTGTGCATCAAATCTTCACTAATGTGCTGGCCCCTGTTTTGGAAGTTGCAGATCCTGGGCTCTTCAGATTGATCCTGAACTATAAGAAGTCTGTGCTAGATACAACTCATTGTGTAGTTATCTGGGCCTAGTCCTGGATATGTCCTGGCCGGGGTATTCCTTCCCCTTGAAAAATTGTAATCTCTCCACACATATTGCAGTCCAGAGTCACCCAACCATTCAACTTTTGCATGCGAGTTCTTGGCCTAATGGTCCAAAATGCTCAGTTGAAATTTAGGCTGTTGCAAATCAATGTTCTGCCAGGGTGAGACTGTTTCTCTTCAGGTTTACCTGTTCAGCAAAATCAAGCTTGCCCTAAAGTGATGGATGGTCAGTTCAATGCTGTAACTCCCAAAATTGATTTGAAAGGTGTCTTGATGGCCACCAGCCTGTCTGGCTGGGGAGTAGTCTGGTGCTCTCTTAGTTCAAGATGCATGGTCATCGAAGGAAGCTCGGCTACGAAAACATACAGGAGCTCAGGACAGTTTGATTGTCCTTTAAGTTGCAAGGTCATTTGATCAGGATTCATTTAGACAATGCCATGGCTGTGGCTTACATCAACTATCCAGGAGGTAGCAGAACTTGCACGAAGAGCAGCGGGGCTGACTCTTGCTTGGGAAGAACGTCATGCTCCAGTTTTGTCCATTTTGCATATCCCACACATGAAAAATTGTCAGGCGGCCTTCCTCCGCTGTCAAGGCCTGCACTCCGGAGTATTTTTTGAGGTCTGTGTCACAGAAAGGGATGAGGAGGAGATTTATTTGGACCAGGGATTCTCTGGCTTTTGCTAAAAGACTCTAGTGACTCGGTGAGGTCAGTTCCGCCTGATCTGACTTGCCCCCACTGAGGTTCCTTTCTTGCCTCCACCAAAAGATAGGGCATTCTGGTGACCCTTAACATATTGAATTGGTCTGGGAAGCTATCGTGCTCAGACATTTTCAAACTCCTGGCAGACTCTCCATGGGCCCTCCTGAATCATCTGCACTTTCTGTTACAGATTCCACCCTGATTCTCATTCCCTGGCTTTACCAGCTTGGCTGTCAAGGACCAGGTCGTAAGCGATTTTTTGCCATCAGATTTGGTCATCTGAATGATGGTTGTCGAGGGACTTCAAGGGTGGTCCCACCTGTACCAGTAAACCTAAAGTTCACTAGTCCAACAGATTTTGATTTTGATGGTTGTAGATAGCTTTTACAATTTTAGCTAGAGATACTTCTTCCTTTTTTCTATTTAAAAACAAAACCTAGATTCTGTTGTAGTAGCTTAGGAAGGTTCAGGCTGTTGAGATGTTCCTCTCTGTTCAGGATACAAGATTGGCTATCTTAGTAGTATAAGCAAATACAAAAGCAATATCACATGGCATGTGTTTGATCGATCCCTAAATGTCAAATATTTAAGTAATATGGTGAGTGGGGCAATGTCTATGAACAAGTCTGGGAAGTAGCCATCTGGCTTGTTACCAAGTTTATAAATATTGACCCTTCGCCTGTTTGGACAATTTAGGCCTCTCATATGCTGCTTGTCTTCCAATACGTTTTTATTGCCTTATTGCTGGCTTCTAAATAACTGAATAGGACAGTTTGTCTCTGAACTGTAGTAAAAGCCATAATTTTGCCCTGCGAGAGTGATTTGCCAGTTTTCCACTAGACTAGAGAATCTAATCTGTTTTGAAAATACAGTTGTGAGAGTCGTATAATCAAACCCACACAATTGGAGGTTGGTCTTAAAGTGATTGTAAAGTCTAGTTTTCCTTTTTATTAATTTAACAAACATGTTGGACTTCCCTGGTCTGTGCAATGGTTTTGCACAGGGCAGCCCAGACCCTCCTCTTCTTGGATCCCTGGTTGGAGCCCCTGGTCCCCTCCCTCCTGTTGAGTGCCCCCACATTAAGCTGCTTGCTATGGTGGCACCCGAGCCAAGCTGCAGCCCTGTGCATATATTTAGATACAGAGCTGCCGTTTGGCCCCTCCCTTCTCCAGATTGACCAACTGAGTTGGACAACAGTGGGAGCCAATGGTGCCACTGCTGTGTCTCAGCCAATCGGGAGAGAGATTCCCAGGTGGTTGAGGCACTCGTGGACATCGCTGGATAGAGAGGGGGCTTAGGTAAGTATTAGGGGGGTTGAACGCAACACTTTTTATCTCAATGCATAGAAATGCTTTAAGATAGACCCGATTCATCCTTTTATGTAGATGTCAAGGGAGTCTTTATTAGGACCTAACTTATGGAAGTAATCATTCATGAAGCTCCAGGAGAACCAGGGAATTAACATAGTCACGTTTTTAGTATATTAGCTTTTTTTTACCTTGCAGCAATAAGTTTTCTGTTGCCATATCTTTAATAATGAGGAACAATTTTTCATAAACAAGCCAGCTTGCATTATTTCCACATACAAACAGAACATAAAGAATTTCTAGAAGACAGGAGGGTAGTGTGCCCCATCTGGAATTCAACTAAACACAAGAGAATACTCTAAATAAAAGTACATTTGCATTTAGACATTCTAAAAGAGAAAATGTGCTTTGAGGCTAATATTAACTGTAGTTCTCTGTTCACAATACCTAGCGAACCTAGTAAAATCCTTGGTTACAACTATAATGGCAAAGCATACCATCCTCTATTGAGATCTGTCATGTAGTGCTTGATATTGGCTTAAAGCAGTAAAAACCTGGAAAAAAAAGTCGAGGAGAGAGATGAGCAGAACAGCAAAGCCAATTGGAAGAAAAGGTTTTCTTCTACAAGAATCCATATCCAATCTTGAAAGGCCATAATGCTCTTTAGACATGGGGCAGGGGAATCTGCCCGCTGAGCAGCAGATGGCTAGTCTGTGTCTGCTTTGCTTATGCAGAGCCGATACAGCCCGCTTTTCCCTTTTTTTTTTTTTTTTTTTTTTTTATACCCGACTTCCATCCAATCCATCAGAGGGATGGGGAACAGATCTCCATCTGTTTGGTTTTAGCAAACAGGATCAAATGTCAGCAGGTGTCAACGGATGTATGTCCGTTGACACCTGCCACTCGATAGAGGAGACTGGAGGGTCCGCCTGAAAAACTGACAGGTGAACCTGATTGGTCCACCCATGTGAAAGGGCCCCTAACATTTTTTGTTTGTCAAGGGGACTCAGTTGAGTGACAGCTCTGAGGCTTCTGACATATCCAAGATGGCTCCCTGCAACAGTCTCAGCTCTTTTTGGGTATCAAAACAAGGGCGCCTTTTACAGGTAAATGCATGCATTCCAACTTATGTGCAAATAACAAATTATCCCTTGCAGTGGGGCTGTGCCTGTATTGCAGGGGAAAATGGATCCATTATGCATTGGAGAACCTGAAAGATTTACTTACCCGATTATCCTTCCTCCCCGTAGCTTCTGCACCCCCACACTCCTACCAGTTTAGGGTCCTGATGTCATCAAGACCGGTGCAGCGTCTAAACCCTGCCTGGGACATGAGACTGGTAAGGGACAGTCCACCCTTCAATTGTGGTAGAGCACCTTCTGCTGTGGGAAGCGGAGGATCAGGTAAGTAAAACCTTTTCTCCTCTCCCCTAGCCAAAACAATCAGATAACCCTTGCAGTGTGGGCACAGCCCCACTGCATTGAATCATTTTCTATGTGCCCGGATTGGGCTTTAGATACACTTTTATAATGTTATGGTAAGATTTTTGTTGGAATAGTTTGACGACAGGGTCTCTTTTTAAATATATACAAATTACATCAGTTTAAAAGTATAGAAACTGATGAAAGCAAAGGAAAAGCGATACCCACTGTGGATGAAAACGCTGCACACCCCTGATGGAACTTGAAAAAAGAAAAGGTACCCCTAGGGGCTTTGAGTTGCAGCAATAGGTAAAGATAGTGAAAATTTGTATAAAAGTATAAAGTTTATTATAGTTTGAATGGTATCAAGTGGGGCCTCCTTTGGGACCATGCGTCCATAGTAATTATCTTTAACTACTAGCCATTAGGGGCGCATGCGCGCGCGCCTCCTCTGCTCGCCCCTGGTGCCGACGCACGTGCCCGGCAGGTGCGATCACCGCCGGGCACCCGGGATCGCTCGTTGGAGCGAGAATCGGGAGCTGTGTATGTAAAAACACACAGCTCCCGGTCCTGTCAGGGGGAGAAATGACTGATCGTCTGTTCATACAATGTATGAACAACGATCTGTCATTTCCCCTAGTCAGTTCCAACCCCTTCCTCGCACCCTAGTGTTAACCCCTTCCCTGCCAGTGAAATTTTTACAGTAATCAATGCATTTTTATAGCACTGATTGCTATAAAAAATGCCAATGGTCCCAAAAATGTGTCAAGTGTCCGAAGTGTCCGCCATAAGGTCACAGTACCGATAAAAATTGAGGATCGCCGCCAATACTAGTAAAAAAAATAAAAATTATTAATAAAAATGGCATAAAACTATCCCCTATTTTGTAGACACTATAACTTTTTCGCAAACCAATCAATAAATGCTTATTGCGTTATTTTTCGTAAAGAAAAAAAAATGTAGAAGAATACGTATTGGCCTAAACTG
The DNA here is from genome assembly GCF_905171775.1 of Rana temporaria. Classification (NCBI taxonomy): domain Eukaryota; kingdom Metazoa; phylum Chordata; class Amphibia; order Anura; family Ranidae; genus Rana; species Rana temporaria. Next base: position 222,511,068 of record NC_053490.1, on the reverse strand, counting down.
AGGAAAAAATATTTTTTTATATATATTTTTGGGGGATATTTTACAGCAAAAAGTAAATATTCATTTTTTTTTTTCAAAATTGTCGCTCTGTTTTTGTTTATAGTGCAAAAAATCCAAAAAAACACAGGTGATAAAATGCCACCAAAAGAAAGCTCTATTTGTGGGGAAAAAAAGGACACCAATTTGGTTTGGGAGCCACGTCATACGACCGCGCAATTGTCAGTTAAATCGACGCAGTGCCGAATCGCAAAAAGTGGCCCGGTCATTGACCAGCAAAATGGTTCGAGGCTGAAGTGGTTAATGATGTATTGACTGTTACCGGCTGTTTTTTACGTGTATTAGCCTTTGTTTATATGTCCTTTTCGGAGCTCATGTCCTGATTCCTATGAGATTATTTTTTACACTTGATACCATTCAAACTGTAATAAACTTTATACTTTTATACAAATTTTCACTATCTGTATTATCTTTACTTATTGATGCAACTCAAAGCCCCTGGGGGTACCTTTCCCTTTTTCAGAAACTGATGAAAAGGCCCCAAACCATTATATTTTCCATCTAAAATATATACTACTACATCTAGTAATTTTAAATATGCTTAGTTATGGCTATTGCTGATAGTCTTTATCACTTTTCTTCTCCCTTCATTGCTTTATTTAAAGTAGTGCCAACCGCTATTTGTAGATAAAGGAATGTGTTACTTGAGATTTCTTAGTCCTAGAGCGGACACATTCCATCACACTGTAAAAAGCCTTGTGACATATAAGATGCTCATAGAGGAAATGCAGAGCTTAAAAGGACAAAGTGATATCTGTATAGTAAAAAACTGTAATTTTTCTTTAGTTAAGCTATTTGCTTTTATTATAACTTTTAAGCGTCTGCATAGGGGTGGAGAACTGCCAACTATGAGGACCATGTATTTTAGTGCAAGTGCTGCCTTAGGCCTCTAAGAACACTGCTGCTGGTAAACGGGTGTTTCGGAACAGTTGAGCATTTTTTTTTTTTCTCAACTGCCCCTAAACTCTCCTTTTTATGTTATCTTATCTGTCCATGTATACAGGGCTGTTTACAGTAGTTTCTAGGCAGTTGAGTTTAGAGGCATTTTTTGGTTGATGCACACATAAGCACTAAGAAGTGGCTTGCAAGCACCTGTAAGATTCAAACCAGCATTTTGAAAATTCAATTTTAGTAGCCATTCATTATGGGACACAGAATGAGTATTCAGGTACATTGGACTATGCTTCTGTCTTTAGAAGATTGAACATTGGCAAAATAAAGCTATAAGGACAGACTGAAATAACTGCTCCAACTCTGAGCATGCCTTTTTTTTTTGTCTAGTGCCCTAGAAGAAGAGAGGTCTTCTCTCCAGACAGAAGAAAAAAAATTCTTAGTTTTTACCACAACATTAAGAGCCTTTCACACTGGGGCATTATGCGTCGGCGGTAAAGCGCCGCTGAAAGCGGCACTTTACTGTCGTCTTAGCATTGCTTTTCGGCCGCTAGCGGGGCGCTTTTAACCTGTGCTAGTGGCCAAAAAAGGGTTTAAAGCTCTGCTGCAGCGGCGCTTCGGCAGCGCCGCCCACTGATTTCAATGGGCAGGGGCGCTTTAGGAGCGGTGTGTACACCGCTCCTACAGTGCCTCAAGGATGCGGCTAGCAGGACTTTTTTTGACGTCCTGCCAGTGCACCGGTCCAGTTTGAAAGCCCTCAGGATTTTACATTAAAGAGACAGAGGCACTTTACAGGCACTATTTTTAGCGCTATAGTGCCTGTAAAGCATCTCAGTGTGAAAGGGGTCTTAAAGTAGGACTATAGGCAGAATTTTTTTCTTTTTGGATACAGTAATGGAGGGATAAAACCCCTGCAAGGTTCATTTTTGCCATCTTTGTCCTGTTGGGGAGATTTAGGTTCACTTCCTGTCCCATAGCCAAACAGGAAGTGAGAGGAAATCCCTGCAAATCATTGGTTGTAAAGGCACAAGGTTTTTCGCCTTCATACATTTTTTGCATAAAGGGAAAAAAACTTTCTCCCACAACCATCTACCCCCCCCCCCAATACTTACCTGAGCCCCCTCTCGATCCAGCAATGTCTACGAGAACCTTGGCTCTCTGGAAACACGCCATTGGCTCCCGCTGCTGTCGCTTACAGCCATGGAGTAGACAGAGGGGGCAGAGTCGGCTAACAGGGTGCCACCAGAAATTCTTCAGAAACTATAGCCTGCGAACTTTCGAGTTTGTCCAATTTGCACAGAACAAATTTACTTTACGGTTTTGATGGACGAATAGCTATGCAACATTTTTTTTTTTTTACTTTAAATACACCCATTTATGTAGCATCACTGGAGCCTGTATCAAACTTGCACAACTTCAATGATTTAGGCTGGAGAGATACAGTGAGGAACAAATCTGAGACCTGGGATCCGACTTCAAGTCGTCCCAAGTCGCGCGGTCCAAAAAATGAATGGAAGTGAACAGGAGCCGTCTTAATGTACACTACTGAAGTCGCTCCGACTTCAGAAAAGGTTCCTGTACTACTTCAATCCGACTTCTAGGCAACTTGTACCCATTGATTTCAATGGAAGTCGCCTCAGAAGTCGGATCACTGTGTTAACTGAAGCAACAATACAGGAAGAGAACATACATTTCTCAAGCAAACCCCTCCCACAGGGCTGATTGTTGTTTGATTGGCCACTGGAAAGTCTCCTGTCCTGGAGGCGGCTTGAAGTTGTCTTGTAAGTTGCCTGATGATTCATACTCAAGTCGTGTCCAAATTGCCTCCCAAAGTCGTGCTGAAAGTCGTGTTGCCCCTGTGTGAATGGGCTCTAAAACTGTACCTGGTTTGGATATAATATCAATTACAGTATTTTAAAGACTAGTTTAAAGCAGAACTAAATTGTATATGAGCACCACAAACTGAAAACCCAATTTAATTCATTTTTTATATTTAGCGCAAACTCACCCATCCATTCATGTCTCTATGATTTATTTTGTTGAGTAATCACCCCTCTAGTATTTCTAGATGTGGCCATCTTGAGTAAGGGCAGATGATTAATGTATAATTTACTTCCTATAATCCATCGGCCCTTGAACAGGCATGCAGGCAGGAGGGTGTGCTTATCTCAGAAAGCTTTTTCTTGTCCAGATGAAAGGAAAAAATGCTTGTGAAGACTTATGGGATGTATGACACAATTTTGGCCCAATCTAGAAACCAGGAAGTAATTTGTTAAAAAAAAAAAAAAAGTTAATGCCTCGTACACACGACCAGTTTTCATGGCCGTGTGTGTGCTCAATCGCAGTTTTTCCGACAGGAAAACTGGTGGAAAAATTAGAACATGTTCTCTTTTTTTTTTTTTTTCTTTTTTCGACCAAAGCTCCCATGGCAGTTTTCCTGCCAGGAAACCCGGCTGTGTGTAGGGAAAAAAGCTACCGTACCGAGCAGGTTCTCGGTTTTTCCAGCAGACTTTTTACCGACGGGAAAACCGATCGTGTTTGTGTATGAGGCATAAAACAAGAAAATGCAATATAACCTCCTATCTATTTACTAATGATTGTAGCATAAGGATTAAAAAAAGTTTTATCTTGATTAAGAGCATCTAGTTGTGCTAAAGAGGAAAAGAGGAAATAACTTTTTTTTTTTAGTTTTAAGAATTTTAGCATACGTCTGTTCTAAAGATATTTCTGTTTGTTTCCTGATGTGCTTTCTCTGATTACTGAATGGAAAAGTAATAAAAAGCTGTGTGTCTGCATCGCTTTACAAGTTATCGAGAATTAGAGCAGCAGTCGCCAACCAGTGGTCCACTGATGGTCCACCAGAAAATATTGGTGGTCCTCAAAGGGGTTCTGCCGGAAATCAATATTGTGGGGGACGTATACCACCCAATGTAGTTTCCAGCAGTGTTCTTAATGTGTGCTGACAATCAATACTGTCGGCATGCATTGATACCTGATACCTTCTCTGTATTTCCGGCTCCTGTGAGGGAGGCGCTGGGAGTAGTGCAGAGAGCGTGAGGTAAAGAACGAGGGGACTTCTAATGGCAGCACTGATCACAGACTGTGAGGGAGCTCGAGCACATTGCTGGTTGCGGAGGGGAAATCCAACGATGAGTGTGTGTGAGACAGCAGCATGAGGAGGAGGGAGGGGGGAGAGCCAAAGCATTGTGTGTGTATATAAGGCGTGTAAAATTTATGTTGTTGGTCCGCGGTCTTCAGAATTGTGAATTTAGTAGTCCACGAGGTCCGAAAGGTTGACAACCACTGCATTACAAAGTACCGGTTTAAATAACTTTTAAAGATAAAGAAGGCAAGGAAGGGGAAAATTGTGACTGATCAGGGTTGACAAAAACACTTTTTAATAAAAAATAAATAAAAAATTGTGCATGTTTACTTTTAACTGACGTTATGCAGACTTCGACTTGTTGGCTTTTCGACTTGCTGTATATTTTTCTTCTACAGTGGAATAATTAAAACCCTTTCCCATCGTTTTCATTATAGTGGAAGTTCATGCTAAAACTAAAATCCCTACATCTATAGCCACCAACATTCTAACACTATACTATCTAGCCCTGTAATTATAAAATCCGTATTGCATATCTTTTCTGCAAGCGATCCGACCCAATCTCCAGCGGCGGAAGCTCTGCTGAGTACACACACGTTCAACAACGGTTGTGAAATGAATGGGAAGTGACATCACCCATAGAGTTACTATGGGTTTTCTGTTGCCGGACACGTCCTCTGAACCCCCCTCCACAGCGACGCCTCGGCTGACAGCTCAGCTTCCGCTGCTGGAGGTCAGATCGCTTGCAGAGAAGGTATCTATACAGATTTTTCTTTTTTTCTTTTACAGGGCTACATAGGATAGTGTTAGACAGTTGGTGGCTTTAGATGCAGGGATTTTAGTTTAGCATGCACTTCCACTTTGAGTTTTCTTAACTGGTTGCCGACCAGCCGGCAGGTCGGCTCCCCTGCGCGAGAGCCCGTAGCTATACGCCGGCTCTTGCGCAGGCCACTAATATTAATAAAAAGGCCATAAAAACACCCCCTATAACTTTTGCGCAAACCATTCAATGAACGCTTATTGCGATTTTTTTTTTTTTTTTTTTTTTTTTTTATGAAAAATATGTAGAATTTGTATCGGCCTAAACTGAGGGGAAAAAACGTTTTTTTTGTTTTTTTATATATATTTTCAAAATTGTGTCTCTATTTTTGTTTAAAGAGCAAAAACTAAAAACCACAGAGGTGATCTAATACCACCAAAAGAAAGCTCTATTTGTGGGGGAAAGAGGACACCAATTTTGTTTGGGAGCCACGTCGCACAACCGCGCAATTGTCAGTTAAAGCGACGCAGTGCCGAATTGCAAAATGTGCTCTGGTCTTTGACCAGCAATATGGTCCGGGGGTTAAATGGTTAATATGTGACTAAACGTATATTCAGAATGGTCCCATCTTTAACCAATTGTATTTGAATGTGTTTTTACGCAGAAAATGCAGGAAGGTTCAGAAGATCACAACCACCGGAGGGCGTTGTGAGTCCCCTCCTATTACAACGTAGTGCTGCATCAATGTGGAGATGGCGCAAAGCAGTCAACAGCTTGACATCCAGGTATTAAATGATCTTCAGCAACGCTTCCCTGAGATTCCACTGGAAGTGGTATCTCAGTGCATGATGCAGGTATGTGCTAGAGTGACCAATTAATTATGTGTGTTTGCTTTACCTATCTAGCCATAGTTCCTGGTACCTTTTTTAAAAGCCTAACAAACTTTAGCCCCTTTTTTCTACTTGCTAGCTAAACAAAATATCTGCTTCAAAAAACAAAACCATTTTATGGCATTCTTGTCAGGTCAGTGGTTGAAAATTAGGTAACCGCATATGTGGAAGTATATTCTCGTATGCAATATTAGGATAATGATAGAACTACTAATATATAATTCACACAAATTAATCCTCAATTAAGCATGAAATGTGTGTTCTGTATAATTTGCTTGTTTTTCTTTAATCTTATAAACGGATGCCCCAGCTTTTTTTCCCCAGGTCAGCTATGCGTGTTAAATATTTTTTATTCATTTTTTTTTTTTCTCAAAGTAAAACATTTTTCTGAAACCATGTAGACCAGGATCAATATACATTTATTTTCTCATCCTCTACCATACCTCTAGAGCTGTTATGAGAATGTCATAGCTACAAAGCTAAAGGATGTAATGCTCTCAATAGGACATTTTGTAAAATTATAGTGTCACCTTTTATTGTATTTAAAGAAGAGCTGTAATGATTTTTGTTCAATAATTTTTTTTATATATATATATATATATCTCACAAAAGTAAGTACATGTTTGTACCTATTTTTATATATTTTCATGTGACAACACTGAAGAAATTACACTTTGCTACAATGTAAAGTATTGAGTGTAAAGCTTGTATAACAGTGAAAACTTGCTGTCTCCTCAAAATAACTCAACACTCAGCCATTAATAATGTCTAAACTGCTGGCAACAAAAGCGAGTACAACCCCTAAGTGAAAATGTCCAAATTGGGCCTAATTAGCCTTTTCCCTCCCCGGTGTCATGTTATAAGGTCTCAGGTGTGAATGAGTAGCAGGTGTGTTAAATTTGGTGTTCTCACTCTCTCATACTGGTCACTGGAGTTTCAATGCGGCACCTCATGACGAAGAACTCTCTGAGGATCTGAAAAAAAGAATTGTTGTTCATGAAGATGGCCTAAGCTATAAGAAGATTGCCAAGATCCTGAAACTGAGCTGCAGCACGGTAGCCAAACCATACAGCGGTTCACCAGGACAGGTTCCACTCCGAACAGGCCTTGCCATGGTCGACTAAAGAAGTCGAGTGCATTTGCTCAGCGGCCTATCAAGAGGTTGTCTTTGGGAAACAGACAAATTAGTGCTGCCAGAATTGCTGCAGAGGTTGAAGGGGTGGGGAATCGGCGTGTCACTGCTCAGACCATACGCCGCACGCTGCATCAAATTGGTCTGCATGGCCTCTTTTAAAGATGATGCACAAGAAAGCCGGCAAACGGTTTTCTGAAGACAAGGACATGGATTACTTAAACCATGTCCTGTGGTCTGATGAGACTAAGATAAACTTGGTTCAGATGGTGTCAAGCGTGAGTTGCGGCAACCAGGTGAGGAGACAAGTGTGTCTTTCCTACAGTCAAGCATGGTGGTGGGAGTGTCATGGTTTGGGGCTGCATGAGTGCTGCCATCACTGGGGAGCTACAGTTCATTGAGGGAACCATGAATGCCAACATGTACTGTGACATACTGAAGCCGAGCATGATCCCCCTCCCTTTTGAAGACTGGGCTGCAGGGCAGTATTCCAACATAACGACGCTAAACACACCTCTAAGACAACCACTGCCTTGCTAAAGAAGCTGAGGGTAAAGACTATGAACTGGCCAATCATGTCTCCAGACCTAAACCCTATTGAGCATCTGTGGGGCATCCTCAAACGAAAGGTGGAGGAGCGCAAGGTCTCTAACATCCACCAGCTCTATTATGTCATCATGGAGGAGTGGAAGAGTGGCAACCTCTGGTGAACTCCAGACCCAAGAGGATTAAGGCAGTGCTGGAAAATAATGGTGGCCACACAAAATATTGACTCTTTGGGCCCAATTTGGACATTTTCACTTAGGGGTGTACTCACTTTTGTTGCCAGCGGTTTAGACATTATTGGCTGTGTGTTGAGTTAGTTTGAGGGGACAGCAAATTTACACTGTTATACAAGCTGTACACTCACTACTTTACATTGTAGCAAAGTGTCATTTCTTCAGTGTTGTCACATGAAAAGATATTCTATATATTAACAAAAATGTGAGGGGTGTACCCACTCATGTGAGATACTGTGTGTGTGTGTGTGTGTGTGTGTGTGTGTGTGTGTGTATTATACTTTTTAATTTTACAGAAAAACATAATTGAAGTATTAAAAGTTTAGGTTGTAGAGCATGCTGGACATTCTGATTTAAGAGAGCCCAGCACTTTTTCACTTGTTTAACGTAAAACCCCCTTATGACTCTTTCAGCTGTGCGAGTTGGGAATAGATTTCAATAGGCAGAAATGCAATAGGACCCAGGGATAGGAAGTGAATTATGGTCTCTAAAAATTGACTGGAATTTAGCTCCTAGAGAATTGTCACTAGAATTGGTTTTCCCTTTGGAAGATTCCACTCAGAATTTGTGATTTTTCCATCATTTCTACACCAGTGATAGTCAGTAGGACCAGTAGTAAGGTTGAATCTTCCCAGTGCAAACAGCAAAAAAAAGGTCTAACCCTTCCTCATTCTATCTGAAACTTTTTACAGGCAGTTAAGAAATGTAACTCTTAGAACATATTCACTGTATAAGAAAGGCCAGCAGCCTCTAGTGCTGACTGCAAATGTTCGTTTATTAGATATGTTTTGTATTCGGCTGAACATTTTTTTTTTATTTTTATTTTTTTTTGTATACAAAATGTACACATCAATTTTACATTTTGTGTGTGTGTGTTTGTTTTTATGTTTTTTTATGACCCTGACTGATCATAATATTGAAGATTTGTATATCAACTACAACAAGTTTTGTAATGACATGCACTCCATTTTGCTTTTTTATATCCGATATCTTGTGCAAACTAAAGGACCACCTAATGGCATAAATTAAGCATCTAATTTCTCCAGCATCTTTAACCACTTCAGCCCCGGACCATATTGCTGGTCAAAGACCAGAGCACTTTTTGCGATTCGGAACTGCGGCGCTTTAACTGACAATTGTGCGATGTGGCTCCCAAACAAAATTGGCGTCCTTTTTTTCACCACAAATAGAGCTTTCTTTTGGTGGCATTTGATCATAATAAATATCCCCCAAAAATGTATAAAAAAAACTGTTCATACTTTGTATGAACAGACGGTCAGTCATTTCTCCCCCCTCCCGGTTTTCGTTCTGTAACGAGCGATCGCGGGTGCCCGGCAGCGATCGCGCCCGCCAGGCACGCGCGCAGAAGTCAGGGGCGAGCGGGGGGGTGCGCGTCCCTATTGGCTGCTCGGCGAGATGACGTATAGCTACGTGATCTACGTGATCTCGCCCAGCAGTGCCGACCTGTCGTTTAACTGTTATATGGCGGCTGGTCGGCAAGCAGTTGGACATCTGTCCAAAGGTTCTTTTATTTAAACCATTGCTGTGGGCATTAAAGCAGAAGTTCGCTCAAAAGTGGAAGTTTGGCTATTATCATCCTCTTCTCCCCCCCCCCCCCCCCCCTCCCTCCCTCCTCTATCATATTTAAATTTTGTTGGGGAGGGGGTGGGTAACTAGTTTTAGACAGGTCCCTGCTCCCTTCTGTCACAACCACCTAGGCAATTTGTAGCGGAAGTTCTTTCCCCCTTCCCTCCGCCCACAACTTCTTGGGACACATCACAAGTCCCAGGAGGCTGTGGGACAGCATGTGCAGTGAGGAGCCGACTGAAGCCGCAAGGAATCCCTTGGACGGGTTAGTGTCTTTTACTTAAAAAAAAAAAAAAAAAAGTCAACAGCTACAGTATTTGTTGCTTCTGATTTTTTACTTTTAACCCCATTTTGATCCAGTGATGTGCCCAAGAGCAGTGACTCTCCCTGATCTCTCCATCCTCATTGGTTAAGACGTGGCGCTGCTGTCAATCACAGGCAGTGAGGGGGAGGTGGGGCTGAGCCACGCTATGTTTGTTTTATGAACAACCAGAGTTGGCTCGAGCAAGCATGCCTGAGTGCCCTGGTAGCATGTGACTTGCTATGGGGCACTCTGCATAAGTGAGGTGTCGGGAGTGCCGGCAGTGGGCCAGAGAACCCCTGCACAGAAGCAGGTAAGTATAACATGTTTAATACTTTTTAAGCTTTTTACTATCCCTTTTAAGCCTGGGAACGCACTATAGCACACAGACATTGCATGCGATTCGCACCTGCACTGCTGTGTGGATCGGATGCAATTTCTGTGCAATGCCAATTCAGCCGTACAGTTGAATGGCTGAACTGGCATTGGATTCACATAAAGGTGCAGGGACCTTTTTTTGCTCGCACTGGAATCAGATCACACCCATGCGATCTGATTCCTGTCCGAATTCACAGTTCACGCTGCGATCTGTGAACTAATCTGGGGGCATCATTAATGTTGTATTGACACCCTCAGCGGTTCGCAGAAGGCAGTATAAAAAGTGCCTGCGGGGGAGATGCGATGCATGTATCGGCGCTGGAATCACCCTGGTTCCTGCATTGCTATAGTGTGAACCCAGGCTAAAGGAAAGTGTCTGCGTTGCCTATAGAAAATGTAAGATATTTTACTAAGCTGTACTTGTAAAATGACAGTTGGAAACTGTTGAAAGCAGCAGACGGTTTCCTCGCAGACACTTATGATACATGAGGCGCTCTCCTTTTAGTTGCAGGTATGTATCGATTCATTGCCAAGTGCTGTGTTTGCTGTTCAGGATTTTTATATACGAATCTGGAGAAAACATCAGTCGGTGTAATATCACACTTGTTCTGCTGTGCAGCATACTAGTGTCATTCCATGTAAGAGTCTAATTCAGGGTGATGCTACATAGTATAACATTTATGTCATGGTTCTATTCCAATCTGGCATAAAGTGAATCTTGTGTCACTAATTACTATTCCTACAGTACATGTTATTGGTTCCAATATTAAAGAATACTTAGTGGTTTTAATGGTTGAAGGTTTTTACCTTAATGCTTTCTCTGCATTAAGGTAAAATATTTTCTGTCTAGCTACCCCCCCCCCCCTTTTTTTTTTTTTTTTATGCTTACCTGAACTCAATCCCTCCCTCCTCATAGGCTTAAAAGCAACAGCGTAAGCTATTGGCTCCTGTTGCTGTCAATCACAGGCAAAAACCAGGGGGTGGTGGCCGGGCTGAGCCATGCTTGTGTGTGTGTGTGTGTGTGTGTCAATAGACATACAGATCACGGCTTGGAATTGAGCCTGCATGAGTGCCCCCATAGTAGGTAGCTTGCTATGGGTGCTCTCAGCATGTGGGAGGAGCCTGGAGTTTCAGCAGAGGACATAGGAAGAGGAAGATCAGGGCTGCTCTGTGCAAAACCACTGTACAGAGCAGGTAAGTATGACATGTTTGTTTAAAAAATTAAATACAATTTGACCCTTTGCAATCGCTTTTAAAGTGGAACTTCACTTTCTCAATCACCATTGATTATTTGTAATCTTTTTTTTTTTTTTTTTTTTTTTTTACATTTCTTTGGTTACTTCCTGGTTTTCATGCCTAGGTAAATGATGTCATACATCCCAGGAGGGTTGTGAAAAGAGTAAGGAGAAATAAATGCTACATGAATCATCTACCCATACTGGCATTTAAATTTTTTAAAGCAAACTCACCCATCCATCAATGTCTCCATGCTTTATTTTGCAGTTTTAGCATTACTGTCTGCACCCATCCCAGTGAAGGCAAAGGTTTGCCACCTCATGTCCTAACCTTCAGCAAGAACAGGGAGAAGCACAGTAGCAATGTTACCAAATCTTGCTGGCCATACACTGAAGGAAATTCAGCCGGTCCAGCATGAACCTGACACATTTTTGAGTGTGTGGGTTCCCCCTTCCTTTTGATGCCATGCCCTGTGCTCCACTTTTAAATGCATACCTATGCGCTGTGATAATGACCAATGCACAGTGTTGTGTGTGCTGTCTTACTGTGTTTTGCAATAAAATTGTACAGGCATGCATTTTTTGGTGATGCAGCACTTTGCAACACGTTGCCAGACAATGTAACTGTTATTTGCTCCCTTGCATAGTTTGATTGCTTGCAATTTTGAAAAAATTAAAATAAAATGAGCACTGTGTTGTAACAGCACAATGCAAAGCATGTGTACACCCCATAATGCATGCCCAATGGTGTAAATGGTCTCTACACGCATGGTATCCATTGCCACATTGTGTGTGTGTGTGTGTGTGTGTGTGTGTGTGTGTGTGTGTGTGTGTGTGTGAGGGGGGGATGTATATTTCTGTTTGTTTTTGTTTCTTTTGTGCTGTTATTTTTTATATTGACATTTAATTTGTGTACTGTATTGGAGACTGTGTAAATATCAGAGGTCTAAACACATACTGTATGGTTTACCTTTGATTTTAAAGGAAGAGATTGAGGATCTCCTCACTTGCAGCATTGTAATGAACACAGACATGCTCTGTACAGAGCACTCTGTTCTTTTCAAAACAGGATGACATGGTAAACATGTGACTGATGTTTACTATGTCCTTCCTTCTGAATAAACTCGGAGTGCTATATACAGAGCGTTTCCTGTGTTCATTCAAGGAGCCAGTAAATATTGCTCACCATCCTGACTATCCAATTCGCCCTTGTGTGCCCACAGCTGCTAGAAGGGGGAAGAAGTTGACAAAAACAGCGAGGGAAGAGGGCACAAATTGCAGCGGAGACTGCTGGGCAGCAAATTAAACTGACCATCTGCAAGTGGTTCTGTGCTTTTTTTTTTTTTAACAATCAGCCGCTGTCGGTATACAGTGTCTTCGTGGGGCGATTCTTCGTTTGCATTGATGCAGCTTATTTACATTGTCATCATCTGATTGGTATAGTCTGTCAATCAAGTTAACATTTTTATACATATCAATCAAGTTGTTGTAAAAAGGAATATTGAGAACGTCATGCTGTTCTGAAATGTTGGCTTTGGTAGTTTCCGAGTCGCCCTACAGGAACAATTGTGTATATTCAGTATTATGACGTCTGGTATGTGCATGCAGGTTCCAGGTTTCCGCTTCAGAAAATATTGAAACCAAACAGTGTAGTGGTAGGCAGCTAGCATTTTTAGAAGGTCTGTAATGGCAGCCTTTTTTTTTTTTTTTTTTTTTGTACTCAGTACAGGTATCCTTTCATTGGCAGAAAATACACACATACTTGCTTAACATCTGTGTTTTTTTAATGACGTTTTTTCTAATTCCTATTTATTTTCTTTCATTTATTTATTTTTTAATGAAGAATAACGGCAACATTGATGCCTGCTGCCGAGCCCTGACACAAGAGAGCTGTAAATACCTTTATATGGAAGGGCACAATCCAGAAGACACTAGAACAAACAATCTTTTGCACATCAATCTTGGCATTCACCCAGGCACCAATTTCCATGGTGAAGTAACACAAATGAATGGTCGTCCACTGGTTCATAGCTCAAGTGATGGGCATATTGATCCTCAGCGTGCTTCTGGCAAGCTTATATGTTTGGTTCAAGAGCCTCATTCTGCCCCAGCAATTGTGCCACAAAATTACAATCAATTTTTCTTGAATGAACGAAACTCGCCAACTCCTCCCCCGCAGCAAAGTGTCAATTCGTCAGCTATGCAAGCTTCCCTGCCAAATTATATGCACATACCTCGCTACAGTACAAGTCCTATAACTGTAACAGTATCACAGAATATACCCTCTGCTCACAATGTGCCCAGAGCTTTACAGATTCTTCCTCAAGTGCAGAGCAATCCTTATGGGTCTCCAAGTTCTATTTACATTAGACAGTCTTCCCAAAATTCTCCAGGAAGACAAACCCCACAAAACACACCATGGCCCCAGTCCTCTCCAGTTCCTCACCCAAACTACAGTCCTTGCCCTCATCCAGCATTTCCTCAGAGTTACCAATCTACACAGTATTCACCTAAACAGCCTCAAATTCCACAGTCTGCTTTTCGTTCCCCTCCTACGTCACAATGTACGTCTCCTTATAGCTCCCCACAGCATCAAGTGCAGCCTAATGCGCTAAGTCACCAGACTTCACATGTGTTCATGCCCCCTAGTCCCTCAACAGTTTCTCCTCATGCTTATTCCCAAGCTCCACCTCCCTATCCAAAGCAAAGTAGCCATTCTGTATCTTATCTACCCTATGGTTCTGGCATGAACAAGGCTCCTGGGATGAACAAAATAGAAATTACAGTTGAATCACAACAAAGACCAGGAAATGCAATGAATAGAAGTCCTTCACCAATTAGTAATCCACCCTCCCAGCGGAGTCCACATTCTGCATATGCCTCAAGTGCACGACCAGGCTCACCTTCAAGGGCGATACAAGGCCAGCCAAAGACTCCATACGGTGTTAATCCCTTATATATAACCTATTCGCAACCACCGACCACCTGTGGCTCTCCCACGCCTTCTCCTCGTGTACTGATGTCTCCATCGAACCCAACTGTTTTTAAAATTACTGTTGCACGGGCTCCTACTGAAAATCTTCTAAATATTGTGGACCAAGAGCAGCATCCGGGTGCTCCAGAACCTATACAGCCAATTTCGCTGATGCCATCATCAGGAGTTGAAAAGGGAATTCACAAATACCATCGAAGTTCCAGTTCTGGATCAGATGACTACGCATATACCCAAGGTACTGCCGTGTTTTTTTTATTATTATTTTACTCCTGGGAGTCCTAGAGAGACACTGCTGTTTTCCTTCTCCTATCTCTGCATGATTTCTCTGGTAGGTCTGTGCTATTGATTTAATCTTCAGGGCGCATTACTGTTTTTTGGTTCCTTTACTTGCCTTCAACGGAAGACCAAATTATGGTAATTGCCTACAAGAAGGACGCCGCGTTGTCCATAACTAGTCATTTAAAAAATTTCCAGTTTGCCTTGGCACTATCAATGGAGAAACTGGCTATTCATAATAGTCTTATTTTATAGGTTCTATCAATTTATAAAACCAGTAGATAGGTTTATAGAGGGTAGACCAGAAGCTTGGAAAATTTGTTAATTATGCTTCACCAATGCTATTTCTTTATCGTACATCACGGGACACAGAGCGGCATTCATTACTATATGGGTTATATGGAGTACCTTCAGGTGTTGACACTGGCAATCTTCAAACAGGAAATGCCCCTCCCTATATAACCCCCTCCCATAGGAGGAGTACCTCAGTTTTTACGCCAGTGTCTTAGGTGTTGGTCATGGTTTAGCTTGCCTCCACATCCTTGGGATTAAGGTGGGCTAACCGGTTCTGTCCAAAGGCCTCAGTGCTAAAGTGGTCAGTAACCGGACCCCAAACCATTGGGGTATAGCCCATAATGCTTTCTGTCACAGAGAGCTGGACCCTGGGCCCAGAACCTAGAAACCTTTGGGGGCCTAATGTTTCTGTTGCCAGGGTGCTATATGGGCCCAGGACAGTGGATCCTTCATAGGAACCCAGGGCCTGAAGGTCTAGACAGCCCCACGGAGATGGGGGAAGATTGGACCTCTTGCTGTGCAAAGTCCTGCGGCATGGAGCAGGTAAGTGAAAGGGAAAACTTGCGGAACTTGGTTCGCAGCAGGTTTTGTCTGGGGGAAGGTCACAGCGGGACATGCCTATGGTTTATGCGCTGCATCTGGCAAGGTGAGTCACATATCTTAAAGATAGGATGACTATATATATGTGTATAATCCCCATAATTGTGACCTCCCTGGTAGTATTGCAACTGGTGCTAGTAGCATTGAAAAGGGCCTGTGTGTATAGTGACAATTCTCTTAAGAGAAGCCCCTGGGAATCTATTGAGGTTTCTTATGTAAAGAGAGTGAATGCTCTTACCTGCAAGCCTGCTCAGAGAGGTCCAGGCGGTTGCTGCAGACAGATCAGTGCCGCTCTATGGATCCTGGCCTGTACGGCAGGATCAGCCTCTGACCTCCTCGTGTGGGCCCCCCCCCCCCCCCCCGCGGCGGGCGCGCGCGCGCGTCCCCGTGTTATGGGCGCAATTTCGCGCCGTTTTTCTGAAGGGGAAGGGCGGGCCCGTAGGTAAAAGGAAGGGGCGGCCCTTCCAAAAGAGTTCCCAGCTCAGTGATGTGTTGGAACTGAGAGAGGAGGACAGAGCGGCAGAGTGGGGCGCCGAGGACACACAGTGGCCAAAGAAAAGTATTACAGTCTGCAAACAGACTGTCTTTCACCCTAAAGATAGGGTTTCTTTTTTCTTTTTTCTTTTCAGCAGTTTTTATTGGCAAATACTACTAAAGGGGACAGAATGGTTTTTCTTTCTTTGGTTTAAAAAAAAAAAAAAAAAAAAAGCCAAGATTAATAAGGAAAGGCATTTTTTCCCCAGAAAGGGTTTGTGGGCAACAACTATTTATTTTCCCAAAACACCATTAAGTAGCGGGCGTACCTCGGTATTGTACCATGGCATCTGGTTCGGAGGGTACAAAAGGTGGGGATTCCCCCAGAGGGTCCGGGGTCTCGGACAAAGTCTTACCGCTACTTTCCCCAGAAGGAGCCTTGGTGAGACCATCGGGATCTGAGGCTGGAGCTGGCACGGGTCAGTCCAACCCTAGGATGGTCACGGACGAGGTACTGTCCACCTCTCTAAAAGAGATGGAAAAAAGAATGGAAAAAATGATAGCCAAGGCTATGCGGGGCAGAAAACGGAATAGATCTCCGTCGCCCGAGCGTGAACCCTCAGACGAGGAGGTCCCTTCCGCAGAGGAATGGGAAGACCTCTTGGACAAGGACCAAGTAGGTTCAGGGATCGAGGATCCGGGTACGGAGGAGTCTGGCGCAGCCTCCCAAGGGGAGAGCTGGTGGGTTCAAGTTTTAACAGACTTGGTCCATAGGACGTTTAACTTGCCAGTACCAGATCTCCAAGTATCAACGGTCTCAGCTTTAGGCTCACTAAGAGCGCCTCAAACCAATGCGGTTTTTCCGATCCATCCTCTACTAGAGGAAGTTATGTTCCAAGATTGGGCCAAGCCAGATAGAATCTTTGTACCACCAAAGAGATTCTCTGCCTTATATCCTATGGAAGAGAAATTTTCCAAGAGATGGGCAGCCCCGGCTGTAGACGCAGCCATCTCATGTGTTAACAAGTCTTTAACATGCCCTGTAGAAAACATACAGGTGTTCAAGGATCCGGTTGATAAACGCTTGGAAACGCTACTGAAGACCTCCTTCACTACTGCAAGGGCAGTAGTGCAGCCAGCTGTGGCTGCAATTGGGGTTGCGCAAGCATTATCGGATCAAGCTAAGCAGATGCTTAAACTTATTCCTGCCCAGCAGGCAGAAGAATTTTCGGACGTCCCTAGGGCCATACGATTTACGGTAGATGCGATTAAGGATTCGATCCAGCAAGCGTCACGCCTATCATTATCCCTTATCCATATGAGAAGACTCTTATGGTTAAAGAGCTGGGAGGCAGAGCCCCCATGCAAGAAGCTCCTGGTAGGGTTTCCCTTCCATGGAGGACGACTCTTCGGAGAAGACCTGGATAAATACATCCAGACCATTTCAAGCGGAAAAAGTACTCTTTTGCCCACCAAGAGGAAGTTTCGGGGGCCTGCGTTTAAACGACAGTACTCCCCTGGGCAGGGGCCCTCCAATACCAAACAGTATCGACGGCCTCCTGCGAAAGCAAATTTTAACAAGTCGCAGGGACAGGCCGGCGCAGGCAAGAAGCAGTGGTTTCGCAAGCCAGCAAAGCCAGCCCCCAAGCCGGCCTTATGAAGGGGCGCCCCCACCCTCGAAGGTGGGGGGAAGACTGCGTCTCTTTACAGAGGTTTGGGAGACCAGCATTCCCGACAAATGGGTACGGTCCTCCGTGGCTACAGGCTACAAACTAGACTTCCTAAAGTTTCCTCCTCCTCATTTTCAGGAGTCAAGAGTACCAAACGATCCCAAGAAGGGAGCCGCATTAATAGCGGCATTGAATCATCTACTCTCTCAGGAGGTAATAGTAGAGGTACCAGTCCAAGAACAGGGGCTAGGTTTCTACTCCAACCTATTCATTATCCCAAAGCCCAACGGCGATGTCAGGCCAATTTTGGACTTAAAAATGGTAAATGCATACCTAAAGGTCCGCTCATTTCGGATGGAATCCGTGCGGTCGGCAGTTGCCGCACTTCAGAAGGACGATTTTATGGCATCCATAGACATAAAGGATGCTTACCTTCATGTTCCAGTTTACCAGCCACATCAAAGATTTCTACGCTTCTCGGTGGCTCTACGTCATTTCCAATTCATGGCGCTTCCCTTCGGGTTAGCTACGGCCCCCCGGGTATTCACGAAGGTCCTAGCTCCAATCCTAGCCAATCTAAGGATTCAAGGGGTCACAATCCTAGCATACCTGGACGACCTCCTAGTCATAGATCACTCGTCTCCTGGCTTGAAACAAGCAGTGGCCCTCACAGTCCAGTACCTCGAGAGGTTCGGCTGGGTCCTAAATCAAGAAAAATCAGTATTCCAGCCCACAAGGCAGTTGGAATATCTCGGCATGAGATTAGACACAGAACAACAGAGGGTGTTTCTGCCTCTGATAAAAGTCAAAGCCATCAAGGAATTAATTCTACTGGTTCTAAGCAAGAAGGAACCAACTGTTCGCCTATGTATGAGGTTACTAGGCAAAATGGTGGCCACATTCGAGGCGGTACCGTACGCCCAGAGCCACACTCGCATCCTCCAGGCAGCCATTCTGTCAGCCTGGAGCAGGAGGCCACAGGCCTTAGATATCCCTTTGCCGCTCTCATCAAGAGTCCGACAAAGTCTGTGTTGGTGGTTAGACCCTCAGAATCTACTGAAGGGGAAGTCTTTCAGCCCAGTGGCTTGGAAGATAGTAACCACAGACGCCAGCCTAACAGGCTGGGGAGCAATTTTGGATGGTTGCACTCGCCAAGGAACTTGGGCAAAGCCAGAGAAGCAATTGCCCATCAACATCTTGGAGCTCAGAGCAGCTCGACTAGCCCTCAGGGCTTGGACGTCCAAGTTGCAGGGGTTCCCGGTGAGAATTCAATCGGAC
This sequence comes from Rana temporaria, assembly GCF_905171775.1. Classification (NCBI taxonomy): domain Eukaryota; kingdom Metazoa; phylum Chordata; class Amphibia; order Anura; family Ranidae; genus Rana; species Rana temporaria. The sequence goes on along the minus strand of NC_053490.1, from coordinate 222,492,368 downwards.
AATGCCACAGCAGTGGCATACATAAATCACCAAGGGGGAACCAAGAGTCAAGCCGCTCAGAGAGAGGTGAGCTTGATTCTCCTATGGGCAGAAGCTCATGTGCCCTGCATATCGGCGATATTTATTCCAGGAGTGGACAACCTTCAGGCGGACTTTTTAAGTCGCCAGACTCTGTTGCCGGGGGAATGGTCTCTACATCCACAGGTCTTTCAGACACTCTGCCAGAGATGGGGAGTGCCGGACGTGGACGTCATGGCATCAAGACTCAACAAGAAACTAGACAGGTTCATATCCCGCTCAAGGGATCCGATGGCCTGCGGAACCGATGCGCTGGTTTGCCCTTGGCATCAGTTCAGACTACTTTATGCATTTCCCCCGCTCCAGTTACTACCCCGCCTGCTGCGCAGGATCAGGGTGGAGCACATACCAGTCATCCTGGTAGCTCCAGCATGGCCCAGAAGGGCATGGTATTCACTAATCCTAAAGATGGTAGTGGGAGACCCTTGGACTCTTCCTCTACGGCCAGACCTGCTATCGCAAGGTCCGATCCTCCACCCTGCCTTACGGCATCTAAATTTGACGGCCTGGAAGCTGAATCCCTGATTCTCAGGGGTAGAGGTCTGTCTCAGAAAGTAATCTCTACCCTAATCAGAGCCAGGAAACCGGTCTCTAGGGTGATTTATTACAGGGTCTGGAAGGCCTATGTAGGCTGGTGTGAGTCCAAGCGATGGCTTTCTCGCAAATTCACCATTGATAGAGTTTTAAGTTTTCTCCAGCTAGGAGTGGATAAAGGATTGGCATTAAGCACAATCAAAGGACAGATTTCTGCTCTGTCAGTGTGGTTTCAGCGGCCGCTGGCCACCCACTCGCTGGTTAAGACCTTCCTTCAAGGGGTCTTACGTATTAAACCTCCAGTTAAATCCCCGCTTTGCCCGTGGGATTTAAACCTTGTTCTGTCAAGTTTACAGAAACAACCGTTTGAGCCGTTGGCTGAAATTCCTTTGGTTTTACTGACAAGGAAGTTAGTATTTTTGGTCGCCATAGTTTCCGCAAGAAGAGTATCGGAACTGGCGGCCTTATCCTGTAAGGAACCATATCTTATTTTTCATAAGGACAGGGTCGTTCTCCGCCCTCATCCTTCCTTCCTACCGAAGGTTGTATCCAGTTTTCATTTGAACCAGGATTTGGTATTACCATCCTTCTTCCCTAAACCTACTTCCAGAAAGGAAGGGTTGCTGCATACCTTGGATATCGTCAGGGCCATGAAGGCCTATCTTAAAGCTACAGAGAAAATCCGAAAAACAGATGTGCTGTTTATTCTACCAGATGGGCCCAAGAAGGGGCAGGCAGCTGCAAAGTCCACCATTTCTAGGTGGATTAAACAATTAATCACTCAGGCCTACGGCTTGAAAGGGTTGCCTCCTCCAGTATCATTAAAGGCTCATTCTACTAGGGCCATGGGCGCCTCCTGGGCAGCACACCACCAGATCTCTATGGCTCAAGTTTGCAAGGCGGCAACCTGGTCTTCTGTCCACACGTTTACAAAATTCTACCAGTTGGACGTGAGAAGGAATACTGATACTGCCTTCGGGCAGGCAGTGCTGCAGGCTGCAGTTTGAGACCCTCGGATCCGGGGGCTCCTCTTTTTTGAGTTAAATTTAAAAAATTTAAGATTATTTTTCTCAACTAAGTTGGATTTATTATGATTTGAGTATTTCTCTAAATTAAATCCTTTGTCTTGGAGATGTTCTCCCTCCCCTCATTGTGAGCATTGCTTTGGGACATCCCATATAGTAATGAATGCCGCTCTGTGTCCCGTGATGTACGATAAAGAAAAAGGGATTTTTAATACAGCTTACCTGTAAAATCCTTTTCTTGGAGTACATCACGGGACACAGAGCTCCCACCCCTCTTTTTTGGGGACCATTTTGGGAGGCATACTGCTTGCTACAAAACTGAGGTACTCCTCCTATGGGAGGGGGTTATATAGGGAGGGGCATTTCCTGTTTGAAGATTGCCAGTGTCAACACCTGAAGGTACTCCATATAACCCATATAGTAATGAATGCCGCTCTGTGTCCCGTGATGTACTCCAAGAAAAGGATTTTACAGGTAAGCTGTATTAAAAATCCCTTTTTTACAAAATATAGTCCTAGAATGTACATTGCTTTTGCCACTGGCGAACATCTCTACAATCTATTTCAGTTCTGAAAATGTCATACACATTGATCTTGGAGTTCAGATTCTTATTGACTCAACAAGCAGCTCTACTTGTTATGTTTCTATAGTGCTTGTGTGGTGTGTCTGTGCTGTGTAATGTTTCCAGTGAGTCAGAAGTATGTGCTTTCCTTAATCCATAATCCATGTGGGATTATGCTACTAATGCATTATCATGTATGCACAGTCCAAATAAATATGAATTACATTTGTGCTAAAGAGATTCGGGTGGATATAACAGGTATGTATTTTGGTTTATTGCTGAAGACATGGATTTGTTTGTGTTGTGATGAATATTGGACAGCAGCTCTGATGCTCGAAGAGAGATTTGTCGGAGCACAAGTGGGTTTCAAGACAGGGCTTCCCTCCTAGATGCTGAAATAGTTTTGCCAGAGACTTGCTGACATCTATCTAGTATTGCTTTGATGGCAGTCATTGCACCTGAAAACTAAACAAGCAGTTTTTTTATGCCTTTCTCTTTTTGAGACTGTTTTGTAAGGAGAAAATGGGTTTCATTATTTTAAAATGTTGTACATGCTTTAATAGGAATCTATTCTTCCTTCAGGCTTTATAATCTTTCAATTTAAGTTGTGTTTTTTTTTTTTTTTGATTGGATCTAAATTAAAAAAACAAATTTGGCTATTGCAACAAATGAGACTTAAAGGGGAGTTCTAGCCTTTTAGTGTTTATTAAAAGTCAGCAGCTACAAAAAGTGTAGCTGCTGATTTTTAATAAACAGACACTTACCTGCTCCACGTCCCAGAGACGCGGCCTCCCGAAGCTCCGCTCCTCTCCCCCTATCCGGCCAGCGCCTCCATTCATAGTGTGGGCACCCGGCCGTGACAGCCTTCGGGCTTCACGGTCGGGGCACTCGCTGCAAATGCACGAGTCACGCTGCGCTCTATGAATTAATAGGCGATCTCCTGGGACCTGTCATGTGTCCCTGAAGATCGCCTAAAGGGAGGGGCCGCCTAAGGCGAGAAGAGAAGTCGCAGAGGCGGTCCCTTGGCGGAAGGAGGAAGTCCCACTCTTACCGAAGCCCCCACTACCCCCCCTCCCCCCCCAAAAAAAATTACATGCCAAATGTGGCATGTAAGGGGGTGAGGAGTGATTAAAGCAGAAATTCCACTTTTGGGTGGAACTCTGGTTTTAAGTGTTTCTAAAGGGTGTCTTGTTATTTAAAAAATAAAAATAAAAAAATGTGTTATACTTACCTACTCCGTGGAATGGTTTTGCACAGAGCAGCTCCAAACCTCTTTTTGGGTCCCCCTTCTGCCCCCAATTGCAAGCCTCTTGTGAGGGCATCTCACGTGAATTTACAGCGCATCTCAACCCTACCCCCTGCTGTCTCCTCATTGGCTCACTTGCTTTGAATGAGCCAGTGAGGAGACGCATGCATGGTGCTCTCATGCAAATGGCTGTACTGAGATGGGGCTCAGGTAAGTATATGGGGAGGCTACACAGAGAAGGTGGATTATTATAATTTTTTTACCTTTTTATTGGATAGAATCCATTAAGGTAAACAAATATTCTGCCTTTTAATTTTAATTTAGATTTTAACTTGTCTCAAACTTAACTGGGAGGTTTGGTAATGTCTCCTTTCAGCTTTGGCAGTGGCCCAACAAAAAAAAACTAGCACAAAAGTGACATTGGTACTTGTAGTTACTTTTAATCAACACCCTTTTTATTTATTTTTTTCAATCGGGTTCAGTAAACTGACTGTCAAAGTGAAAAGTTTCTGCAGCTGACTTTTAGAGAGGCGAGCCAAACTTTTCATGCATCCGCCTGAGCTGAGTGCAGTTAGATCAGCACCCCACCTGCTGCTCAGAATGCTTTGCAAATCTTATGAGCCAAGGTCCTGCTGTGAGCATGTAGATTTGGCTGAAGTCCTCTCAGAAGGAACATTTCCCGTTCAAGTCTCTGGCATTGCTCTTGGCAAAAAAGACAGGCAGCCATATATACTTTTCAGGTTTTTTACTTTCAGAGATTTTATTTCATACTTTTTTTTTTTTTATACCTCTGGGGGGGTGTAGAATACTAAAATGTCATTACCTCCTGGAGCTGCTGTACTCGCTATGCAAAGTTAGTACAGCGATCTCCCCCACTGTTGCTGTTGTGTTCTGACAGGGAAAACGGCTCCCCTGCCAGAAGACTCTGATCAGTGCTCTCTGCCATTGGCTGAAAGCGCTTATCGGGAGTCGGTCAGCTACTGGTTTTTCAGCATGCTGGTCTGACATACACACGGGCCAAATGTAGGACGTGTTTTATTTATTTATTTTTTTTTTAACCAGCCGATGTCTCCCCCCACATTTGGCTCGTGTGTACAGGCTTTAAGCTGAATTTCGGGCAGCATCAGCCCGTTCAACAGAAACCGCCCGACATTCGGGTCGTGTGTACTGCAGTAGGCCTGACAGAAGCCGGCTGTTCGGCGGGGGGGCGTCCTGTCAGAACACAATAGCAAAGCAGGGAATATCGCTGTACTAACATTGGGTAGTTAGTACAGTGGCTCCTCCTGAGCTGTTTTTTTTTTTTCATTTAATTTACTTCATTACTTCATTTAATTTACTGAATGAATGAAAAAAAGATCAGGCAGCTACAGTCATAAGATGTTAGCACATGCTTCTTGCTTCCATCCCACAATGCATGCCCTGCACCTAACCACCATTTCAGGAGGCCTGGACATTGTAATGAGCAGTGCTGAGTGACAACCAACTCAGAGACTTTATATCAATTCGGTGGTTGGTGCCAAATTATGTGTTTTTTTTTTTTGTTTTTTTTTTTTATTACAAGGAGCTAATATAAACAAAGATTAAAAGTACTTATATTGGCTGTAAATTAGGGTTGCACTGATGCCACTTTTTTAGGACTGAGTACAAGTACTGATACTTTTTTCAAGTACTTGTCGATACTGTTTACTGATACTTCTTCCTTTTTTTATTTTTTAATATTATGTCATGTGAAAGTAGCACGAACATTCGGCACTGATGGATAGATGGTGTCAGTGATAGTTTTTTTTTTTTTTTTTTTTATTTTCCTTTTTTAAATATATTTTTTTCCCCCCTTTTAATGAACCCTGTTTGGGGGGGGGGGGGCTTTGGTGAGAGGTCCTCTTTAAAACAGAGAAAGGAACTGAGGACACTGATTCCCCAGTCCCTTTCTCTGCAGTTTCAGCTGCACTAAAGATGAATGGACAGGAGACGGTTCCAGTGCTCCTTCCTCCGCTCTCCATCTTGACAACTTTGGGGCAGGGAGGACACAGGGGACAGTCGGGAACGATCGGCGCAGCGGTGGGGGCAGTTACAAGCACCAATCTCCCTGTAAAGCTTTAAATAAAGCAGCTGAACGCTGCAGGAGGGAGAGCAGAAGAAGCGGCTGTCGGATGCTTTATTATTATTATTATTAAATCTATACAGGGAGATTGGTGCTTGTAATGGGGCCCCCACCACGCCAAGTTAATTCATCGATCACAGGTTTTAAATCAAAACAGAAGCTGGTTATACATTGGCTTATGGGAGAAAATAAAATATAGTTTTAAATATTTTCCAGGTGGCAGAGTTGTGTGAGTTACAACACTTGTTAAACAATACAAATCCATTGGCAGGTAGGGCAGTACACAAATGTGTACTTTTTTGCCCTGAGAATGTCTTTTGAGGTGTTATTTGCGAGCAGAGGCTTTTACTTGCTCCTTTGTAGGTAGGTTGTTGGGTAGTAACTCAGAAACCAATTCTGTAGTGAGATGCAGGACACTGTTTTATATATAAGTTGTTGAAAGTCTCCTAAGTTTAATTACAATTTTGAACAAAATCTGTAAAGTGTGGTCCACCATGCTAGTTTTTAATAAACATATGTTGTTCAAAGCCTTATTGTTGCACCAGCGGGCAAGGATGGAAAGACTTGCAAAAGAGCTGAAACTTGAAAAAGAAGGGCTCGAGTTGCTGAAGGCTGAAGTGAATGGAATGGAACACGATCTGATGCAAAGACGCCTCAGAAGAGTGAGCTGCACCACAGCAATTCCAACTGTAAGTCAAACTAGAATAATGTACTATTTGGAGGCATACAAAAGCTGATTGTTTTCATGGCTAAATTACATCTTTCATCAGCCCTTACTTTATTATGCCAGGTCAGTATTCCCTTTTCAATTGAAAGCAAGTCCTTTATGCAGAATGGACATTTTTTTTGTAGTTTAATAAAATATTACTTGTTTTATTTTAAGTGTTTGACTCCTAAAATGTATAACTGAGTTACTTGCATTCCCAAAACTGAAACACATTTGAACAAAGCATGCATAAAAGGGCAGAAGAGATGACCGACAAAAGTTATAAACAACCCCTGGTGTGCCTAAGGGTAATTCATATATTCTAAAACTGGCAACTGTTGAATACACTGACTTGGTAAAAGTGCAAAAACTAGATATTTAGTCTTGAGCAGTGCTTTTCTGATTGCCCTAGGAGACTGCAAGACCCCTGACAGTGCTGATTGGCCCTGTGCTGATCACACGCACTCTCCCAAGAGTGCCACACGCACCAAGCTGAGCATTTGCAGCCTGACTCCATAGGCTCTGTGTTATCGGTAAATTGTCAGGGGACAGTGGAAGGAGGGGAGGATCAAAGAAGCCAGGATAAAATGGCTTTTTCACACAATGCACAGGATTATCCCCTTAGGTTCCACAATAAGTATAACAAGCATGCTTTACTGCATATTCAGACTGATTTTATTGTTGTGGGGTTAGTAACACTTTAAGGCATATGTTCTTTTTTTAATCGAGTCCATGGCATTGTTTCCCAAAGAAAAAGCTAATCCTTGTCTCTGATTTTCTGGGATCACTCTCTTGTTTTGCTTTGCTTCTTTTAAAGGTCCTTTGTATTGGAAGCAACCTCTGTAGTGTATTAATGTGCTTCTACTACACAAATTGCTGCACATACAAACGATTACAATTTTATAGGAATACAATACAAAAAGGACAGCTAAACATACAACAAGCATGTACATATACTACTTATCTATACACTACTATGCTAAAAAGTTACTTGGCTCAAGTTCTAGTGCTTCACAATCTCTGTAGGCAACAGGACACAACACAACTGTCCCTTTGTTCCCCAGACAGGCTTGTCCAAGTAGTCTTTCCCCCTACCCTACTTTCTGTAGCATCATTTATTTCCTGCCCTGAGCTCATAGGGGGAGCCTTATGCCGCGTACACACGGTCGTTGTTTGTCTTGTAAAAAAAACGTATTTTTTTTTCTCATGGAAAAAAAACAATGTTTTTCAAACTTCATTTTAAAAAACGACGTTGCCTACACACCATCGTTTTTTCAAAATGCTCTAGCAAAGCGTGGTTACGTTCAGCACGTACGGCGGCACTCTGTTCCATTCAAGCTTGTGTCATAACTTGCTTCTGAGCATGCATGGGTATAAAAACGTTGCTTTAGCCCACACACGATCATTTTTTATGACACAAAAAACAACGTTTTGAAAAACAACATAAAAAATTTAAGCATGTTCGATTTTTTTTTTTTCCTTGTCGTTTTTCAGAAGACATAAAACAACGTTTTCCCCACACACGGTCATTTTAAATGACTTTTTTTTAAAAATGTTGTTTTTTTTTCATCACAAAAAACGACCGTGTGTACGCGGCATTCGCTTCTAAACAATACATGATGCTAAAAATGTTACTCCATGTATTTGCTATAAAATAAAATATGGCCATAGCAACAAACCTCTTCAACTTAATGTTTTCTTAAGAAGAGTAGGACATTTTAGAGAATTGATACCAGACTCCTAGGACAAAATTAAAGCTAGTATTATTCTTCATAATTTTCCTAAAACATTTGGGCTCCTTTTATTAAAATATGCAAATCTACTGTGGTGTAATTTAAGCTAAAGCGTATTTCAATGCGAAAAAATATATATTATATAAACATAGCCCAAAATATTGGCATTTCTGCCAGATAATACACCACTTCACCCAGAAAATGTTTGTATTGCTACAACACAAAGTGGAGAAAAAAAGCCAAATATGACACATTCCACGCAAAACTCCAAAGATGGACTGAACAAAATGATTGGCACCTTCTCAAAATTGTAAGAAATAATTGCATTCCAAGTTTGATGCTTCTGTAATTTGTAATTGCCATACATACCCGAGTATAAGCTTATACTCGAGTCATTGTCCCCACTTACTGTTCCGGGGCCGCTCCGGTGTGCGGCCCCGAGCACACCCCGGAGCGACCCCGGAACAGTAAGTAATTTAAGTCTTTTGCCGCCTGTTGGTGACATAGAGGATTTACTTCACTGTGACACCAGTGTTCTCTGAGAAAGCACTTTACACTCTCTCCCTAATGCTGCCAGCACTGAACACTATCCTAGAATGACAAGCCTGAACTTTAGGATGTGGTGGTCCACAGAGGTCTGATGGGTTTAATCGCAAAGATATGGTCCCTGGGGCAGCTTGGAATTGCATGGATTTATGACTTAAATACAAATTACACTTCTTACACATCAACTGCAGTGCTCTGTGCTGAAATAACCAGGGCTGTGGAGTCTGAGTCGAGGAGTCGGAGTCGGGGGAAATTTTGTGTACCTGGAGTCGGAGTCGGCAAACAATGCACCGACTCCGACTCCGACTCCTACTAAATTTAGATTGGAATAAAAAATAAAAAAAAGCAAGTTTAAATGTCCCAATTCACAAAAAGTTATAATTAATGACTTCTCTACTGTAAGAATAAAGACCAATGCATGCAGTGCCTCACGTAACCGCAAAACGAACACGTTAAGTGACCGTGAAGAAGCATGCTTTTCATGTGCTTCACTATATGGCACGCAACGCACAATTAGGAGCTGCAATACTTATACTTTCCATAGTGTTGTGTTCTGCTTTTACAGGGAACACATGTTGGAGAACCAGTAAGTGTCCAAATAAAAAAATTCCAACAGGAGTTTTATAAAGCACTAAAAGAAGTTGAAAAGTATGATCGCTCATCAAAACTTACTGTTGAAGAAGCCATCCTTGTTTATCCAGAGATCGTTAGTGATGTGGCCAGAATAGTTACTGCAATGCCACCCACCCAAGTCAGTGTCGAACAATTATTTTCAGCCCTAAAAATAATAAAGCCCTGGTTCACACTGGGTACGATTTGGAACGATTTGAGATGCGATTTGACATGTCAAATCGCATCTCAAATCGGCGGCAATTGTCGGCAATGGCACTGTCCTGATCAGTGCGACGCCGCATCTGCGATTTCAAAAAGTAGTTCCTGTACTACTTTTTGCGATTTCGGGCCGCGATTTACATTAAATTGTGGCCGAAATCGCGGCAAAATCGCAGCCGTAAAATCGCGCATTTTACCGCGATTTTGAATTCGCAGCAGTGTGAACCTAGGCTCAGTCTGACTTAAGAGCCTCTATGAAAGAGGATCTGGCAGAGGCAATTCTCTTCCTTAGAACTCTACATTGAATTGATTTGCATTTGCTAAGCCTATAACTACATTTCAAGATTAATATAAACCATTTCTAGGTTTTACAGATTTTGTTTTTGGTTCATTATAGATAAGCTTTGTTTTTGTTCTAAAACAACCAAATAATGTGGTTTGTATTTTTGAACTGGTAAAGATCCTGTTCCTGATGTTGATGCCTGCTGCTACTATCCAGCCACTTGATTGTTTTCATTGTGTTTGTCTTTTGCTTAAACTGTGCAATACAGTAGACTGTTGGCTTCCCAGCCAGTAGTCCTGTGGTAGGTTGCGTTTCTTTCCCTCAAGGAATGTATAAAATACATTCGCATATTAATACAGAGGAGTCTGAGTCGGGGAGTCGGAAGTACATAAAACTGAGGAGTCGGAGTCGGAACATTTATCTACCGACTCCACAGCCCTGGAAATAACTGAGCAACCACCACTGTTTATCAAAAGTCTCCTTATACAGACTTAAATTGCAGAGGAATCGAGGGGATAAGTCTGAGGAGGTCTAATGCTGGTTGCTTAAAACACTAAAGAGATTTACAGTACCAGTAGCTGCTGCATTTCTCACCCTAGGCTTATACTTGAGTCAATACGTTTTCCCTTTTTTTTTTTTTTTTTTTTTGTGGTAAAATTAGGTGCCTCAGCTTATACTCGAGTATATACGGTAAACTCCCCTGTATCATTTAACAGGGGATGACTATAGAAATCACCAGCAACCAGTTAAAATGGTGCAAAATTGACTCAACCTTTCTGTTGTGTGTCTCTGTGTGTCACACAACGCATGGAGAAGAGAGAGAGCAGCAAAGACTTGTCTGAGGATTTGAGAATAAAAATTGTGGAAAAGCATGAACAATCTCAAGGTTTAAAATCCATCTCCAGAGATCTTAATGTTCCTGCATCCACTGTGCGCAACTTTGTTTAAGAAGGTTACAGCTCATGACACTGTAGCTAATTTCCCTGGATGTGGACGAAAGAGAGAAATTGATCAAAGTTTGCAACAAATGATTGTTCGAGTGGTTGATAAAGAACCTCAATCAACTTCCAAACAAATTTAAGCTGACCTTCAGGCACAGGATACAACTCTGTCGGCTCACACTATACATTGCCATCTGCATGAAAATGGATGCTATATGGTAGGAGACCCAGGAGGACCCCATTGCTGACACTCAAAAACAAAAAAAAAAAACAGATTGGAGTTTGCCAAAATTTACCTGAGGAAGCCAAAATCCTTTTGGGAGAATGTGCGGTGGACAGACGAAACACAATTTACAATTTTTTTGTAAAGCCCATCATTCTACAGTTTTTCAGAAAAAGAAATGAGGCCTTTAACTGCTTGCCGACCAGCGCATGACTATTTACGTCAACGGCATGGCACGGACAGGCAGGATGTATATATACGTCCCCTTTAAGAAGCCAGCATTGTGCGCTTTTGCTGGGAGCTCCGTGACTCTGAACGCGGGTCCCGCTGACTCTATGTTCGCGGGCATACCCGCAATCGTGTCATGGTGAGGAAGAAGAGGGAAATGCTTATTATGCTTAACAAGCATTTCCCCAGTCTTCCTAGTGGAGGGACAGTGTACACAGCTTCCTGTAATTGGATAGCCAAATCCTCCAGGGCTGAAGTGGTTAAATTATTGTGGCTGGGACATATACCGCTACCTTCAAATGACTGCACACTGGCAAAATAGAAAGGCTGCAAGACATGCAGCTACAGGCATCATTCAGATATCCATCTCTTCAGCCGGCGATCCTGTGCACCATAAGAACGATCATAGCGGCAGTTCCGCCACTTGATCGTTCTCATAGGCGACGGGAGGGGACGTCCCCCCCCCCCCCTCCCGCCACCATTTGGTGCTTCTCTCGTTGCCATCGGAGACCTGGAGAAACGATCTGCCGTGCCGGATGGGAGGCATAGAGATGACTGGTGACCAGATGGTCACCAGTCATCTCTATGATCGTCGGAGGCCCGGGCGCAATGTTATGACGTCACGCCTGGGTACCGGAATGTAAACAAAGCCGCAATCGCGGCTGAAAGCATGAGATCCGTTAATTTTTTTTCACGATCTCATGCTTTCCAGCCTGGAGGAGAGATGTGGGGTCTTATTGACCCCGCATCTCTCCATAAAGAGTACCTGTCACAAACCATTCCTAATACAAGGGATGTTTTACATAATTTTTTTTTTTTTTTTTTTTTTAAACTCCTCTTTCCCCGGTAGCTCGTGCTCAGAAGCGAACACACACGCAAGTCCCCCCAACATATGTAAATGCCGTCCAAACCACACATGTGAGGTATCGCCGCGTGCGTTAGAGCGCCAGCAACAATTCTAGCACTAGACCTCCTTTGTAACTCTAAACTGGGCGCATCTAGCATTTCAGCGATTATGCACTCTATTGGCCAGAGTATTAATAATTCTATGCACCAATGTATAAGCAAGTCACACGTGAAATTGGCAAAAATTGTGCAGGAACCTTTTTCCAAATCGGTGCAAGTTGGAGTCGCACAGATTTGAGTGGTTCCATAGATGCAAATAGGGTGCGACTTGTCATGCAACTTTAAACTGTCAAATCAATTAAGTTTCACTAGTGTGAAACGTGGCCTAAAGCTTGTTTGAACCACTTCTCTACCAGGTTACGTTATTAAACATTGTGATTAAATCAAGCTCGATGAGCTTGATACAGATTTTTGAGAACCAGCAAAGGGCATTCCAATAAGTGATTTTTACCAGGCTTTCAAAGGGGCGCCTCCTCAAGCATCTGTTTTCGATCTCCTGTGCGACTAATGAGCCTGGAAGTAGCATGTACAGTATTTAGTCACAGCTGTCATTTCTTGGCTAGTGTAGTTGAGGATGATTTTCCCTCAGCAATCTATCATTGCAGGGCAGGAGAGATCTTGGGGGTTTAATAGACCCATATGTTTCCCATGTGTCACCTACACATGCCATCACATAGGGGCTTGTTAGAATAGCATAAAAGTAAAAAAAAAAAAATCCAAAGCCCCCTTGGGCCCCCCAAAAAGTGCAGCATAGGCCAAGTATATGTATGTAAACATTAGTTACGCCACATGTGAGGTATCACTTCAAATGTTGGAGTGATTGCAGTAATTCTAGGTTGACTCTAAACTGATGACCTGTAAAAGCTTTTAAAGTGTTGCCGGGATGAATTTTGAGTACCATTGTTTTTTTTGTTTTTTTTTGTTTTTGCCATTTCACAGGCAAGTGCATTTTAAGACTTGACATGTTTGGTATCTACCGTATTTATCGGCGTATAACACACACCCCAATTTTAAGAGGGAAGTTTAGGGGGGGGGGGAAAAATTCACAGCCCCCTTTACAGTACACAGTCCCTAGACCCCCATCCAGTATACATCTCTCCCTCCATCCAGTATACAGCCCCCTCTCTGCACTCCCAGGAGACCCCCAGTCTCCTGGGACAGCGCTACCAGCATACTCAACAGTTAAGTAAAAAAAAATCACTGCAGCCCCTTCCACACTGCTTTTCCTGTTTCACTCCTATTGTAAAATGAAGCTTCCATATACCTCAATAGTTCAGTTTTTCCCACTGGCCTGGTCACTGCTCTCCTCTGACGTTACACAGATGGTCATGTGACCGCTCTCCTCCTCAAATCTAAAGCTACACTCAGGAGGAGGAGAGCAGCCAGAAAAAAAAACTGAGCTATTGAGAAATTTACAAGCTTCGTTTTTCAATGACGCTGACACAGGTGGAGTGGTGTAGAAGGGGCTGGCAAGTGATTTTTTTTCTCAACTATGCAGGGATCGCTGTCCCAGGGCCAGGAGAGGCGGGACGACCGGCCTGACAATGGGTGGCTCCTGGGGCGGACCGCCCGATCCCCGCCCCCTGTTGGTAAAACATGATATCGGCGTGTCATACGCCGATAAATACGGTATTTATTCAATGCAACATCCATTTTTTTTTTTTTTTTTTTTTTTTTTTATATATATTTTAACAAAAAAAATATTGTGTTTGCACTAAATTTCATTTTCATGTTTTTCTTTGAATACATTTTGTCGTAATACAGGTATTTACTGTATATAACGCTCTCCATTTAAGCAGTGCTTTACATTTATTATACAGTCACATCAGTCCCTACCCTCAAGGAGCTTACAATCTAAGGTTCCTAACTTACATTCATACATGCGTATCGTAGGGACAATTTAGACAGGAGCCAATTAACCTACCAGCATGTCTTTGTGGAGTGTAAAAGGAAACCGGAGTACCTGGAGGAAACTCGCACAGGGAGAACGTGCAAGAGAAAGAAAAAGAAGCGCCAGGGCAGTACTAATGCATTTTTAATACATTTTTCTGACATCTTAGAGCCAGGGGTAGGCGACCTTGGTCCTCCAGCTGTGGTGACACTACAAGTCCCATGAGATATTGCAAGACCCTAACAAAATCACAGGTATGACTCCTAGAGGCAGAAGCATGATGGGATTTGTAGTTTTTTCACAGATGAAGTGCCGAGGTTGCCTACCCTTAGAGTTTTATATCTAGATCACATAATTGCGTCATATGAAAACGTACTCTCACCACCATGACCTTTCATTACCTTGTACATCGTTTTTTTATATATATGCTCTGACTGCAATGGCAGCCTTTAATGTGATTACATATCCAGGCGAAGCCGTTCCCACGGCACACTCTGGGTTAACTGCATCCCCTATTTAAACTTGCTGCCAGCGTCAGAGGATCAGCTGGTGAAGGAGGCGTGGCTTATCTTCCGAAATGCGTTCTGATTGGCCAACACAGCGGTAGGCGGTTCCCCATCACCTCCACACCAAGCAATCCAGCCGGTGTCCATCCCTTGAGGCTTCAGCTCCCAGCTGACACAAGGTGCTCGTGGCACAACATCCCAAGGATACAGACATGGTTTTGTTCCCATGCTGAACAGGGTAAGCCCCAACCTACTGAGCACTATGTGAGTGCATAACACTTTGTTTCAAACTTTATTTTAAAAAAAATCATTCAATGCTGCATTAGTACTGCCTAGTTTTTCTTTTTCTTTCTCCTGCTTCCTATTTCTTACAGTCTCCAGGTCCCCAGCCTGTGGCTGGAGCAGCCTTGCAACCATCTGCAGCATTCGCACCAAACACTCATTTAAATGGGTTCACCCCCTAGAACTTTTTATCAAGATTGACTTTCTTGCATTTTTTTTCAACATCTTCTATTCCTTTTAGAAGATGGGATTTGAACCGATGGGTTTTGACCCTAGTTCTGCTAGGCGGAATTGCTAACCACTTAGCCACTGAAAATATGGGTTTAATAACTTCTCAAATGTCATGCGACATAAAAAAAGCTGCAACTACCACCATTTTATTCCCCAGGGTCTCTGCTTTCAGAAAATATGGGGGGGGGGGGGTAAATGTTAAAATTATGCATTATTTTCTAAAAACTGCCATTTGCAAACATTTTTAAATTGTGCCAGTAGACAGGTGCTTAATTTAGGTTTCTGGCACTTATAGGAGCAGTGAAAACAGAGTTCCTGTGTACTTTTAATGCTGTTCAGATGACTTTGTGTTAACATTTAACTTTTTTAATTATTTTTCTTTAATTTCCTATTGCCTCATGTTATCTTGTTTGTTTTCAGCCAGAGGAGATGACGAGACTGAGGAGTCTGAATAGGCAACTGCAAATAAATATAGATTGTACACTGAAAGAAGTTGATCTGCAATCCAGGGGTAACGATCAATCAAAGCACTTATAAGTGTAACACTGAAACAATGTCACTGTCCTTTTTCCGGGTGTCTTTTTTTTTTTTTTTGGAATTGTAGATAACCTAGAAGTGCATCATGGGGATGATACATACGTTAAAGTGTGGCTGCATTCATTTTATTTCATTCGAAGAACATTTTCAGCAAGTATAGAAAGTACCTGTTGATCTTGCCACAAATGCGAGTTTATAATAAAATGCAAATATCCTTATCTTATTTAAATCACTAATTCCCAACCCTCATGTAATGGAATGGAAGCTATGTTTGAAACCTGGGTGTCAAGCATGTCTTCCTCCATAAATGCAGTGGAGGTGAACCAAACTATTAGGGATTCTCGGGATTAGCAAGAGGAAATTACCATGTAATGTTATTTGTATAGGCTTTATCTAGCTCCAGTTTTCAAAATGCTTTACAAAATTAAGGTAAACATTACAATTCATTACAGGAGGGATCAGAAGACCCTGCTCCCTTGGAGTTACAATATTAAAAGAAGGGTCAAGGATAAAAAAGGTATTAGTGGTTAGGGATGATGAAGAGAAGGGTTTTCAGGGATCACCTAAAGGAGAGAGTCAGACAGATTTGGTCCTGGAATTTGAGTATAGAAAGCAGGAGGTCTTTTAGGGAGAAGCAAGGAGAACTGTTTTGTTGGTATTTTGAAACAAGATCTGTGCTGTAGCGCAGAATAGAGCTGTAGATGACTGTGGGTTTTTGTTGGTATTTAGACTTTTTATTTGTGGCGTGGGCAAAAGCCAATATACACTTTTATTTTAGTATTAGCAGCAAGTACATATCGGGGTAATCATTTTGATGCACATTTAAAGTGATTGTAAACGATCAAGTTGTAAAACAACCCATTCAGTTTAAAATGGACATGAAAGGCAAAACATTTGTGTATAGATATTAAAAAAAAAAAACATAACTGATCACATTTCCTCTGTCCAGCTGCATAAGCGTTAGGGGGAGGCGAAGCAACAGCACTCTGATCTTTCCAGTGAATGGCTGAGCGGGGGGTGTCCACACAAGACTGATCATGGGAGGAGAGTAGGCTGAGTTTCCAGCATTCCAGCATAGCTAGAGAACTGACCGCGGTGTGTTCTGCTTAGGCTTCATGTACACTGGCAGCTTCTAAACATGAGTTTAGGAGCTTTTGGCTTTTTTTTTTTTGTCAAAGCTTCTAAACTCCACTCCATAAAAGCCTCTGTGTCAATGTACACTCAGGGCCAGATTCTTAGAGGAGATACGATGGCGTATCTCTGCGTCCGGCCGGTCGTATCTATGCGCCTGATTCTTAGAATCAGTTACGCATAGATATCTATTAGATCCGACAGGCGTAAGTCTCTTACGCCGTCAGATCGTAACTGCATATTTACGCTGGCCGCTAGGGGCGTGTACGCTGATTTACGCGTCAAAATATGTAAATCAGCTAGATAGAATTCACGAACGTACGCCCGGCCGACGCAGAAAAGTTACGCCGTTTATGTTAGGCTTTTCCCGGTGTATAGTTACCCCTGCTATATGGTGGCGTAAGTACGGCGTACCAATGTTAAGTATGGCCATCGTTCCTGCGACGAAATTTGAAAATTTTACGCCGTTTGCGTAACTCGTCCGTGAATGGGGCTGGACGTAATTTACGTTCACGTCAAAACCAATACGTCTTTGCGGCGTATTGGGAGCAATGCACACTGGGAGATTTCCACGGACCACGCATGCGCCGTTTGGTGAAAAACGTCAATCACGTCGGGTCACAGAACATTTACATAAAACACGCCCCCCTGATCCAAATTTGAATTAGGCGGGCTTACGCCGGCCAATTTACGCTACGCCGCCGCAACTTACAGAGCAAGTGCTTTGAGAATACAGAACTTGCCCGTCTAACTTGCGGAGGCGTAACGTAAATCGGATACGTTACGCCGCCGCAAAGATACGCCACTGGAAGAGAATCTGGCTCTCAGGCTTTAAGCAGGATTTAGGAGCTGCTGCGGTTAGGTGAGGTTCAACCTCCCTCTCCTGAACATGGAAGAATTGCGGCGCCATTTTGCTGTGGTAATTGTAGGCAGGGTGTACATGAATCATAAGTGTGTTCAGTTTTTAATAGGAAAGTAGAGGGATTGGCAGGAACACCAGGGATCTCACATTAAGGCTCCATGCACACTAGTGTTTTTTAGCGTAAAAAAAAAAAATACTATTGGTAATAGCTTTTTGTAGTAGCGTTTTACATTTTATTAGCATTTTTGCAGTTCCTTTTAAAAACAAGAAATGGAAAAAAACGCTATTGGTAGCGTTTAGGAGCGTTTCTGCTGGAAAAACACTCCAAAAAAACTTTTTTTCCTGCTCCTAGGCTCTGAAGCTTTAAAAAAAAAAACGCTAATAGCCTAAAGTAGTGTGCATGGACACATAGGATAACAATATTAGCTTCTAGAAGCAGAAAACAATGCTAATAACCGCTTCTAGGAACTTAAACACTAGTGTGCATGGATCCAAAGGAAGCAATACAAAGAGAACCGGATACTTTCTCATACAAGTACATGGCACAGCAGACACATATCAGGAATATGACATTTTGGCTTTATATGTTCTTTGATTGTAAAGGTTTAGATATTGGTTATTGTACCTTTTTGTCAATAATAGAATAAAAAACTGCTTTATAGTTTGAAGCTTTATTAAATAGTCTGATCTGACTGTTTAACCGCTTAACGTCCGCCGCATGTACGTATACGTCGGCAAAATGGCACGGACAGGCAGAACGGCGTGCCCGCACGTCGCTGCCTAGACGTGGGTCCGATCGGGACCCCCCCCAGTACATACGGCGGTCGGGGAGGGATCCGGGATGAGGGCGCGGCTATTCGTTTCTACCTGCCCCCTCGCGATCGCATGTAAACACGGCTTCCCCGTGCTTCACTGTGGCATCGTGTCATCCCTTTTATAGGGAGACGCAATCGATGACATCAGACCTACAGCCACACCCCCCTACAGTTGTAAACACACACTAGGTGAAAGATAACTCCTTCAGCGCCCCCTGTGGTTAACTCCCAAACTGCAACTGTCATTTTCACAATAAACAATGCAATTTAAATGCATTTTTTGCTGTGAAAATGACAATGGTCCCAAAAATGTGTCAAAATTGTCCGAAGTGTCCACCATAATGTCGCAGTCACAAAAAAAATCGCTGATCGCTGCCATTAGTAGTAGTAAAATTATTTTTTTATAAAAATGCAATAAAACTGTCCCCTATTTTGTAAACGCTATAAATTTTGCGCAAACCAATCGATAAACGCTTATTGCGATTTTTTTTTTTTTTTTTTTTTTTTTTTACCGAAAATATGTAGAATACGTATCGGCCTAAACTGAGGAAAAAAAATGTTTTTTATATATTTTTGGGGGATATTTATTATAGAAAAAAGTAAATATAGCATTTTTTTCAAAATTGTCGCTCTATTTTTGTTTATAGCACAAAAAATAAAAACCGCAGAGGTGATCAAATACCACCAAAAGAAAGCTCTATTTGTGGGAAGAAAAGGACACAAATTTCGTTTCGGTACAACATTGCATGACCGCGCAATTACCAGTTAAAGCAGCGCAGTGCCAAATTGTAAAAACACCTCTGGGCATTTAGCTGCATATTGGTCCGGGGCTTAAGTGGTTAATTGGATTTAAAAAAAAAAAAAACATTTTCTTCAGTGTTATAGTATTGTATAGCTTTATAAAAAATATTTGCTTGTAATACAGAAATATCAACAGATCAGCATTTTCTTACCATTACAAATGTTTTGGTGATGTCATTATTAAACCATTGAAGCGTTAGATGTGGACATTCATCAAAACAAACAATATAGTGCTGTAGCTCATAGCATCTAGATTTCCAGCAGTCCCTTTCCCATCTGATCTGAATTGAAATACTAACACCAGTGTTGTTAGACATTTACAGTCTGCATATTTATCTTAACACTCAAAAGTTATTTTTCTTTTAAAACATTCCAAGCGCATCCAGTTTCACAGAATTTTCAGTATCTAGTTTTAACTTGCAGCCTTTTAAGCTACAAAGCAAATGTATTTTCATTATTTAATAAATCCAATGTTTGCCATCTCTTTGCACTTGGCTGTAGCATTACATTAATCTGTGTCTGCATTTCTGACACATCTGAACAGTCCTGGTGTATAGAAATGTAATCTGAATTACTCGAAATTGTGCACAGCTTAGTGAATGATTACAAAACTGTTTTTTATTAACTTGAGTCAAAGGAAATTAATTTGCAAGTGAACTGCAAAATCCTAATCTTAAGTATTCATTAAGATTAACTGGCTTTGCGTTAAATCTTTTAACATCCTACATTAAACACTCAGTCTGTATTTGGTGCACAGCAGGTAATGGTCTCAAAAGCCCTTCAGTGAAAAGTCTGCAATTCATGTGATAATAAATTGTCCACTTGCTTGCATTTTCTTGGCTGGGTGATGAATGCTTTCACATAATGCTGGATTTTAAAATGTGAAACATGCACAAGCTGAGACTGTTCTTTAAAAAGCTGTCATTGCAGTGGGACATGTTGTCTTAAGAAAGGCGTATCATTTAACGTAGAAATATGACGCATAGGCCTACTGTCAACAACTGTCAGTAAGTGTTTTCAATGTCAATAAAGGGTAACTTGGGACAAAGCATATTTTTATGCTGAAAGTTGGTTATTTACAATTAAAGCTTGCATTGCCTTTGTTTTATGCAGAGTGCATAAGTCAGATTTGGCATTAGAATACCCTTTTACCTTAAACTCTTCTGGAAATTCCTGCAAGGGGACTAGTGACACTAACATAATAAAGGACATTGGGAATGGAATAATGGGCAGTACTAAATGGCCAAATCAGTGCTTTAATAGGGGACATTGATGTAAGGGAAGAACTCTGTGGAGCACTGTTTATATATTGACCGTACCCTGAGCAAAATATGCCTGCAGTTTCATAGGAACAACCACACTCTTTATGTGAAAACATCTAGTGTTTCAATGGTCCACATGGTTTTATCAGTTAATGAAATATAGGCGCAAGAGAAAAAAAAATGCAGTTTTCCACCACATTTCAGTTTCTCCAGGATAGGTTAGAATGACAAGCCAGTTTCCCAATTGGTGGTTTTTGCAATGGACCCCAATCTTATTTTATTCCTTTACAACTCGCTGAAAAACACAAACATACCATGAGCCGTATATTAGAAAAAAATTCAGAGGTTCGACTTTCAATTTTTTTTTTTTAGGGTTCATCGAGGGTAAAAAAAATTGAGAAAGGCTGGCCATATCCTACCCAATTGGCTGTGCTTGTTCCCTTCAACCACTAAATGGTGTTGAGCATATTGCAGGTGTATTATCTTCAGCACCAGTAGGCTCCCGTGTAAAAAGATATATGTGTGTGTGTGTGTGTGTGTGTATATGTATATGTATGTGAGCATATATATATATATATATATATATAAGTGCTGTCAAGCGATTAAAATTTTTAATCGCGATTAATCGCATTAATGTCATAGTTAACTCACGATTAATCGCGCGATTAAGGAGGTTCACCCTTTAAAACATTTTTTTTTTTGTTTTCTTATTTTTTTTTTTTTTTTTTATAATATTAAATTGTGTTTTTTTTATTTTTTTTTACATTTTGATCACTTTTATTGCTGTCACAAGGAATGTAAACATCCCTTGTGACAGTAATAGGTGGTGACAGGTACTCTTTATGGAGGGATCGGGGGTCTAAAAGACCTCCGAGCCCTCCTTTGCACTTCAAAGTATTCAGATCGCCGAAAACGGCGATTCTGAATACTGTGTACTTTTTTAAATCCGGCGCCATTGGCAGCCGAGAAACCCGGAAGTGACGTCATGACGCCGCTTCCGTGGTTTCAATGCGGAGACTGAATCAAAGCTGCTTACGGCTTAGTGTCAGTCTCCAACCTGGACACAGAGGCCCGGTCAGAGCGGCGAAAGGCGGCGGGAGAGGGGGGATGTCCCCTCCCGCTCCTCCGGCATAACAACCGAGCGGCTTTTAGCCGCATCGGTTGTTATGTTTGGATAGCCGATCGCCCGCTCTAAACAACGGTACCGGGATGATGCCTGCGGCTGCAGGCATCATCCCGGTATAACCCCCGAACGCCGCCTCGTTAATCGCGCGATAAAAAAATTGACGGCGTTAACATGGGTTTGCGTTAACGCCGTTAATAGCGCGTTTAACTGACAGCACTAATATATATACATACATACATACATACATACTTTTTTTTATATTGTATGTATGTAAGTAACGCTTACGTGGTCTGTAGAAACATAATGCACAAATGCATTGCTTTCCTTCTCTTTTCACGGTCCTCATTGGTGCTGTAGGCTCATCCCTTCTTGGGGTGCCTTTTTATAGGAAGCAAGGACAGTGCTAAAGAGGCACTGGGGCATGCAAGTTTCTATCTGGCCCTGTGCCAAGTTGTGTGCATCCATAGACACACAGTGGCAATAAGCCATGCCCTTTTTTTTTACCTCCTCGGAGCCTAATGTTCCACTTCCCTTTGTTTCTCCTATGAAAGTATAAAGAAAGGAGTGGCACTGGAGCAGGAGACGGCACTGGTGTGGTGACATGGACCCAGCAATTTTTTTTTTTTTTTTTTTTTTTTTTTTAGGGATGAGGAAGGACAAGTAGTGGACATTTTTTTTTATATTTTTTATACCTTCATCCAGAGGATGCTTTGGTAAAAACTGATTTCGAGTTTAGGTACTACTTTAAGGAGCTACAAGCATACTATGTATTTTAACATATTTACAGCATAGCTGTGCAGTTGTATAGTATATTACAGTTTTGGCTAATTCTGGATTTACCTCCTCTTTCAGTCTGTGTGCTCTTGTGCAATTAAACAACTTTGGGCAATATGTGCCAACTGTGTAAGGAGTGAAATCCGTATTCTTTAACTTAGTTTAAAATACAGTATAGTGTCCACTACAAGTTAAACCTTTTATGTACTTGTTTAAACGGAATGCATTACAATTTAATTTTTTAAAAGCTTGCGCATTTATGATATTGTTGCTTGCCTTTTTTTTATAGTGGTAAACCTCTTGAAATTAACAAATCGTGTACGTCTATAGTGTGTCCTTGCCTTGGTCCAAAGCACATACTGTGATTTCTGTCTCCCTTTTTTTACTCCTCTGCTATCTGCAGGAGTCACTTCTGAGTTTTGGACACCAGGCAATCTGGAGACAGCCCCCAACACACGCAAGTGATTGACAGCCTCAGCTATTCATTTTTTCCTATGAGACTTCGTAGAGGGGGGTGCATCTATTACCTCCATTCAAGTCTCAGATCTATGCTGTGCTGTGACATCAGATCCCCACCCTCTGCCTTCTGCAGTTCAGAAATGATGTGTAAAATATGTGCTTTAGGAGTCTATAGAGGACAAAGGGTCCAAATAAACAGGTACAGCTTATGTGAGAGGATTTGTTTTATCTCTGTGTATCACTTGAGGCTGCTCACTTCAGTGGGTATATTTTAAGGATTGGCAAAGAATTTAGGTATAGAAAACAAGAGTAATTTATAATTAGGAATTTCTTATTCCTGCTTTCTGTTTTGGATGTTGAGCTAAATTTACCACATGCAGACTTGCATTTAACAGATTTGTTTTATAGGTGTGGGAAAGATGGATTTGAGCAACTTCTATGATAACATAGCTCCTGGTCCTGCTGTACCCCCCAACACTTGTAAAAAAGGTAAGTAGCCTGTTGCTTTTAGTTCTACTGCTTTTTTATTTTTTTTTTGCCTTCATATGAATGAAATCCCTGTATTACATTCCTTGCTAGTTCAGTGTTGGCATATCTGTAGACTCTGGTGCAATAATGCCATTTGATACATGGGCACTTTTTTAGGGTTCTATATATATTTGATCTTAAGATTATAGTTACAGTATATCTAAAGCTGAAGCCTTTTTTTTGTGCGTGTGTTTTTTTTATATATATAATATTAATGAATGGTTGAAACCCCTGTCAAAGTTTTTGTCTGTGGAAGATTCCCCTTCATTTCCTGTTCAGTAACCAGGAATAAGGAAATATCTAAACAGTTCTCACCTGAAAAAAGTGTCCTCATTGGAAGATTTTTCCCTCTATTCCGGTTCCAGCGACAAGTCAAACTTAAGTGACTAAATCTCCCTCTCAGGGACACACGGGCAACAATAAAAATATGACAGATGTTCTCATTCTTCCCTTCTATAAGACCCCTTTCACACTGGAGTGGTTTGCAGGTGCTATTGCGCTAAAATTGGCGCCTGCCAACCGACACCAAACAGCTGCTGCTGTGTCTCCAGTGTGAAAGCCCGTTGTAATGGCAGCAGCTAGCTGCGTTCAACCCCCGGTATTTTTAAAAACATGCGGTGGTCCTCTCAGATAAAAGTGGTCTCAGCTGCGGATTCGCCGTAAGATCACTTTTATCGGGGGCGGTAGAGGGGGCCCCCCTTTCCTGCCGCGCTCTGGTAGTTTCATTCGCTTACCGGAGCTGTTGGTAGCAGCAAGGACGATCGCGTCTGCTTCTCTCGCAGCCTGGATGTCAAGTGAGGAAAAGATGGCCTCCACTCGGCTCCGCAGCATTAGTGGGCAGAAGCGACGTCAAACCTCACTTCCGCCCAATGCTCTTATCACGTGATATGCAGAATATATTGAAAACACTTGCATAGCGTGATACCGTTTAAAAAAAAAAGTAGCAATTTAATAAAGTTTAAAATGTAACACTCACATTTAGAGGATCTTGCATAAGCATATCGTGACAGGTACATAAGCGATGCTTGTAGGGTGGACCTACCTAAAAGCATCGCTCATGTACCTGTCACGATACGCTTATGCAAGATCCTCTAAATGTGAATGTTCAATTTTAAACTTCATTAAATTACTTCTTTTTTTAAACGGTATCACGCTATGCAAGTGTTTTCAATATATTCTGCATATCACGTGGATACCGAGCCTTTGCCCTATACATGAGTGTATGATATACACTTTTACATTCCATTGAAGTCCTGATTGGTTGATGTTGATGTTGATGAGCCGGTTTGGATCTAGAATCGGCTGTACCCATCAGGTCCATTTACCAACAAGCCTTCCAAGAATTGGGCAGCGTATGCTTTGCCAAGTCACTGACATCTGGTAAGCCTCCTCTTATCGGTGGTGGTTGTCTGGTTGCCTCTTTACGTATCTATCCCGAGGGTTCTATCTATTTTTGGACTGTGTCCACTATTTGAATCAGCTTTCCAATGCCTGGATTGTATTAGTCACTTTCATTTACTATATGGACTATTTTTGTGCACTCAATATTGTTATGTTGTCAACATATGTATAGAGACATTTGTTGTCACAATCATATTGCTATAATTTTATGCTTATGGTTATGTTCATTTTTTCACATATATGATTACACTTTTGTTCATTAATAGCGTTGCACTTTTCCATGTTACGCGATATTACTACAAAGGTCTAGGAAACGCAACATTTCAGTAAAAAAACACACTAACCTGATTTTTGGGGCAAACAAACGCAATAATTTACAAAACTTAAATTTTTGTGCGCTCGTGATATTTTCTTTAGAAGTCATTTCAAAAGACATCCTATATGTACCAATTTAGTGTTACGGAGGAGGTCTTGTGTTAAAATTATTCCCCCCACTCCACCATGCGTGGCGATATGTAACGTGTATCGCAATCAGTGGTTTCACGCGCAAGTGCTCTGACGCATGCGTTTACGTTCGTGCATGTGTATATTTGGGGAAGGGGGCTCAAAAAATTGGGGGGGGGGGCGAGGAATTTATGTGCTTGGCTGTGTAACTTTATTTTTTTCATTACATAGGGGATTTTTTTGTTGTCTCCTATGTGATTGTTTTTGGGTCTATAATCAAACGGTAGTGTACAGGAAAACTATCAACTCCCAGGCTCAGGATAGCTAGACCTTACCAAAAGAGAGAGGAGGGGGTTGGATTCCCGGACCTGGTGGGCTATTACGAAGCATCACATCTAACACGGATAGTGGATTGGTGCACACTCCAAAAGGAAAAGCCATGGATACACATGGAACAAGCAACAATCGCTATACCTTTGGAAGGATTAGCATGGCTCTTGGATGTAGAGATACCATAGGGGGTGAGGAGACACCCCACCGTAGGTGCTACGCTTCAATCTATTGAAAAGATATTTAATAAAACCAAAGTGTTGACACATCCAAGCCCCAGGATTCCTATCCTGGGTACCCCGACTTTTGAGCCTGGTCTCACAGACCAGAGTTTTAAAGAACTAAGGCGGCGGGGAATTGGTAGGATCATACACTTTTCGATTGATAACCATGTAATGAATAAGGAGGAGATTGAACAAATGTTTTTGGAAGAAAAATTCATTTAGGCGAAGACAGCTCAATGCCTTCCTACGGTCAATTATGCAACGCGTGCCAGAAATACGTACACCATCTAGGTTTGAACAGTTATGCCTAAAAGGGGAACCATTGAGACGTTAACTTTCAGTTATGTAATCTTTGTTGAAAGTCCGAAGCCCCACAAGAACTGGCCTTTCTAAAAGCATGGGAGAGGGATCCGGGAGTTACCTTTTCTGAGATGCAGAAAAAGAAAATATTTCTGTTTACTCACAAAGCGTCAATGGCAACCAGATATCAAGAAGGAGGATATAAAATCCTGACTAGGTGGTATAGAACCCCCGCATTATTGAATCTGATATTTCCACAAGTATCTAATCAATGCTGGCGCTGCCAAGGTGCAGAGGGCACTATGCTACACATATTCTGGGATTGTCCTAGATTGAAAATATTTTGGAAGATGGTTGCTGAAACAGTCAAAGAAATTACAGACGTGTCTCGCGGAGAAAATCCGGCAGCTTTTTTGCTGCATGATATCCCGTTATCTATTGAAAAATATAAAAATTCCCTTTTTAAGACATTTGCTTACGGTAGAAAAAGCCTGTATTCCGATTCTTTGGAAAAGTACAGTCGCCCCAACTAAAATACAATGGATGGGGAAGAATTGCAGAGATTCAACAAATGGTGCTGAGAGAGCAAGAAGAGAAGTATTGGGAGGTCTGGACTCTATTTTATATAAAAGGAACACAATTTCTAAAATGGCCCTTGGTGAAAGGGGGGGGGGGTAGGAGAGGGCATAACACTATTCTGGGGGGTCCCCTTTCCTTCTTTTTTTTTTTTTTTTTTATCTGAATAACTTTGCCTGTATTTAGCTGGGGAGGAGATCCAGGGATATCCCTGGACAAGGAAAATGTAATTGCAATAAGAATAGGAATTATCACAGGTAGTGAGAAGTAGTAGTAATGGCTAATGTTGAAGAAAATAATAGTTGTAATGGAAGTCGGAGGTGTTTATGAATGTATGTATGTATGTATATTGCTATTGCTGTGAATAAAATAAAGGATAGCTAGACCAGGATTTTGGGCTGTCAAAATACCCCAAATTTCTGAAATAAGTTTAAAGATTTTCCGCCAGAAGCTGTGAACATTAGAATAGGTGCATCAGGTTACTAGTAAGGCCGTACCCTCTCCAGCATAAGGAAGAGCAATCCGGATAGAATTTTGCCAATTTATAGGGCGAAAGGTACCATCTTACATTGATCTTGAGATCCAGCTCCCAGTGATTAACACAATGAGTAATTCAATATGTTGAGCACGTATTGCTCGTAGCCACTGGGAGGTGTAGAGAAGAACATGTTGAGATCTGTCTCCCATTATGGCGCTGCTCTTAGTAAAGGTGGACCTGGTATTTAGTCAATTATAAATCGGTGAAGTGCCCTTTTGCAGTTCTTTTCTAGAAGTTAGGAATTGCCAGACTTTGTGGTGTAATGTGGTGTAATATTACTGATAGTAATGGGGAATAGATTAGGAAATGCCTAATGCGCACTAATGTGAAGTATGATGTTTCGGGAAGGTGATTTTTTCGTATGAGAGACTCTGGGTCATCTGGTTTACCATCAGTGAGATTTTCTTCCTAATGAACCCCATAGTGTTCCCAATTGGCAGTATGAAGCTCTGAAGTCGTTTCTTGGTTTAAAAAAAAAAAAACAAAACAAAAAATTGTTATTGTTGCTTTGTTTTTAGATGTAACTTATCATTTTGTATGTTTTTTTTTTGTTCAGAATCATCTGATTCTTCAGTTGAAAGAAAAGCAAGAAGAATCAGTGTGACCTCAAATAAAAAACCAGAGCCCCCTGATATCCCTAATCCTGGTGCTGGGGATATTGGTATGTATCCTGCTGCTTTTCTTTTCACCTGGCATTTATTAAAGTGAAACTTTTATTCAGAAAATTAGGTTCTGCTAGATCACTTCAGGCTGGCCACTTTTGCAGTTCTAGTTATGTAAAACATTAAAAATTAAGTGCCTATACTATTCTAAATCCCCCTAATATGCTGTCTCACCCTGCTCTGTTTTTTGGCACTGTGCCGTTCTGCTGACAGCCTAAAGGTTTACTGCTGTTCAGGGATTCTGGGCTTCAGCAAAACCTTAGCCTCCAGCGAGAAACAGTAACAACGCTGGAGGCAGTTTACAGAATACACAAATTTTGGTTATTGGCAAAATTAATTTGTATTAAGTTGTTATGGGTAAAGTTCCACTTTAAGTAAAAAGGAAAAAAAACGTAATCAGTTTCAATACACACCAGCACAACAGGGTAAAAGAGTAGTGAAGTTATGATGTCTAAAGTATAATGAAATGCTCTTGCTTCTGACAATGTTCAGCCAAATGTAGGCCTATGCTAATATGAAACGGTTGTAGGCCCAAGCTACTGTGATAACTAACCTTATGTTCCTTTGTCAGCCAAACCTTCATATAGAAATACTTATTTTTTTACCTTATCCTGAGGGTTTTTGCCAACTTCTGGATCTATCACAGAAGAAGCTGGGATGTGTCACACCAGGCAGGGTTTTTCTAGTTGTATAGCTTTTGAAATCATCTTCCCACTTAAAGGGTAACTTCACTTTCACGGGGGAAAAAAAATGGCAAATAAAGAACAAATAATATAGCGTATACATTTGCGACACAAATATTGTAATTGAATGTTATTAAAAATAACCTTTCCTTTTCAATCTGCAGCTCTGTAATTTTCAGTAAAATGCAATGCAACATGGCTACTTGGGTGTTCTGTACACAGAATGTATACAGAGAACCCCTCAGGAAACATAATTTCCTGCCTGTGTGATTGGCTCACTAATTTTCCCAGAAGTCTGTCCTAAGATATAAATCGGATTTCAGGCATCCTCTACAACAGAAATCAAATTTTTGGCAAGATACTCCCAATAGGAAATCACATCTAAAGGGATGTAGGCCCAGCAGCTTCTCTCAGTGCCCTGCAGGTACAGAAGCTGACTGAGAATTATGAATCCACTCCCATTAGACTCACGTTCCCACATGGACACATGTGGAGACAAACACACAGGGATTTAGAATAACAAAAGGTAGGAATCTGCCACAATGCTTGTTAAAATCCTTGTAATGTACATAGATCACCCAGAGGGGAATGTTGTTGTTGAGAGAAAAAACAAAACTGGTGTTAGTCTTTAAGTCTCATTTTCCTAGAATCGAATTGGAACCTTTTTTTTTTTTTTTTTTTTTTGCATTCTGCTCTTATAGCCCATCTATTTAACCCTTTTGCTGTAAAAGCAAGGTACCAAACTTCTTGGCCAAAGGTTTAAAACAAGCTGTGGCTTGGGATCTAATTTTTTTTCCACAATTTTTGGGAAATCTGCTGATATTTTAGGGAGTTTAAACATGGAGCTTTGTAATGGTGCACTAGATACATTATTGTACCGGTCATGCACAGGGCTAATTTACAAGTCATGGAGAGAAAGGTTGGTGATGGATGTGTAGGGGAGGTGGGGGTGAAAGAGTTAAATTATCTCATATTCAGTAGGAATTAATAAATGGATCACCAGCTTCCACTGCAGGCCCATCTATTCATATCCCATTCAACTACAGGCCCATCCATTCATATCCCATTCATAATCGACCGGAAATTACCCAGCCAAAAACTGGGGGTCGTCTTATACGCCGGGTGAAGCAGCTGCCCGATGGATATCAACCCCCTGGGTGCTCTGTAAAGCTGTATGTATTCTGTATATGCGCCGCTCGGCCAATCCCAACGGGCGATGCGCTCTGTTCATGACTAGAGCCTGGGATTGGCTGAGAGGCGCATATACAGAATACATATAGCTTTACAGATCACCCCGGGGGCTGCGGCCTCTTCGTTTTTGAACTGCGCATTACTACCGCACAAGGGGGTCGTCTTATACAGTGAGTAGAGCACAAAACCACAGTTTTAAGCTGAATATTGGGGGGTGGTCTTATATACCCAGCCGCCTTATACGCTGGCAAATACGGATCAAAAATATAAATCATAGCACATGATCATGGTGATTTGCTAGAACAGCCACCACAAGGTACTAAACTCTAGACGGCTCGGTACCCTAGACTGGGATGTCTAATGATGGCTCAGCCACTGCAATTAGTAGACTCGACAATCAACTTAAAGTGGAGTTCCACCCATAAATATAACATTGCATCAGTAGTTGTAAAAAAAATTCATTAGTCCTTTACGAAAAAAAAAATGTTTTTTTAGATGCCTTCAAAGTGTTGTTGCTAGGCAGAATAGTTAATCTTCCCACTTCCTGCACCTAGGTGCTTAATGCACCGCACAGACTCCTGGGAATGTAGTGAGTGTAACTTTCCAGGAGTCTGTGCACTCCCCAGTCTCAAAGAATCATGTGACTTGGACAGCACAGGTGCTGAAACCTGATCTGACACTGCTTGTGCATCTGCAAGGCTGAAATCCAGGAAGTCATACAGTCTGGCTTCATGATGCCCACACTTAAGATGGCCCCAGTCAATTTCTATTTTATAAAGTGTCTAAATGCTGTAACAACCTAACAAAACGGACCTTAGTTTACAGACTAACTTTACTAGAATACATTAAGCTTGTGTATTACAGGGGTATTTATATTTAAAAAGTGAAATTGTGGCCGGAACTCCGCTTTAAGGTATTTTCTCCATCTGCATTTATAAAATGGTGCTGAGAAAATAACAGCTTGCCATTTATATGTTGGTAGAAGTTTGATATACACAGCTGAGATTAAAGAAACTGTTCATGGGACAGCTAAATTGGACAGTCCACATAACAATGCATTATAGGAAAGTGACAGGAACAAAGCTGTTGCTGATGATACCGATATCCGATTTCATTTGAAGCTTGCCAGAAAACAAATGGGAGTCGACATGAAGATGCAAAAGGTTTACTAGCTCAATATTGAAGTTTATTGCCTTCACACAAAATGTGTGACATAAAGCCAACACTCTTTCACACTCTGGTGTCCGTTTATGAAGCAGTGGGAAATATTCACTGCTGAGTTCTCCGTCATTCATAGTGGATATCTTTCTCCTCTGAATGCCTGTTTATAAAGCGGTGTAGAACGCTTTTCCTTTTGTGCGAACTACAAACGCTTCAAACAGTGGTGCGCGCCCCCTGGTTCTGGAATCTCGTGCGACAGTACGCGATTACAGTACCAGAAATTCACCGAAACACTGGACGTGTCCGTTTTATTAAGCCATGATGAGGAGACTGGCCACCTAAGTTATAGTAATACATATACACACACAAATTATATATAGATTACACACAGTGCCTTGAAAGTATTCATACCCCTTGAAATTTTCAAAATTTTGTAATTTTACAACCAAAAACATAAATGTATTTAATTGGAATTTTATGTCATAGACCAACACAGAGTCACTTATTTGTGAAGTGTAAGGAAAATGATAAATGGGTTTTATTTTTATTTTTTTTATTTTTTTACAAATATGTGAAAGGTGTGGCGTGCATTTGTATTCAGCCCCCCTAAATCAATACTTTGTTGAGCCACCTTTTACTAAAACTACAGCTGCAAGTTTTTTTGGGTATGGCTCTACTAGCTTTGCACATCCAGAGAGTGAAACTTTTGCTCATTCGTCTTTGCAAAATAGCTCACTCTGTCAGATTGGATGGAGAGCATCTGTGAACAGCAATTTTCAAGTCTTGCCACAGATTCTCAATCGGATTTGGGTCTGGACACATGCATGTGCTTTGATTTAAACTATTCCATTGCAGCTCTGGCTGTATGTTTGGGGTCATTGTCCTGCTGGAAGGTAAACCTCTGCCCCAGTCTCAAGTCTTTTGCAGACTAACAGGTTTTCTTCTAAGATTGCTCTGTATTTGGCTCCATCTATCTTCCTATCAACTTCAACCAGCTTTCCTGTCCTTGCTGAAGAAAAGCATCCTCACAACATAATGATGTTTCACAATGGGGATGGTGTGTTCGGGATGATGTGCAGTGTTGGCTTTCCGACACACGTAGCCTTTTGCTTTTAGGCTAAAAAGTTCAATTTTGGTCTCATCTGATCAGAGCACCTTCTTCCACATGTTTGCTGTGTCCCCCAGATGGCTTCTCGCCAACAAGACTAATGGCTTTCTTCTAGCCACTCTTCTATAAAGGTCAGATTTGTGAAGTGCATGACTAATGGTTGTCCTGCGGACAGTTTCTCCCACCTGAGCTATAGATCATTCCAGCTTCTCTGATTTAATGCTCTCCTTGCCCGGCCTGTCGGTTTAGGTGGACGACCATGTCTTGGTAGGTTTGCTGTTGTGCCATTCTCTTTCCATTTTCAGACGATGCGCTGAACAGTGTTCCGTGAGATGTTCAAAGCTTGGGATATTTTTTCATAACCTAACCCTGCTTTAAACTTCTCCACAACTTTATCCCTGGCCTGTCTGGTGTGTTCCTTGACCTTCATGATGCCGTTTGTTCACTAAGGTTCTCTAACAAACCTCTGATGACTTCACGAAACAGTGGTATTTATACTGAGATTAAATTACACACAGGTGGACTCTATTTACTTATTAGGTGACGTCTGAAGGTAATTGGTTCCTCTAGATTTTAGTTGGCGGGTATCAGAATAAAGGAGGCTGAATACAAATGCACGCCACACTTTCAGATATTTATTTGCAAAAAAGGTTGAAATCATTTATCATTTTCCTTTCACTTCACAATTTTGTGCCACTCTGTGTTGGTCTATCACCAAAAATCCCAATAAAATACATCCGACTGTCCCCTAATCTATCCATATTTAAACGATCCCTGAAAACTCTTCTCTTTAAAGAAGCCTATCCTGCTTCTAACTAACACTGTTTTACTTCCTCCATCAGCTCATCCCCCACAGCTATTACCTTTTCGATCAATTGACCCTCCCTTTTTAGATTGTGAGCTCTGAGCAGGGCCCTCTGATTCCTCTTGTACCAAATTGTAATGTAACCTCTGCCTTTATTCTAAGTGCTGCGCAAACTATTGGCGCTATATAAAACCTGTATAATTTACTTTTTGGCTGTAACCTGACAAAATGTGGAAAATTCCAGAGGGTATGCATACTTTTTGAAGGCACTGTGTGTGTGTATATACACATTAATTATAACGCACATACAGATCCAACTACTTTTAGCTGATCTCCTTGCATTGCAACTCTGCATTAGTCCATGGTAAATGTGGTATACACTATATACAATAACCTGACACTAGTTAGTTCCCACAATCCATGACTTAACTTCACACAAATACGTTTTTAAATTCAAACTGTAGCACTGACGTAAGTAAGTAAGTAATTAAGTAAGTAAGTCATTTTTTCATATTAAACTTAGAAAGTTAGTTTAACTTAAATTATAAAACTGAATAAAATCTAGTATATTGACTGTCAGTCATTTTATAGTAGGCAAGTAGGCATCACTTTAGCGAGTCACACAGACATACCAGAGTGTTTATATTTTCTGGAAGCAGACATGATCGCATTTTATTGACAATATACCCTGAAGAACTGAACAGTCTTTCGCACGGAACAGATGTTGCCGATACACAAAGAATTGTCTGCACAAAATTGCTTAGGACAGGAAAACTATAGTTATTTTTGCCCCCTTCCCCTGATGGAGCCTGATGCATCCTCCTGCTTCACAGATGCAAAGGTACCTCAATCCAATGGGTGCAGTTTGCTCGCATCCAGCAGGGATCTCACTGTCCGATGACGTCAAGAATTTTGATCGATTTCAAAATTTTAAGATTAATCGAGGAATTAATCTATAATTTCCCCAGCCCTAATATATATATATATATATATATATATATATATATATATATACACAAATATGGCAGGGGCACATGGTTACTGTCTTGGGGGGAGGGGGGGGGGTTTGATCGAGGTAGAAGGAAGTCCATCTTCCTCCTCAGTTCTCACGGGATTCTCTCTTTTCTCTCCCAGATTCACCACCTCTGAGCTGGTGAATTGGGGAGTGTGAATTCTGATACAGATCGTCGAAGTGCTGTGACTGCAGCTTCATAAACTGTCCATTTCTGTGTCAGTCAGTGACAGCTTCTCTGTGTGGGGAGATGATCGGCAGAGATCATGTTCTCTGCCGATCATCTTCTTCTTAAATGTTGTAGGGAAGTCCAGGGTACCACCCCCCAACTTGCATCCAAAAATAAAATCTTGTTTATTTTTATGTGCCTTCCAAGTTTTCTGTAAATAATGATGCTGTGGTGGTCCATGAACAAATTAAGCTGCCTAAATAGATAATTTCACACTTTGCAAAATAAAAATACAAGAAAATGAATGCGCTCATATTTGCACCCATATGTGCAGCCAAAACGAAAAACAAAAATGACAAATGATCCTGCACAGCATTTCAACTACAATTAGTGGAGAGCAGGGTCCTGCAGACTTTCTCCAGTTCAGGTCTGTACCAAGGTGTGGACTTTCAGTCACTGAGCTGAAGGAAGTGTCACTAGACTATGAGTGTGGTAATCACAGATGTCTGAATAAATAATATGGCTGTGCTGTATTTTTTCACTGCAGCTCACCACAACGCATATTGTGGGTACTGTACCACAGTTACATTGCGTATATGCGGTGGGTTGCCAATTAAAATAAATGCCAACATGCACACACATGTTGGGGTGCACTACGGTACAACAGCACATGAAGAATGGGCTTTCAAGAGAACATACCTGGACAGAAATATAAGAGCCAAGCATTTATTTCTTTTTGCTCAAACCCCAAGGAAGTAATCTTTTTTTGGGTGATTTTTAATGGCAGAACTGGAACAGTTGTGCAGTAATTCTGGTCAGAAAAGTGCTAAATTCTATTTCCACTTTTTACAGTCAAATTTGTTATGGTATGTGTTCCATTCACAAAGCATACCTAGAAATTATAAAAAAAAAAAAAAAAATGAATTTTATACAAAAGACTGTAAGCTATTATGAACAATTTCAAGGGACAATCTATAGGGAACGTCTATTAAAGTGAAACTTCACTCTAGAATTACTCTATGAACATTCTACATGAAACAGGTTGGACTTCTTGTAGACTGGACATGGTTTAACCACTCCTGAATGATTTAACTTGACAGCTAGAAACCGACGTCTAAAAATGTCTGTTTAGCCACTTTGCGTCTAGAATCATTTAAAAAAAAAATGTGTTTTGTTGAAATGAACGTCTGTGAACAAAATGCTGCTAAATGCGAGTTACCGTGTTTGGCAGCATTTGCAAGCTGTTACAGGCATTTGGCGTTTCAAATGCCTCTGAACATTCGTTCTGTGTGCATTTTTTTTTTTGCATTCCAAAAAATGCTCTTGAACTCAACTGCCTAGAAACTACTTTAAATGACCCTGTGTACATGTACTGTAAGATAACATTAAGGAGAGTTCAGGCGCAGCTGAAAAAAATGCCTAACTGCTCCTAAACGTCTGTTTACCAGCAGCAGTTTAAATAAAGGAGAAATTATGCTTAGACTTGCCTAGTGTACACAAAAGGGATCTTCCTGTGCCCTGAAGATGTCCATGTCGTTGATAGCATGAGTGGGGCTGAGCATCACCAGGAGTTGCATGGTGTCACTTGTGTATGGCCAGCAATGATCCTGGTATCGTCATGATCCTGGTATCGTCTCTTCCCAACAAGGTGTGCAGCGGTCAGGAAGTGGTTATTTTCATAAAGTAACTTCCACTTTAACATACGGTGTAAACCCAAGTCTTGAGAGGTTTAACACTTTGTCAGGAAAGAGTGCGTTGATTTAGGCTGGGTTCATACTATTGGTTCCCCGCATCCAATTTGCTATAGCATGAGATTTTCTGTGGAGCCAATTCACATATCTCTTTTGGTTAGTTTCATGTCCGAATTCAGCCAAAAATGTGTGCTGAAATCGGACCTGAACCGATGAACCTGGACACACCGGATCCCTGCTGTGAGCCGCATGCGAAGATAGTGTGAACCTAGCCTTACTAAAACTGGAGAGTGCAAAATCTAGTGCAGATCTGCATAGAAACCAATCCGTTTCCAGGTTTCTTTGCCAAAGCTTAATTGAACAAGCTGAAGTTAGAAGCTAATTGGCTACCAATGCACAGCTGTACCAAATTTTGCACTCTCCAGTTTTAGTAAATCAACCCCACTGTGTTCAAATGTAGTTTACAACTGATGAGATTTACCAGCACAGTACAGACAGGGTTAATGTTGGTTAACCTACCTCCACAACCCTCTCCTTTACATTAAATAGAATGGAAAAGTTACACTATTGGCAGGTAAATAAGTGGGCAACGATTGCAAATTGTTTTAGTTCTGCTATGTGATTAAGATGATTACTGCAAAAGTAAAAAATACACTTCAACTCCCACCCCGCAAGTTTGCTCTAGAGGCTGCGAACACTAGGTAGAGAAGCCAGAAGGATAATTGGCCTGCAACTTCCACCTTAAAAATAAATAAGCCACTGATTGTAGCTGCAAATTCTGATCTCTTTTCTTTGAAAGTTGTGTTACGATATTGAGATATTTCTGTGAATCTTGAATTCATTGAGCGCTAATTGAAAATGTGTATTTTCCAGCTCATCGGCACAGACCCAACCAGAGACACGCAAGAGATGAAGATTTTGAAGGGTCTCCATGGAATTGCAATAGCTGTACTTTTCTCAATCACCCAGCACTAAACCGTTGCGAGCAGTGCGAGATGCCTCGGTTCACCTGAATCTGCTGCCAGCTGCTTCACTTTGCTTGAGGTTTTATACAGATACTATCTAGCATGCAAGGGAAAGTAGGGACCTTACTTCAGTGTATCAGCAAGCTGAGCCCAACTCCAGTGCCGCAGTTGGAAATGCTTTGTTCGCAAGCAAGACTCATAATTTGCAGGTCAGCCCTGTTTGTGATCTACCAGATCGCCTCTCTGCATTTTGTGCGTAAATAATGGAGGTCTCAAAATGCTGGTCATTTGGTTTCTTCTCCAGAAGACGAGATCTAGCAGAGGGGCAGACGGGAGTCACCATTTTGCAGACCAATCGTTTGGATTAATGAAGCGGAAGACAGATGAGATGAACAGAAATGGTCTTTTTTTTTTGCTTCCCAGAAGTATCCTACTGAATGAAGACTTTGGTGGGGAGATGGTGTTGTAGTATATGATATTTTATGAAGCATATTCAGAGAGAAGTAATTGCTGCTTTCTTCAGGGTAATTAAGTCCATATGAAATTAAAACGATATGCTGTTATTTAATGTTGCTGTGAGAAATCAAGGTTTTAGCCTTACCTTTTTAGAGCACATTATCCAATGTATTAATGCAGTCCCCTTCTGTTTGTGTTGTGTCAAGAAAGCTATATTGTCAGACTACTGGTTATGTTCACACATTTAATATATAACAAGCTGAAGATGGACATTTTACTGCATGTATTCAGTCTGTATTCCTGTTGAAGTGATTCCCAAAAGTTCTTTGGCACATTCAATGTGACTATTATGTATGATTACTCCCTAAAGAGTCTGCAATACCTATGCCAAAACGCATATTTTACTTTAGCGCGTTCATTGAAATGTATACACTAATATACTTACCACACAGGAGCGGAAAAGAAAACGGGCCACATATTCTTCTTTTACAAAGGGCAGCATTATTATTTTTAATTTGTTCACTTGTGATAATTCACGGAAAAGTGGACTTGTCCAGTCTTTTGTGTGTGTGTGTATATATTTTTGTATGTATGTATGTGCGCGTGTGTGTTTTATACATCCACATATACACAGGCATGCACATTTTCTGTGTATTATTTTTCTTCCTCTCTGTTTTTCCCTCTTGTCCGTATCCCCCAGTCTTTTCCTCCCAACCTGCTGTTGAGCTTCCCATTTTGTGAAAATTGCTCGATGTTTACAGCACAGAAGGTACTTTGTGCCCTCAATGGACCCACTTGACTTCAATTAAAATGAAACGCCAGAGTCGAAATAGCTGTGTTATTTGCACATTGTTAATGAACCTGCTTATAAAAGTGAAGGCAGATTTAGAAATGTTGTGCACTGCATTTTTTAAAGTAATATTTTTAACTTTTTTTTTTTCTTTTTGTTAGAACAAAATACATAAAACTGAAAAGAATATATGGTTTAAAAATATCATGCTGGTACTTTAATGCATCTAAATTCCTGTATTGTAAAGGTGATTGGTTTGCATCCTGCAAGTGGCTGAAATAATAAAGCACCCAATTGTTTTGTGAATCACAATATTCGCATTTTAGTAAATGTCTTGTTTACGTTCTCTTATGTAAGTTGCAATAGGTGCAATATGGCTAAAGGTTTATACGTATTCTCAGTTTAATTTCAAGGCATGAATGTCTACAAAAATGATTACAGCTGCCCGCAGTTATCTAGATGTCCTTAAACCTCAAACATTACCAAAATACCTGGCCAGCTATGAATGCAAGACACTGGAAAATCTTTGTCGTGGAAACTTCTGTCTGCCTAAAAATTACCTGGACACTTTTATAACGGTGTATTTACTCTTCAGATTTCTGGAAAACCAGTTCTCCCTCAGTATCTTTTTAAAGCTAGATTCCAGGCATACAGCTAAATACCGGTACATATGTTAAGTATACAGTGGGGAAAATTTTGTTCCCCTGCAGATTTTTTAAGTTTGTCCAGCTACAAAGAAATTAAGAGTCTATCATTGTTATCATATGTTTATTTTAACTGATAGAGACAGAATATTAACCAAAAATTCATAAAAAAACACGAAACGAATGTTATAAATTGAGTTGCATTTCAGGGAGTAAAGTAAGTATTTGATCCCCAAGCAAAACATGACTCGGTACTTGGAGAAACCTGAGAAACCTATGTTGGCAACTTGGCAAGCACAGAGGTAAGACATTTCTTGTAGTTAGTTACCAGGTTTGCACACATCTCAGGAGGGTTTTTGGTCTACTCTTCTTTATAGATTTTCTCTACAGCCTTAAGGTTTCTTGGTCGTCTCTTGGCAACTCGAAGTTTCATCTCCCTCCATAAACTTTGTATAGGATTAAGGTCATGGAGACTGGCTAGGCCACTCCACGACCTTAACATGCTTCTTCTTGAGCCACCCCTTTGTTGACTTGGCAGTATGTTTTGGGTTATTGTCATGCTGGAAGACCCATCTTCAGTGTTCGGGCTGAGGGAAGAAGGTTCATATCCAAGATGTATGTACTTTTAGCAGACAAACAGCCCAAAAGCATAATGTTTCCACCTCCGTGCTTGACTGTAGGGATTGGTGTTCTTGGGGACTTTTCTTAGGGTAATTTATTCCTCCAAACACGGCAAATCAAATTAATGCCCAAAGAGCTCAATTTTGGTCTCATCCGACCACAGCACTTAATCCCAATCTTTCTCTAAAATCAATTTAGATGTTCATTGGTAAACTTCAGACATGCCTGTACATGTGCCTTCTTGAGTAGGGAGACCCTGCAGGCACTGCAGGGTTCAATCCATGGCTGCGTATTGTGTAACCAATGGTCTGTTGTGGTCCCTACTGCCTTGAGATCATTCACAAGCTCCTGCCGTGTAGCTTTGGACTGATCCCTCACTTTTCTCATCATCCTTACCCCATGAAATCATGCATGAAGCTCCAGACGGCAATTGATGGTTATTTTGCATTTCTTCCATTTGCAAATAATCGCTCCAACAGTTGTCTCCTTCTCACCAGTTGTCTTTTTGCTGATGGTCTTGTAGCCCATTCCAGCCTTGTGCAGGTCTACAATCTTGTCCCTGAGGTCCTTTGACAGCTCTTTGTTCTTGCCAATGATTGTGAGGTTTGAATAGAAGAAAGAGATTCTGTGGACAGGTGTCTTTTATACAATGAGTTGTCGTTGGGAGCATCTT
This sequence comes from Rana temporaria, assembly GCF_905171775.1. Taxonomy (NCBI): domain Eukaryota; kingdom Metazoa; phylum Chordata; class Amphibia; order Anura; family Ranidae; genus Rana; species Rana temporaria. Next base: position 222,452,776 of record NC_053490.1, on the reverse strand, counting down.
CTTAAATTGACAGGGCTAATCTGTGTACCACATGAGCACATACTGTAGCCAGTCTTTGAGACAGAATTCTTGGTTGGTAGGGGATCAAATACTTATTTTACTCACTGAACTGAAACTAAATTTATAACATTTTTATTATGTGTTTTTTTTCTGAATATTTGGCTGATATTCTGTCTCTATCATTTAAAATACACCTATAATAACAATTGTAGACCCTCCACAAAAAGAGATGGCATGAATTCTGCTTTAAGCTGTTTCACAAAAATCTGTATTTAGGGTTTAAGTATGTGGGGATAGTTGGTATTCATGTTTCTTTAGGGTTTGGACTAGTTTAAGATTAGTGCATATAGGCACTAATGAAAAAGTAAACGCATACCGGTAGTAAATGATCTCAAACATAAACCGCTTAGAGGAATGTAACATGGTGTGTTCCTGCATTTGCTTTGCTTTTTGGTAGCATGCCCTATAGTTTTGCAATTGAACTGCTAAAGTCATTGTTAACATTAACAAAACCATCTCCATAGAAAACCAAATGCAAGACATTCCCCACGAAGTATGCTGTGTTGTAAATACGAAACCTGTTTACAATATTCTCTCCCGATTTTTGCTTTCAGTTGCTTTTGCAAGAACATTGACCTGGGAATATAAAGGAAACAAATACCTGTGCACCTTTTTTTCATTTTTGGAATCCTACGCTCCATTTTTTTTTTTTTTTTTTTTTTTTTTTTTTTTTAGTGCTTCTGTGTAACTAATTTTTTGCATGTTTTTTTTCTATTCGTTTTATTTTATCACATAGGTGACCAAAATGTGATTCTCCTATGTGAAGGCTTATTACTATGGCCTGTCCTTTTTAATAAGACATCAGGGGTCTATTAGACCCTCGAGCGTGCCCCCATAGAAAGTGGATTTCTATGGAGGTACTCACAGAAGTTGGGGGTACCAGGAGCTCCGGCGGGGGACTCCAGAACATCTGCTGTTCTAGCAGATCTTTATTATGAGTTGTAATGTAGCTGTGTACGCTGCCAGTCTTAACAAAGGGTTAGAGTTCTCGGTTCTGTGTGTAATTCTGCTCCTAAGACACCCCTAAAAAGATAAGACCTCCTTTTATTGTTGATAGATATGCTATGTGAATTAGAAAACACAGCAAACGTATAGTAGGAGTTTCTGACATTTGACAACAGCAGTGAAAATACATGTTAAACCTGAATTTGTAAACATGTTTTCTTAGTGAAGCAGCCACTCCCAACCAGCAGTGGAGGGTGCTGAAGGAAAAGAGGTTTTGCAATAGGAGAAATGAGAAATAAATCCACCTAAACTCATTGGGGGTTATTTATGAAAGGCAAATCCACTTTTTTGACGTTTGCCTACAGGTAAGCCTATAATAAGGCTTACCTGTAGGTATAAAGAATATCTCCTAAACCTGTACGGTTTAGGAGATATTCCCCTCGCAATGCGCCGCTGATTGTAGCGGCGCATGCGAAGGGGGTGGGATCCTCGGCTGAAAGGCCGACCCATGCCGGAAAGGAAATCTCCTGCGCGCATGCGTGGGAGTAACGTCATCGCCGCTCCAGCCAATCACAGCACTGGAACGACGATACCCGGAAGACACGCTTGGCTCGGCGTGGACCAGGTAAGTTCCCTACCTCGTTCCGAGGCAAGTATTTCATAATGAGCTAATATGCGGTGCATACTAGCTCATTATGGCTTTTTCCTTGCAGGTGTAAAAAAAATAAATTATATGCGGGTTTACAACCACTTTAATTAGTGGCCAAACGGGTAGACCTTGCAAATGTTTTAAGCAGGTTGTAAGTCAAGTAGGAGAATTACTGGAAGTGTATTTCTTTTATGTAGCATTTCATACTTTACTAAAATAGTTGATTTTTAGCAATTTTTCATTTTATTTTTTAAGGGAAAGATTGTAACGAACATCCCTGGCGAAAGTTTTATTTTGATTGGTTTAGTTTGTTTACTAATTTATTTATTTTTATTCATAATGGTGTTTTTATGGTAAAAACAAAACTTGGCATTTTATAAAAAAATAACCCGAACAAAATATATACTTTTTTCCACGCATTGCAGAGATGCATGCAATTACATGTTTCTCTTTTTACTTATACATTTATATCCTAATCCAACTCCAGAAAACCTAAAAATACTCTCACTGCAAGGGGTAACTGTTTGTTTCTTCTAGGGTGGAATAAATGTACATTTACGTACCGATCCTCCTCTTCCATTCCGGACAGTGCTCTATGTTCCAAACTGTCCCTCAGTGTCATCATCCAGTGCAGGGATATTGACCTATGGGTCTTCATGATTTCAGGACCCTTGGTTGCTGGAGCATAGAGAACACAAAATAGGGCCTGATCCAGCACTGTGGCAGATTGGGTAAATCTTTTGTATGCTCACTAGACCTAAATGAGCAGTTAGTGTTACTAAACCCAGGACCCTGCAGTATTTTATTAATATAAACTGCTAAATACTCATCGGCTGTATTGTGACTTCTATCAGTGTCCAGCCAAGCACTGGTTAAAGCTTTGTAGGATGAGTTTTCATTTTCCTCCAACTGTCCTATGAGGCTTCATGACTCCTGACTCTCTGCCTGGACAGTTCTGATTGGCCCTGTGCTGGTCACATGCACTCTCCCAAAAATAAAATGAAAAGGGAAAAAAAAAAACACTCTAGCAGTACACATCAAACTGAGCATGTGCCTGCAAGGCTCGGTTCTATCAGGGGATGGATTGGGGACCATGGAAGACAGGGAGGATCAGAGAAGACAGGATTAAACAGACTGTTTACACAATGTGTGGGATTGTATAACAAGCATATTTTACTGCATATACAGACAGATTTTTACTGTTGTGGGTTTAGTAACACTAACCCTTGCAGTGCAGGTGCAGCCCCACTGCAAAGGAGAATTATCAAGTTTCCCAGGGTTGAGCTTTTTATAACATTTCTTCAAACCATCTCACTACCCCCTATTCTGCTGACTCAATTATATCCGATTGTTGGTATTGCACAAGCAATTGCTTTTAAAGTTTTCCAGACAATAGCTGGGGAGGGATGAGACAGGTCATCTCGAACAGGTGGCAGGTTTGTAAGTGAAATTCTTGACCTAAATCGGGGTCTCCAAACTTTCTAAGCAAATCACAAATTTACTGCCCTTCAGGCTTTAAAGGGGCCAGACTGTGGTCAGCGGGTGTAGAAAATGCCCCAGCATCATTTCCCCTGTCATTGGTTTTAACCAGTGGTGCAACGGATCATCGTTGATCCGCGGATTGCCGCCGTGGCCATAGCATTAGGAAAGGCCGCCGCTTCGGGCATAGCTCCGGAGCTGCGGCCATCTTGGTACACCCGGCGGCGCTCCTCTGTTTACACCCGCAGAGGAGGAGGAGCCCGCACTCATGGGACACACAAACCGCTGGCTGAGCTCCATACGCTCGGTGTAGATTGTTGCTGATCTCAATCCACAACATTTACAACATGGCTGCTTCAAACATCTAGACTTGTATCTAGATGTTATGATGGGCCTGTTGTCCATACACATGTGCAGACCACTCTGGTTAAGGTGCTGGGAGGCAGAATCTGTATCCACCAAATGCCAGGCTTCGGTTAAAGGGTCTGCCACATGTTTGCCCTCTCCCTTGGTAAGGGAAATAGGTGTTGCTGGAAAGTCAATCCTAAAGAGGCATTTCTTTTCAGTGAGCCTTCTTTTCTTCTGTCTTTTTTCTGCCCCCTCAAGCCCTCTTCTCCACTGTTGTGGGTTTACCTCATGAGAAGATTGCCTGTTTGCCTCTGTGAACCATTTAGACCGAGGCCTGATGAACAAGCATTTTCAGATATTTGGGCTGGTGTGTATTCTTCACACTTCCAGGCATATATACTGTCTTTGGAGAATTTTCCTCTCCTGGTTTGCAACACCCCCCCACCCCTGAGAGGGGGGGGGGTTACTGTCTGTACTGGGAGGGGGCTGTACTGCTGGGGAGGGTCTGCACTGAGGTGGAGGTGTCTGTACCAATGGGGGTGTCTGCACCGAGGGAGGGGGGTCTTTACTGAGGGGGACTATAGTTGGTGGGGGAGGGGTGACACCATTTTTTTTTTTGCACCGAGTGACACCAACCCTAGTGACGCCACTGCAGTGGGGGAGATGTGGATATTAGTGCGGAGATGTGGATATTACAGTGGGGGAGCGGAGATGTGAATATTACAGTAGGGAGAATTTATTTTTTTGCTGATCCTAAAAATTATCCGATCCGTGACTCTGATCTGAGGAACAATCCGAACCGTGAGTTTTTTTGATCCGTTGCGCCCCTAGTTTTAATGGGAGAAATATGCCCCATGATGGGGTCAGTTGGATGGAGTAGTGCACCAAAGGCTAGATAAAGGCAAGCAAAGGGCCACATCCAGCCCCTGGACCGCAGCTTGGAGACTGTTTACCCAAATTATTAAAACATTTATGCTATACAAATTAATATGGTTTTGCAAATCTCCTAGAAGCTAATTTTAATATCTAGAAAACAGACGTAGTCTCTCCCCCCTGCAAGTGTCTGCTGAAAATCTGAATGACAATTGCTTGTGTGATAACAATAATCAGTGTTTGAAGGTACACTCTAATCACATTTTTATTATTTGGTATTTTTGCTTCTCGAATTGCTTGAATGCTTCTGGCCAACTCCTGTGTGTAATGTCTGGCTTCCAGTAACCTTGTGAGTGTTTTGCTTGTTCTCAAGAATAATATTGTATCTAACATTTACAGTGCAGTGCAGAGTGGGTAAAATTGTATACAGTTGTGCTCATAAGTTTACATACCCTGGCAGAATTTATGATTTCTTGGCCATTTTTCAGAGAATATGAATGAGAACAATACTTTTCTTTCACTCATGGTTAGTGTTTGGCTGAAGCCATTTATTATCAAATCAACTGTGTTTACTCTTTTTTTTTTTTTTTATATAAATCGTAATGACAACAGAAACTACCCAAATGACCCTGATCAAAAGTTTGCATACCCTGGTGATCTTGGCCTGATAACATGCACACAAGTTGACACAAAGGGGTTTGAGTGGCTATTAAAAGGTAACCATCCTCACCTGTGATCTGTTTGCTTGTAACTAGTGTGTATATATAAAAGGTCAATGAGTTTCTGGACTCCTGACAGACCCTTGCATCTTTCATCCAGTGCTGCACTGACATTTTTGTATTCTGAGTCATGGGGAAAGCAAAATAATTGTCAAAGGATCTGTGGGAAAGGGTAGTTGAACTGTATAAAACTGGTATAAAGATATCCAAGGAATTGAGAATGCCAATCAGCAGTGTTCAAACTCTAATCAAGAAGTGGAACCACTGTAACCTGCTTTCTCATCTGCCCCACCAATGTACCTCCTGCGCATCTGTCTCACCTCTGTACCCCCCTGCCCCACCGCTGTTTCCCCTGCCCCACCACTGTAACTCACTGCTCATCTGCCCCACCAATACACCTTTCACATCTGCCCCACTGCTCTACCCCCCTGCTTTTCTGCCCCATCACTGAACCCCCTGCTCACCTGGCCCAACACTGAACCCCTTCCTCATCTGGCCCACTGCTGAACCCCCTTCTTATCTCTTCCACCACTGTACCTTTTTTGCACATCTGCCCCACCTGCTCTTCTGTTCCACCTCTGAACCCCTCCTGCTCATTTTCCCCAACGCTATGCCCTCCTGCTCATCTGCTCCATTGCTGTACCCTCTTCTCATCTATGATGTGCAGAATGGTGAAAGGAAGCAGAGATGAGATACATCTACCTGTCTGGCACACTCATCCTGCTGATCCACCTCTTGCATCCAGCCCACGTGCTTGTGTGTGATGTCACATATCAGCATATGGAATGGATGCACAATGATGAGCTCAGGTCAGGGGCATTTTCTGAAAGCAGTGGGCCTGCCTGCAGGATCATAAGTCGGGCCCCTGCAGCTGAGAAAAAGTGATTGGGTGTGATTTTCATTGCGCTGAATACTGGCTGTGGCTAAAAGGGACAGAGTGCAGGGGTTTACTAATAAGTGACGCAAAGATTCAGGAATAAGAATGAGCTCCAGTGTGTTCGCACAGTCCACGTGCAGAGCCTGCCAGGAAGTCGGAACTTCGCTGCACTAACCACAGGAAGGGGGACTTCCTGGCGGGCTCTGCACGTGGACTGTGCGAACACGCCGGAGCTCATCCCTATTCGGGAATAATTTCAACAAAGTTCCCAGATTGTGGTTTTCTCAATCACAGTGAAATCCCTTCTTTCTAAGATTGGTAGTGGCAACCAAGCAAGTCATTTTCCTCCAGATGGTGGACGGGGCTAGCAGGACTGTGATTGGCTTTAGCAGTGGCCAAGACAGTCGTCCTCCTAAAAACATGGAATGCCCCCCCCCCAGCAGAACTGCACCCAATCTCTTCCCTATTACAAAAGCTGACAATCGCAGCTACAGCAAAGTTGGAGAACCAAACAATGTTTCCCATCTTTTACAATGTGTGTGGGCACAGTCCCTTGGACACAGCCAATCACAGATTGCCATGAACGGCCAATCGGAGTGGCCGTTTGGTAGGCGAACTGTGCGGCCAATGAGAGATGATCTCATATGTAAACATATGAGATCATTTCTCATTGCCGGCTCTCACAGAGACAGCGTGCTGTCAGGGAGAGAGGAGACCGATCTGTGTTTCTTGTACATAGGGACACAGATCAGTCACCGTCCTTCCCCCACAGTTAGAACACTATTCTGGGTACACATTTAACCCCTTCCCCTAGTGTTAACCCCTTCAATGCCAGTCACATTTATACAGTAATTAGTGCATATTTATAGCACTGATCGCAGTATAAATGTGAATGGTGTCAAAAGTGTCCGATGTGTCCGCCATAATTTCGCAGTCCCAAAAAAAATCGCAGATCGCCACCATTACTAGTAAAAAAAATAAAAATAATAAAAAAAATAATTCTGTCCCCTATTCTGTAGGCGCTATAACTTTTGTGCAAACCAGTCGCTTATTGCGATTTTTTTTTTTACCAAAAATATGTAGAAGAATACGTATCGGCCTAGACTGAAAAAAATGTTTTTAAAAAAAAAAAAAATTGGGATATTTTTTATAGCAACAAGTAAAAAATATTGTATTTTTTTTTTCAAATAAATTTTTTATAGCGCAAAAAATAAAAACCGCAGAGGTGATCAAATGCCACCAAAAGAAAGCTCTATTTGTGGTGAAAAAAGGACGTCAATTTTGTTTGGGAGCCACGTCGCACGACCGCGCAATTGTCAGTTAAAGCGACGCAGTGCCGGAAGCTGAAATTTCACCTGGGCAGGAGGGGGGTATATGTGCCCAGTAAGCAAGTGGTTAAATACATTTGTGTGAACAAGATCTATAGCTTAGAAATCTCTGTTGTGCATTGATGTTCGAGGGCTGCCAGGCTAAAATGACTCCACTGCAATAGAAAGTAGAAGGAAAAGACCTAACATTAAATCCTTCTGTTATGAATGTTGATACTTTTTCCACAATGCCTATAGCTACAGAGGTGGGGGGCGGCTTGCTTTAAAGTAGGGTTGTCCCGATACCACTTTTTTGAGACTGAGTACAAGTACCGATACTTTTTTTTCAAGTACTTGCCGATACCGATTACCAATACTTTTTTTTTATGTCGTGACAGTGGCGGTATTTTTTTTTTTTTTACAACTTTTATTTTTTACTATTTCTTTTTTTTACTGGGAAAAAAAAGTATCGGGTAAAGCATCGGGTCATTTGCGAGAGTACAACTACTCGCGCAAATGCTCCGTATCGGTACCGATACTAGTATCGGTATCGGGACAACCCTATTTTAAAGGATACACTTTTTGCCCAAATCGCCCAACCCACCCTGCAGCAATGCATGATTTAGTTGTTTGTTTACATCCAGCGCCACAATTGTTCTTTGTCCTGGCCACATCTGCCATATAAACTTATATGTGACCATTTCCCTTCGTCTTTTATTCTTGACACAGCCTCAGAAGACTATGTGACGCTACTACAACATTGTGTAAAAACAAGAGTGCAAGGTGTTTTTTCACCTTAATGCATAGGATGCATTAAAGTGAAAAAACACAAAGGTTTACAACCACTTTAAGTAAAGTGAGTGAGTGAGTGAGAGACTTGTAAAGCGCAACACATGCAAAATGAATCGCCTCTGGGCGCTGTATCCATTTCATGGGTAAGGAACCCCTTGACCTCAGAAGAGATGGGTTTTAATCTTTCTCCTGAAGGCCAAGTGGTCCGACTCCAGTAGGATGGTGGTTGGTAGTGCATTCCACAGGCGGGGTCCTTGGACTGCAAATCTTCAATCTCCTTTGGACTTGTATCTGGAGGAGGTTTTGATTGGTGGATCGCAGAATGCGATTGGGGTTATGGGCTTTTATTTTTTCGCATAGATATTGGGGGGCGTTGCCTTGAATACACTTATGTATTAGACAGAGTGCCTTGAAAGTGAACAAAACAAATACAGAAATGTGCATGTAAGTAAAATACAGCTTTTCTGGTGCATAACTGGATATCAAGTAAACAGAAGAGAACTTCATTACACTACCACTGTTCACACTGAGTAAATAAGGCCTTCTGTGTATTTTGTTAAAGCGGAGGTCCATCCAATTTTTTTTTTTTTTTTAAAGCCAGCAGCTACAAATGCTGCAGCCGCTAACTTTTAAAAAATAGACACTTACCTGTCCAGCGCACCCGCAATGTCGGCAGCAGAAGACTAGCAATCACTTGTCTCTCGACTGCCCCCGCCACCATCCTGGGTGAGGGAATCAGGAAGTGAAGCGTTGCGGCTTCACTGCCCGGTTCCCTACTGCGCATGCTCCCTCACTGGCCCCCGTTCTCTCCTGGGACCAGTGTGTTTCCCAGGAGACAGCGGGGGGGGGGGGGGGGAGTGGCGTGACCACCCTCCCCCCCGGAAAGGTACCAAATATGACATCGGACGGGGAGGGTTCAGAAAAGCGGAAGTTCCATTTTTGGGTGGAAGGCTTTAAATAGACCTGAAGACCTTATTGGGTAAGTCTCAAAGATGAAGTTTTGAGAATCATAGGCTTTGTTAATTTTTCAGAAAGACTTGTTTGGAGTTGTAATGCATACACAGTTATGCAATTGCTCAAGTCCATCTAATTGTTTAATATAAGCCAAAAACATGTCCCCAGATGCTCCAACTGTAAAATTGTAATAAACATTTGTAAGTGCGAAAAGTTAAACAGAAAATATATATACATGAAATAAAATCTACCTTCTGATGTAGAAAGCAAATGCACCTAGTTGAAGATATTTAATATCTCTTGTTTTATCAAAATGCCTGGACAAAAAAATAAATCCTTGTAACTGTACAAGTATTGTGGCTTGGCTGTAAAATGTTGTCAGAATAAATCCTCCACTACGCATTACTCATGAAGTTGACAAGGTTTAGCTTTAGATTAAAAAATTGCAGTTCTTCACTTGTATCCAGCTGCTTGAACTTTTCACTTTTGAAGTGTCCTCAGCGCAAGACATTTAACTCCATGCCATTATAATTTTGCTGAAGTTTACAAAAGCACCTTTGTTTGGTTTGCTGTTGGAGGAAAATAAAAATTGGTTTAGGTGGTGTTCTCAACCAATGACAGAAGCATGATAGTTTCTATAAAGCTAACTCTGCCCAGAAGTAGAAGTGCAGGTCCAGAGACAAACTGTGCTTTGCTATTTAGTGATGCCTTTTCTATTGTGTGCTTTGTGTTATTTTAGCCAGTGTAAGCCCTGGTTCACACTGGGTACAATTTGGAACGATTTGAGATGCGCATCTCAAATCGGCGGCAATTGTCGGCAATGGCACTGTCCTAATCAGTGCGACGCCGCATCTGCGATTTCAAAAAGTAGTTCCTGTACTACTTTTTGCGATTTCGGGCCGCGATTTACATTAAATCGCGGCCGCGAAATCGCGGTAAAATCGCGCATTTTACCGCGATTTTGAATTCGCAGCAGTGTGAACCTAGGCTAAATAGTAGGAAAAACAGGTAGAATCTACAAGTGTGTTTTTCACCACTAAAAATTCTTATATAAACCACTTGCCGACCGGCCCATAGCACATTTACTGCTATAGGGCGGCCACATTGCCCTGGGTCCCGTATTAATACGCGATTCTGCACTTCTGGGCGCTAGTGTGTGACTCCGGTAGCGCGCTCCCGCTGTGATTGTACACAACGGGTCCTCCAGACCTGATGTCTGTCGGCACCTGCTAATTTTTCAGTATACGGACAGACCTGCAGTAAACAAGGCAGATTGTCGTTCTGTCAGTACAGAAGACATGGATCCTGTGTTTCTGTAAAGCAGAAACACCAATCCATGTCTTCCACTAGTAAAAGCACCCCCCTCACTAGACTGAAACATTAGTGAGGCACACAGTTAACCCTTTAATTGCCCCTGGTGCTTAACCCATTCCCTGCCAGTGTCATTAGTACAGTGACCATGCATCTTTTTAGCACTGATCACTGTATTAGTGTCACTGGTTCCCACAAAAGTGTCAGGTGTCCGACTTGTCTGCCACCATATCGCAGTCCCGCTATAAGTAGCTGATTTCCGCCATTACTAGTAAAAAAAAATGTAATATTCCATAGTTTGTAGACGCTAGAACTTTTGCACAAACCAATCAATATACGCTTATTGGGAAAAAAATGTTTTACCAAATTGGCCTAAATTGATAAAGAAATTAAAACATTTTTACATTTTTTTTTATTGGATATGTTTTAGAGCATAAAGTATATATTTTTTTAAAAATTGTCTTTGTTCTTTGTTTGTAGTGCAAAAAATTGAAAACGCAGTACCGCCAAAAGAAAGCTCTATTTGCTGGAAAATACATAATCCGTTCCAGGAGAATGCTTGTAATCCAAAGCACTCGCATATCAAAATGAGTTTCCCCATATTATCAATGGAAACTAAGATAATTCGTTCTGCATTGACCATTCATTCTATTGCATGCAAAACCAAATGTGGCCAGAGGTGGGGGGTTGCCGGACAGACTGAAATACTTGGAGCCCATTTGGATGCAGTCGGAAACCCTCTGAGAGGCTCGGGAACAAAGTGTTTCCGAGTATTTACGAACGTCACAGAGTGTCACCGGCGTATGAGGGTCCTTAATGGTTGGCAACCAACAGCAGACCCTTCCAAAATAGTAAAGTGGACAGGTTTTTTTTTTTGTTTTGTTTTTTGACAGTCCCCTAGGAACTAGATGCACCCAAGACTTTTCCTCCTGTCTGTGCCACCTGTCCCTTTCTGCTCTTCTCCCCCCTCTATTGCCTGCATATATTCTGCAAATAATAGCTTGCACACTTTGTGTGTCGGTGGTTTAGGTGACAGTTTCACTGTAAAATGAATTGCAATATAGAAAACGTAATGCATGCAGACTTGGCCAGTCTGGGAAGAATGATACAATTCATGGGTCATAATCATGGATTCCTGAAGTTGCATGAATCTATGCAGATTCAGTCATCACTAATTATGTACATTAGAAAATATGTCCTAGACTCTTTAGAACTGTACTTTAGGCTCCAAAGTGCCATGCTAATTATTTTAAAGTATAGAATAAAGCTGAAGTTTAGTATGCATTTTATTTGGGATACAGCACCATTAGTTCTGTGTGATGGGTACAAGTTCTTGCTTTTTTCTCAAAGTCTCCTCTCTGTGCTTCCTCATAGTCACCAGCTAAGATCCTTGGTAGACTCAACCATACCCACCCACCCACCCCTTCTGCTCTTTCCACCCCATCATTCACAGAACTCATCTTACTACAATCCCATAATGCAACGCATTCTGTGAATGGACACAAGAGCTGAAAGTCTCTTCCTGCCCATTCACAGAACACAACGCATTGTGGGATTGTAGTAAGAGGAGTTGTGTAAAAGATGGAGAGAGAGCAAAAGGGGACCGATTGTGCAGCTTTTCTGTGTAGCTGAGTCAGTAATGGGATAAACACATCACTTATTGGTTTGGTGCTCTATCCCCCAAAAATATACTAAACTTCAGATTTAAAGTCCGTTGTAATGAGAGAAATATAGGGACTGCAACGGCTGGCTGCTTTTTGAATGTTCTTTAGCCTATTTTGCTGAACCACAGGCTTATTATTTTCTGAGTCACAGACCCGAAGGCAGTATGCGTATCTGGAGAGTAATGTCAAATTTTATCCGCACCCCTTCTGAATGGTAACTCAATACAAAAGGGCCATGTCAGCCAGACAATTAGCATTTTTACAAGCAGAAACCAGTAATGGCAGCCAACATGTTTATTTCCTTGTAGGTTTCCATACAAGAAATGTGAACATATTTAAGCTTCTCTTACCACAAGAAGTATCGAGTTCCTTGGAACACACCATCATGCTTCCCAAGATCTCCTCCTTCCAGTTCCACTCCTAGGTACACCTCTTCTCTGCCAGGCAGGGGACCCCTGTACTGCACTGTTCCCTTACTTATTTTGCCACCTTGATGCGAGAATTTCACTAAATCACCAAGTTTCAGGTCTGCAGCACTTTTCGGAGCAAATGGGCGTCTTGGCAAAACAGACACATGTTGCCTAAATATCAATTAACACTAGGTCAGATAAAGAAGTATACAGTGAATAATGTAATATTATGTTATCACAAGTGCTCCAATTTAGCTGAATTCGTAATCCTAATTCACATGAGAAACATCAAACATTTAGTTGGCCATTACCAAAATAAGTTGTGGAAAACTTCAAATACATTTAAATATAGTAAGTGGTTTTGTATATATTTATATGGTCTGGAGTAGGGATGAGCTTCGAGTTAAACTCATGTTCGACTCGAACATTGCCTGTTCGCCGAACAGCGAACAATTTGGGGTTTTCACGGCAAATTCGAAAAGCCGTGGAACACCCTGTAAAAGTCTATGGGAAAAATCTAAAGTGCTAAATTTAAAGGCTTATATGCAAGTTATTGTCATAAAAAGTGTTTGGGGACCTGGGTCCTGCCCCGGGGGACATGTATCAATGCAAAAAAAGTAGGAGCAATGCAAAAAAAAGGGAGCAGTGATTTTAATAATGCTTAAAGTGAAACAATAAAGGTGAAATATTACTTTAAATTTCGTACCTAGGGGGTGTGTATAGTATGCCTGTAAAGCAGTGCTTGTTTCCCATGCTTAGAACTGTCCCTGCACAAACTGTAATTTCTGAAGGAAAAAAAGTAATTTAAAACCACTCGCGGCTATAATGAATTTTCGGCTCCCGGCAATACAGAGAAAAGGCAATGAAAGTCATACCAGGTTTGGTATGGATTTTAAGGGCAACGCCACCCGAAATTGAAAACAAAATGACGTGGATTTCCCCCCAAAAATCCATACCAGACCCTTTATCCAAGCACGCAACCTGGCAGGCTGTAGGAAAAGAGGGGGGACGAGAGAGCACCCCCCCTCCTGAACCATGCCAAGCCACATGCCCTCAACATGGGGAGGATGCTTTGGGGGTCTGTGACCCCTCAAAGCACCATGTCCCCATGTTGATGAGGACAAGGGCCTCATCCCCACAACCCTTGCCCGGTGGTTGTGGGGGGTATGCAGGCGGGGGGCTTATCGGAATCTGGAAGACCCCTTTAACAAAGGGGACCCCCAGATCCCAGCACCCCCATGTGAATTGGTAATAGGGTAAAAATAAAAAAAATATTCCATCGGTGGTAATCCACTCTTGGTCTCCGCTCCAACACTGTCTGTTTCCTGCGATGGGTGATCTCCTCTCCGGGGTCCAGCGAGGAGCTGATCTCTTCATCCAGGTCCAGAATCCAACGATGAGATGTCCGCAGCGCATCCTGTCTCCACCGAAACCACCCAAGGAATGATGCGGCGGGAGCCAGTGACAGCTCTTATGTAGCTGAGGGCGGGGCCACCCTTAACGTGACCCCGTCCCCCTCTAACGCAAGGTGAAAACCAGGCTTTTCCAGTGAAGTGCGGGTGACCCCGCCCCCCTCTGATGTAACAGGAAACCTGCGTTACATCAGAGGGTGGCGGGGTCACTCGCACGTCACTGGGAAAGTCTGGGTTTCTCCTTGTGTCAAAGGGGGATGGGTCATGTGACGGGTGGCCCCCTGCCCTCAGCTACATAAGAGCTGTCACTGGCTCCCGCCGCATCATTCCCGGGGTGTCTCCGGTGGAGACAGGATGTGCTGCGGACATCTCATCGTTGGATCCTGGACCTGGATGAAAAGGAGATTATCTCATCGCTGGACCCCGGAGAGGCGATCATCCATCGCAGGATACCGACAGAGTTGTAGCGGAGACCGAGAGTGGATTACCACCGCTGGAATCTTTATTTTTTTATTTTTTGAGAATGAGATTCTTCTTTTTTAATAAAGGACTTTCCCAACGGTGTCCTTTTGTTACAATTTCTTTGTGAAATGGTAGGGGTACAATGTCCCCCATTAACAATTCACATAGGGGGGTGGGATCTGGCGGGTCCCCTTTGTTAAAGGGGTCTTCCAGATTCCGATAAGCCCCCTGCTGGCAGACCCCCACAACCACCGAGCAAGGGTTGTGGGGATGAGGTCCTTGTCCCCATCACATGGGGACACGGTGCTTTGAGGAGTCACAGACCCCCAAAGCATCCTCCCCATGTTTAGGGCATGTGGCCTGGTATGGTTCAGGAGGGGGGCCGCTCTCTCGTCCCCCCCTCTTTTCCTGCGGCCTGTCAGGTTGCATGCTCGGATAAAGGGTCTGGTATGGATTTTTGGGGGTAACTCACGTAATTTTTTCTTAAATTTGGGGTGGAGTTCCCCTTAAAATCCATACCAGACCTGAAGGGCCTGGTAATTGAATTTGGGGGGACCCCCACACATTTTTTTATTTTTATTTTTTTATCACTGACTTTCATTGCCTTTTCTCTGTATTGCCGGTAGCGGAAAATTAATTATAGGCGCGAGTGGTTTTGAATTACTTTTTTTTCCTTCAGAAATTACAGTTTGGCAGGGACAGTTCTAAGCATGGGAAACAAGCGCTGCTTTACAGGCATACTATACACACCCCCTAGGTACGAAATTTAAAGGAATATTTCACTTTTATTGTTTCACTTTAAGCATTATTAAAATCACTGCTCCAGAAAAACGGCAGTTTTTAAAACTTTTTTGCATTGATACATGTCCCCTGGGGCAGGACCCAGGTCCCCAAACACTTTTTATGACAATAACTTGCATATAAGCCTTTAAAATTAGCACTTTAGATTTCTCCCATAGACTTTTACAGGGTGTTCGAATTTGCCCCGGACACCCCAAATTGTTTCGCGAACAGGCAATGTTCGACTCGAACTCAAAGCTAATCCCTAGTCTGAAGTAATAAATAAAAGTTGTCTAGTCAGAAAAATTACATAATCAATTTTAATATTTTTTGCCTCCATTCGAGGTTTCTCATAGAGAGAGAGACATTGAGGTTCACTTTGCAAGGGCGTGAATATATACAATTATGTATAGTTACCTAGTTAGTCAGGTTGAAAAAAAAGACACAAGTCCATCTAGTTTAAAAAAATAGATAAAAATACAATCCCATGTACACAATCCTATACCCACTCTAAGCCTGTATTTCCCCAGCGGTTACCTGTGGATTTTTCTTTGTATCCCAAACAGTTCCTGTTGCAGTTGTGGCTGATATCTTTCATAAACTACCTGACCTTGGCTTGGTATCAAAGGATCCCCACATTTTCAACTTCTTATTAAGTGATTGAACAGTACTGACTGGAATGTTCAAGGCTTTAGATATCTTTTTATATCTCTTTCCATCTTTCTAAAGTTTCATTACCTTGTTACGCAGATCTTTTGACTGTTCTTTTCTACCTCCTCACATGGCTCAGTGTCTAGTCTGCTTAGTGCATCCATATGAAAGCTAATAAACTCATTAACTATTTATACACAGACACTAACTGTGATTGAAAAAGCCACAATTGTTGGAAATTAACCTTAAATTGTCATTTTTACCTGTGTGTGCCACCTTCTGTCTCTGTACCAAGGTCAAACATTCCAGGGTATTTAAACTTTTGTCAGGGCCATTGGGTGATTTCTGTTATTATGATTTAAAAAGGATCCAAAAAATTATGTGATAATAAATGGATTGCTATCCTTAAATAAAATAATTTTTTTAGGCACGATCAGGCCATAGTTTCAATATTAACCACTTAAGGACCGCCTCCTGCACATATACGTCGGCAGAATGGCACGTCCTGTACTAGTACCCAGCCGTGGGTCCGAAGCTCCGTGACCAGGGACCAGCGGACCCGATCGCCGCTGGAGACCCGCAATCGGTCCCTGGAGCTGAAGAACGGGGACAGCTGTGTGTAAACACGGCTTCCCCGTTCTTCACTGTGGTGGCTGCATCGATCGTGTCATCCCTTTTATAGGGGGACACAATCGATGACGTCACACCTACAGCCACACCCCCCTACAGTTGTAAACACACTTCAGGGAACACATAACCCCATCAGCGCCCCCTTGTGGTTAACTCCCAAACTGCAACTGTCATTTTCACAATAAACAATGCATTTTAAATGCATTTTTTGGTCCCAAAAATGTGTCAAAATTGTCCGAAGTGTCCGCCATAATGTCGCAGTCACGAAAAAAATCGCTGATCGCCGCCATTAGTAGTATAAATTTTTTTTTTTATAAAAATGCAATAAAACTATCCCCTATTTTGTAAACGCTATACATTTTGCGCAAACCAACCGATAAACGCTTATTGCGAATTTTTTTTTTTTACCAAAAATAGGCAGAAGAATATGTATCGGCCTAAACTGAGTAAAAACATTTTTTTTATATATTTTTGGGGGATATTTATTATAGCAAAAAGTCAAAAATATTGCATTTTTTTCAAAATTGTCACTCTATTTTTGTTTATAGCGCAAAAAATAAAAACCGCAGAGGTGATCAAATACCACCAAAATAAAGCTCTATTTGTGGGGAAAAAAGGACGCCAATTTTGTATGGGAGCCACGTCGCACGACCGCGCAATTGTCAGTTAAAGTGACGCAGTGCCGAATCGCAAAAAGGGGCAAGGTCCTTTAGCTGCATTTTGGTCCGGGTCTTAAGTGGTTAATGCCAAAATGTCACAATTTCTGCAAGGATATGCAGACTTTTGAGCACAACTGTATATCCAAAAATATCAAAAGAAAATAAAACTATATCCAATTTGAATCCACTCCAATCACCAATGTGACATGTAATGCAAAGTGTGAATCCTCCACCCTTGTAGATTAGCCTCTCACCTCACTGCCGCTAGCCACCCATCAGCTGAGATCTCAGGAGTTAAGGTCCAGTAAAAGGAAGAAAGGGGGAGGGAAAAAAAAGGGGGTGAGGCAGAGAAAGGATGAGAGAGGTGAGGGAGGATAGGGTAGTGAGGAGGGGTCCACCTTGATTCATGACGAAACCTGTCAGGCAACTGTAAAAGTGGCTAGGATCAAAAGGTAGGGTACGGGGACTATATGTGTCCTGCTACCCCCCCCCCCCCCCAGGCAGTAATGATTTTGAAGGACTTAAAAAGTAACCAGCAAATATAGAGTAGATATTACTTCCTGGCCAACGCCCTTCAGACAAAAGTCCTACGCTTTGTCTGCAGAAAATCCGATCGTGTGTACGAGGCTTTACTTTCACAGTCTGGTGGAGCATTGGAGAAGCTCAATTTATCTTGCAGCACTTGGACTTGGGTTTCAAAACACTGGCATTTCTTCCACTTTTTTAAGGACACTTATTGCTTTAGGTGAAGGACAATCAATGGTGGATCTTGCACGGAAAAATGAATTATTAGCATGTGAATTTTTTTCTTCAAACTGAATATTGTAAAAAAAAAAATTTAAATCAGAAACAAGTTTAATTTGGTTTTGCATAAAATCACATACACTGTGTACAAAAGAATGTTTAACCACTTCAGGCCCGGACCATATTGCTGGTCAATGACTGGGCCACTTTTTGCGATTCGGCACTGCGTCGCTTTAACTGACAATTGCGCGGTCGTGCGACGTGGTTTCCAAACAAAATTGGTGTCCTTTTTTTTCCACAAATAGAGCTTTCTTTTGGTGGTATTTGTTCACCTCTGCGGTTTTTATTTTTTGCACTATAAACAAAAATAGAGCGACAATATATATTTTTTACTTTTTGCTGTAATAAATATCCCCAAAAATATATACAAAAAATATATTTTTTCCTCAGTTTAGGCCGATACGTATTCTTCTACATATTTTTCGTAAAAAAAAAAACGCAATAAGCGTTTATTGATTGGTTTGCGCAAAAGTTATAGCGTCTACAAAATAGGGCATAGTTTTATGGCATTTTTATTAATATTCTTTTTTTACTAGTAATGGCGGCGATAAGCGATTTTTATCGCTACTGCGACATTATGGCGGACACTTTTGACACATTGTTGGGACCATTGGCATTTTTATAGCGATCAGTGCTATAAAAATGCATTAATTACTATAAAAATGCCACTGGCAGGGAAGGGGTTAACACTAGGGGGCGAGGTTAATTATGTTCCCTAGGTGTGTTCTAACTGAAGGGGGGGAGGGACTGACTAGGGGAAATTACTGATCGCTGTTCATACATTGTATGAACAGACGGTCAGGCGTTTCTCATCCTGACAGGACCAGGAGCTGTGTGTTTACACACACAGCTCCCGGTTCTCTCTCTGTAACGAGCGAACGCGGGTTCCGTCGGTGATCACGCCCGCCGGGCACACGCGTCGGGACCAGGGACGCACAGCTAGTGGCTGATTCACGAGGTGACATAGATCTACATGACCTCGCGCAGGGGAGCCGACCTGCCGCCGTATAACTGCAGCGGCTGGTCGGCTCGTAGTTAAGAGAACAGGAGACAATATACAGACCAGTATTCTACACAGACCTGCACCAGGTCAGTAGTATATAAAAGTTTCCCCACATATAAATATCAGAATGTACACAAGTCGGCACATCGAATCATTTGAAAACAGGTAGTAAAAAAAAAAAAAATTCGCTTTTTTTCCTCACTCCCCTTAAACCTCTGCAAGGAACATTAACCAATAGCCCTAATTTATCAAAGAATACAAATGAAAATAAGAGAAAAAAACAACAAAAAACAAGAACAAAAGGAAAACTAGAAACATATAGGAAGTATAACTGTAATCAATACCCGGTCCCAGACCCCCGGGAATGTGTAATATCCAATCAAGTCGCCCGGCCCACTACGATCACCTATCTCACTGCAGGAGCTATACAACTACCAGTTTTATCATTTCTATCGGATTCTCCACCAGTTTTTTTTTTCCTTCCACCTCAGAGAACCCTGTCGAGAGACTTATTCAGTTTTGCGTTCATTCGCTGTCTCAGTCACGGTTCTCCACCAGTTTAACTCGACTCTTAGCCTTGTAGTAATCTGTCGTTGATCAAGTGATAGGGTGCCAACCCTTGAATATCTAACCAGGCCTGCTACATTGTATGGAATTAATGGGGTGCATTTCTGTGCGGATATGTCAGTTTCTCCCTTATCAACAGTTTGTTCACCTGGTCAATCCACTGTTGCCTCGGGGTTAATCCAGAGCTGAGCTATCAATCGTCTTTCCACATAAAGTAACCAGATTATTGCTGTGTGAGTAGACAGGGTTAATAGCTCCTCGTCCAGGGCTCCCAACAGACACACTACAGGAGTTCTCGGTATGACAAAGGAAAACACCTGAGAAATCAAGTCCAGTATCCCGGTCCAGTAACGAAAGAGTTTCGGACACTTCCAGAACATATGCATGAGGTCTCCGTGATCCCTCATGCATTTTGGACAGAGAGGGGTATCTCGAAGTCCCCAGCTGTGAAGTCTGGCTGGGGTTCTGTAAGCCCTGTGCAGCAGGTAGAGGTGTGACAGTCTCTGAGAGGCTGATACCGACACCATGGGGGTGGAGGTTAGACAAAGACATGTCTTCCCATCCATTGACCCCACATCCTCCTCCTATTTACTTCTACATGGCAACTTTGTCGGGTCCTGAAGTGCGTTAAGGATAATATTGTAGCCTCTAGAAATCATGCCTTTTTTGTCACTTTCCATCAGAATCCCCTTTATTATGGCATGATCAATTAGCCTAAGTGGTGTCAGTCTGGATTGTATCTGCAGTGCATGACGCAGTTGCAGATACAGTGATACCTCGGTTCACGAACGCTTCTGTTCACGAACAACTCGGTTCACTAACAGAAAAGTTCATAAAAATATGCTCCGGTTCACGAACTCCGCCTCGGTTCACGAACAGGAGCCGCGGCCATTTTAATGCTATTTCCAGGCTGTCACATGGTCGTGACTTCCTGTAGGAAGATCGTGGAGAGAAGAAGACACACAGAAAGAAGTGTACTGCGAGTACTGTGCATACATTTCAAGGTATTTTTTTATTTTTGGTGTGCTTTTTAGCACATACAGTACTGTACTGTACTCCAGTACTGTTCTTGCTGTATTGTACAGTTCACTGGACACCCAATATGGCTCCCAAGAAGCATAGTGGAAAGAAGAAAGTGCAGAGCAGCAATGCAGGTGACAATGTGCAAAGTGGAAATGCAAGTGACAATGTGCAAAGTGGAAATGCAAGTGACAATGTGCAAAGTGGAAATGCAAGTGACAATGTGCAAAGGGGAAATGCAAGTGACAATGTGCAAAGGGGAAATGCAAGTGACAATGTGCAAAGGGGAAATGCAAGTGACAATGTGCAAAGTGGAAATGCAAGTGACAATGTGCAAAGGGGAAATGCAGGTGACAAGAATGTGCAGCGCAAGCATGGGGGCAAAAAGAAAGTGCAGAGCAGTAGTAAAGGTGACAGCAAGGTTGTGAAGAAAATAACCATTGAGCTGAAGAAGGAAATTATAGAAAAGCATGACCGTGGTATTCGTGTGACTGATCTGGCCTCAGAGTACAAGATGGCAAAGTCAACAATCTCGACTATTCTGAAAAACAAAGCCGCCATCAAAGGAGCTGATGTTGCAAAAGGAGTAACAATGTTAACCAAGCAGAGGACGCAAGTGCTGGAAGAGGTGGAAAAACTTTTGCTTGTGTGGTTGAATGAGAAACAGCTGGCAGGTGATAGCGTTAGTGAAGCTATGATCTGTGAGAAAGCCAGGAAATTGCACAGTGATTTACTGCAAAGAAGCCCCTCTACAACTGCAGCAAGTGACGAATTTAAAGCCAGTAGGGGGTGGTTTGAAAAATTCCGCAGGAGAAGTGGCATCCACAGTGTGATTAGACATGGTGAGGCTTCCAGTTCTGACAAGGCCGCAGCAGAAGCCTACAAGTTAGACTTTGCGGAATTCATGAAGACAGAAGGATACGTCCCTCAACAAGTGTTCAACTGTGATGAAACAGGGCTCTTCTGGAAAAAAATGCCGAACAGAACCTATATCACGCAGGAGGAAAAGGCACTACCAGGGCACAAGCCCATGAAGGACAGATTGACCCTTTTGCTGTGTGCCAACGCAAGCGCCGATCTGAAAATTAAACCACTACTGGTGTACCATTCTCAGACCCCTCGTGCATTTAGGGAACAAAATGTGAACAAGGCCAGACTGCCTGTCATGTGGAGAGCCAATGCCAAAGCTTGGGTCACAAGGCAATTGTTTATGGAATGGCTGCACGAGGTGTTTGCACCCACCGTCAGAAAATATCTTTCTGATAACCAGCTGCCTGAAAGGTGCCTTCTTCTGATGGACAATGCCCCGGCACACCCTCCAGCCTTGGTGGATGATATGGATGCTGAGTATGACTTCATCAAGGTAAAGTTCCTCCCCCCCAACACAACACCACTTCTGCAGCCTATGGACCAGCAAGTCATCTGCAATTTCAAGAAGCTGTACACAAAGGCGCTCTTCACTAGGTGTTTTAATGTCACTGAAGAGACTTCCTTGACTTTGAAAGACTTCTGGAAGAAACATTTCAATGTTGCCCACTGCATTAACCTCATTGACAAAGCCTGGGAAGAGGTCACTCCCCGAACCCTAAATTCAGCCTGGAGGAAACTGTGGCCAGAATGTGTCGCTGAATGTGAACATGACATTGAAGTGCCTGATGCTGAGGTAGTGGAGGAAATTGTGTCCATGGGCAAGAGTATGGGTCTGGACGTTGATGGTGCTGATGTGGAAGAGCTTGTTGAGGAACATAGGGAGGAGCTGACCACGGAAGAACTTTCTGAACTCCACAGTGAGCAGCAGAAGGCACTTCTTGAGGAGCATTCCACTGAGGAAGAGGAAGAAAGGGAGGAGGTTAGCAGTGATGCCATAAAATCCATTATGCAAAAATGGAATGAGTGCCATGATTTTTTTGAAAAGCACCACCCCAACATAACTGTCGTGAACAGAGTGTTAAATCTCATGAATGATAATGTGGTCTCTCATTTCCGGAGGGTTATGCAGCGCAGGAAGAGACAAGTGACATTGGACAGATTTTTCAGCAAAACTGAGCCTGCAGCTAGGAGACAAAGGAGAGAGGAAACCCCTGAAGGAGATCCCCCTGATGTCCTTATGGAGGGGGACTCTTCCTCCAAACAATAACTGCCTCCCACCTGCCTCCCACCTGCCTTCCTCCATGCCAGAAGTCATCACAAGCAAGGTTAGTGTCCTCTCTTTATACATTACTATACTGTACTAATGTGTATTGTAATTTTTTTCATATTTTTGTGCTTCAAAAACCCCCAAAAAAAGGTCAGCACGGATTAACCGGATTTACATTGAACCCTATGGGAAAATGTGCCTCGGTTTGCGACCAATTCGGTTGGCGACCAGAGTCAGTTCACGAATTAAGTTAGTGAACCGAGGTATCACTGTACTTAAAAAAGTTAGTGTGTGGTATATCAAAGTCTGCTTGGATTTCCAAAAAGGATTTGAGGACATGACCATTGTACAATTGTGACATGTATTTGAGCCCTGCAGCTTCCCAATTTCTGAGTCCCTGAATATTGTAAATTACTAGCACTAATATTGTTTTCAACCATTTTTGGTATATCACATTTGCACGTATATATACCAGCAGCGCAGCACGTTTATTTCATTCATGTGAGTTATGCAAAATTTTACCTAATCCACTACTGTGTATCACACCATGGACAACCTACGTTTGTTTTACCTCTTGTTATTTACTGTTTTGCTGAATGGAGAATAGTCATTATTTCCATACTGCTGAGATTGGGAAATTACATTGTCTTGTATGTGACTAGTAGAACACAAGCCATCCTCTCTCATCTCCTGGATACCTTCATGTCCACCTCCTGTAAAAAAAAACATGTTGTAAATATAACCTTGTTCAAGGTCAAAGACACATATAACATATTTAGAGACACAAATTAGAACTGTATTGTATGAAAACGAAAAGCTCCAACTACTGCTGCAGTTAGAGGGTGGGGCTATAAATGACTTTTTGGGGATTGCCTCCCAGTCTGCCTGCTTAAGCAAAACACCCCAGCAACCGTGTTAGCAGGGAAATACTCACAAAATATGTGTGTGTTTTACTGCAGGCTAATATGTGTTAACACATGCATCTTTACAGACTGGGAAATGTCAGCTCACCAAAATGTATCATTTGCAAGATTTTTCCTAATGCACCTCAACTCAATGCATTGTCTACCTCTAATTCATCTCATTTAGGTTCAGAAAAATGGAGAAGGATACAGTTCTTCTGTTTTTTTTTTTTGGACCTGAACAGACTTAGAGGTAGGGTGTGTTTACATCCACCTGCCCATAGGGTTGCTTGTGGACCTGATTAAGAATGCCCATGTGAAAGGGCCCTAAGTTAAATAGGCTAATGCAATATATCCTTTCATATCGTTTTTTTTTTTTAATTGTATCGGAGATGCTTCATGCCTACAAAATATTATTACATAGTCAAAATACATATGGGGATGGGGGGCTGTTTTGACTGCCATAGAATATATAATCTATACATATACAATATACCCACACATACCTACACATACAGGCATACATGTAATTTACATATATATATATATATATATATATATATATATATAAATATATGGTTTGTGTGTACTGGAGTTTAAACAGTTAAAATAATATCATCATTAAACGTAATCACCACTCTGTTTGATAACAGTCCATCAATCCCGGTTTAACAGGTTTGTCTCTCTCTATCTGTGACACGCATGCATCACTTCCGGTCACCGCAAGGTCACGCCCTGACACATTTCGAAGTTTCCGACGAGGTCCTCAGACGAAGTCGGAAATTACGAAACGTGTCAGACGTGACCTTACGGCAACTGTAAGTGAGGCATGTATCTCACAGATAGAGACAACCTGGGTAAATAGCGCAATTGTTAAACTGGGATTGATGTGCTCCTATCCAGCAGAGTGGTACTGTATATACATTTAATGCTGATATTGTTTTAAATGCTTGTAAGGGCAATCTGTAGGGGTTGGGGTGTTGCAATACATTTTATACACGATCACACCATGTGGATTTTTATTATGACATACACATTGAGTGATCTGTAGCCCTGACCAGGCCTATAGTGGATAAATATACTGTTTCAAGGCGTGTGATTTGCAGATTTCTGGTAGGTGTAAACCCCATTGGGGAAAGTGACTCACGTGAGGTAGACCTGGGTGGACTGGTGCACAAATCAATATCTACTAGGAACACCATCTGTCTTCAGAACTGTACTCACCATTTTCATCCTTCTTTCTCATATATAAACTCTTATATGAATGCTGGTCAAGTGATAAAAGACTGACAGGAGCACTGCTTTTAGCATCTGATGTGCACAGGACCCCAGGACTGCATAATTTTGCTGAAATTTTTATATAATATATATATACACAGTATACAGTTGTATTCAAAATTATTCAACCCCCACTGAAATTGATTGTTTTGCCAAGTTTGACATTGATTTTGATCATCCTGTCATCCTGCTTACAATTAAATCAAAGAGGCACGTGTAGGTCAGACAAATATAACATAACATTTATAATGAAATAACCACAAATGTCTTTTCTGTGCTCACATCATTATCAGTTTTATTCAACCCCCAATTGACATTCAATCTTAGTACTTAGTACAACATCCTTTTACAGTTATAACAGCTTTTAAACTTGAAGCATAGCTTGACACAAGTGTCTTGAAGCGATCTACGGGTATCTTCGCCCATTCGTCATGGGCAAAAGCCTCCAGTTCAGTCACATTCTTAGGCTTGTGCACTGCAACTGCTTTCTTTAAGTCCCACCAGAGGTTCTCAATCGGATTTAAGTCTGGTGACTGCGATGGCCACTCCAAAATGTTCCAGCCTTTAATCTGCAACCATGCTCTAGTGGACTTGGAGGTATGCTTGGGATCATTGTCCTGTTGAAAGGTCCAACGTCTCCCAAGCCTCAGGTTTGTGACGGACTGCATCACATTGTTATCCACTATCTCCTGGTACTGAAGATAATTCATGGTACCTTGCACACGCTGAAGCTTCCCTGTACCTGCTGAAGCAAAACAGCCCCAAAGCATGATTGACCCCCCGCCATGCTTCACAGTAGGCAAGGTGTTCTTTTCATCATAGACCTTGTTCTTCCTCCTCCAAACATAGCGTTGATCCACAGGCCCAAACACTTCTAATTTTGTTTCATCAGTCCACAGAACACAATCCCAAAACTTCTGTGGTTTGTCCACATGATTTTTGCATACTGCAGTCGACTCTTCTTATTCTTTGGAGACAGCAAGGGGGTGCGCCTGGGAGTTCTGGCATGGAGTCCTTCATTAGGCAGTGTGCGCCGTATTGTGTGAGCAGAAACTTCAATACCCACATCTGACAAATCTTTTGTCAGTTCCTCAGGAGTCACAAGGGGACTTTTCTCCACTCTACGCTTCAGGTAGCGCTCAGCAGTCAAAGTCAGCATCTTCTTTCTGCCACGACCAGGTAGCGTTTCAACAGTGCCCTTTGGCTTGAATTTGCGAATGATGCTTCCTATGGTGTCTCTTGGTATGTTTAACATCTTTGCAATCTTCTTATAGCCATTGCCCTTCCTGTGAAGAGTAATCACCTCTTCTCTTGTCTTCCCGGACCATTCTCTTGACTTCACCATGTTTGTAACCACACCAGTAAATGTCTAGAAGGAGCTGAGTATCACAGTCATTTTAAAGCTGCCTGATTGGTGCTTATTAGGCTTTATTGCTGCTTCCTGACATCCACAGGTGTTTTCAATACATGATTGAAAACACTTCAATGAACCTCTGTTCTTCAGAGTGGTAGTCTTTAAGGGGTTGAATAATTGTGTAAATGAAGAATTCACAAAATAAACATTTACTACTGTATTACAAAACCAATTGATGTTATTTTAGTTGCATATGGTTCTTTAAGAAGTCCTTGTAGGATTTCATTCTGAATACAATTACAAATGTACACTAAATTCCTTAAAACCCTTTACAGCATTGGGGGGTTGAATAATTTTGAACACAACTGTATATAGATATATCAGCACTACTATACAAGCAGATATATATTATAAAGAGTGGACATATTACTTAGAAGATATTTCAGAACAAGTATTGCTGCCCTTGGACATGCTTAGTGGTTTAAAGTGGTAGTACCTAAATCTATAAAAATGTGATTAATTGAACTTTCAACAAATGAAAAAGAAGTTGCACCTTCTGGGCTAGGCTTATTATAATTTTTATGAGCCTATTGTCCAAAATAGTATACAGGATCAAGATAGACGCCATGGAAGGACACTCAGACACACACACTTTTTTCACATCTCCACATTCATGAAGATACATTGACACCTTATACTTTGAAACTCTGCGGATGCAAGACGTAATCCCTCTCTACGTAGAAGCCATTTTGGAAACCATGGCAGACATTTTAAAACTCTGGTAACCATCATTTTAAACCAGTAGCCATTTTGAAAAGGGTAATTATGTCGTATTGATTTTTACCTTATATTCGATTGTGTTATCTTAACCACTTTCCCACCGGACCATTTGTCAGCCTTAAGACCAGAGGTGTTTTTACAATTTTCCACTGCGCTGCTTTAACTGGTAATTGCGCGGCCATACAATGTTGTACCCAAACAAAATTTGCGTCCTTTTTTTCCCACAAATAGAGCTTTCTTTTGGTGGTATTTGATCACCTCTGCGTTTTTTATTTTTTGCGCTATAAACAAAAATAGAGCGACAATTTTGAAAAAAATGAATATTTTTTACTTTTTGCTGTAATAAATATCCCCCAAAAATATATAAAAAAACATTTTTTTTCCTCAGTTTAGGCCGATACGTATTCTTCTACATATTTTTCGTAAAAAAAATCGCAATAAGCGTTTATTGATTGGTTTGCGCAAAAGTTATAGCGTTTACAAAATAGGGGGTATTTTTATGGCATTTTTATTAATATTTTTTTTACTAGTAATGGCGGCGATCAGCGATTTTTTTTTTCGGTATTGCGACATTATGGCGGACACTTCGGACATTTTTGACACATTTTTGGGACCATTGGCATTTTTATAGCGATCAGTGCTATAAAAATGCATTAGATTACTATAAAAATGCCACTGGCAGTGAAGGGGTTAACACTAGGGGGTGGGGAAGGGGTTAAGTATGCCTGGGTGTGTTCTTACTGTGGGGGGGGGGGGGTGGCCTCACTAGGGGAAACACTGATTTTCTGTTCATACATTGTATGAACAGAAAATCAGCATTTCCCCTGCTGACAGGAACGAGAGCTGTGTGTTTACACACACAGCTCCCGTTCCCCGCTCTGTACCGAGCGATCGCGTGTGCCCGGCGGCGATCGCGCCCGCCGGGCACACGCACGGGAGTCGGGGGCGAGCGGGGAGCGCGCGCGCGCGCCTCCGGCGGCGCGCACGCGCCCCCTAGTGGCGGCTATACGATAGGACGTATAGCTACGGGCTCTCGCCCAGGAGAGCCGACCTGCCGCCGTATAATGACGGTGCGCGGTCGGCTACTAGTTAAATATTGATTTATTGATTATTATATATAGTTGGATAACTATTTCTCTCTAGTCGATAACCGCCTTGTAGATTTTCCTCCTGAGCTTCAATTTTTCATTATAATTTTTATAGTTTCCATTCCATTGACGTAGCAATTTTTTTATTTCACGTTATTAATCACTTACCTCCAGTATAGTAACGGTTGAATTTGTGAAATACAGATTTTTTTTTCTAATTGTCCATACAGGAAATCACACGATTAAGGGGGATCACAGCGCCACCCGTTGTCATGGCAACAATTTTAACTAACGGTGCTATACGGGCGCAATTAGACTGCGCATGCGTGAGATCGAGAGGTGCATGCTGGTTACCCAGCATGCACCTCTCTCTGGAAAACCAGGAAGACAAATGAACTGGGCTTCACATGCCCACAGCCATCATGGAAATGGCCAGAAGATCGCTGAGACGATATACAGTAATGTCCTGTACACGACCGATTTTCCTGACATGCCAAAACCCAACATTTTTCCCGACGTGATTCCTCTCAAGCCTGCCTTGCGTACACACATTCAGTCAAAAAAACGCTTGACCAAAGCATGGTGACGTCCAACACGTACAACGGCACTATAAAGGGGACATTCCATTCAAATGGCGCCACACTTTGGGCTATTTTGCTGATCCTCGTGTTGGTAAAAGTTTGGTGAGAGACGATTTGGGCGTTTCAGCCTTGTGATTCTTAGCCCTTTACAGCGCCACAAATGTGCTATCTCAATTACGAAAGCTAGCTTTACCAGAACGAGCGCTCCCGTCTCATACTGAGCATGCATGTTTTTTCCCCCACACAGAAAAGCATACACACGAGCGTTTTTTGCGATGAGAAAAAGTCTGACGGGAAACACAACAGGAATTTTTTTTTTTTGCAGGACAGTTTTCTCATCAGGAAAACTGCTATGGAGCATACACACAAGCGATTTTCCCGGCCAATCTAAAAAATGGCAGTTTTCTCATCAGGGAAAACGGTCGTGTGTATGAGGCAGAAGTTTTTACACAGATTTAGGAACCGACCCTGAAATTTTGATATGTTTGTAAAAATATTAAGTGTAATGATTTTAAAATTGCAAAAAGATAAAAAATTATGGCCGAAGCACCGCTTTATTATTCAAATATATAATAGCTGTCAAAATGAACTAGAGTGGGAAGAAATCATCTCATGTCTATAAGAACAATACGTTTTATATACACAGATGAACAGCGGATAAAATAAAAGGTTTGTGTTATTGAATATTTTTTTACAATCTCACCATTGACGTTGGCATGCAAAGTTTTACCCTGGCCGTCTTGGTATCCCTGGACCAAAATATCTGTATTTTCGCTGTACATTGAATATGGAGAGGTGTTGCGTGTAAAATGTTCTTCCAGATTCCCTAGAACAACAATACAATTATAAAATCGTTTATAATAAATTCCTCCTTGGCTTGCTTTAAATAAGTTGGTGTGGCACCTTCCAGAGTGGATATATCCTGATAATTTACTGTAAAGTTCCATGAATGACTGAGTTTAAATATTCAAATTTACACATGTATTATATTGTATGCAAAGGTTAACAATTCTTAGGTCAGTTCAGTAATGAGTTTACTCTTCACAGTTAGAGTAAAAATAATTAGAACAGGCAGCAGGCTGAGACCCGAGCCCCATCTTTAATCATTGTTGCATGCAAAAGAAAATTGCTCTTAGTACTTACTTTCCCATGGTTCTTTTATGATCACAGATCCTGAGGCTGCTTTGCATTTTGAAAATGTTCCATCAACTTTAAAAGCTTCATTCCTGTAAAGACTAAAAGTTGAAACGGTAGAGTCAAAATGGCACTTTGTTATCAAAGCTCAATAAGGATGCATACTTTGTGCTCACTGCAAGGCACATTTACATTTTAATCAATTCGTCCTATACATTTTGAAACATGATACGACAATGGTAACCACAAGCAGCCCAGAGCATCAGACTGAAAATGATTAAACACCTTTAGAAGTGTTCTTGAAATGATGAAAAGAAAACAATATGTATACATTTCTTAATGTGAATGTCAAAGCAAAATAAATATGCAATACATGCACATTTCCATGTGTTTTATCCTGAAATACGCTACAGAAGTACAGCTGTTGATCTGCCATAAATGCACTCCGCTATTAAACCCTGTTGAAGTAGACAATATAAAGCATTTTTCAGGGCTGAGTGGTGTCAGCCCTGCCCAATGTCTTTTGCTAAACTACTCAACTGCTCTCCCGCTTAGATATCTACAACATTAAAGGGGTTGTAAAGGATTTTTTTTTCCCCTAAATAGCTTCCTTTACCTTAGTGCAGTCCTCCTTCACTTACCTCATCCTTCAATTTTGCTTTTAAATGTCCTTATTTCTTCTGAGAAATCCTCACTTCCTGTTCTTCTGTCTGTAACTCACCACCGTAATGCTAGGCTTTCTTCCTGGTGTGGAGAAAGCCTCTTGAGGGGGGAGGGGGCGAGCAGGAGTTTCAGTACACTCTCTACTTTGCAGATAGGCAAATAAGCTGTGTGTTAGTAGGCATCCTGACACTCCTGCTCGCCCCCTCCCCCCTCAAGAGGCTTTCTCCACACCAGGAAGAAAGCCTCGCATTACGGTGGTGAGTTACAGACAGAAGAACAGGAAGTGAGGATTTCTCAGAAGAAATAAGGACATTTAAAAGCAAAATGGAACGATGAGGTAAGTGAAGGAGGACTGCACTAAGGTAAAGGAAGCGATTTAGGGGGAAAAAAAATTACCTTTACAACCCCTTTAAGGGGGTGATTTACAAAAACTGGAGAGTGCAAAATCTGGTGCAGTTGTGCACAGAAACCAATCAGCTTTCAGGTTTTATTGTCAAAGTTTAATTGAACAAGCTGAAGTTAGAAGCTGATTGGCTACCATGTACAGCTGCACCTGTTTCTGGGTGCTCCAGTTTTAATAAATCTCCCCCTAAGTGTTATTATTCTGTAAGTCAAGATAAGAACTAAGAGGGCTCTTTGAGATAACACAGGAAGTGTGCAAGGACACAAGACTGTTCCGAATTTCTGACAAGAGCAACCGTTTTTTTTGCATTTATGTAATCGATATAACAAAATACTTCCAACTGTATATTTAACAGACCAAAAGAAGCAAATATTAAAAGTTCATCGTAATGATGTACAATGTCTGAAGCTGAAATTGAAAGTTGAAGAGTGAGATCTGGCTTCCTAATCCTGATTCTCACCATTGCCATTGCGTGCATGGAGTCCATGTGTGGGTTTCCTGTGGTTGCTCTGATTTATTTCCAGAAATAGGCTGCCAGTTAAATCAGTGTCCAGAATAATGTCTTATGTGTTTTTGTTTTTGTATGACTAGCATCATAGACTGTAAGCTCTGTCAGGGGGTATGGCTGATGTGCATTGTCTATGTGCTATATAAATTGTGGGGGGCTTGTAATGATGGTGGGGGGCTGCAATGGTGTGGGGAGCTGCAATGGTGAGGGGGGCTTGTAATGATGGTGAGGGGGCTGCAATGGTGAGGGGGGGGGGCTTGTAATGATGGTGAGGGGGGCTGCAATGGTGAAGGGGGCTTGTAATAATGGTGAAGGGGGCTTGTAATAATGGTGAGGGGGCTATAATGGTGAAGGGGGCTTGTAATAATGGTGAGGGGGCTGCAATGGTGAGGGGGGCTTGCAATGATGGTGGGGGGCTTGTAATGAAGGTGAGGGGGGCTGTAATGATGGTGAGGGAGGCTGTAATGAGAGTGAGGGAGGCTGTAATGAGCGCACAGTAAGGCGGCATTGAAAGTGAGGCTGCAGTGAGAGCACGGTAAGGCTGCAATGATGGTAAGGCAGCAATGATGGGCACAGGTTGGGGGACTTTCAGTTTTTTTTGGCGGGGGGCGGCAGTGAAGGACCCGGCCCTCTAACGGTCTGAGGGACAGTGAACTGTGTAAAAAGTTTGAGGACCCCTGGGTTAAGCTCTGACTTCTCCCTTTTATGGCCTACACCCTCATCTGGCTACTAAGTGTGAACAGTGGGCCAGAAGAGAGGGGGGAGGCACAATCTGAACACCGTGGCTCTAACCAAAAGTTGCATGATTGTTTGCTCAAGTCTTTGGATCTGCTATATCAACAGATCTAAAAGTACCTGGAGGTCTAGTAAAAGGTTACAAGGGACAATTCACCAAGAAGGTCACAAGTTTTTTTTTTTTGCTGTCACAATGTATAGTATAAGATTTCCTATCATCTGTGCCCAGTCTTGCCACAAATAGTCAATCCAGCTCTGAGCTAACCTCTTTTCTTTTTTCAGTGATATAAATGGAGAAACAGGAGAAAACGTATGTTTGTTCTACCCCCTTGCTGTGATCGACAGGTTATTTACATATCTCATGCACTAGCCTGAGACAGGCATTATTTTTTAATTCCCACCCCCACTCCTTTTCTGAAGTCATGTGGTTACTTTTCTGGATTTTGACTGATCATAGCAAAATTTTGTGTAAGGAATACACAGGAGAAAATGCATGTTGACACAGGGAGTGTAGAGGTGGGCAGGGAGTCTACTGACATCACGACTCCACCCACTGAGCTCCAGACAACAGACTCATCCACAGAATCTGCAGTTTTTCAGTTCTTATGACAGACAGAGGGGAGACATTTGACAAATGAGGATACATGCAGGAGGCATCTATATCCTTATAGATCAGCACTATGGCAGTAGTTTAGAAAGGATGAGAGTGGCTTTACATCCACTTTAAGTCCTCACGATAATATATATGGCTATTACCAAAAAGTCCCATAATTTTTAAAAATTAATAGTAGCTAATCAGTATCCTGCTTGATTGCTATTTTGCAAAGTCAGCAGTAGTTTCATGTCAGAACCATTATGGCTGCAGTGGACATAGTGATTTTTTTTGTTGGGCTCACACACCTTACATACATAGGTTGTTTATTTACTACCACTCCAGACATGCTTAAACATTAAACATACCTATTCTCTTCTGAGCTCCAGCTGTCGCCCTGAAGTTTCTTATCAGACGAACTGGTCCATTTGTTTGGAACCCATTCACCTATATAAATAAAATGTATCCTTAATAATTATTATTAGCAATTGCTGATATGGTATGGTTTAATATACATTTTTGTAAATTGTAAAACTGCCTTGGTTATATTACAGTATTTACAATCTACCATGGCACGCTTAAACACAATAAAGGGGAAAACTTAGCAACAATTACTGAAAATCATAGCAGAATATTCCAAACAGTATTTGTAGTATATGCAAATAACCAGTTATCCATAAAACTCATTTTGAGAATGGGGCAAATGAAGCTACACATTTCTGTCCCTGCCACTATCTCTGGGGAAAAATACGCATGGCTTTGTGGAGCAAATGATACATTACATTTTGCTGCATTACAGCAGCCTTTGACTATGTAAGAAGTGTATAAAAAAAGAGAGGTTTTAATAGTTCAGGATGCAAGGCTTGACATTTTCATACACGATAATAAGTGGTTATAGCATATGCAGAATTGTACAGTAAGTATTTTCTTCTTCAGTGATTGTGCAGAGCAGAGCACTTCAGAACAAGCAAACCGGGAAAAGAATCCAACAGTGGCTAGAAGACCAGAACTATTCTTGTCTAGTTAGACAATATATTTTAGACATTGTTCTACAAATTATATATAGATCCCTTATCCATGAAAGATCTATCCCATATCCCATGAAGAGGGACTTCATTACTTAAAGGGTAACTCCACTTTCATGGAAAAAAAATAGCAAATAAAAAAAATAATATAGCATATACAATTGGGACACAAGTCGTATTGCAATTGAATGTTATTAAAAATGACCTTTCTTTTTCAATCTGCAGCTCTGTTATTTTCTGTAAAATGTAATGCAATATGGCTACTTGAAGGTGTTCTGTACACAGAATGTGTACAGATTGCCCCCCTTGAAACATAATTTCCTGCTTGTTTGATTGGCTCATTGATTTTCCCAGAAGTCTACACAAAGATACAAGTAAAATCTTTGGCATCCCCTGCAACAATAGGAAATAACGTCTAGGGATGCAGATCCTGCAACTTTCCTCAGAGCCCTGCTTCTGCAGCAATTGGTTGATAATAATGAAACCTTTCCCATTAGACTCACAGAAGCACAGGGCACAGAGGAACAAACAGTGATTTCTTCAGAATGACAGAAGGTAGGAATCTGCAACAACTATTTGTTAAAATCCCTGTAATACTTCACTGGTAATCTAAAAATACTCACACCTGAATTAGCCCTACTAGGTTTAAATCTAGATGTCTATCCTCCTCAATTTAGAACTATAGTTGCCAACTTCCTTACAGCAGCGATACTCACCATAACGAAACTATGGAAATCTACCTTAGCACCTAACTTATCTGATGTTGTCCAGAGACTCAATGCTCTGGCTCACTATGAGCTAATGTTAGCACATAGGAAAGGAACCATAAGTAAATTCATTAAAAATTGGAATGAATGGATTACTCATCCTAGGGCCTCAAATTTTCTGAAGGATTTTAATAATTATTAAGTGTGTTCCTGAACGACTACACTCCTAAACTAGACCGGATGTAAAAGATAACTTCCTACTCACCTTCCCCTCCCCTCCTTCCCTTGATACCCCTTTATGTTAATTTTGATTTTATAATATAAGATAATGAGCCATAATCCCTTGTTTACAGCATGATCCCGTTGGGGTAAACAGGGATTGCTAGTTACTTGTTTAAGCATCTGACCACTATCCAACTGGACTAAGGCCCTATATGGTTACTGTTTAGTAAAATGATAATTTGAAGCCTACCCAGGCACACTGTTGAACACAAAGTATGACTAAGAAACTGTTGTATTGTTATGTCTCTTATTTGAGCTTTATTGTGTATCTTTGAAAAATACAATAAAAAACATTTGAAAAAAAAATCCCTGTAATGTACACAGATCACCTAAAGGGGAATGTTTTTTTTTTCTCAACAAAAGTGGAGTTACACTTTTAAATGTGTCATCTAATTTTATTTTCAGGACAGGAATATGCATTAATTTGCTTCTACTTACTCTTAAAGTTTTGCTCATCTCTTGTGAGCAAACTATCCCGCTGCATTCTAAGATCCCATAAGTCCTCTTTAAGCCTGTAGTTTTCTTCACCTACAAGATGACTCTCTGTCCTTAGTCTTCTGCATTCACCTCTCAGCTGAATAATTTCCTTCTGAAGGCCCTCTTGGTAGTTCTCTGGTTGAGGTAATCTAGATGATGCCAGAGTGATCTTTAATGTAAAGAAAAAAGTGTATATATAAATAACATTGCTACATTGAAACCGTACAGAAGGGACATTCCCAAATCAGAACTCTGATCTGATCGAAGATTTAACACTAACTTGGTATAGAATCAATATTCATCCCTTTGGTTTTCGGTTGAAGAAGCCCCCTGGTGGAAATATTACTGAACTATATTTCTCATGGCTGAACTGTTAGGCTGAGAACCTCATTGACAACTGAAATAAACAGTGAATAGTCTGCTGAACAGTCTGCCAATCACTCATTACTTAGCTTTGTAATAACAATAAACTGGACAGCACACATGCCAGAAGTTGAGAAGTCGCTCATTTTCAAGCTGTCACTACTGTGGCATTCTGTGGCCAGTAGCAATTCAATCACTTCAAACTCATTCCAACCATTGCCTCCACTTCAAATAACTGGAGTGATTAAAAAACCGAAGTGTTTTAGGATTACTATATACTGTTTATCCCTATTCCTCTAGTCTACATAGTCTAATTTCTTGTGTTTGTAACCATATGAAGATCACTGTGGACATGAGTTCTCTGCTGAAGCTGTTTCAATTGCAAACCCATTCTTTGCAACCCACGACCCTCTAAGGCCTTGTACACAGGGTCATTCCAAACCGATGAGAATGGTCCGACGGACCGTTTTCATCGGTTCACCGCTGAAGTGGCCTGATGGCCTGATGTGCGTACACACCATTGGGTCAGAACGCGGTGACGTCAAACACACGACGTGCTGAATAAAACGAAGTTCAATTCTTCCAAGCATGCGTCGACTTGATTCTGAGCATGCGCGGGTTTTGAACCGATGCTTTTCTGTACTAACCATCGGTTTGGACCGATCGGGCAGCAGTCCATCGGTTCGGTTTTGAAGCATGTTTTAAAATTTTGGACCGAAGGAAAACAGACCGATGGGCTATACACACGGTCGGTTTGGACCGATGAAACTGAACCTCGGTCCATGGGAATGTAGGCTATACTACTTCTTATCTAAAATAACAATACCAAACCAAGACCATCAAAGATGGTGATAAAATTGGCCGCGGCACCTTTATTGGTATGAATAAATACAAGCAATTATAATATAAATAAACTGTTATCTTTATTAAATTTTATAAATCAATAAATATTTCAAACTTAAATTATTTTTTCAAATATTTCCAAATCTCACTCAGTCTTAGGACTCGAGCGAGTACCATAAATAAATTATTAAAACAAAAGTCCCCCCTTGATCCAAGGGTGACAAACCACATAAAAGGTGCTGCGACAGGGTGGGAGGGATGGGGGAGCTCTTCACACTGTAAGGTAAAGTACCTGAAAACTGCCTGAGCGGGGGGGGTTTATATACCCCTCGCCGCACGTGTATGAGTCATACATTACACGTGAACCTCCCGCTCAAAAACACCTGTTCTACTGTACACTACACGTGACTTTCCCGCCCAAATGCCTCACATTCCATAGGCCTCCTTTTAACCCCTCTAAATTGTTTTAAACAGCAGGGATAGCCACACTCCCATGCTGTTGGCACTAATCATGCCCCCTTGCTCATGGGAATGTAGGCTATACTACTTCTTATCTAAAATAACAATACCAAACCAAGACCATCAAAGATGGTGATAAAATTGGCCGCGGCACCTTTATTGGTATGAATAAATACAAGCAATTATAATATAAATAAACTGTTATCTTTATTAAATTTTATAAATCAATAAATATTTCAAACTTAAATTATTTTTTCAAATATTTCCAAATCTCACTCAGTCTTAGGACTCGAGCGAGTACCATAAATAAATTATTAAAACAAAAGTCCCCACACAGCCTATTTTGTTTGTCAAACAAACAAAAAAGGCTACCCCAACACCGCGGCCTTCTCAATCATGGTTTGTATATCTGAGTTAAAAATGTCCAGACCAACATCCGACAAGTGGACACCGTCTTGTCTATATAGGCCTGGAAACCCCCCTTCCAACTCAGTATGTCTAAAGGAAAAACCTCCCAAACTGGGCATAAATCTTTCCATTAAATGATTAAACCTCTTTCTTATTTTTTCTAAATTTTTCTGTTTCCCGGATGACAACCAAACCAACCTTGGGACTATCTCAGAGAAAATTAATCTCGCTTTAGGAAACCAACTATGTATTAACTGTAAATCACTTTTTACCAAAAACAGTAGCTCCAAAGTGGATTGTTTACCCACATCATTGCCTCCCCCATGTATAATTATAATATCAGGAGAAGGCCAGCATTCCGCCAACTTGAAAAATTGTAATGAAATATTTTTCCACTGTAAACCACGGATACCTCTCCACCAAATTTGACACCATTCGGAAGAAAAAGACAAGTTGGCAGTATAACATCTCTGACATGCCCTTTTGTGAGCCCAGTGCACAAAGGAGTGTCCTAGAATCCAAATAACTCTCTTCTGACCTAAGAAATTAAACAGACAAATTAGGGCGAACATACAAATTAAATTTACTGGATTCCCACCTCCCCAAACTTTTAATGACAGCATCGTCAAGGCCCATTCTAGCTGCCTCTGTAGCGGCCCCGATTCTGAAAGAGTGGGAAGAAAATTTTAAATGGGAAAGACCGATGAAAGATATGCACTTATGCAATAACGCTGAAAACTGGAATTTTGTTAATGGTGCAGTATTTAAATGCACTAAAAAATTTCCGGCACATTTAGGCCTGGTACTCAGATATTTTGATATTATTAATAAAGGACAAATGGTACGGTCGCCGCAGGCATTTAAAACGAGCCAATGACCTTTACCTTGAACGTCAGTTTTTGATTTGCTAATGAAAATTAGCACTTTTTCTTCCTCTATCCTTACATCATTCAACATTAGCCCAGATGTACCTTTCTTATTTGCTGGGACCAACTCAGATATCCGCAAGGCCGCGAAGAAAATTAAAATAAATGCCGTCTGAAATAATAAAGCTTCAAATTCCGAACTACATACTGAAAACGTAGCAGCGCAAATCCTCTTTAAAATGTCGATCGATATTGGCCTGCGAGTATCTGGTTGGTGTGTCCTTCTCCTGTAGCCCTTCATAGCCTGACGAACAGAGAAAAAGCTATTACATCCAGGTAACCTATTCATCTTGAAGAAAAAGGAAATACCCACCATCGTCTTATTAATATGATTGGAGGAAAAACCCTTCTTCATCAATGAACTCATAAATGCCAATAACGTGTTCTCTGTTGGTACTAAACCAGAACAACCCAAACCATCATTAAAATCTAACCACTTCTTCCATGCGATCGAGTACTCGATCCATGTTCTAGGAAGTACTGACTGTTTAATTGACTCCAATGCCGGCGTCAAATCAACTCCCATAGGTGGCTTGGACATTTGAAACCTACCAAGTCCGCTTCCGGAAAAAGCAGCCTGAACCGAGAGATCTGAAAGCGAGATAACGAATCAGCTACCGTATTTTCTTTACCTGGCACATGTTTCACTTTCACCCAGATATTGAATTTTAAACACAGAAGGACAAAGTAACGCAGTAGCTTTATTACCTGTTCAGATTTTGAGGATAAACAATTTATTGCAAATAAAACTCCTTTATTGTCCGAGTGTATCAATATTCTTTTGTTTGCAAAACTGCTTCCCCACAATTCAAAGGCCACTATTATGGGGAAGAGCTCCAACAAAACAATATTTTTTGTTGCCTTGCATTGTACCCAAAAAGGTGGCCAGGCACCGCAACACCAATGTGTCTCCCATATTGCTGCGAAACCTAAAGATCCCGCCGCATCCGTGTACAAATGCATGTCTGCTGCAAAAATAAATTCATCTTGAAACATTGTCTGACAGTTGTAGTCTTCTAAAAACTGTGACCAGACTAGGAGGTCGTCTTTTAAATCTGTGGTAAGGCGAATGTGGGAGAAAGGTGATTTTAATCCAGCTGTTGCCAAAGCCAATCTCCTAGAAAAAATTCTGCCAACCGGCATTACCCTAGATGCAAAAGCTAATTGACCAAGGAGAGATTGCAGCTCTTTTAAAATCACCTTCCTTCTACGTAACATACAACAAATTGTGAGCTGTAAACGAGCTATCTTTACCTCAGGTAGTTGAAACATAAATAAATTTGTATCAATGCTTATGCCCAAAAAATCCAGCTTCGTCACTGGCGGAAAAGTCTTTTCTTTTGCAATCGGAATACCGAAATATTCCGCAATCACTAGGAAAAGATGCAATATTAAATTACAGATGGGAGAGTCCGGAGGCCCTATAAATAAATAATCATCAAGGTAATGGATGATTCCATTACTACCTGATTCAAAACTAATTACCCACTGCAAGAAAGATGCGAACAATTCAAAATAATGGCAAGACATTGAGCAACCCATTGGGAGGCACATATCATAGAAAAATTTATCCTCAAAACAAAAACCCAAGGAACTAAACGCTTCGGGCGCAATGGGTAGTAATCTAAAGGCTGATTGAATGTCGGATTTTGCTAGTAAGGCGCCTATCCCTATTCTTTTTATCAGAACCACAGCGTCATCAAAAGTCGCATATGACACTGAAGCTGACGCTGGGTCAATTTCATCGTTTAAAGACTTACCCTTAGGGTAGGAAAGATGGTGAATTAACCTAAACGAATTAGGTTCCTTCTTAGGAATAAGCCCCAATGGAGATATCCTGAAATCTTTAAACGGTGGGGAAATAAAAGGACCGGCAATACGCCCAGCTGTTATTTCCTTGAAGATTTTTTCCCTCACAACTTGACTATTTTGACTTACCGATTTTAAATTCTTCACTGTTTCACAACCTGTTCCTAAAAATTTTGGTAATTCAAAACCAGTGGAGAAACCCTTAATTAAAATTTCCGCTTTCTCCTTGTCGGGGTAAAGGAGAAGCCAAGGTAGCATTCTTTCCAGACTCACTGGAGTTCGTGCTTTTTGGGATGTCTTTGTGTTGGAAATTTCTTTTGAAACACTTCACCACCGGGTGAGGCCCGAAACAGAAAGAACATTCATGCCTATATCTGCACGATGCCGCCCAGCGGCATTGCGACTCGTTAAAGGCATAACATATTCCTTTCTTGTACATCGCAGAAGCATTATTTGGAGTAACCGACGGTTGGCTTTTATTAAAAATCGGCTTTTGCGGAACTATGAGGTTCAACCACAACCCCACATCCTTCATACCCCATTTAAGATTTTTGTATACCGACAGCTTCTGGCGGAACGACTCATCATAATTATACCACCCGAAGCCTCCGAAATTTCTATACGCTTCCAATATATGTTCTAAATGCTGGAAGAGACCGCTACATTTCTCAGGGAATTTCTCGCCTAAAACCGCAGAAAATATACAAAAAGCGTGTAGCCAATTGTGAAAAGACCTGGGCGCAATACGTCTCCTATCCTCTTCATCTGATTTTTTTTCCGAACGTACTGCAAATTCTTTACTGTTAGGAAGCAATGACATCAGGTCTACAAAGTCATTGTTCCAAATTTTTTCTTTTATATTCAAAGCCAAGTGAAATCCCAATGGAGAAATCTCACATGGCAAAACTTCTTTAAGACAATTATCAGGAATTTCAGAGTGACTTTTTTCTCTTATTGTGTGCGAAGACACTTCGCTATTTCCTAACCAAACACTTGAATGTAAATTAGATTTAGGAGTAGGAATAGGTTTAAGTGCATCAGTTAAATTATCAATTTTTTTTAAAAGTAGTGAAATTAAGCTGCCTTCTATTAACTCACCAGCAGATGCCGCTGGAGCGCTTGAAGCCGCAGCTGACTGACTTGTGTTCCCGTCCTGCCTTTCGACTGCCATCGCCGTACCCAGCTGTTCACGCCTGGAGACATGCGATGCTGAAGGTCCCGCTTGGTTCTTTCCTGGAGCCTGCGAAAGGAAGAAGACATTTTCTCCCCCAGGCGGGGATGGCTGAGCCTTGGTCCTACCACCTCTGCCTCGCCCCGGGGACGGCGAGGCATTCTTACGTTTTTTATTCGCCTTCCGGGCACTGCTTGCACCGGCTCTGACGTCACTCCCTCCTTCCTCCTCCGAACGATATACCGGCAACCCGCGAGATGCCTCTGACGTCGACGGACGCTCCGGCGGGCGAGTGCGCTGAGACCTGCGGGCTGGGAGAGAAAGAATATCCAGAGGGGGCGGCTCACACGGAGACACTATCTCACCCTCCTCCAGACCGGCCGCGCTTCCGACCGCAGCTTCCATGCCCTGGTCCACGGCAGACGGTTCTTCGATAGCCGACAGGCATCTCTCCAGCCACTCTTCTCCTCCTTCGGTCTCCGCTCTTTCCAGTATTTTCTTCACCAGCGCTCTCATCGCCTCAGAAGCAAGAAGGCTCATCCTCGCAGCGTCCGGGAGCTCTTCACACTGTAAGGTAAAGTACCTGAAAACTGCCTGAGCGGGGGGGGTTTATATACCCCTCGCCGCACGTGTATGAGTCATACATTACACGTGAACCTCCCGCTCAAAAACACCTGTTCTACTGTACACTACACGTGACTTTCCCGCCCAAATGCCTCACATTCCATAGGCCTCCTTTTAACCCCTCTAAATTGTTTTAAACAGCAGGGATAGCCACACTCCCATGCTGTTGGCACTAATCATGCCCCCTTGCTCATTCTCATCGGTTTTGTCCGACCGTGTGTACGGGGCCTCTGTGTGATGTGATAGCTACTGTTTGCATGTTCTTCAAGCATTTGGGATGCCTCACACAATAAGTGATCATCTATTAACCAAGAACTGCAAAATCCTGCAGGTTTTTAGTACCCACTAAGGCACCTGCACCAGAAAGGGCTTCTCTGTTTGTTGTGGGCTGCTTGTGTTGGTTGTAGTCAAGTAGTGCTGTGTTATTGGTCCAGCTTGGTTGAGTTTAACCAACGATGAATAGTAATCTCTTTGGAAGACCGGAAACGGAGACATATGTGTCAGAACATGCTGAGGTGAGTCCCTCCTGTGATATCAAATGAGGGTTAGGATTACAAATTCCAGTTCCAGTCCAATTCTTTAGGAGTCATTTCTGTACCATTGATGTATGAAATTGGGCTGCACGTGCTACCCACCTGGACATAGGTGTGGCAATTTAGTAAGTACTGTATTTATTGGCGTATAACACTCACTTTTTCACCCTGAAAATAGAGGGTAAACTGTGCCTGCGTGTTATACGCAGGGGGCTGTTTAAAGTTTTTTTCCTGAAACTTCCCTCTTAAAGTTAGGGTGCGTGTTATACACCGATAAATACAGTGATTGCTCTGCTGAAGAGCATAGAATTTTTGTTACAGCCTGCTTCTTTGGACCCTTATGTGTACATGTGTAAAAAAAGTTTTTTTATCTGTACATGAACTGTCCTCTCCTTGTTATCATGTCCCTAAGTAAGAAAATACAAAAATACTCAAAGGCTGCGCCCTTTCTTCTACCAAAGAAATGTAACAGTTGTAGTACATAATGTTCTTAGG
Source organism: Rana temporaria (assembly GCF_905171775.1). NCBI lineage: Eukaryota > Metazoa > Chordata > Amphibia > Anura > Ranidae > Rana > Rana temporaria. The sequence continues at coordinate 222,410,123 of NC_053490.1, read as the reverse complement.
CCCCAATTGCTAGATCTGAGATAATCTAATATAATTGCTCCTGTGGGCAAGTAGGGTTATATAACCATTCCACCCACTTTCTTGCAGCTCTTGTTCCAAATACTGCCTCTGTTGATACACTTTGTTCATACACACTGAATGCTATGTATAGACATTATCCGGTAAGACAAGAAGACAAAGTTATCCACAGTAAGTTTCTTATTTCACATGGCCTTAGTGACTTTAATTTTAGCTGTCCTATAGAGCAGGAAGGAAAGAAGAACTGGAATGGGAGACAAAATGAGACATTGGGGGTTATTTACTAAAGGCAAATCCACTTTGCACTATAAGTGTAAAGTGCACTTGAAATTGCACTTGAAAGTGCAGTCGCTGTAAATCTGAGGGGTAGATCTGAAATGAGGGGAAGATCTGCTGATTTTATCATCCAATCATTTGCAAGCTAAAATGCTGTTTTTTTATTTTCCTTGCATGTCCCCCTCAGATCTACAGTGACTGCAATTCCTAGTGCACTTTCAGTGCATTTTCAAGTGCAAAGTGAAATTGCCTTTCAGAAATAACCCCCACATGTCTAGTGCACTAGACATGTGCATTAGTTTACCTCCAAACTTCGGGGATTTTCGCATTCATTTTAACAAACGTTAACGAACGTGCATAATCTGTAATCCGAAATATCCAACATAAAAAATGCTTTATTTTCGTTTCGTTGCGACAACAATTAGATATAGATAGAAGATTTGACATGACGGTGACAATAGCGATCTGTGTCTAACGAACCTGCGGTCAAATGTGCCTAACCTAACTTTATTAGTCCAAGATTATTCGACATAGAGAGAAAAGATTCAACATTATAGAGACATGAAGATTCGATGAAGGAGCTAAAAACATACGATCGCCACAAATGGACATTTAAGGTCAAATGCTTCGCCCATAGGCTATAGAAGAATTCTAATGTTGGTTGACTAGTAATAGTAATTAATACAGTATTTATTGGCGTATAACACTCACTTTTTTACCCTGAAAATAGAGGGTAAACTGTGCCTGCGTGTTATACGCAAGGGGCTGTTTAAAGTTTTTTTCCTGAAATTCCCTCTTAAAGTTAGGGTGCGTGTTATACGCCTATGCTTGTTATACGCCTGTGCGTGTTATACGCCTGTGCGTGTTATACGCCGATAAATACAGTAAATATAATTATTACTAGTCATACAACATTAGAATTCTACTATAGCTTGTGGGTGGAGCATTCGACCAGAAATGTACGTTTGCGGCGTCGTACAGATTAGCTGCTTCGGCGAATCTTCTTAGAACATCCGACGGACATCATAAGCCTTCAATGACAGATTCGACCTTAATTCATTCGGATTTTTGGACAAATGCATTTTTTAATGAAACTAAATAAATAAAAACGAATTTTGGGAGTAACTAAATACATTTATTTTTCGGACGAAAACTAAATTCCGAAACTAAATATTTCAGTGTGCACATGTCTACTTTGCACTACAAGTGCAAAGTTCACTTCAAAGGGCACTTGGAAGTGCAATCGCTGTAAATCTGAGGGGTAGATCTGAAATGAGGGGAAGCTCTGCTGATTTTATTATCCAGTCATGTGCAAGCTAAAAAAAAATATTTTTTATTTCCCTTGCATGTCCCCCTCGACTGCACTTCCAAATGCACTTTCAAGTGCACTCAAAATTGTATAAATGTGTGTGCATATAATCAGAACCATTCCTTTCTGCATTCTGCCCATTTCAAACATAATCAGCTACTTGAAACATATTTTTCTTTTTCATTTTAGTATATATAACATATTGATTATATTTAGTGAAAATGTTATCCTAAATAAAGTTATCCTTTACAGAAAAACACATACATATACCTAAACAAACATTTAAATGTATTTACAACCAATAACTGGACTTTACTATTCTTAATATAATCTAAAGTTGTCCATAAAGATGTATCCTTATGATTGACACCTGCAACCACTTAAAATATATAATACAGTGCAAATCCAACGTAAACAATAAAAATATATGTACATCAAGTTCATACATAAACTGTAAAAACAATACTCACTTGATAGATATTAAGTTTTGGCACACATACATCTCAGCATAGGATTGATACCAGGAGAATAAACAATTATTTACTCTAGCAATAAAGTATATTTATTAAAGCGAAGAGTTAAAACCAGTGTCATTGTTTGGCCATCTGACTCATTAGGGAGACTTTTCATACACTTCCTGTCTTAAAGGGGTTGTAAAGGTAAAAAGAAAATTCCCTAAAGAGCTTCCTTTACCTTAGTGCAGTTCTTCTTCACTTACCTCATCCTTCCATTTTGCTTTTAAATGTCCTTATTTCTTCTGAGAAATCCTCACTTCCTGTTCTTCTATCTTTAACTCCACACAGTAATGCAAGGCTTTCTTCCTGGTGTGGAGTGTCGTGCTCGCCCCTCCCTTGAGGGGGGAGGGGGCGAGCAGGAGAGTCAGGATGCCCACTAACACACAGCTCCTTTCTCTATCTGCAACGTAGAGAGCGTCCTGACTCTCCTGCTCGCCCCCTCCACCCTCAAGGGAGGGGGCAAGCACGACACTCCACACCAGGAAGCCTTGCATTACTGTGTGGAGTTACAGGCAGAAGAACAGGAAGTGAGGATTTCTCAGAAGAAATAAGGACATTTAAAAGCAAAATCGAAGGATGAGGTAAGTAAAGGAGGACTGTACTAAGGTAAAGGAAGCTATTTAGGAACAAAAAAAATGTACCTTTACAACCCCTTTAAGCCTCGTACACCAAGAGAGCTTTTGGCCGGGAATCCTGGGCGTGTGTATGCTTCCTAGCAGTTTTCCCGTCAGGAAAACAGACGGGAACCCCGACAGGAAAATAGAGAACCCTGCTCTCTATTTCCTTGTCGGGTTTCCCGGCAGAGTGTTTCCCGCCGAGAAAAACGGTTGTCTGTATGCGGTGAAAAAACGCACATGCATACAAGCTTAGTGTGGGGTGTAACAAGATGGCGGCGATGGCATCGAATGTGACGTGTCGTAGTCGATGATGTCACCGCGTTCTTGTAATTTTAAAGATTAAGGGGTAGATCCACGTACATCGGCGCATATATAGACCGGCGTAGCGCATCTCATTTACGTTACGCCGGCTCAACTTAGAGAGGCAAGTACCGTATCCACAGAGTATTTTCGCCCAACTTTGCGCCGGCGCAACGTAAATTCCGACGCGTAAGCCGGCGTAATTGAATCACCACTGTTTTTTTTTTATCTTTTGTGCTATAAATAAAAAATAATAATTAACTTTTGTAAATAAGTGCTCCCAATCAGTGCCCGGTCGGAGGAGAGCACTAATTGGTGTGTTCAGCTCAGCAGGGGAGATGGATATACTAACTTTGCATAGTGCGTACTGTGTCACTGACCAGAGTTGACAGTTTTTTATCAAAAAAAGACTCATAGGGGGTTATTTACGAAAGGCAAATACACTTTGCACAACTGCAAAGTGGATCCACAAACTGCACTGAAAGTGCAGTCGCTGTAGCTCTAAAATGAGGGGAAGATCTGCTGATTTTATCATCCAAACATGTGCAAGCTAAAATGCTGTTTTTTATTTTCCTTGCATGTCCCCCTCAGATCTACAGCGACTGCACTTCCAAGTGCACTTTCAGTGCAATTTCAGGTGCACTTTGCACTTGCAGTACAAAGTGGATTTGCCTTTAGTAAATAGCCCCCATAGTGTGTACTAGGCTTTAGTCAGTTGCAGTGCTGGTAGTAGTTGCATTTTTTTTTGTGATAATTTTAATGGGCAAGTAAGATGAATTGGACAGTTGATTCCTCTTCTGATTTTTGTGCCAGACATAAATGACTGTTATTTCCACATTGTTCATGCATTAAAATACATTAGTTTGCGTGTTAAATTTTTGTTGTATTTGGGAAGCCTATTTATTTTGAAAAGGCTGTTGATGCACCACATCACAATTTATAATGCAACTGCACCTTTTTCCCCCAAAGCACCACAAAGCACAGGGTTCTCACATCTGTTCATTGAAGTGTATTGTGTACGTGTCTTGGGGTGCCAATTAAAATAAATGGAACTGATGGATTGCGGAAAAAGAGGAACTAATCTTTCAATCGTTAGATTCCCCTACTAAATTCCGTGATAGATGGAATTGCTGGACGAGCTTTACTAAATCTGCTAAGTTTCGAAACCTGACTCACCATTCTAACATTAATTGAAATTGCTCTTGTTTCACCTGCAATTTTGTATTACCATTTGATCCCCTCCCCCCCCTTTTTTTTCTCTCCCTCTTTTATTAATATTGTTTATTTTTGACTAAATATTTTCCATTATATTATACTGTCATATCCTTCGATCTGATCCTGATGGACCTTTTTAACTATTTCCATTGGTATGATAATATGATATATGTTTAAATGATTTATGCTGTTCTGTGGATATTGTTGATCCACTCCATTTCATCTACTGTTTGTCTTGATGTATTTTCACATATGTATTGCTTTATTATATGATTTTTTCTGAAATACCAATAAAAAATATTTAAACAAAATAAATGGAACTGCAGCACAAACTGTTGGCGTGCATTGCAATAATAGGCAGTGTGATCAAAGTAAGTTAATAGATAACTATAGTAAGCACTGCCCAATTGGTTTATAACATGCTTTCAAGTGCTATTCTAAAGGGGTGTGTGATGGAGAAAGGGTTTTTAATTTAGGTTTGTATGTATATATTCATACATGGTATAAGATCTCAGAGTGTCATATATTACCTTTTCTGTAAGAATCTTTATTTGTTCTTGAGAATCCTCTAACTTTTGGTGGTATTCCGCTTTGAGCTTGGCTAGATCCTTTCTTTGCTGGCAGATCTCCTCATCAGCTTTTGATAACTCCAATACTGCACTTTCATTGGCTTCTTGGAGGTCATTAATCTGGTTTTTGAGGTTACCTGTTGTACATATGCACCATAACACTTTAATTAGACAGTTTATTTATTCAATTGATCTTAATTACGGCTAAAAAAAATAATTAGCCTAATGAGTACTCACTGTTTTTAATTCCCTTATTTATATATAATAGAGGTAACAGTATTTGTGACTACACACATATGATGTTACTAGATTTAACCTTGAAATCATTTTGACAATTTGGTTTATCAGTAATAAGGCCTCTGGTTTGTGACATCTTACATAAAGCAACATAAAATAAACAACATAGGCTTTACAGCTCTACTCTGATAAACTATATTTTAGTATAAGACAAGGGTGAGTCAAATCACCTCTCTGCCGTTTATCTCTCTGATGGTCCAGTGGTATCTCCCTGAGGCGGTTTCTGTTTTTATCCTCTTTTACTAGGCCATAAAGAAGGTAACACTATTGCAGCTGTACTTACTCCCAAGTTTTTTGTTTATTATACAGACCATGTGGGGAGTACTGCATTTCATTAACCTACTAGCGTATGGGTAATGAGTGAGTTATTGTACAATTTTAAAACAAAAATGAACTGTAGCAACAGTTCTCTGCCAAGCTAAAATTGCATTTACTACAGAGGCATACATTTTATTGCAAACATCCTAACTTCTTAGAATTATTTTTATCATTTCTGTGATATCTATTACTGTTACTGATTAAAGCTTGACTCCATGTATGGCGGGTGGAGAAAGGTTAAAGTGGTTGTAAAGTCAGAAGGTTTTTTATCTTAATGCATTTCTACGCAACTGCCCCCCTCAGTCCCCCTAATGCTTACCTGAGCCCCATCTTGATCCAGTGATGTTGCACTAGAGACTCGGCTGTCCTCCTCATTGGCTGTGACGGCAGCGAAGCACCATTAGCGCCCGCTGCTGTCAATCAAAGTCTGTGAGCCAATGAGTAGAGAGAGGGGGTGGGCTGGGCTGCTGCTCCATGTCTGAATGGACACATGGAGATGTGGCTCAGCTTGTGGGCCCCCATAGCAAGCTGCTTGCTGTGGGGGCACGCATCAGAAGGGAGGGGCCAGGAGCGTCAAAAAGGGATCCGATAAGAGGAGGATCTGGGCTGCTCTGTGCTAAACCACTGTATAAAATGTTTGTTATTTTTCACAAAAAAAAACACGAGAGTTTAGTATCACTTTAAATCTCCAGTCGGTTGCTTACTTCTATTCGGACTCTTGAATAGATTTACTTTTAATTTAACTTTCACTTCCTGTCCTGCTGTCAATGGTATCTGAGCAGGAAGGAACATCTGCAACAGGGACACAGACAATAATGAAAACCTGACAGTGACTCTAGCCTTCCTCTATTCTATTAAAAAATTATTTCTATCTTTGTTGTAGTTGATGAGTTCCCATCACTTCCTGCCTTTTCCAGCAGGACAGGAAGCGAGTGTAAATCTCCATAAAAGAGCCCTGGATAGCAGTTAAAACCCAACAGGTATTCTAAGGCCCCATACACACCATAGAATCCATCCGCAGATAAATCCCAGCAAATGGGTTTCAGCGGATAGATCCTATGGTGTGTACACGCCAGCGGATCTTTATCCGCGGATATATCTCCCCTGGGATGGATTCCAGCAGATGAATATTTGCTGACATGCAGAACAAATCCATCTGCTGGAATCCATCCCAACGGATGGATCCGCTGGTCTGTACAGACTCACCGAATCCATCCGTCCGAAGGGATCCCCTGCATGCGTCGCAATGATTCAACGCATGCGTGGAATTCCTTATATGACAGCTTCGCGCACGTCGCCGCGTCATAATCGCGGCGATGGCGTGACACGTCATCGCCAGAGGATTTCGGCGTGGATTTCAATGCGATGGTGAGTACACTCCATCGCATTAAAATCTGCTGAAATCCTCGAGAGGATTTATCCGCGGAAACGGTCCGCTGGACCGTATCCACGGATAAATCCTCCCGTGTGTATGGGGCCTAATACTGCTCCACTGTATCAAATATCCTCCCCTCCATTCCAAAAACACAATGATAAGACCTTTCGTACATAGCTCACAACTGTCCCTTATTTAAAGGAACTATCCCTCTTTTGAGGCCAAATGCAGCCTCAGTTGTCTCTATTTTTGGTCTGATAGACAAAAAACACTTGGTGCATGGAGCACAGTAAAACCCCTCATGGATTTTTAACCGACAGACCAAAGTGTTGATAAAAAGTATATATTTTTGGTCCGATATGTACATCACTATATACAATTTACCATTTTACTACCAAAAATGTTATGCTGTATTAAAATGTTTATCCAACCTCCTACATTACTGCATTTGATATTTTTAAAAGTAAATATAATGCTCAAAAGCACTTGTAAGGTTTAGCCAGTCTTTTTCTGCATAATTGATCCTTGTGGTCTGTGTAATCGGGGGACGTACAATGTGCCAAATTGTGTCCCTCTATACACATTTCAGAAAGTTGGGAGCTATGGCTTTCAGGAGACTTTTCTTTTGGTTTTCAGAAGACGTGTATTAGTATTGTTTTTTAGTACACACAAGTAGGTGTTTTTTTCATAGTTGTACAACTATCCTACCACCTGTAAACATATCTAGCTTTTATATTAATTACAGATCTCTGTATTACTTCTGCCACTTTGATGAATGTAGACATGCATTTAAAATGTATTACTGCTCTATAACACATCATTTCAAAGGTCTCTAAATGTTCTGGCTGATGAATTGTTCCCTTCAGTTTTAACCTCACCTAGCCTTTGTAATGGCACAAATAATTGCAAAATAAAGCAATCTTTTGTTTTATCAAGGAACAAATGTACTTTGTTTTGTCGCAGCTCACTTGCTAGTAAGGGCATCCAACCATTTCACGAGCAAAATGTTAAACTAATTTTAAAAGCATCATTTATTTGTTTGAGAATAACATTTATTCCTATAAAGTGTTAGGAATGACAATGACTCAGAGAATACAGACTCGGTTGTCTGTACGGACACTACAGCCATTTATATCTACACATATAGCTAGATTCAGAGAGAGTTAAGCCGGCGTATCAGTAGATACGCTGTCGTAACTCTGAATCTAAGCCGTCGTAAATTTAAGTGTATTCTCAAATTGAGATACACTTAAATCTAGCTAAGATACGACCGCCTGCGCCGTCGTATCTTAGCTGTCTATTTAGGCCGGCCGCTAGGGGCGTGAACGCTGATTTACACCTAGAATGCGTAAATCAGCGAGATACGCCTACTCACGAACGTACTCTTGCCCGTCGCAGTAAAGTTACGCCGTTTACGTAAGGAGTTTTCAGGCGTAAAGTTATTCCACCAAAAAGCTGGCCTAGCCAATGTTAAGTATGGACGTCGGTCCCGTGTCGAATTTTGGAAATGTTACGTCGTTTGCGTAAGTCGTCCGTGAATGGGGCTGGACGTAATTTACGTTCACGTCGAAACCAATAAGTCCTTGCGGCATAATTTTGAGCATGCGCACTGGGATACGTCCACAGACGGCGCATGCGATGTTCGTTCAAAATATCATTTACGTGGGGTCATGGTTTATTTACATAAAACACGCCCACCTCTTCACAATTTGAATTCCGCGCCCTTACGCTGGCCCATTTACGCTACGCCGCCGTAACTTAGGAGGCAAGTGCTTTGTGAATACAGCACTTGCTTCTCTGACTTACAGCGGCGTAGCGTATATGCGATACGCAACGCCTGCACAAAGTTAAGCCAGTCTTTCTGAATCTGGCTAATAGATATGATGACAGCCTTCAAATCTGGCTGTCTTCAGTCAGATCCAGCTATGGATCTGGCTCATATCTCTGGAACCTGTACATGACCACTGCATGACCACCATTAGTTGAAACAATTGCCTGAGCTTGTAAAAAATCTTGTCCTAATGAGTGTTATATTCCTTTGTGTAATAAACAGCATCTCAGCTAATCAGTAATCACTGCTATTCCTCCATGTGATAACTTTCACCAGTCTCTATCCCAATCTTCCCCCAGCTGCCTGTATGCTTGTAGCAAGGTGTTAGGACCCAGTGTAATTCCTTCAGAGAATTTTCTGCTACAATGTTCCGTGTGCCACTTGATGTCTCCACATGTCCACAATGTATCTGTGTAGGAACTTTTGTAAAGGGAGTGCAGCATAGGACTTATGTGTCCCCTGATGTGGGCTTTGGGAGGTCTGTGTTTTAATTGGACACTTGCAAGATTTCAGCAGCCATTTTGTCAAGTCACAGCAGAGGAGTCCTGGGTGGGAAAGGGGGCAGCTACCATTATGTGAGTTTGGGCCCCCATGGAGCAGGTTAGCTTTCCAACGAAATGAGACAGTCTTTTCCATTTTAAAAGAGAGCGAGACCAGGGGATAAGCGAGGCACAGGCATATGTCACGCAAGAGCATCCTCTCTGGGGGCAAGTGGGAGGACTTCTAAGTGCACCGAAATAGAGACCTAAAGGGTTTATAAAGGTACAATTTTTTTTTCCTAAATAGCTTCCTTTACCTTAGTGCAGTCCTCCTTTATTTACCTCATCCTTCGATTTTGCTTTTAAATGTCCTTATTTCTTCTGAGAAATCCTCACTTCCTGTTCTTCTGTCTGTAACTCCACACATTAATGCAAGGCTTTCTCCCTGGTGTGGAGTGTCATGCTCACCCCCTCCCTTGGACTACAGGAGAGTCAAGGCGCCCACTAACACACAGCTCTTTTCTCTATCTGCAATGTAGAGATCATCCTGACTTTCCTATAGTCCAAGGGAGGGGGTGAGCATGACACTCCACACCAGGGAGAAAGCCTTGCATTACTGTGTGGAGTTACAGACAGAATAACAGGAAGTGAGGATTTCGCAGAAGAAATAAGGACATTTAAAAGCAAAATCTAAGGATGAGGTAAGTGAAGGAGGACTGCACTAAGGTAAAGGAAGCTATTTAGGAAAAAATAATTGTACCTTTACAACCCCTTTAAAAGAGCTGTGAGTACCCTTTCTATTAGGACTGTGACCTTCATTCAGAAGAGCCTTCAAGGGACAAACAGGACAGAGTTTCGAACTTTTTTTCAGAGACTAACCGAGCACCCATGACACTGGAAGCACCTGAGTAGTAGCAATTCTGAAAGATGTTAGTCTATTGAAACTTGCTTTAAAGCAATATCGCCACTGTTGTGGCATAAAATGTATGGGTTCCCTTTATCTTGTAATATTTCATAAGCCCCATACCTGCTGTCTCTAAGGACCTTAGTGTTGCAATGGGACCCTTGAGGCAGATGCCTGGACCTGCCACTATGAGGAAAGGTCTCTCGATGTAGATTTTTGTCTGACAACACTAAAGCAGTGTACAAATTCACCCTCTCTTAACTTCCTGATAAGGAATATGGTTCTCAAGCAAGAACTGGCTCAACAACTTGCTGAAAGGGGTGGTAACATGCTGGTAATAGTCAAATCCCAGCCACTATGGGGAGTTGCCTTAACCACTGAAGATAAATGCCTCCCTGTGATATCCCACGGCAATCTTTATTGTTCCTCCTCTGTTCTTGTTTTAATCTATAATTTCTCCCCAGCCCCGATGATATTGTTTCTGTCTGTCTATCCTTCCCCCAATATTTGTTTCTCCCTTGTCCCAACCGCTATTGTTTATATCCCTGCTTCTACTGTTATTGTTTCTTTCTCTGATATCCTTACACAATGTATACTGCTTCTTGCCTACTCCAGATAATGTTGTTCCTCCCACTGATATCCAGCCCAATGTCTATTCCTTCTCCCTTGCCCCAGATTTTATTTATTCTTCCATGAGTTATTCTGTCACAAGCCTTTATTACTTTTCCTCTGCCCCAAATCCTATTGTTTACCCTTGTGATAACCTGTACGCAAATATTTTTTTTCTCTCCAACTCTGACTGCCGATATTCCCTGTGATGCCTTGTCCCAATCTTTATTGTTTCTCCCCTGCCCTATATGCTGTTGTTCCTCATTGTTGTAATTCTCACCAAGCGCTATTGTTCCTTCCATTGTCCCAACTACTGTTGTTCCCTCAAAAAAAAAATGTCTACTTCTGATAACCTGTTATTCCCCTGTCCCAACTGTTATTATTCCTTCCAGTGATAACCTGCCTCAACCACTATTTCTCTTCCCGTGATAACCTGCTATACAAACTGCTATTTTTCCACTTTAGAATAACCTGACCCAATCTTTATTGTTCCTCCCTTGCCTCACTTTATATTGTTCATCGCCTGCCCTAGCTGCCCTTATTCCACCCTGTGATAACCTAAAATCCCTTTGGTTTCTCCCCTTTTCCTACTGCTATTGTTCCTCCTTGTGATAACTGCCCAAAATGCCACCTCTGATGACCTGGCCACAATCACTATAATTTCTCCCCACTCCAAATTTAATAGTTTCTTCTTATAAGCAGCCATATTCTCAGTTGTTTCTCTCCTTCTCCAGACTCTGTTGTTCATCTTATGATAATCTACCCTAAAAATCCATAGTGTTTCTTCTCTTCCCCAGATTCCAATGTTCCTACCCGTAATAAGCAGCACCAGTTGTATCTGACTGTGCTACTTTGCTCCTTCCTTCTCCCCTCACTATAGCACCAACCATGACTCTTTAGTGATCTGTCATGTTTATGTGCCAGGTGAAGGTATGGTCACCAGCTGTCCATTTGAATTGAGCCAACGGGACTTATGCCGCGTACACACGATTGGATTTTCCATCGGAGTAAAAAAATAGAACATGTTTTAAATTCTTCCGATGGAAAAAAATCTATGGTAAATTCTGATCATCTGTGTGGAATTCTGTCGGAGAAAAATCCATGCATGCTCAGAATCAAGTCAACGCATTCTCGGAAGCATTGAACTTCATTTTTCCCGGCTCTTCGTAGTGTTTTACATCACGGCATTTTGGACAGTCGGAATTTAGTCTGAAGCCTCGTACACACGACCGAGGAACTCGACGGACGAAACACATCGTTTTCCTCGTCGAGTTCCTTGTTAGGCTGTCGAGGAACTCGACAAGGCAAGTTTCTTCATTCCCGTTGAGGAAAAATAAGACATGCTCTCTTTTTGGCTCGACGGGATCCACGACAGTTTCCTCGTTGAAAAATGTACACACGACCGGTTTCCTCGGCAAAAAAAAATCCCAGCAAGTTTCTTGCGTCGTGTGGTCGAGGCCTGACAGTGTGTATGCAAGACAGCTTGAACGGATTTCCGATGATTTCCGATGAAAAAATCCATCGGATTTTAGACCATCGTATACTCCAATCGTATGTTACCCGGCATTAGCCTACAGGTACCTACCTCAGCCTGGACATAAACCCAGACTACTTTAGTCCAACAATGATCTAAGTGCAGTAACCAGTAAAAATATTATTGTAGTGGAGTTAACTATATGCTGCTTTGCATGTCGTCATTGTTCATTAAATATTCTTACTGAATTATCTCAAATATGGTCTGAGATCTACAGTACAGTATCAACAGATTTAGATGACATCCAAGACATGTATAAATTACACAAGGCAACAGATACCACTAGCATCATAGTTACAGGCATTTTTGGTAACCCATGCTGAAAATATTTGGACTGTCTGCCACTGGTAACCCATTTCATTACTTAGATGTACTCTGTGCCAATGGTTTAACACTTGCTAGTAGACTAGACTGTCCATTGGTGTTTCCAGTCTCACCCACATTTCAAAATCTCCAGTTGAGGCCTAGAGCCTAGGGTGTCAGTAAGCACCCAACAAGGGTTCCAAACCTTCCTCACTTTATCCAAAACAAAAAAAAAATGGCTTTCATTTTTACAGGTATGGCCCTTAAGCTACAGGTGATGATGTGATAAGACATAAACAAAGATCCTATTACAGTATACCGTTTTCAAAAATTAAACACAAAAAATACGCTACCGATTTGTCTCTGAAGAACTGTTGGAGAGCTTGGGTCAAAGGAATCAAAAACATCATGTTCTTTTCTTTCTTTGTTAAATCTTGTAGACTACAGATAAAATAAAAGAAGTGGGTGTTAGGAAGGTGCAAAAACGTAAATAGTTTTATGTAGCATATGCTTATTTGGATGCAATTTAATTAAAGATACATTCAACAGCTTTTCTTACTTTTCTACATTACATTCAGAAATTCCGTATAAACTATTTGTAGAAATCTGTAGAAAAACTGGACACTGTTGCCATCTCAAAAAACAAAAACAAATACGGCCCTGAAAAAAGGGTTTATTACTTACCTGTCACCTTATGCATCCATCTCTTTGAGTGCATCTGATGCCTTTTAACAGACTTGACTGAAGAAGAAGTTTCAGAGCAGAGCATTTTTACATGAGTGGGTAATGTAGGACGTTGCGACAATGGGTCAGTGGCTCATTTTCGTTATGTTTGAGTCTCTGTCACATCACTCCTGGCATTCCAATGATTTCATACAGTTGTTATGTAGTTACTACTAATCCCACACTCAGGTTCCCAGACCCATGGGTGAGCTAACCACAAATGTGTTGAAGTTGGGACAGTAGAATTCAAGAAGTAGCACTTTGAATGTTTGTGCATGCTCATTATATGGTTATGTGTTAAAGGTTAAAGTGTTTGTAACCCAACAATTTCGTATTTCTGAAATGTGCCTGCTGTACCATATACATGTATGAAAACGTATCCTGTTCTCTTTGTATTGTTTCCTATGAGTGAAACCCCTGGTGTTTCTGCCAGTCCCTTTGCCCTGTTAATAATGACAACACTAAGCAGGAAAGCACATCGTGGTCAGCTCTCTAGCTGTGCTGGGAACTTGGTGTGCTCTTATCCAATGATTAGACTTGTCCTGACACACACCCCCCTGTAGGTCCTATCCCTCAGAAGCTCAGTGTCCTGCTGCTTCTCCTCCTACCAGCTCCTATGCAGCTGCAAACAGAGGGAGCGGAGGAAATCTTTGCACAAATGTTTTGACTTTCGTTTCAATTTTAAACTGAATGTGAGGCTACGGCAGTATGCTGAGCCTGCATGGGATAGAGCAGAGGGAGAAGTGGGCTGCCGCGCTCTGGGGTAGTAACAGCCTCTGATTGGTCAGCTGCGGCAGCCCCCTTCTCTGATAGGTCCGTTCGCGTGAGGTAAAACCTGCACTGGACGAGCCTATATAAGGGAGAGGCTGAGGCGATTTGCTCAGTCACATCTCCTGACAAGCAGCATCGCCCGCCTCTCCCTCTCTCTCAGGATGAAGCGCGCTGTGCAGGACAGCCGTGAGGAGCTCTTATGTAGACTCCTAGAGAAGGCGGAGAGCAGGGGAGGTGAAGAGTGGCTGAAGCGTTGCCTGTCTGAGGAGAGTGGCTCTGTTTTATCTGTCAGCCCAGCTGCAGTACCAGAGATGAGCGTGGGCGCCCCCAGGAAACAGCCTGGAAGAAAAAAGAAATGTAAGACCAATAATTTAGCTCCTCAAGCTGAGGGAGCTGCAACAAGAGGTGCTTCTTGCCAGCAAGGGAGCAGCGCTGCCTCTTCCCCCCCTCCTGGGGACTTGGGTGAGCATGTTTTACCTGAAGTTGTTTTCAGTAATGTTAACCAGTTATCTGCATTTTCTAGTCTAATTGAATCTTTGTCTGTCATTGTGCAGCAGTTCAAAGGTATACATGATGCGGATTTTACCTCACAAAATGTAAATATGTATGTGCAACCAGGTGAGAGTCTGAGTACTCAGGCATGCACAGTAAGTCAGAGTGCACAGGAGACTGGTGCTGGAAATAGCGATAATGCTATTGATATGGAGGAGGTTGGTGTGGTGTGGCATGAGGCTGGTCATCCCTCTCTGCTAAATAAGGATGTTACTGTCAGATCGAGTGTGAGGTGTCCTGCTGTTAATAATACTTTACCCCTCAGATCCTCGGCTGCTATGGTCAGCGAGTCTTCCTTTAAGGAACCCCTCCCTTGCAGTTTATCCCCGCTGGGTTTTCATCTGTCTAAGTCAGTCAAAGAAAAAATTTGGAGGGGTGAATATCTCGATATATTATCACTTCTCCCTGCTTCTAAGGAGTTTTTGGCTAAATCTGACAGGCAGTCCAGCGAAAGAACAGAGGAAGATAGGAGGAGAGCGGTTCCTAAGACATTTCAAAACTGGCTGCAAGCGTTCTGTATCTATTCAGCAGTTATGGGAGAACGCTTCCCGGGAAGTGCTCAGGTTTATTCCAACACCTGGATATTATTGCGGAGGCCTTTCGCCACTTTGGCGGCTCCGCATGGTTCTCATATGACGAGAATTTCCGTCAAAAACTAGCTGTGCACCCATCGCTGCATTGGGGGGCTAAGGACGTTGGTTTATGGTTAAACCTTATGCTGCCACCTAGGCCCCAGTTCACCCCTCGCCCCGCTTCAAATGGTCAGAGTCCAGTCAGGAAGGGTGTATGCTTTGCATTCAATGAGGGTCAATGTAAATTCTTATTGAATTGTAGATACAAACATGAGTGTTCTTATTGTGGCGGTACTCACGCGGCGAGCAGATGTTTTCGTAAAGCTGCCGCTAGTTCCTCTCATTCAGGACCCAAGGACACACATGGGAAAGGCCCCGACTCCGGTGAGCCTGGCAAGAATGCGCCCATGGCTCGAGCGCTATCCAGACCACAGGATGGCGGCTCTGCTAACTGAAGGTTTTGCCAATGGTTTCTTAGTGCCATCCTTTACTGGTTCAGGGTGTACACCAGTTAAAAATTTACTATCGGTATCCATGCACTCTAACTTAGTGCTTGAGAAAATTTGCAAAGAATTGTCTGAGGGTAGGGTGGCTGGCCCCTTTAATGACCCGCCATTCTCTAATTTCCGGTTGTCCCCTTTGGGCATCGTACCCAAGAAAGAGCTGGGTGCGTTCAGACTGATCCACCACCTATCTTACCCACCGCATTCGTCACTCAATGACGAAGTTGCCTCTGTGGAGGCTCCAGTCTGCTACGCCTCATTTGATGAGGCTTTGTGTCTTTTGAGGCAAGCAGGGCAAGGGGCTGTGCTAGCAAAGGCTGATATTAAGTCGGCTTTCCGCCTTCTTCCCGTGCATCCACAAGGCTTCAATTCTTTGGGTTTTCAATTTTTGAATAAATATTATTTTGATAAATGCATGCCAATGGGGTTTTCTATGTCATGCTTTTATTTCGAGGCTTTTTCCTCCTTCTTACATTGGGTCGTGTCAGTCGTTATCCCTCAAGGCCTTATCCTACATTATCTAGATGACTTCTTGTTTTTAGGTCCCCGGGGGTCATCAGTGTGTATGGAAGCTTTACAGGTTTTCTTTGACGTTTGTCATGACTTTAGCGTGCCTCTGGCCCAGGAGAAAACAGTTTTTCCCACAACAGTTATTGAATTTTTGGGGATCACGGTTGACTCCGAACGAATGGAATTCAGATTGCCACAACAGAAGATACATAAAATGAAGTCTATGATTGCAACCTTTCTTGTCAGTAAGAAGGTGTGCTTAAAGGAGGCACAATCTTTGCTGGGTCTTTTTGCTTTTGCAGCCAGAGTCATCCCTATGGCGAGGGTATTTTCGCGCAGGTTCTCGTTAGCCATAAAAGGTATGGTGAACCCTTACGCTCATTTCCGAATTTCAAAAAGCATCAAGGATGATCTAGGAATTTGGGATGCTTTTTTAAATGAGTTTAATGGTTCCTCGGCCTGGCAAATGGACTTTATTAATAGTTCTCAGTTGGAATTCTTCACCGATGCAGCTGGCTCTGCTGGGTTCGGGGCTTTCTTGGATGGGCGCTGGTGCGCCCAGTCCTGGCACCCTGATTGGCTCCAGAAGGAGATACTTCAAAATCTAGTTCTGTTGGAGCTCTTTCCAGTGATTGTGTCGGTGGTTGTGTGGGAAGACATCTTTAGGAATCGTAGAATCTTAGTTCATACGGATAATAAAGGTGTCTTTTTTGCCATCAATACTCTGTCCTCTAAGTCTGATCCCGTTCTGAGGTTATTGCGTTTCCTTGTACTTCATTGTATGAACTGTAATATATGGTTGAGAGCTGAGCATATTGCAGGTAAAGAAAATAACATAGCAGATTCTTTATCTCGTTCACAGTTCAAGAGATTCCGAGAGTTGGCGCCATCAGCGGATCAACATGGCACCCCTTGCCCAGACTTCCTCTGGGGCTTAATTTGGGAATAATATTCCGGAATCTCAAGGCTTCAGTAGCGGAAAACACCTGGAGGGATTATAGGCTTTCATGGCACAAATGGTGCTCTTTCTGTCAACCATTGGGTTTGGATCCACTAGATGTATCTTCTTACGTGGCTTTGTCTTTTTTGTCCTTTCTCATTCAGTCTAATCTGTCCCCGGCTTCCATAGGTAAAATATTGGCTGGAGTTTCTTTTTTCCTTAAGTTTGCAGGCCTTCCTGCTCTTACCTCTTTCTTTCAGGTCACTCAGGTTTTGAAGGGCCTCAAAAAGTCTAGGCCCTCTTTAGATAATAGGCGTCCCATATCTATCCCCATTTTGATCGATCTTCTTCAGATCCTTCAAGATGTCTGCTCATCCAATTTCGAATCTTTGCTTTTTAAGGCTGCTTTCTCTATAGCATTCTTTGGAGCCCTTCGGTTAGGTGAGTTTACTGCAGCAAATAGAAACGCTTTTTCATTTCTCCGTTTTTCTCATGTTCAGTTTGACGTCGGTTCTGTCCGTCTGTTTTTGTCCAGATCAAAGTCCTCTCAGGTTGGCCAGTGGTTTTCTTTATCCAGTTCTCCTAATGAGGCTATCTGTCCCGTGTTTCATGTTCGTAATTATCTTTTGGTCAGACCATTGAGTAACGATTCCTTTTTTATTCATGAAGACTTGTCCTCTCTAACTAGGTACCAGTTCTCAGCTGTTTTGGCCTCCTGTTTGAAGCGCTTGAATTTATCTGGGTACCAATTTTCTTCCCATTCTTTCCGAATTGGCGCTGCCACCACAGCTGATTCTATAGGTTTTTCAGAGAGTAAGGTTAAAAAAGTGGGCAGGTGGGGCAGCAATAGATATAAGTTATATGTTCGTCCCAGTCTTCTAACTTTATGATTCTCTTTCAGATTTATCCAGGAATATCGCTTGGGTCATAGGTCACTCCTACGTGTTCTGGGCTTACAAGCACTCCGGATCCAGATCATACTCTGCTAACCTGGGGCTTGATCCTGATTTATTTTTAATTTTATGGTCAGGTGTTAGAGGTATGCGGTGGCGCAATTTAAAAGACCACCTAGCTTATTTGTCTTCTGTCTGGCCTCAACCCCAAGTGATAGTTATCCACGTGGGGGCTAATGACTTGGGTAAATTCAACACATGGGACTTGTTATGTGAAATGAAAAGGGATCTCTATTCCATAACTCAAATGTTCCCAGGTTCAGTGTTAGTATATTCTGAGATGGTTCCCAGGCTGTTATGGTCGCCGCACGGCACCCTTTTCTACGTGGATAGAATCCGCAGACGGCTAAATAGGACGATTCATAGTTTTATGCCTTCAATTGGTGGCTCTTCCTTTCGTCATTCCGAGTTAGAGGGTTTTTTGCCTGGGTTGTTTCGGGTTGACCAAATTCATCTGTCAGGCATTGGCCTGGACATTTTTAATATGGGTATCCAGTCCATGATCGAATCAGCCACAGTGGTGGGGGGGCCTCGGCCAACAGCTTCGCGGTTGGCCCCGGCCGGTGGGGAGTAGTCGTCCAGCTTTTGCTGGATGGACAGAAATTAATTTGATTTTAAAGTTTTAAGTTTAGCCAATTTGGCCTTTTGTAATTTAATTTATTTATTGAGAAAATTTTTGTAACCCCGCCCCCACATTTTATGGATGACACCGTGGCCAATTTTACCAAAGTTAAATAAAAATGTTGTATCAAATTGTTGTTTGGTCTCCTTATTCAATACCTCTGTACTAGCCCATGTGAGGCTACGGCAGTATGCTGAGCCTGCATGGGATAGAGCAGAGGGAGAAGTGGGCTGCCGCGCTCTGGGGTAGTAACAGCCTCTGATTGGTCAGCTGCGGCAGCCCCCTTCTCTGATAGGTCCGTTCGCGTGAGGTAAAACCTGCACTGGACGAGCCTATATAAGGGAGAGGCTGAGGCGATTTGCTCAGTCACATCTCCTGACAAGCAGCATCGCCCGCCCGCCCACCCTTACCTGTCAGTTTGTCATAATAAGTCATGGGGTCGTCTGTATGGGGGGAGTAGTCGTCCAGCTTTTGCTGGATGGACAGAAATTAATTTGATTTTAAAGTTTTAAGTTTAGCCAATTTGGCCTTTTGTAATTTAATTTATTTATTGAGAAAATGTTTGTAACCCCGCCCCCACATTTTATGGATGACACCGTGGCCAATTTTACCAAAGTTAAATAAAAATGTTGTATCAAATTGTTGTTTGGTCTCCTTATTCAATACCTCTGTACTAGCCCATGGGTTCTTTTACAAAGTGATTGTTTACAATCACTTTCATTTCATGCAGATAGAGAAGACACTTTAATACAGCTATTTATTCCTTAATACATCACTAATGTATTTCTTAAATATAAACAGTATATATATTTGAATTTCACTTAGTATTGGTTTCTTGTAAATCTTGATATCCCCTGGAATGGCTCCCAAGCCCTTACATTGCTCCACATCACCACATGGGTGCAAATCTCCCACAAGCAAAATTACTTCAAACAATCTTTATTTTACAGGGCAAATGTAAGGGTAACTCCACCTCCCACCCCTACTATCTGGGCTCAGTCCTGTCTGATGACTGTATGACTAGGAGGTGCAAAATTCATCAGAGAAAGTCAAGCGCAGAGTGACAGAAGAAAAAGCTCATTAGTCTACTGATTCTCCTTCACTGTCCAATTGTAGGATGAGTGAGGAACAAAAAATGTGTTACTTAAAGCAAAGCTTCACCCAAAAGATGAAGTTCTGTTTAAGCCCCCCCCCCCCCCCCCCCAAATGGCACTTTTTATGGGGGTGAGCAGGTATCTGGTTTTGACAGGGACCTGCTCTCACTTCCACTCAGATCACCTTGGTCAACGATTCTCAACACCTGTCCTCAGGACCCACTAACAGGCCAGGGTTGCAAGATAACTGAAATGCATCACAGGTGATATCATTTGCTGCCCAGTGATTGCAGTATTCTAGTCTGCATCTCCCTAAGGTAATACTTTAAATCTGGCCTGTTAGTGGGTCCTGAGGATAGGAGTTGAGAACCACTGGCCTAGGTGATCCGACCGGAACTTCTCCTCCCCCCTCCCTCCCTGCAGTCATCTGGGACATGTAACAGATCCCCGAAGACTACAGGACTATTCACAATATGCAGTGTGTCTCACACGTGTGCAGTGGACACACAGCTGTAAAACTGCAAACTGTCACAGCTAGGTGCCCACAGTTGAGATGCTGAGGACAGAGAGAAGGGACGGCTCGGGTGAGCACATCACTGAATCCTGGGACAGGTGAGTGTTTGTTTATTAATAGTCAGCAGTTACAGTTTCTGTAGCTGCTGACTTTTAATAAACACAAAAAATGACTGGAGTTCCTCTTTAATAAGAGACTCCAGGTCCCTGATATTTTTACCCTGCCTTTCCTCTCCTGTATTGCCATCCAAAGTTCTCTGCCAGGTCTTTGGGACCCGGCAGAGACCAGCACACATCTTTGCACATGGAGCGGGGGTTCCTGAACATGTGTATAGTTGGTATCTGGGACCTTGATACCTGCAGCATCTGTATGCATGTCTATACCCGGTCCCAAAGACCTGCAGCACATCTGCACTCATGCAGAATTCGGCAGCACGCATGCACCCATCAGTAAAACGGGCTCCTGGGATGTGGCAGTAGCAAGGAAGAATGAAGTCATAAAGCCTTTTAAAGGGTTTTATCCAGTTATGAAAAGGGGGTAAGGAAAAAGTTACATTGTTGGCTGAAGGTCTGCTTTAAAGGCGTTGTAGAGGCTCGTTTTTTATTTTCACAACTCGTCGGAAAAAGACACATCGTTTTCCTCAACGAGTTCCTTGTTAGGCTTGTCGAGGAACTCGACAAGCTTGATTTGAGTACACACTGTCAAGACAAAATCTCCTCGTTCTTAAACGCGGTGATGTACAGCACATACAATGGCAGGGGAAGTTCGATTCCACTGGCACAACCCTTGGGGCTGCTTTTGCTAATCTCATGTTACTGCATGTTAAGTAAAAGTTTGGTCAGAGACGATTTGCACTTTTCAATCTGTTACAGCATGAAAAATGTGTTATCTCCATTACAAACGCTACTTTTACTCCCGTCTCATACTTTATTCTGAGCATGAGAGGGTTTCTTAGCATACAACGCTCGAGTTTCTCGTTGAAAAACCAGCCCGACGAGGAACACGATGAGGAAATTGAGAATCCCATTGAGGAAAAAGAGAACTTGTTTTTCTCGTCGAGTTCCTCGACAGTTTCCTCGATGAAAAACGTACACACGACCATTTTCCTCGGCAAAAAAGCTCTGCCACCAAGTTTCTTGATGGATTCTGTCGAGTTTCTCGGTCGTGTGTACGAGGCCTCACCCTTTCCTATGATTTCCCTTTACATTTTCTTTGTCTGAATTTCTCACTTCCTGTTCCTCCTCAGTAAGCTGTTCTGGCTAACTAACCACTGCTCGGATGATGGGGGCAAGCTTACTGAGGAGAAACAGGAAGTGAGAAATTCAGACAAAGAAAAAAAACATTTAGAAGGGAAATCAAAGGAAAAGGTAAGTGAACCATCAATGCACTAGCTTAACCACTTGCTTACTGGGCACATAAACCCCATTAGTTCCCAGGCGAAATTTCAGCTTACGGCACTGCGTCGCTTTAACTGACATTTGCGCGATCGTGCGACGTGGCTCCCAAACAAAATTGATGTCCTTTTTTCCCCACAAATAGAGCTTTATTTTGGTGGTATTTGATCACCTCTGCGGTTTTTATTTTTTGCGCTATAAACAAAAAAAGAGCGACAATTTTAAAAAAATATATATATTTTTTACTTGTTGCTATAATAAATATCCCAATTTTTTTAAAAAAAAAACAATTTTTTTTCTCAGTTAAGGCCTATACGTATTTTTCGACGTATTTTTGTAAAAAAAAAAAAAATCGCAATAAGCGACTGGTTTGCGCAAAAGTTATAGCGCCTACAAAATAGGGGACAGAATTATGATTTTTTTTATTATTTTTTTTTTACTAGTAATGGCGGTGATCTGCGATTTTTATTGGGACTGCGATATTGCGACGGACGTATCGGACACTTTTGACACAAATTTGGCGCCATTCACATTTATACAGCGATCAGTGCTATAAAAATGCACTAATTACTGTATAAATGTGACTGGCAGTGAAGGGGTTAACCACTAGGGGGTGAGGAAGGGGTTAAATGTGGATCCTAGGTGTGTTCTAACTGTGTGTGGGGGGGGGGGGTGACTGGGGGAGGTGACCGATGCTGTGTCTCTATGTACAAGAGACACAGATCGGTCTCCTCTAGTCTGACAGCACGTGGAGCTCTGTGTTTACACACAGAGCTCCACGTCCCTGCTGTCTTAACGACGATCGCGTGTACCCGGCGCGGGACCGTGTTTACCCGCTGCGTGCCCCCCAGTGGCGCGCGCGGGTAATGCTTTCAAATGACGTCCAAAGATGTCCTGTTGGCAGCTGAGATCCGCGCTGTTGACGTCTTTTGTCAATAGCGCGGGTCTCAAGTGGTTAAAGGACCCTATTTAGAAAATAAAAAACAACGCTTTACAACCCCTTTAACTGCAGTCGAGAAAAAAAAAAACGGGGCTTCTGCCCTGTCAGTCTGAGCTGTTCTGTGTGGCACAGCTGTGTAAATCTTAGGACTGGATGGATAAAAATGAAAATCCTTTAGCAGGTAAAACTGCTCCCATTTATATTTTCATCTGTGTATTTAGCGGTTTGCTCTGAATTCAGCTTTAACCAATACATTGTTCAGCGTTTGCAAATGTTCACACAGTTTGTATTGCTTTGGAATATTGGCAAGCTGTACATGAGCTGGATTACTTGTTTCGCCTGTTATATTTAAATCATGGTTTTGTCCACATCAGCAATGGCCAAGCTACAACGGAGAAAAATGGGGAGATAAGGAACGTTCAGAAGGAATTATAACTCTATTTCAGGTGCATTGTTCTAGTTCTGAAATTGATTGGCAGAAACATTTCTCTCTCTAACCTGTATATTCCTGAGCTGAGGACACTTGTGTATTGCATGAACATTCAGCTCAATACACGTTATCTGCACCGAGTGTCAGGAAGCAATCTGTGTGTATAAAGAAAATGCTCTAGTATGCACGGGGCTTAAAGTCTGATAATGGCTGGTAAAACCTCAGTAGGATAATGTAAATACTACCATTTAAGAAGGCTTTTACTGATCTAAATGTAAATGTGAATTTATATGAAAAATGTGAATTCTTAAAGAGGAACTATTTTATTGTCTACCTCAACTTGTTTTCGCAGCCTATTATTTTCCAACAGAAAATTCTGCTTTTCATCCAAAAGTCGTAGATTTTCACTTTGTATTCTCCTAATTTCCTTGCTCAGGTCACTTATTTTGGCCTCTCGTTCCATGAGTATTGATTTCAGGAGAGGCATGGAGATATTCAGAGCCTCACTGTATTCTGCAGCCTAAAATCCAGCAAAAAGAAAATAATATATATATATACCAGTTAACCAGTACTGTGTTATGTATAGCACATGTGCATTCATTTTAAATGTATTACCACTTGTGCAGTAAAGTTTTAGAAAAACCCATAATATGTTTCTTATGTGTTCACATTCACACAACATACCTAAAAATATTTTTTATCAAAATACTTCTACTTTTGTGATTATTTGCAGCAGGCTTTGCGGAGACTGCAATATTTTTTTTTTTTTTTTTTTTTCACTTCAGACTCTACCTCATAGAGTGCGTGTTTTATGCTCATGTTCTGCGTACCAGCCCATTGCATCTCTATTTTGGTTTAGCATCATTAGTGTCGCTTTTCTTTATACCTCTTTATTTATTTATTTATTTATTTATTTATTTTTTTATATTTATTTTTCTTTTTTTTTTTTTTTCTTTCTTTTTTTATACCAAAAATTGACCATTTCACATTTTTACCCCCCCTTACCCCTACCCCTCCCCCCCTGTCTCACCTTAGACATTCTCTTCAGACCTATGGGTCTTTCTAATTTTCTTCTAAGGGAGCGTTTAAATTTCTTCCCGTAGCTTTTCTGCGTAACTCCATGTTTTCTTGAAAATCCTCCAGTTTTCCCATTTTGTGCTTAATAAGATATTATTACCCTCTAACCCCTCTTTCAGTTCTTCCATTCTGTATGTTTCTTCGACCGCGTCAATCCATTCCCACATTAAAGGGGGGTCTGGATCTTGCCACCTTCTAGGAATTAATCTCTTAGCGGCATTCAGGAGGTGTGGTACCAGTGAGTCCCTGTACCTTTTAATGCCTTCTTCTCCCCCATGAAATAAAACAACCCATGGGTCCATCTTTATCTTTTTCTTTGTGATCTCTTCCACGCAACCCAATATATTTTCCCAATACTCTTTTATCTTGGGGCATCCCCACCAAAGGTGTGCCATATTTCCTGGTGATCTACAGCCCCTCCAACAGTCCCCTGTCTGCCCCTCTTTAAATTGTTTTAATTTATCCGGTGTCATATACCAACCGGCGATGCATTTATAACACATTTCCGCCGTGCGGCTGTCAACCGCAGAGGAGTGAGTCAGAGCCAACAATCTCTCTATTGTGGTCCTATCCCGCTGTGTGCCCAATTCCCTTTCCCATTTTTCAATGAATGGAGGTATGTCCGGCTCCCCCATCCTCAGTAGGATCCTATATAGTTTTGAAATAATACCTTTGGATCTTTCTGTGGTACAAATTTTCTCAAGATCTGACAGCTGGTCTCCCGACCTCAAAGGGTGGGGAAGACCCTGTATAAAATGGTTTAGCTGCTGATACCTCCACTCATTGATTTCCATTAAATTTTTATTAAGTTTTAACTCCTGCAGTGTTCTAATGTGACCCTCACTCATTATATCTCTTAGTTGTGCAGTGTCTTTTTTAATCCAATGCCCCCCTACTTGTGTCTTACCCGGTGCAAAAAAATCATTGTTTTTCAGTGCTATGAGAGGTGAATTGTATTCTTTCTCAATTTTTTTATATACTATATCCCATGTTTTCAGTGCCTTTTTTGTTATCTCGTGTAGATTTATATCCAGTGTCCTAAATTTGGGGGGATTCCAAATTATCTTATCTAACCTTGCCTGTGATATTTCATTTTCTAAACTTACCCACCTTTTTTCTTTATTGACTCTGGCCCACTCCACCACCCTTGTTAATATCACCGCATCGTAGTATCTCTTAACATCCGGAACGGCGAGTCCACCCTTTTTTTTTGGTTGCCTTAATGTTTGAGAAGATATCCTATGTTTCTTATTCTTCCATATAAAATTCATAATTAATTTATTAAGGGCTGAGAGTAGCGTTCTCGGGAGGGCTATGGGGATCATCTGGAATTTATATAGGACCTTTGGCATGATGACCATTTTGCAATAATTGATTCGTCCTATCCATGATATTGCTCTGTTTTCCACCCTTTTTGTCTCTTTCTTAATTTCGTTTAACAATGGGATGAAATTTATCGCGTAGGTTTTTTTGATTGATTTTGCTAACAAGATCCCAAGGTATTTAAGTTCGCTGACCCAGGCGAAACGATGATTCCTTTTCAGGGATTTTTCTTCTGTCTTACTAACATTTATACTCATAATCTCCGTTTTGGTGATATTCAATTTGAAATTTGAAACTTCTCCATATTCATGGCAAAGGCTTAATAGGTTTGGGATTGATGTTTTGGGTTCAGTTAAATAGAAGAGGACGTCGTCTGCAAAAGCTGCGAGTTTATGTTCCTCCTCTCCTATTTTGATCCCTTTTATTTTTTGACTGTTGCGGATCTTGGCTAGCAGGGGTTCCATTGACAACACAAACAGCAGTGGTGACAATGGACATCCCTGCCGCGTTCCGTTTTTCATTTGGAATGTTTGCGAGAAGCTACCGTTTATTTTTATTTTTGCCGAAGGAGACTGATAAAGGGCGGCCACCCAGTTCATCATCCCCCTGCCAAACCCCATTTCCTTTAAAGTAGAAAGCATGAGTCCCCAGTCTACCCTGTCGAACGCTTTCTCTGCGTCTATTGACAGGAGTAGGCCTGGGGACCCCGCCAACCTCATTTTCCGGATTATCAAAAGTGTTCTTACCCCATTGTCTCTCCCCTCTCGTCCCTGAATGAAACCCGTCTGATCTGGATGTACCAATTTATTCATTTCCTGCTTCACTCTCCCGGCCAATATCCTTGCGAACAATTTTATATCCGTGTTCAGCAAAGATATTGGCCGGTAGCCCGAGCAGCCCTCCAAGTCCTTGCCTTCTTTCGGGATAACAGTTATAATTGCTTCCGAGGCCTCTTTACTTAATTTGTGCCCCTTCCCCAGGCCATTAAAATACCTACATAGCCTTGGTAGTAGTATCTCTTTACATTTTTTATAATACATTACTGTAAAGCCATCTGGGCCTGGGCTTTTACCTGAGGCAGAGTTTGTTAATGCTAACTTGATTTCATTTTCCGTGATTGGCCTATCCATCCCCTCTGCATCAAATTGACTAATTTTTGGGAGTCTTGCTTCTTTTAAAAAGGTTGTGATCTTATTTTCTTTCTCTCCTGTCTGCCAAGTCTTTTGTTCTACTGAATATAATTTTTCATAATATAATCTAAATGTTTCGGCAATTTCTTTTGTTGTATGTACAACCTCTCCTTTTTCATTTTTGATTTTATCAATATAGTTCCTTGATTTCTTTTTTTTCACCAGCCGAGCCAAATGTTTGCTTGTTTTATTTCCCCACTTGTATCTTTCACCTGCTATTGAGTAGAGTTCTTTTCTTATTTCCTGATCCATGAGATCTTTAAGTGTATTTCGTTTATTGACAAGAGTTAGGTATACATCTCGTTGCTTACCTTCTTTTTTGTGTTTTTGTTCTAAGCTGTAGATCTCATCTATTAATTTTACTTTTTTACTGATCGCTTCTTCTTTTCTCCTTGCTCCTTCCGAGATCAGAGCCCCTCTTATCACTGCCTTGTGGGCATCCCATAGGGTTGCCGCTGAAATTTCCTCAGTCTCATTTATCTTAAAATATTCTTCTAGTTCTTTTTTAACCCTTGTTAAGCTTTTTTCCTCAATCAGTAGTTCCTCATTTAATCTCCAGCTTTGATAGGGCCTTTGATTTCCCGAGATTTTTATAGTTATACTAATGGGGGCGTGATCAGAGATCGTCATGGGCTCTATTCTCGTCTCGACCACCCCCTCCAGCATTCTATGATCCACAAAGATGTGGTCGATCCGAGAATAACTACCATGTACCTGGGAAAAAAAAGTGTAGTCTCGCTGAGTAGGATTAAAAATCCTCCATGCATCTACGAGCTGACTTCTATGTAGGCTAGCTTTGGCCTTTCTTAATTGTGTGTCCTGGGTTTCTAGTGTACTGTGGGACTTATCCACTTTCGGATCCATGCAGAAGTTTAGATCTCCTCCTAGTATTATCTTTCCCCTGCTAAAGTCTTTTAATTTTCCTAAGATTCCCAATATGTACTTCATCGGGGAGATGTTAGGTGCATATACGTTTACCAGGGTATACTCTTCTTCCTCCAATTTTCCTCTCAAAAAGAGGAATCTCCCTTCTGGGTCAGTTAGTCTATCTGTAGGCACAAACCTAGTCCCCTTGGCTACCCCTATTGCGACCCCTCTGGCTCTCTTGGAGATGGTGTCTCCATAATACCAAGTGGGGAAGTCTGTCGAATACATCCTTACGTTTGACCCTATTGTCAGATGGGTCTCTTGAAGGAATGCAATATCTGCCCTATAATGTTTCAGTTCCTTTAGCACATTATGTCTCTTGTATGGGCTGTTTAGACCCTTGACGTTGTATGAGAGGCATTTAATTACTGGCATCTTCGTTCTCTTTTTTTTTTTTTCCTCCTCATCCTCCCTTTTCTCTCCCCGGGTCTGGGTCTGCGATTTTCTTTTCTATGGGTTACGCTCTCTTCTAGTTGTCCAGGTGAGACAGGGCTTTTCCCCCCCCCCCTCAATCCCTCCCCCCTCTTCCCCCCTCCCCCCTCCCCCCATCCCTCCCTCCCGTTTGGTCTATTAAAGACCTCTGAACCAACTCCCATGTCTTGGTCCAGATCGCTCAGGGTGAGGGTTTAGGATTTTCCACCCCCCCCCACTATCGTTGGATAGGGGAGGTGGGGGGAAAGCTTCAATTTCATCTTCCCCATAGCCACCCCGGGTCCTCTCGGATCCCGGTAGTAAGCCCGGGGGGGAAGAGAAAAAAAAAAAAAAAAAAAAATTAGATAAGGGACACATTCCTAACACTCCAATCTCCTCTCTCAGATCTCAGCTAAGAGAGCAGGGAATCCCCAGATGTATTGAGTCCCTTTGAAAAAAAGGGACTAATTTCGTTCGTCTTCCTCTATGTCCACCGAGTATTCCCTCAGTTCTCAGGATAAAGAGAGAGAAGAGCTCCGTCGAAGGGGACCCTAAGGAGACAGACTTTAGCCTAAGTCGGAGCCGGATGGGTATGGGAAGGAGAGGGACGGGGGGGCCTCAAAAAAGGGGCTCCCCCGCCTCCCCCTCAACCCCATCCCGGCAGGTCGGGAATCCGAATATCCAATTTCCTGCAGAATTCATTTAAGTCCTCGGGGAATCTCAAGGTCGCAGATCTTCCCTCTCTTGTCCCAATTAGACAGGCGGGGAACCCCCAATTGTACTTGATATTTAGGTCGACCATCTGTTTTAAGAGTGGTTTTAACAACCATCTCCTCGCCAAGGTTTCTGGGGCCACATCAGTGAAAATCCGGAGATCGACCCCCTCAAAAACTATCGGGGATTGTCCCCTCAGCTTCTTCCATATTTCTTCCTTCTCTTCATAGAATCTGAATCTTATTATGACATCTCTTGTTCGCTCGGGTGACCCTCTTTTCAGGTTTCCTACTCGATGTACCCTTTCGATCATGATTGGGTTGTCAGCTGTTCTTTTCAATACAGGATTAAATATCGTTTGCATAGTTGTCCTGAGATCTTCTCCCCTCTTCTCTGGTAATGATTTGATCCTCAGGTTTTGTCTCCGATTTCTATTTTCCTGGTCTTCTAATTTGTAGAGAATAAGTCTCTGTTGTAATTGGATCTGATCGATCTGAATTTTTAGTGAGTTGGATTCTTGTTCTTGTTTCTCAATTTGTTCCTCTGCTGATTCTATTCTGGAAAGCATTTGACCAAAGTCTGTCCGTAAGTTCTGTATCTCCCCCTTTATTGCATTTTCCAATTTTAACAGCATCTCTGCCATTTCTCTCTTTGAGGGGGACTGTGTATTTACGTTTTGTTCTTCAATCCTGCTGCTTTCCAGTCCATTTCCCATGGGCCCTTCCTCTCTTAGCTCTATAGATGTTTCTCTAGAGATATCACTCTGGGGTATCTTATTATCAGTCTTTTTAATTTTATTCGCTTGTTGTTGTTGCTTCATTGCTCCCTGGGCCCCCTGGGCACGCGGGCTTTCCCCTCTGGTCACAAATGGTCTTATTGAGCTTGTTGCTGTTGTGTTGCTTGGGGTAGTTGGGGGCCCCCCTTTTGTTGATCTACTCGTCATTCTACTCATTTTATTCTCTCTCCTTCTAATTCTCTTCCCCAGCTTGACCTCCTTTTTCCAATTGTTGGGAGAGTTAGAAATTGTAGAGAGGCTCCGTTGGAACGGGGATACTCATGTACAGTGCAGTGATGGGTGAGAAAGGGGAATCCGATATTAGATTATCTCCCTCTTGTGATCCTTGACCACTTCTTGAAGGGAAGGGGGATTTTGTACTAACAGGTGATAGGGGAGCGTGTCACCGTGTTATTCCTGTGTACTTTAGTTTTCAGTTTTCAGTTTTCCCTTTCGTTCCCCCTTTCACTCCTGTACCCCCGGTTCTATATTACTTGCTGGGCCCGGAGGCGGAAAGGAAAAAGGAAGAGGATAGCAAAGGGACTAAGGGGGCGCTTGCACCAAGAATTCGCCACTTCGCAAGAGAACTTGCCTGTTGTTTATTAGTTACTTCCCAACCCCTCTTCCCCTCTCTCTTCAGCTCAGCCTTCTCCTGTGCCCAAAGTATGTCGTCGTTAGGTCTTTAATATTCTCGTGTATGTATGACTGAGACTTCCTTCAGAGAAATTTCAGACCGATATCAGGGGGGTCACAAACATTTGCAGGGACCTGGGTTCTCAATTCGGCGAGCCCCACGGGCTAACTTAAAGAGCATGCCCTTAACTTTTGTACCCCTATAAAGTGTATTGCGTAAGTACAGATCGGTATGTTGAGTCCAAAGATCAAAAGGCTCGGAAACCAATATGAGTGAGCTGTAAAAATACCTTGGGTGTTTGCGCCTTGTGCTTCTTTTGCGTCTAATGATTAAATGGTTTCAGTAATAATTTACCGTTTATTTTCTTTAAACACCTCCCTTCTGGCGCTCTACCCCAAATTCAGGTCAGATTCAAACCTTTTCTCAAACATTTCTTTTACAGTACATTTTGTTAATCCTATAAGCTTGTCCCACGGTATCGTCCCTTACAGTTTACAGTATTTCAATAATTGTGAATTCTCATACCTTAAGGGATGCAGCAAATCAGAAGGCGGATAATGCAAAACAGACCTGTTCTTTTTGCAGGGTAACTGTGCAGGTTTTCCCTGCCTTACCTCCGTGCTTCCTGACCTTTGTTTAGGGGGTTCCTTACTGCTGACCTTACTGTGGCCTGTTTGCCGTGATGAGTGAAGCAGTAGATTCTTGTGAATGGACTCCGCATGTTCCGTCCTACCACCGTACCACTTGCCTCCTCCTCTTAGCTCGTCTGTCCCCGCTTCACGCCGGCAGTTCTCCTGAGCCCCCCGCCTCGGCACAACACAATCCCCCGTGTGAAGAACCAAGCACGGGTGCTACACTCCCTCGCCGCACCGTACGGGTCCTCCGCTGTGCAGCGCGGTGATCGGCGTGTGACGTATGGTATGGAGCCAGCCGTCAGTCATCTCCTCCCATCGGCCAGCGCGGTCCGTCCTTCCCCTCGGGCAGTCCCATGATTTTTCGTTCCCCCTCACCCATGAGCGCGGCACGTCCTCACGTGCACATGCACGCCATTCTCTGACTGCAATATTTTTTAATCAAAATATTTCTACTTTTGTGTTTATTTGCAGCAGGCTTTGCGGAGACTGCAAGCCAGAATTTGAAAACGAGAGGAAATTCAGTCTGTCCCCACTGTCAAAGTAGGGACAGACTGAATTTCCTCTCAGTAGCATGGAATGCAGCACCAAAGCCCTGAAATCTTTAATAAAAAAAAAATGGGAAAAAGGGGAAAGCACTCACATTGCCACATGCGTAAATTTAGAAGACAAAGAAGAAAAAATTACATGAGAAACGGTAATTGATGGTCGGACTTTAGAGGCAGGACAGGAATAACAAAAAATATCAATTTTATTACAAAAAATTGAAAATTTACAAAACAGATCAATAAAAAAACCATATAGGATATATGATATGGAAAATATCCTCTGTGCATCGTCTACGCGTTTTGCCGTTGGGCTTCCTCAGGACGAGCAGAAGAAAGTAATAGTAGAAAAATACATTTCATTATCTTAGAATAATCCGGATCATATACATATATGTCGGGAAGATCATAAAAAGGAGTTCCATGTATAGTAGAAAAAGGCCAGAAATATCTCCAAAAACGGAAAAAAGAATGTCGGTTATGGAGGTGCACCATAAGTTCAGTAAACCAGTTTTATTGGTTCAAAGATAAATGGACGTTAGTTCCGGGGCAGTCCAAAGAGGGAATAACGGAGGCAAGTAGGCATCCGATATAATGCAGCCAGGTACATCAAACCTGAATCCAAGTACTTGTGTACTGAGAGCCCTCAAGGGTAAGACAACCAGAGTAATATTGTAGACTGTGTGAGAAATGTACTACAGCGCTAACTATTAATTAAATTTGAAAGGAAAAAAACAACAAAAATACCCAAATGATATCGCTGCATACACACAGGTGTACAAAACCAGAATGATACAAAAAATAGTGATGCGCTGAAATAAACTTTTGCTGATAATATGTGTACAATATGTGCAGAATTGATACCAAATATACACACTCGGGAGGGTACCCTCCTGAGTGTGTATATTTGGTATCAATTCTGCACATATTGTACACATATTATCAGCAAAACTGGATTTCAGCGCATCACTATTTTTCCTTTTATTGTAGACTGTGTGACACTGTATGCCCCGGGGGATAGCCTGCTATCCCCCGGGGCATACGGTGTCACACAGTCTACAATATTACTCTGGCTTACCCTTGAGGGCTCTCAGTACACAAGTACTTGGATTCAGGTTTGATGTATCTGGCTGCATTATATCGGATGCCTACTTGCCTCTGTTATTCCCTCTTTGGACTGCCCCGGAACTAAAGTCCATATATCTTTGCACCAATAGAACTGGTTTACTGAACTTATGATACATCTCCATAACCGACATTCTAGGTAGAGAGAGCTTTTTGGAGGTTTTGGAGATATTTCTGGCTTTTTTCTACTATACATGGAACATATATGTATATGATCCGGATTATTCTAAGATAATGAAATGTATTTTTCTACTATTACTTTCTTCTGCTCGTCCTGAGGAAGCCCAACTGCGAAACGCGTACACAATGCACAGAGGATATTTTCCATATCATATATCCTATATGTTTTTTTATTGATCTGTTTCGTAAATTTTCTATTTTTTGTAATAAAATGTATATTTTTTGATAACCTTGAAATCTTTAATTGTTAAGACAGGCTGTTGGAATTTAGTTTACAACTAATAATGAAATTTGCCAGCATAGTACAGACAGGGTAATTATAGTAAACATAAGTCCCCATTAACATTATATACTAGGAGAAAACTTCAGTTTTGGAGTTTTTCAGAAGAGAACAGTTAAAATTGTAAGCAGCCATTAGTATATACTTTATGCTGTGTGAAAGTAATCATATAGCAATTCTAAAGTTGTGTTATCTCAATTTAGCTGCAAAAGTGGAAATACACTTTAAGGCACGGAACAGATACAATTCACAAGAGTATAGCATTGAGTTCTATTGTGCTACTCAGCTGCCAAGTGCTTACTTAAGGAAAAAGCACTTAACCGTTCTAATCTATATTATCTACAGCATTATTATCTAATAGATCAACAAATGGTAATCATTGCAACATATGTTTCAGACTAAAAGCATTGTTAGTTTAACATAAAAGAACAGAAATAAAAGTGTACAGCAACCTAATATTAACATTCGCTCTTGTTTTCCTTTTAAAATAGTTATTCTTAAACAAAAGTTTGGTTACACTCCATGTGCCTGTTTTCAGGCGTCTCTCAAGCCTCGTACACACAGTTAGAACACAGTCACTTTATACACAAGAAACTTGCTGGGATTTTTTTTTTGCAGAGGAAACCGGCCGTGTGTACATTTTTCGACGAGGAAACTGTCGAGGATGCCGTCGAGCCAAAAAGAGAGCATGTCTTCTTTTTCCTCGACGGGAATGGAGAAACTTGCCTTGTCGAGTTCCTTGACAGCCTAACAAGAACTCGACGAGGAAAACGATGTGTTTCGCCCGTCGAGTTCCTCGGTCGTGTGTACGAGGCTTCAGGATCTTTTCTAAGTATGGGAGTTTATGTCCAATAAGCCTGTGAAATTTGCTGGAATCCATTAGGAATTAAAGGAAAGCTGTAGTTAAAAAGCATTAAGGTAGCCACTGCGGTAATTTCTTTTTGAAAATGCTAGTTACTTAGTATCTAGTATCTTAGTATCTAGTATCTAGTATCTACAGTATAGTATCATGATGATCCAATGACTAACTCAGAAAAACTATGCAGATTAGGATTTTCGATTGCACTCTGACTATCCAGTTCTGCAGTGATGTTTTACGTTAGACTCTCCCAGTATTGAAGTGAACCCCAGCCAGTAAACTACCATTTTCTGAGGAGCTGAGTAGTGAAACCGCCACCTAGACTTTGCAATATTTTCCCACTCTACTTTGGAGAACGGCTCAAGTTCAGTTAAATTTGATGGTGACCGTTTGTGGACTGCAGTCTTCTAGTCATTACACAGATTTTCAATGTGATTTAAGTCTGGGCTCGGACTAAGCCATGCAGGGACATTCACCCTCTTCTCCTTCAACCACTGTGTGGTCATTTTTGCTGTGTGTTTTGGGTCATTGTCATGTTGGAAGGTGTTTTGTCGCTTCCTGATTAAGTACCTTGGGCCTAGACCCCTCCTAAAGACTGGATGTATGGCTCTGATATTTTGGAATACATTCCTCATAAGGAAAAATAGTTGTTTTGTATCTCAAAGGACACCTCCTACTACTACTGTTGGCTGACATCCATTCTTTGTTTAAATTCCAAGTCTGACTCATAGAAAGAGACTCTCTAGAATTTTAGCAGCATGTTTGTTATTTTTCCTTTTTAAAAATGATTTATCAAGTTCTTAGAAACCGCCCCAAAGCATAATGTTTCCACCTCCATGTTGACTGTAGGGATGGTGTTCTTAGGGTCATAGTCAGCATTTTTCTTCCTTCAAACACGGCAAGTCCCCCTCCTCAAGAACGCACATGTACAGTCATGCCAATTAGGGATGAGCTTTATGTTTGGGTCGAACATGAGTTTGAATCGAACATTGGCTGTTCGCTGAACAGCGAACATTTTGGGGTGTTCGCAGCAAATTCGAAAAGTCGCGGAACACCCTTTAAAAGTCTATGGGAGAAATCTAAAGTGTTAATTTTAAAGGTTAATATGCAAGTTTTTGTCATAAAAAGTGTTTGGGGACCTGGGCCCTGCCCCAGGGGACGTGTGTCAATGCAAAAAAAGTTTTAAAAACAGATGTTTTTTCGGGAGCAGTGATTTTAATAATGCGTAAAAGTGAAACAATAAAATTGAAATATTCCTTTAAATTTCGTACGTGGGGTTCGTGGCGTGGGGTTCCCCCCAAAAATCCATACCAGACATGAAGGGTCCTAAGGGGAAATCTGCGCTATCGCTTGTGAAATGCGTCTACCATTGCCTGTATCTGTCTGACCCTTGCGACAATAAAGATGACATCAAGATAATTTGGAGTTCCAGTGTGTGACCAATTTCTTGTTTTATACTATAGACACCCCCCAGGTACAAAATTTAAAGGAATATTTCACTTTTATTGTTTCAATTTAAGCATTATTAACGGTTAAGGACCGCCGCACAACTATTTACGTTGGCAGAATGGCATGGCTGGGCATATGGACATACAGGTACCTTCCCTTTAAGATGCCCAGCTGTGGGTCACGAGTGCGCCGCTGGCGATGGGCTCACGACCCGGTCCTGTCCTCTGTGACCACGCCCGTGGGACCCGCGGACCCGATCAACGCCGGTGTCCCGCGATCGGGTCACAGAGAGGAACAACGGGGAGAGGTGAGTGTAAACAAACCTTCTCCGTTCTTCCTAGTGTGGTTGTCAGTGATCGTCTGTTCCGTGTGTTAGGGAACGACGATCAGTGACGTCACACGCACAGCCATGCCCCCCCACAGTAAGAACACACCCTTAGTAAACACTTAACCCCTACAGCGCCCCCTCCTGGTTAACCCCTTCACTGCCAGTGTCATTTTCACAGTAATCAGTGCATTTTTAGAGCACTTTTCGCTGTGAAAATGACAATGGTCCCAAAAATGTGTCAAAATTGTCCGATGTGTCCGCCATAATGTCGCAGTCATGAAAAATATCGCTGATCGCCGCCATAAGTAGTAAAAAAAAATATTAATAAAAATGCCATAAAACTATCCCCTATTTTGTAAACGCTATACATTTTGCGCAAACCAATCGATAAACGCTTATTGCGATTTTTCTTTTACCAAAAATAGGTAGAAGAATACGTATCGGCCTAAACTGAGAAAAAAATATGTTTTTTATATCTTTTTTGGGGATATTTATTATAGCAAAAAGTAAAAAATATTGCATTTTTTTCAAAATTGTCGCTCTATTTTTGTTTTAGCACAAAAAATAAAAACCGCAGAGGTGATCAAATGCCACCAAAAGAAAGCTCTATTTGTGGGAAAAAAAGGACGCCAATTTTGTTTGGGAGCCACATTGCACGACCGTGCAATTGTCAGTTAAAGCGACGCAGTGCCGAATCACAAAAACTGGCAAGGTCCTTTACCTGCATAATGGTCCGGGGCTTAAGTGGTTAAGCAAAAAATCGCTCTTCATGCAATGTCTGCTTGTTCTTCTGACTTTCCAATATTACCAGTCAGAACACAGTCACTTTATACACATGAAAAGTAAGATATTTTAAATATAAAGAGAGATCAGTTTTATGCCTTATCAAAAAATATCAGCAGGATGTATAAGCTATTCTTTCCCCATTACCTGCATTGTGCATCTTTAAGGTTCTTTGTCAGTATGCAGCACCTAGTGTCTTTGTTCAGCCTAGGTGTACAGCTTCCTGCATACAGACTCAGATGGCTGCTGCCACTTCACAAAATGATTGACTACAGCCTAGCAATAACCGTGCCTTCATAAATAGGTCACATTAATTCCCTGAAGACTAGGTTCTTAATATTATGATATATCCTACAACATAGAATGTGTAACTGATCCATCATTATAGAGCAAATGAGTGTGACAAGTCAAAATCTTCCTAAAAGGCTCTATAAACACAAAGAAACAAAACAAATAAAATAAATAGATGCATATCAAATCATTAAAATCTCTATAGGGTTGTAAATTTACTTTAACAGACATTGTCAACATTTTAAATCTGAAGCTTTGATTAAAACAATATGTGGTGACCCTACCATTGAAGATTTATTCGGGCACTTAAGGGGTGACAACGTTTCTGTCCAGTTGTGCTCCTGTGTTGTCACCCAGTCAAACGGACTTCCATTGAGGACTGCAAGTGGCCAATACAGCATATATTTGGGTAGGGCTGGACTGGGACAAAAATTTGACCCTGGACTTCATTCAGACCAGGCCACTTTAATTTTGCAAACACGCACAAAACAGTATATAAACTAATAAGCAATTGCGCAAAAAAAAAAATAAGTAAAAAACATATAAATTAAAGTAATAATAATAAAAAAAAATTACACTTATGTGAACTCAAATGTTGAAGATGTGCAGAGTTTTCCTTTCCAATTGTATTAAAGGAATTGAGCATAGGACAGAACATATATCTGTCCTCCAAGTTTTACAATGTTTATTTTTCTGTATGAAAATGTGTTAAATGAAAATATACTCTAAAGCCGCGTACACACGATCAGTCCATCCGATGAGAATGGACCGATGGACCGTTTTCATCGGTTAACCGATGAAGCTGACTGATGGTCCGTCGCGCCTACACACCATCGGTTAAAAAAACGATCGTGTCAGAACGTGGTGACATAAAACACCACAACGTGCTGAAAAAAAGAAGTTCAATGCTTCCAAGCATGCGTCGACTTGATTCTGAGCATGCGTGGATTTTTAACCGATGGTTTTGCATACTAACGATCGGTTTTGACCTATCGGTTAGCAATCCATCGGTTAAATTTTAAAGCAAGTTTGCTTTTTTTTAACCAAAGGTTAAATAACCTATGGCGCCCACACACGATCGGTTTGGACCGATGAAAACGGTTCATCAGACCGTTTTCATCAGTTTAACCTATTGTGTGTACGAGCCTTAACTCCTCACTCACCTGTTTTATTATTTCACTTATTCTCCTCTGCATGTTTACTGTGTGATATGGGAGGGCTAACATCATGCAGGAACATTGTTACACCCTCATTGGCTGGAATTTCTGAAACCGGTATTGCTACACAGCCATTGGCTGGCTTTCAGCAATGCAGTGGCTCTGAGGATGAGCCAGGTTGCACTATATTAAGTGAGGTGAGAGGCAGTGTTGATGACAGGTCTCTCCCATACCAGCCGGTCGGACAAACCCCCCACGGCCAGCCGGCCAACCCCGATGACCACTCAAGCCCCCCCCTTCACTGGCCATTAGCCACGCAGCCATTACTTTGACAGGCTGTTACTGAAACCGGCCCACTGGTTACTCCCGGTAGTCCCGATGGCCAGTATATGCCAGTATATACCTGCCTTGGAGTTGATTAACTAAAGGCAAATAGGCCTTTAGTACAGCTAAAAGGGAATTTGCCGCAGAGCTTAGTGAATGTGGTGAAATTTCACTTTGCAAAGAATATCTAATCACATGCAAGGAACATCTTAAAAGATAGCATGTTTGTGCACGATTGGATTTCGGAAGTCAGCAGAGCTTTAGTAAGCTCTGAGGCAATTACCTTGCACAGTGCCACTTCCCTTGCAAAGCCTATTTGGCCCTGTACACACGACCAAGTTTCTTGGCAGAATTCAGCCAGAAACTCGATCGGAGCTGAATTCTGCCGAGAAACCCGGCCGTGTGTACACTTTCGGCCGAGGAAGCCGACGAGTTCCTCGTCGAGCCAAATAGAGAACATGTTCTCTATTTCCTCGTTGTTCAATGAGGAAAGTTGGCTTGCCGAGATCCTCAGCGGCTTCACACAGAACTCGACGAGCAAAACGATGAGTTTTGCCCGTCGAGTTCCTCGGACGTGTGTACGGGGCCTATGTCTTTAGTCAATCAAACCCATTATGCAGGGATGACATACTGTTGTCACCTTTTAGGACATATATCCTGATAAAAGCCATTCAGCCATTCCTGGAGTGTATGTACAAAGACTGGAAGTGGCTGCAAAAAAGGCTGCAGGAGTAAAATATTTTTAACAAATGTTTTTTTTTATAAAAAATACAAAATTACATTGTTGTTACTTATAATAACTAAGCAACTGTTAATATTTAATACATACAGTATTATTAATAATTTTTTTTCTTTTTGTTTGAGCAAAACTTAAAGGGTGTTACCTGAAAATGATTAGGTTTGGTTTCTTCAGAACCTTCAAGATCTGGGCCTGTGGCCTTTGTCCACTGATGGTAGGCTTCCATTTCTTGCAAATAATTCTGTAACTGTTCCCCTTCTGACCTGCTTTGTTCCGGCAGTGTAGCAGCTTCTAAAGCACTGTGAGATAATGATGGGGAAGCAGTGAAGGATGTGCCCTCGTATTCCTCTGTGGTCTCCTTTTGTAATTGTCGCCTGGATTTAAAGTTTATTTCATCTCCTACAACATCATCAATTTCTGAACTCTCAAGTACATTTTCTTTGCTTGGCCACATTTGATACTTAATAGAATGTGAAGGAGATACCAGAGCATCTTGGGATTTGCTTGGTTTTACTGCCATCCATCCAGGGTTTTGAACTGATGTTTGAGACAATATGCTGTCAACTGAGCCTCCTAATTTATTCTTTGATTCTTTGAGTCCTGTGTGTTTCCAGGTGCTTATAGGAAGATCCATGATGTCATTATAGTTTTCATCCTCTAATCTGATAAATCTTTCAAGTTGGTTATTTACTCTGTGTGACCTATGCCGGTCGCCACTAAAACTAATATCATCCATACTTCCGAAAGATAAACTTTTATTTGGTTCCATTTCAGTCCTTACTTTTAATGGGTAATAAGCGTGGCATGGAGCAGTCAAGCAGAAAATTCTTTCCTTTTAATACTGCAAAACAAAATGAATGCAGTGTATGAATATTAAAAATGCATGTTAAAATGTTACTACTACTAATGATGTAAGTAGCTCAAAAGAATAGAGAAACATAAACATCGGTTCCAGTGTAGTTTAAAACTGGCAACATACCACTTTCTATGATATAAAACATACATTTTAACATTGTTTTTAATACCCAGCTGGTCTGTGCATGTGTTAAAGCAGAATTATGGTATTAAAAAAAAAATGTGGCACTCACCTACATGTTGCAGCATTGGTGTGATGCTACAGCTGTCTTAAGCCAACTCTGATTGATCACAGGACAATTGATTGCTCAGTTCTCTTGCTTTTTCAAGAGAAGAGCATTGACTAGTAGTCACTGCTCTCCGTTCTACTCTTCTAGGCGCACACTGAAGCACATGGTTGGTGAGAGGGCAGGCACAGCTGGCTCCGGCTCTCAGCCGTGTTCCCAAAAGGCAAAGCCATATGTCAATCAGACAATATTGTCAGGATCCTTCCTGAGCTTGACACAGTTTTGCTCCATTAGCTGATAGCCCACTATTAGTTGTCTCTGGATCAAGATGTACACAAATAATACACTCCTGTAATCTACAAGAGGCCATGGCTTCTCTTTTAAAAAAGAAATCCAGGAAACCAAAACTATTTTACTATGGGTGTACATAGTGGTGTTTGCTTATTGCATAGGTCGATCTTGCTTAAAAGTGCTACATGATGCATTGCCAATTCTCTTCTCTTACAAGCCTGCCAGTCATGGTGTGTTGGGAAACAAGATACTCGCTGAAGTCTCTAATGAGGTGAACTACTCATACTGCTCATTTAAAACGGAAGAGACGAGACAAGCCAAGGTTGCAGAAACATGAGTAAGTAGCTGTGGTTTGGTTATGCTAACATGTAGCCCACCAATTCACATGAAATGCAAATTGTATTTATTATGGCAATCCCCATACATCTTGGCCATGATATTTACGGTAATGCCAATGCCTATGTCATCATTTCATGGTGAAGATGAAACTCTGTACTGGAGACCCTTATCAACCAAACCACTTGGGGACAGTGTCCTATTGCAGAGCATATTATAACACTGTATGGGTTTCCTCTCTATTTCTGAAAGACCAAGGGTCTCAGAAATAACCCTCTTGGACATCAGGAGCTCATGGGACTTGCAGAATTCACCATTTGTGGATGTTGCCATGGTTCTAAAGCCTTAAAATTATATTAATATCCCAGTTTTTAAGCACTTTCAGCAGCTGATTTAATTTCTTTCTGAATATGCAGCTTATTTATTTTTTATTCCTTGCCTATGTTCCAGTTTATGCTAATGACCACTGCCCTGGGTTTCCTATTTCAGGGTGGCTCCTTTCTCTTGCAGATATGTTTGGCGAATCATTCTGGCACTCAACACTTTTAAAATCCCAAGTCTCTTTCACAAATGGTTTTCTAAATATATATTGAGGATGTGGTGTTATAAGAAAAAGGAGAACAGTTGGGACTTTATATGAGGCAGTGACCTGGTAATTGCCTCAATCCCTATCTATATGTCAAAAGGGGGGGGGGAGATTGGGACTTTAAATGAAGCAAGTAGGTGTATACAATTCAGTTTAATATATAAATTAACATACATATGCATAATCATGAGTGTATATCCAATATAATTATAATAACTAGTACAATTCATAAAGATATATATATACACATACATACTATATAGATGAGTTGCCACATGATTATAAACGGTCAATATCAAAAATCTGTACATACATAACAGATATCAATTAAATCATAGGAACACGGCATATAGTAACTCCATGCATTTCGTGAATTTATCCACTCTTCAGGAGCATGCGTGTGAGTTCAATAAAAAATATAATAGAAGGAGTTGCTGTATGGTCTGATCCTACCCAAGGAAAAAAAGAAAAATCATAAAAGATATAAAATAAGTCAACCTAAATAAAAACCCTGATGAATTGTACTAGTTATTATAATTGTATTGGATACACGCATGATTATGCATATGCATGTTAATTTATATATTAAACTGAATTTTATACACCTACTTGCTTCATTTAAAGTCCCAATCCCCCCTCCCCCTTTTCTTGAGGATGTGGTGTTGACAAATACAGTTGGACTAGTTAATGTACTAGTCTTTTCTCCTGCACAATCCTTTGGACTCTGGAGCCACCCTTGCATACAGGGATTAGAGTTGTGTCTCCCTGAACTGTGGGCATTATTAGAAACACACAACCAGTAGCTTAGGATGGCAAGGAACCACCCTGCTCCTACCTTTTCCAAACTCAAAGACTGATTAGAGACTGCATTGGCCACTTTTAACTTTCCTATGAAGACCAGAAGTTTGGGGAAGCAGGAGCCAACGACCTTAAAAGTTGTAAATATTCAAGTTTACCGGGCAATGTTTATTTTATTGTGCTCAATGTATTAAGTAAAAAAATGCTAAGGAATCAATACTCAATACTACTTTAATGTTCATAGGTACATACATAGACGTGTCTCTACAATTGCCTAATCTTGCCTAATCTTACAGCAGTGATTCTAAAAGGGTACAGTTAAGAGTACAACAATTTCTCTACCTCTGCGATGGTGATGATGGTGTGAGGGCAGATTTATGAAAATAGAGCAAAGAAAACAGGAGGAAGTGTGTTTGTTCCAGAATTCGCCCCCTACGTCTTT
Source organism: Rana temporaria (assembly GCF_905171775.1). Classification (NCBI taxonomy): domain Eukaryota; kingdom Metazoa; phylum Chordata; class Amphibia; order Anura; family Ranidae; genus Rana; species Rana temporaria. The sequence continues at coordinate 222,367,858 of NC_053490.1, read as the reverse complement.
AAATACACCTGATGAAAAGTGCCTGTAAAAACAAACACGGTAGTAATAATATATACAGTACTTACATAAAATGTAGAGTCATGTGATTTATTGAAAATGCCCCCTCCATAATGTATATAGCAAAAGCAATTTCTCCAACAGCGATCATTCTCATAAGACCCCTGACAGGAAACAGTTGGTGATTTGCTGAGCCATTAATTTACTATGTCCTAGCCTCTGCTGTGTCAAGAAAGGTGTTGTATTCCGCCAAAAAACACTTTAGTGATCGATCTCTTGAAGCTGATGTTTTATGGTGCCATTAATGAAATGTAACCAGTAGGCTGTTATACCCTCTAATCATACTGGAAAGCACTGCATTAAACTTGATGAACCATAATTAAGCATGCCCTAGCTCCCCTGGAATAAAACAAACAGCATAAAGTTTCATGTGCTTCACAGGCTAGCCAAAAAACATAGACAGCGACAGTTAAAGCCTTTAAATTGTGTCAGCATAATAATCAGCAATCTAAACTAGCTGAAGATACGTGTTTGCTGACAAAGAGATCTCCTAAAGGACATTCATAGTACCTTTACCATTTTACTACTGTGTGTTAATGTGTTAAAACTACGTTTTTAAATACAGTTGGAAAAATTGTAGATAAAATGTGCAATTCATGAAAGCAGCTATAATTGATTATTACATAGTGATTGTACATAAAGCCAAGGCTCCTACAGACATCTCGAAAAAAACACAGTCATGGGCAGCCTTTTAAGCGCCACCCAGCTCAACAAAAGTTGATTCAAAACCTAAATGAGCCAGGTCGAAAATTATCTTCTAACAGTTACTTCCTACCAGATGCAAATACTGTTCAGCAGCCATGGGTGCCAGCTGCCTAAATAAAATAGAGTGTACATGAAGAAATTTGTTACGGGCTGAACTGCCAAAATTTAAGTTGTCTATGCTCAGCCTTAGGCCGGCCATACATGGAGCAAATTTCTTTCCTGCAACTACGGGTTGCAGGAAATAATCTATGGCTTGATTCCCCCATCAACCCAAAGTGTTAATGTGGGAAACCCTCCTGCCAGGCCATTGTCTTCTTTCGGCAGGTAGGGGAGAGTGGGGGAAGCCAGTGATTAATGCTAGCTGCTATAGCAGCCACTAGCGATAATCACAGGTAAAACCCGTCATGTTGGTTGTACCCAAGCTCATCGATTTGTGTGTGGCCTGCCTAAAGGCCTGTACACTCAGTTCAAAAATCAGATGGGAAATTTCGTAAGACGAGCTGTCTGCTGATTTTTGGATTGTTTGTATTGTGCCTTCGACAGCCGATTTCACTTTTTCGTCAGATGTGCAGACTATACAATTTTTAGTGGATGTGAACTCAACTTCCAATTTTCGTTTCATTAGTATGGTTTTTGTACGAAAAAAATCATAAGAGCAAGACTACGCATGCTCAGAAACAAAAGAATACATTCAAAACTATTCAACACATTATGTCACTTCTGACGTTGTATTCTGTTGTACGAACCAACAATTTTAGTATGGTGAGTAACTTCTTTACTTTCGACATGAGACTAGCACGACACAAAAATCGTACGTTCGGTCATCTGAAAATCTAAGCGGGTGTACGGGGCTTCCGAGTTGTGCATAGGGACTTTTGTTTTCTACTACTCTCCGTGCAAGACTGATAGGGCTCATAGTGACGAGAGAAAAAAAGACCAAGCGGTCAATCGAGTCTACCCTTTTGCTTTTTTTATCTGAGTCCAGATCTATGTTTGTCCTAAGCATGTTTGAATCCACTTACTGTTGACTGACTACCTTATGCTGGAAGTCTGTTTCAAGCATCAACTAGCCTTTCAGTAAAATAATACATTTTTACGTTTCAAGGATTAGTTTTAGGCTGCATTCACACTTGTGCAGTGCGAATTCCAGCTCTGTTATCTCTGCAGAGAGATAAGAGAACTGTTCAGCAGATCATCTCCGTTTTAGCTGCGAATTTGGAGACCTGGGAGAGGGGAGAAGTGTATTGAGCTGAATGAGAGAAATCTTGAAGAGAAATGAACACATCTGCGAATCAGATGCGTGCCCATAGAAGATAAGGGCCTGAATTTGCACCTAAGCCGCACCGCAATGCCTAGAAAACGCACACGTTTTTTAGGCAATGCGCAGTGCGAATGCATCGCACATATGTGAACCAGCCTTATTGAAATCAATGTATTTTATAATGTTATGCGAATTGGATGTGGCCTTAAACTTTCCATCTGCTAGTTTGAGATCATGTTCATAGGTTGGACTTGATGTACTTGTGTCTTTTTTCAACCTCACCTACTATGTAACTATATCCCCGTGTTCTTGATCTTGGTGTCATATTAAAAATGGGTGCAATGTCCCATACGATGTGAAGAGCCACGTGTTTATCTGTTTTCAAGCAGCGTGGAGCTGTGCCCGGGCAGCCTCTTTTTGTCAATGGAGATGGAGCGGTTGTTGACTCACCTGCCCACTATCCACCAAGTTCTGCTTTGTATAACGCATGTGTTGTATAATGTGAAGGGCAGTGTGCTGTGTTGTTACAATGCATCACCATACCTCCAAACTTTTTGAGATGGGAATGAGGGACACCCATCAGCAAAAGTATGCCGGCATAGGACACACCCCATGCCATGCCCCCTTAAAGGAGAATTGTACAAAAAAAAAACAAGATTGGTTAAACCCACAAGTGCTTTTTTACCACTACTATTCCTTTATATTGGCTTTTGGAATTTACAGATGCAGCAATTTAGGGATCAGATGAAAAGTTTAGCACTGGAAAACCCTTTTTGATAGATAAAAAGTGAATTTTATATACATCTATATAGATCAGACCAAAAATGAGGGACAAATGAGGATGAATGAGGGTCAGAGGGACAAATCAGGGACTGTTGGGGGTTATGCATCACACTCTATTTTTTTTATCAACCTAATTGAAAATGGCACAATTAAAACCAAATAATTTTACTTTATGCACTGCAGCATGTTGTGCAACGCACATAAATGCACATGCCTGGTGTGAGCAGGTCAAGTAAGAAACAATTGTTTTCTATATGCCATTGTGTTGAGCCTACATATATCAATGCAGGTTAACGCACCAGATGGGCTTGAGCCCTTGGTGCTTGGGGTGTCATTCAATATGAATCTCATAATGTTTCATACTCATAATACACCCTCTGAAATACACCCTCTGCCAATTCTGTGCTAATTTAAGGTCTTGATTATTTAAGTCACAGAATTACGGCAACGTTGAAAATAGTAGGTGAGCACCAAGAGACTAATGAGATCTAAAGAAAGCACAAGGAGTATTAATAGGATGGAGTAAGACAGAATTAGAAGAATGGAAGAATGATGGTCCCATGCAGTGAAGTACAAGTTCAATCTGAAAAATCCAAGGAGGAGGATGAATAGCGCTTATAAATATCACAGCACCCACTAACATTTAAATCTTATTTCATAAACAGCAGGCTCTGGCAATTTGTATTCATTGCTAGTGGAGCTTTATCTCAAGAGCTAATGGATATGTTTTAAATGAATAGTAGGTATTTTGAGCCATAAACAACAGAAGTGGGGAAATGGTGACATAATTAACACTTACTGCTGGGATAAGTGCCATTACCATTCTATTCTTTCTGTAATATATATATATATATATATATATATATATATATATATATATATATATATATAGTGTAAGGAACGAGAATGTAAATGCATTAAGGCATTGTATATTCCACATTGTAAAAGGCACAATACATGTATTTCGGACAAGTGATCCTTTTTGTATTGTGTTGTTCGTTGGCTAAAGAGGTATAAGCATACAGATGTACTAATATACAGTACATGTCCAATGCAATGTATAGTATGCCTGTGCTGTTCCTTCTAATTAAATTAAATCAGGAAAGGAAATGAGAAAAGAAACGCTCTAGATGAGATACAAACAGAAGTAACACTTTCCATTAGATTAGGAAAAGTTATAATCATGGTCAGGTTTTAACTGATGTTCACCAGCTTTAGTAAATCAACCCCACACTGTCTATCCCTGAACATTTACAGAATTCTGATGTGCAGGTGAATCCATACTGATGTACTTGGGACAGAAAAGGAGAGTGGTTGCTGCTGGAAGAAGAGGCAATCAGCTAAGAACATGCTCTTTTCTGTACACCAGACCTTATTGAGTATTTAAAGTGGTTCTAAAGTCTAAACATTTGTTATCTTAGAGTGGAAGTAAAGTCCATTTTTGCAGCGGTCCGTGACTCCTGCATGCATGCATGGCAGTGACATCATCGCGGCGCAGTCAATAAAACAGCGACTGCCCATGAACCAGAAGAAAGCCTGGGAGAAGATGGAAGCCCTGTCAGCGATGTGAACGTTTCGCAGGAGGGCTTTATTCTAAGGTAAGTATTCCATAATGTGCTAGTATGTGATGCATACTACCACATTATGCCTTTATCTTGCAGGGTTTTCAAAATTCGCTTTACTACCGCTTTTATGCATTCCCTGCATTAACCACTTAAGCCCCGAGCCTGTTTTTCAGATTCGGCGTTTACAAGACTAAAACAGTTTTTTTTTGCTAGAAAATTGCTTAAAACCCCCAAACATTATATATATTTTTTTTTCTAACACCCTAGAGAATAAAATGACGGTCATCGCAATACTTTTTGTTACACCGTATTTGCGCAGCGGTCTTACAAGCACACTTACAAGCACACGTTTAAAAAATTCTATAGGTTGCATTTTTTGAGCTACAGAGTAGGTCTAGGGCTAGAATTATTGCTCTCGCTCTAACGATCGCGGCAATACCTCACTTGTGTGGTTTGAACACCGTTTTCATATGCGGGCGCTACTCGCGTATGCGTTCGCTTCTGCACGCGAGCTCGTCGGGACGGGGCGCTTAAATTTTTTTTTTGTTTTCTTATTTATTTTTATTGATATTATAATTTTTTACACTGAAATAAAAAAAAAATGTATCACTTTTATTCCTATTACAAGGAATGTAAACATCCCTTGTAATAGAAAAAAGCATGACAGGTCCTCTTAAATATGAGATCTGGGGTCAAAAAGACCTCAGATCTCATATTTAGACTTAAATGCAAAAAAAAAAAAAAAAATTGAAATTTTGTTATTTAAAAAAATGACAACAAAAAAATTGTCTCATTAAGACGCTGGGCGGTACTGACGTTTTGACATCACTTCCGCCCAGCAAAGCTATGAGGACGGGTGGGGGCCATCTTGCCCTCAGTTGAGTCCTCACACAACAGGCAGCAGCACCCGATCTCCTCCGCCGCTACCGCCCGCCCACAGAAGAGATGGATACCTCGGTTGTGGCAGCAGCTGCTGCCGTTACCGAGATATCCATCTTAAAAAGAGGACGTATATATACAGTGGGCGGGCGTTAACCGGTTAAGGTAAAAAAACGCTGCACTACCTGTGTCCCCTAACCTACCGTAAACACTTACTTGAGCCCCCTCATGCTCCAGTGCTGGTCCATCTGCAACCCTGCCCTCTTCTCTTCCAGGTCCCACAGGAGACACTGGGAGAAGCAGGAACCATAGGCTGTCAGTCAAATCCTATGAAGGGGCATGGCGGAGCTGTGCTGTGTGTGTCTAAGAACGCACACAGCTTGGCTTGGGAAAATGCATGCACATGTGCCTCCTTAGCAGCCAGCTTGCTGAGGGGCCACTCAATAGAAGAAGCAGCAAAGAAGGTAAGCAATTACTGTAAAGTTACATGTTTGGAGGTTATCATGGAGTATGTGACAGGGTCAATTTAAAAAGCAAATTCAAGCAAGTGAAAGCAGGTCAAAAATAATTAATATGAGAAAAAATAAAATATTGATAAAGCCCACAAGTTCCTTTTTTACAACACTATTGTTCTTTCACACTGGCCTTACAAAATGACAAATGCAGTCATTTGGATTAGGCTACAATCACACGGCGATGGACTGAAGATAATTTGCTGCATTTAGAGGTGGCTAAACACTGCCTCTGGATGCAGCAACACTCCTAGCTTCACACAAACTCGCCAACTAGCTGCAGCTAGTGGGGGTTATTTACGAAAGGCAAATCCACTTTGCACTTACAAACTACAACTGCAAAGTGCACTTGGAAGTGCAGTTGCTGTAAATATGAGGGGTAGCTCTGCTGATTTTATCATCCAATCATGTGCAAGCTACCTCGGATCTACAGCGACTGCACTTCCAAGTGCATATTCAGTGTAATTTCAAGTGCACTTTGCACTTGTAGTGCAAAGTGGATTTGCCTTTTGTAAAAAAAAAAAACAGTGTGTGTGTGTGTCAGAGACTCTATTTGTATATAATTGCTTAGACGGGTGGTTACATGTGAACAGCAGTGGCACTGACCAATGATTTGTTCTGAGTAAAAAGGCAGCTTTGTGTACACATCATAAATAGTACATTTTTGTGTAAAGATCTATGCATCTCAGAGCAAAAAGAGGGACAACCGAGGAGGAAAGAGAGACAAAAGAAATGGGACAGACCCTAAAATTATGGACATTTTGGAGCTTTGCAAAACCTAATCTTTTTTTTAGAACAAATCTTATAAAGTAGCATTTAAAATTTGCATTACAAATAAATTTCTGTATACATGTGTGTATGTGTATATATATATATATATATATATATATATATATATATATATATATATATATATATATATATATATATATACATAACAGTATAAGTGCAGTATATGATGACAGGTTAAATTGGAATTTATCATGTAATAATTATAAAATTGCATTCTCCTGATAGAAACCATATAAACATTTAACATACCTGTATTGCCAATTGTCTGATGACGGAGTCCTAATACAAATATTCAGCATACATTGAAGTTGCTACTAATGCATTTGATCATTTCTGCTGTATACAGTTTGTATCTTGCCAACTAATACCTTAGCTGCAGTTAAAGCCAAGCTGACCCCGGCTTAGCTGCTCCGCCCCGAATTAACTGAACGTGTTGTACATGTACAAAAGAAAAGGCAGCAGTTTGTGTTTATAGTAGAATGCAGACTAATCAGTTGAGGAAAAGTAGCCGCAATCCAAACAGACAAGAGTCAGGTAGCAACCTGAGGCCTGAGCAAACACCCTCAGGCACAAAGCATTGTCATTGATTCTCTGTTTACGGATCTGTTCAGAGTTTGGCTACTTTTCAGACACATGGGTGCGTGTAACAGAATTTTTTATGTCCTACATTTACTTCCTGCCTTTGCTGGTATCGTATTGCTATTACTAATAATCAATGAAGTAGCAATGATTATAAATAAAAAAATGTCACTATAATTATAAGCAAAAGTGCAGAAGGGATTACGATTGGTGGAATTTCGTGATACAAATAGCTGTGATCAGTCCCTGCATTTTGCTTATCCTATTCCAAAGCCCTTTTCACGCTGCTTCGTTTTGAAAACATACATTTACACATGCGTTTTAGTATGTTTCAGCTGATACCGCATGTTTAATACTTCCCAATAATGGTATGTTCTCCCTGTGCCTGTGTGGGTTTCCACCGGGTACGCCGGTTTCCTTCCACACTCCAAAAACTTGCTGGTAGGTTAATTGGATTCTGTCTAAATTGGCCCTAGTATATGTATATACAAATGTGAGTTGGGGATCTTAGATCAGGGGTCTCAAACTCAAATTACCTGAGGGCCACAAGACAAGTTTTCATATGCCATGGGGGGCCTCATGCAAACTTTCAAACTTCAAAAACAACAGTACTGGTGTCAGCGAACACATTATTAACCCCCAGCACTGGTGTCAGCGAGCGCATTATTACCACCAGCACTGGTGTAAGTCAGGGTTTGACAAATTTGCTTGGAATCTAGGAGCCAGATAAAAAAGTTAGGAGCCAGAAAACGCACCCGTCCCAACGAGCTTGCGTGCAGAAGCGAACACATACGCGAGCAGCGCCCGCATATGTAAACGGTGTTCAAACCACACATGTGAGGTATCGCCGCGATTGGTAGAGCGAGAGCAATAATTCTAGCACTAGACCTCCTCTGTAACTTAAAACATGCAACCTGTAGATTTTTTTAAACGTCGCCTATGAAGATTTTAAAGGGTAAAAAGGTTTGTCGGCATTCCACAAGCGGACGCAATTTTGAAGCGTGACATGTTGGGTATGAATTTACTCGGCGTAACATTATCTTTCATAATATTAAAAAAAATGGGGATAACTTTACTGTTGTCTTATTTTTTAATTAAAAAAAGTGTAATTTTTTCCCAAAAAAGTGCGCTTGTAAGACCGCTGCGCAAATACGGCGTAACAGAAAGTATTGCAACAATCGCCATTTTATTCTCTAGGGTGTTAGGATAAAAAATATATATAATGTTTGGGGGTTCTAATTAGAGGGAAGAAGATGGCAGTGAAAATAGTGTAAAATGACATTAGAATTGCTGTTTAACTTGTAATGCTTAACTTGTAATACCAACGGCCACCACCAGATGGCGCCAGCTCACATCTGGTGGTAATAACTTGTAATACCAACAGCTCACCACCAGATGGCGCCAGCTCACCAAAAAAATGGCCCGCGGGCCGGTACTTTGAGACCACTGCCCTAGATTGTAAGCTCCTTGAGGAAAAGAAATGTCAAAAAAGTCGGCGCTACATACTGAGAAGAGCAGCTAGCAAGTAGAGGTGATATGCTCTCCCTGAAACTTTAAAAAAAAGTATATAAATTGCAGCGCTGTAAATACCATAAAATATACTTGAATGAAATCAAAAAAATATGTGAAAATCAGTCATTTGAAAAGTCAAAACAGGGATGACAGTGTGCATGCATCCGCTGGATATCAAATTCATCAAAGTCAGCAAAGTATAATAGATAAATAAATAGTTCAAAATAAAATTCATCAGAAGTGCTGCCCCTGGAGGATGTAGTTAAAAGATTGGAGATTTCCTCAGATTGACGTCTGCGTTTTTTACCACCAATACAAGATATTTAAGCTGCACATTGATTTGGCATGTCCCCGCTGGTGGAAGCATCCATCTTCACCCCTCTTCCTTCTGGGGCCACGGACTCCACCTCTGTGACTGGCCAGAGCCACGAGAACTCACTCCTGTGCATGTGCGCGGGAGCCGACAGTCACAGCACGCGCTGGGAAAGAAACGTCAGGGAGGCTGTTTCGTCACTGTGCATGTGCCGATGGCCAAAAAAAAAATGTTTACAACCACTTTAATGCATAGAATGCATTAGGATTAAAAAAAAAAAATGCCTTTTGGGCCACTTTAGTGCAGGGAATGCATTAGGATGAAAAACAGTTTGAGTTTAGAACCACTTTACCATGAAGACAAGTGTACGCTGTTCCTAGTTCCTTCAGTGTAATGGAAGGTGTTCAGAGAATGAGCAATCTGTGCAAAAAGTTTGTTTTACAAATGTAACATATCAGGGTAGGCATCCTTATTTTCATAAAAGTGACAGTTATTTTCAGATGAGTGCAAGGAGACTGTAAACAGGCAGTCACATGCAGGGCCACCATCAGGGGGAGACAGCCCATACACTTTTAGGGGACCCGATGGGCCTGTCGGCTTGCAGGGCTGGGGTGCAGGGATGCTCCGTGGCTATGCTGGCTTTTTGTATGCGTGCGAGTCGGCAGCTGCTGCTGTTCTGTGTCATTGAGCTCACGTCGGGCTCTTTGCTGCCACCTCTGGCTACTTCCTGCATGTGCCCTCCTCGTGTGTGCTGCCTGTACTGTATTGTTGACTGTACTCAGCTCTCTGTGTCTCATAAACATGTGGAAACAAGAGCTGAGACTAGGTAGACCACCTTTACAAGTCAGGGCTGTTGTAAAAGTGAAGAGAGTGTGTGTGTGTACAGGTATGTGGAAGAGGCCAAGTGTAAACAGATGTGTGAAGGGGGCCAAGTGCATACAGGTGCGTGGAGGTGGTCAAGTGCGTACAGATGTGAGGGGGGCTAAGTGTATACAGGTGTGTGGAGGGGATCGAGTGCGTACAGATGTGAGGGGGGTTGAGTGCGTACAGGTGTGTGGAGGTGGTCGAGTGCGTACAGATGTGAGGGGGCTAAGTGCGAACAGGTGTGTGGAGGGGAGCGAGTGCGTATAGATGTGAGGGGGTTTCAGTGCGTACAGGTGTGTGGAGGGGGTCGAGTGTGTACAGGTGTGGGGGGCATGAATGTGTACAGGTCTAGTGGGGCATGAGTGTGTACAGGTGTGGGGAGTGTGTGTGTACATGTGTGTGTGCAGGTATGTGGAAGGGGCCAAGTGTGTACAGATGTGTGGAGGGGGCCGAGTACATACAGGTGTGTGGAGGTGGCCGAGTGCGTACAGAGGTGAGGGGGGGCTGTGTGAATACAGGTGTGTGGAGGTGGTCGAGTGCGTACAGATGTGAGGGGAGCTGAGTGCACACAGGTGTGTGGAGGGGATCGAGTGCGTACAGATGTGAGGGGGGTTGAGTGCGTACAGGTGTGTGGAGGTGGTCGAGTGCATACAGATGTGAGGGGGGCTGAGTGCGAGCAGGTGTGTGGAGGGGATCGAGTGTGTATAGATGTGAGGGGGTTTCAGTGCGTACAGGTGTGGGGAGCATGAATGTGTACACGTTTAGGGGGGCATGATTGTGTACAGGTGTGTGGGAGACTCATTGCATGCAGATGTGTGGAGAGGTGAGTGCATACAGGTGTGAGGGGGGCTGAGTGCGTACAGGTGTGGGGGAGACTCATTGCATACAGGTGTGTGGAGGTGGTCGAGTGCATACAGATGTGAGGGGGGCTGAGTGCGAACAGGTGTGTGGAGGGGATCGAGTGTGTATAGATGTGAGGGGGTTTCAGTGCGTACAGGTGTGTGGAGGGGGTCGAGTGCGTACAGGTGTGGGGAGCATGAATGTGTACACGTTTAGGGGGGCATGATTGTGTACAGGTGTGTGGGAGACTCATTGCATGCAGATGTGTGGAGAGGTGAGTGCATACAGGTGTGAGGGGGGCTGAGTGCGTACAGGTGTGGGGGAGACTCATTGCATACAGGTGTGTGGAGGGGTGAGTGCGTACAGGTGTGAGGGGGGCTAAGTGCGAACAGGTGTGTGGAGGGGATCGAGTGCGTATAGATGTGAGGGGGTTTCAGTGCGTACAGGTGTGTGGAGGGGATCGAGTGCGTACAGGTGTGGGGGCATGAATGTGTACAGGTTTAGGGGGGCATGATTGTGTACATGTGTGGGGGAGACTCATTGCATACAGATGTGTGGAGGGATGAGTGCGTACAGGTGTGAGGGGGGCTGAGTGCGTACAGGTGTGGGGGGGGGACTCATTGCATAGAGGTGTGTGGAGGGGTGAGTGCGTACAGGTGTAAGGGGGGCTCAGTGCGTACAGGTGTGGGGGAGGCTGAATGCGTACAGGTGTGTGGAGGGGTAAGTGCGTACAGGTGTGTGGAGGGGTGAGTGTGTACAAGTGTGAGGGGGGCTGAGTGCGTACAGGTGTGGGGAAGGCTGAGTGCGTACAGGTGTGGGGGAGGCTGAGTGCGTACAGGTGTGGGGGAGGCTGAGTGAGTACAGGTGTGGGGGAGGCTGAGTGCGTACAGGTGTGGGGGAGGCTGAGTGAGTACAGGTGTGGGGAGGCTGAGTGTGTACAGGTGTAGGGGAGACTGAGTGAGTACAGGTGTGGGGGAGGCTAAGTGCGTATAGGTGTGTGGAGGGGTGAGTGCGTACAGGTGTGGGGGAGGCTGAGTGCGTACAGGTGTGGGGGAGGCTGAGTCCATACAGGTGTGTGGAGGGGTGAGTGCGTACAGGTGTGGGGAGGCTTAGTGCGTATAGGTGTGAGATGGGCTGAATGCGTACAGCTCAGGAAGGATAGAAAAGGCCCTGAAAAGGTAGTGCAGTTAGTGTTCATGTGGGGTCCTGCCCAAAAGAATCCACCTTGTCGTGTTGGCAGGTTTCATATTTTTTTGGCCAAAAAGTTATTCCAAGGGACGCGTTTTGGAACTGCTAATTGGCTGAAGAAGGAACCAATTAGCAGTTCCGAAATGCGTCCCTTTCCGATGACACACTTCCTGCTTGTGTTCCATGCTGGTTTTTGTCCCACTTCCGCTGATGTCATTTCCGGGCTCCATATTCCACACTGACCCAGACAGCGTTATTGTGTTTCCAGAGCCTGCAGCGTCCACCGGCTGTTGTTTTCTGGATCCTACTGGAAGTATTACATACTGGGACCTTCCTGCTATCGGAACATCACCTGGATACACTTACTACATGCTCCTTTTCATCCTCTATCTTGTAAGTGTTTTTTTAATCCTTTTGGGGATATAACATTTTTTTTTTAGCTAGATTCACATAGAGTTAGTAAGTTTAAGTGTATTCTCAAACAGAGATACACTTAAACCTATCTAAGATACGACGGCTTGCACCGTCCTATCTTAGGGTGCAATATTTAGGCTGGCCGCTAGGTGGCGCTTCCATTGCGGTCGGCGTAGAATATGTAAATCACTACATACGCCTATTCACGAATGTACGCCCGGCCGATGCATTACAGATACGCCGTTTACGTAACGCTTTATCAGGCCTAAAGTTATTCCATCAAATAGTTGGAATAGTAATGTTAAAGTATGGCCGCCGTTCCCGCTTCGAAATTCGAAAATTTTACGTTGTTTGCGTAAGTCGTCCGTGAATTGGGATTTACGTCATTTACGTCCACGCCGAAATCAATAGGCCCGTGCGGCTTACGTTGCCGCAATGCACACTGGGAAATGTAGGCGAACGGCGCATGCGCCGTTCCAAAAAAACGTCAATCACGTCAGGTCAAACAAAATTATCATAAAACACGCCCCCTCAGCCTATTTTGAATTAGGCACGCTTGCGCCCGCCGCATTTACGCTACGCCGCCGTAAGTTAGGAGGCAAGTACTTTGAGAATACAGTACTTGCCTCTCTAAATTAAGGCGGCGTAGCGTAAATACGATACGCTACGCCGCTTTAAAGTTGCGTGGGGCTATCTGAATCTAGCTATTTATTTCTCCACTTAGAGGCGCCTTTGTTTGTTGTTCTATATATTATAGCTCGTCAAACTAAAAAAAGAAGAAAGTTGATCTGTACTCTGCACGTAAAGTTTGCCAAGTTCATGGAAATTTAGAATTTTTTTAAATCATTTCTCAGTGACTGTTTTCACTACCTGACAATTTTTTTGCATCCAGGATAAGTTCTTTAATTTGGAGCAATAAAATATGGAAAAAATGAAGTTCCAGCTGACCTTCCTATTTTCATTAACACTTGGTACACCTTTGTTATAATTAAACAAATGGACCAATCAGACATTGCTTACAAGTTAAGTACCTTTCATTAAATATGAGCATTCATTCCGTAGTCCTAAAATGGCTCAGGTAGCAGGTGTTAGTGTTTAATAACCCACTGCTAACTGTACTGCGCACCGTCTTATTCAATTTCTCCTTGATATTAATGCATTTCATTAATGACTTAGCATTTTAAATTGAGTTCAATAAAAACTACTCTTGCGGGATGGCACAGCTGTCATTTATTTTGATTTCAGGGTATATATTGTTATCATCATTCATATATACATATATATGTATATGTATATGAGACATTGGCATTTTTCTATTAAGTGCCATCTGTCATTGTTTAATTATCAATTTCAATGGATGACTCTGAAAATAGGGTTTAATTAAATTGGTGCAACACTTACAGACAATTGCTTAATAGATTTTTGAATACTTATAAGCAATATATTTTGCCGTTTTCAGGGCTATGGGTATAAGAAGCCTGGGTGCATTAAGCGTTTCATGGGCTTATGTTTCACAAATCTGGCAGATTAAACATGAGTAAGGGTGAGATGTGTCCTGCATAATTTATGAAAACTCTTGTTCGTTGGCAGCCCTGACATTTGTGACCATGTATAATTATTATAGAGAGAGCAGTCAGTGGAAAAATTAGTTTTCAGCACTTCGGTCTTGGAGTTCACACTAGGACTTTGCCATAATTGTAAATTCTAGATAAATAAATATGAAAGTCTGTGTTATTACCAGTAAATGAAATATATATTGCAGCTTTACTGATTCAAAGGCAGGTTGTGAATTTATTTTCAGCATTAATTATTCAATCAATATATGGTATATTTTCTATTTAATTATACCATAAATTGTAACTGTCCTGTTCTTATTGTCCTCTAATGTAGTCATTACATTTTCATTTTCATTCAGAGCCTATTATTATATTTCTGATAAATTAGATCTCTGTTCTGAATTGGGCTTGCTATTCAGTATTCTACAAATACATTATTAGTAAGTCCTGATTGGTGTTTTTTTTTTTTTTTTTGGTAAATCAACAGCTCTGGAAAGTAAAATATTTTTTTGTTGTGTTTTCTCTATTCAGCATCTGGGGGCAATTAGGACACAGAATGCATGTTTTTCATTGTACAAAGTATATTGAATTTCAACAAGAACTTAGTTAGGCCCCTTTTCACACAGGGCTGTCCATGTACGGACTCCACTTGCTCAGCAGGGATCCCTCCATTGATGCCCGCTGAGCTGGCGAATGACAGGTCCTTCTCCCCTCACTGTGCAGGGACCGACCTGTTAGAGCTCCGCTCTCCTCTATGGAGGATAGGATGGAATCATCCGATTCGATCCACCAGACTAATGGAAAATAGGGTTGACTTCCGTTGCTTCATAGAGCTGCATGGAGCATCCGTTCAGGTCCACCTAAAAGACAGGTGAAAGGGGCCTTACATGCTTAAAGTTGATCAAAAAGCAGAAGTTTTATTTTACCCTAATGCATAATATGCATTAAGATAAACAACCTTCCAGGTGCAGCCCCCCTTATACTTAGCTAAGGACCTTCCATTTAAACAAATGACAGCCTTTAGAATAATTTTTAAGCTGAAAAATGAATGGGGTTTAGTTTGCTAAAGCACTCTTTATCAATACAATTATTGTTTTCAGTAAATTAAGTAGTAAATTACTGTTTTCAGCTTTTTTTGTTTCATTCTTTTTTTCTCACATACAGCTGATCTCCACCGGCCTCTTTTTAGCCATGCTATTAAAATAACAAGTTCGGGGGGCCTGTGTGGCCGTGCTTTAGGCTTGTGTTGAAGGCATCAATTTGAGAAGCTTCTGTGATCATTTAGAATTCATTGACAAATGCCTTTCATTACACTTTGACCCGCTACTGACCTGTTTCAGGCAGGTTTTATGTTTCCAAAGACTTGAAGGGAATAAAAGGCAGTTGACACAGACCCTAAAGTTATTTGAGATTTTAGTAATTCTATTTTAGGTCTTTTTCAAAAACAATTTCGCATTATCACATATACCAATGTTAAATCCAATTTGGGGGTCTTAATTAGACCATCAGATGATGAGACAGTAGATCCACATAAGTTGGTGCTTTATTATAAGACATTGCAATGGAGAAAGACAACACAGATCTCGGCATATAAGCGAGTAAAAGTGAAAGTGTTTATGAGCTTACAACTACGGGATATACAATTTATACATATGAATATTCATAAGATATGGGTGTGTATGAAGTGTATTCTAGGCGTGATAAAGGTGTGATCGTATAGTTTAGTCCAATCAAAGTCCATTTCTTCTTTACAGTAAGGGAACAGTTAAATGGGTTGTAACATCACGTGACTGGCAGAAAAACCTTTTCCAGGAGTCTCTGGTCAGTTCAAACTGGTTTAATAGAAAGTCTATTTTCAACAGGCTTTATCAGCATCTTGTCTGATTTCCAAGGACAAAACTAAGAAGCTGTGAACATCTGTGATAAAGCAAACAAGGGTGCATTAAAGTGAACGTCTATATTTATATATCTATATCTATATCAACATTATCAGACCCCTACATTTTATAGTGCAACCTAGTGTTTACCACAATATATTAAAAATAACAGTAAGATAAGCATGAAATCCTTCTTACTGAATCATGAGATAGGTACCAATATGCATTATATCACTGCCGTTGCCACAAAAGGCTTTCAGCAGAATTTACTGAAAGATGTTTGTGGTTATCTTAAAACTTTTAAGGTGCTAATAATATTGTCAGGGTTGATATTCTCCAGGAGTTGAACAATAGAATAAAAAACAAAAACAAAAACTAGGACACTGAAACAACACATAAATAATTGCATTTACACCTAAATCCAAGCAGCATATATGTAAAACATATATCAAACTATTTCATTGATTATTTTAATTTCTGTGACCAAACCTTGTATTTAGATTTCTTTCAGGTGTTTCAGTTTTAGATCATAAGCGTCTATTTAAAGAATGGTACTATATTATACATGCACATTTTTTATTTGCAGTAGAGCAGATAGGAGCTCACATCGACAGTTAGACAGCTAAGTTTACAGTATAGTGCATATGTTAAACTAGGCAGCACTGCTTAAAACATAGTGCAGAGCAGTAAAAATATTAAGACAATAGCAGTGGCCCTTGGCAACTCTGGACAGCTTTGGAGCCCCCGTATCTATCTATACCAAACAAACTAAATGAACGCTACTGTGTTTATATATTGTACATTGATTACTATTTAAAGAACTTAAAATAGCTAAGCAGAGCGATGCCATGGGAAAGTAGACAGAAAATGTGGAATACCTCTTTGAAAAGGATATACCCGTATTTATCGGCGTATAACACGCACAGGCGTATAACACGCACACCATAACTTTAAGAGGGAAGTTTCAGGGAGAAAAAATTTCAAAGCCCCCTGCGTATAACACGCAGGCACAGTTTACCCTCTATTTTCAGGGTAAAAAAGTGAGCGTTATATGCCAATAAATACAGTATTTAAAATGGCTTGTAGTTTACTGGAATATTCACCAGATTGATTTGCAGATAAAGTGAGTATTGTATACAGCAGTGATGGTAAACCTTGGCACCCCAGATGTTTTGAAACTACACTACACAGAGTGCACGAGCATCATGGGAAATGTAGTTCCAAAACATCTGGGGTGCCAAGGTTCGCCATCACTAGTGTACAGTATTTATATTGTCTGGTTAAGAATATATATTGTTAGGTAACAGCCAAACCTCAAGACTGCTCAGGAAAAACTCTGATTGGGTTTGGATGCACAAAATGACATAATTACATAAAATATAACTAAAGGCAAGCCATTTTCTTTTTTAGTTTTGGATAGAGTTGCGAGGAATTAACACCCTGTCAGTTTTATTGCTGTCTGTGCCCCTGTTAAGGAGATTCATCCTCTCTATTTGTCCTGTTTACCATTATCATTAAAAGTGAAAGTAGAAGAAAATCACAAATTTTGGGTTGTCCCCAGAAAAAGTTATAACCCTCCCTTGCTCTAACCAAAATGAAAAAAAAAAAGAAAAAAGTTTTGCAGTGAAATGAGCAAAATATTTAAAACGTCTTGCGTTAGTTAAGAAAATATATTGTTTTAAGTTGTATTAATGAGCAGATTTAATAAAATAATTGTATACTATTTCTCAAAGTGCAGTGCAATTAAGGTTCACAATATTTAACAAATAAAGAAAAAAAAATCATACTCTGCTTCAGTATATCACAGTACATGATGGCATTCATAGTTCCCTCAATGAACCGTAGCTCCCCAGTGCCCGAAGAACTCATGCAGCCCCAGACCGTGACACTCCCACCACCATGCTTGACTGTAGGCAAGACACACTTGTCTTTACACACCTCACCTGGTTGCCACCACACACGCTTGACACCATCTAAACCAAATAAGTTTATCTTGGTCTCATCAGACCACAGGACATGGTTCCAGTAATCCATGTACTTGGTCTGCTTGTTTGCGGGCTTTCTTTTGCATCATCTTTAGAAGAGGCTTCCTTCTGGGATGACAGTCATGCATACCAATTTGATGCAGTGTGCAGCGTATGGTCTGAGCACTGACAGGCTGATTCAGCCCTTCAACCTCTGCAGCAATGCTGGCAGCACTCATATGTCTATTTCCCAAAGCCAACCTCTGTATATGATGCTGAGCACGTGCACTCAACTTCTTTGGTCGACCATGACAGGGCCTGTTCTGAGTGGAACCTGTCCTGTTAAACCGCTGTATGGTCTTGGCCACCATGCTGCAGCTCAGTTTCAGGGTCTTGGCAATCTTCTTATAGCCTATGCCACCTTTATGTAGAGCAACAATTCTTTTTTCAGATCCTCAGAGAGTTCTTTGCCATGAGGTGCCATGTTGAACGTCAAGTGATCAGTATGAGAGAATTTTGGGCATTAAGGTGACAATTTGAGAGAAAATGGACTGTCAATTACTCATTGACACTCACCGGTCAACCAGGATTATCACAGATGCTCATCTGATCATTTTGACTTTCCATCATGAATCCAAACTCTCCCTATCAAATTAGGGGTAGATTCAGGTAGAATGGCGCTTTTTTGTGCTGGTGTAACGCATCCTATTTACGTTAGGCCGCCGCAACTTTTACAGGCAAGTGCCGTATTCTTAAAAGAAAGTTGCGGCAGCGTAGCATAAATAGCCTGGCGTAAGCCCGCCTAATTCAAATTCTGAAGAGGTGGGCGTGTGTTATTTAAATCAGGCTTGACCTGACGTGATTGACGTTTTTCCCGAATGGCGCATGCGCCATCCGTGGAATTTCCCAGTGTGCTTTGCTCCGCAAGGACGTCATTGGATTCGACGTGAACGTAAATGACGTCCAGCCCCATTCACGGATGACTTACGCAAACGACGTAACTTTTTAAAATTTGACGCGGGAACGACGGCCATACTTAACATGGGATACGCCTCATATAGCAGGGGTAACTATATGCCGGGAAAAGCCTTACGGAAACGTCGTAAATGTACTGCGTCGGCCGGGCGTACGTTCGTGAATTCGCGTATCTAGCTGATTTACATATTCTAGGCGTAAATCAACGTACACGCCCCTAGAGGCCAGCGTAAATATGCAGTTAAGATCCGACGGCGTAAGAGACTTACGTCGGTCGGATCTTAGTCAAATCTAGGCGTATCTGATTCTATGAATCAGGCGCATAGATACGACTGGCCGGACTCAAAGATATGACGGCGTATCAGGAGATACGCCGTCGTATCTTCTCTCTGAATCTACCCCTTAGATTCTATTTTGAGTGGCTATTGAAAATCCATGGTGTGTGGTCCTATAATCCACTAGAGCTATCTTTGTACGGTAAAGCATAAATAAATCTCTCCACTGTGAAATATTATTGCATTTCTGAATCTGATTTAAATGTATTTGGGCCTTCATGATTTTGTTTGATAGACTCTTGGCATTAAAATATATTCAAAGGTGTCATCTAAATGTCAGGAATCAAAGTAAGTTCTGCTGCAGAGAATTTGAGGGCATGGGCCTGGCTGAAGTGAACCTTGTGGTGTACCAGCATTGTCTAAATTGCTTGTATTACTAGATGCTGGTGACTATACCTACTGAATAAAAAATAGGCAATACAATTTCTCCTAAGTTCCTAGGCTCCATTATTTGGTTATACTTATATTACTGCTAAAATAACATGCTATTGATATAACTGTGATTTTGTGTACCTTGATATATGATGGTTAGTGACTTGACTGTAAATAAATTAACATTTGTTTTATCGTTACGTAGTCCATACTTGCAAACATTTTATTGTGCTACAAATCTCTACACAGAATTGAAAGAACTCAAGAAATTAATCAAGCCAGTGTGGTTTGTTTTTTAAAGTTCATTTTATTGTTTTCTTGGAAAAAAGAAAAACAAGCAAACATCGCTCAGTACAAACAATGTACAATATAATGTATACCAGAGGGTGACACCAGGGCCGGACTGTCACTGGGTCCCGCGGCTCCCACCTTCTGGGATCTCTGCCATTCCCCATAGCTTCCCGCGATGTTCGGGGAGGGTGGGGGGAGAGAGTGAAGCAGAGACACTGACAGACAGGGTCAAACTTATATGTTTTACAATGATTTTAATAGTGTTTTTTAACAGTTAATTGTGAGAGCGATCCAGCTGTACAGAGGAGTAACTCGGTACACGCTTAAGGATAACTGAGGGGGTTAATGCATTGGAATGATTGTGGGAAGTCTCCATAACATTAAGGGGGGTTGCCAGCAGGTTTGAAGCAGTACACACCCACCAGTTGTTAAAATAGAGGTTGTATTACTTCCAGGAATGAGGAGTGCAGCCTTCTAAGTATAATGAGAAAATTTAAACCAATGGAACTAAAACGGGGGAAGGGGATCTATGTAAAAAAAAAAAAAAAATGTTGCCAGCAGGTTCGCACCAGCAGCAGTGAATAATAGCCAGTAACTAAAATGGCGACCAGTCCACTTCCGGTAAAATGGAGTTTGGACTTCCGGCCGGAAGTTGCAGTAGTCAGGGAATTACCAGTAGTCAAAATGGCGGATGTAGTACTTCCGGTTTGTACGAAGCAGATGATAGGATAACAAGTAGCACAGGGAGGTATAAAAAGACTGACGAGCACCAATGAGGCAGCTTCCTGATGACGCATTAAGTTGCAAAATGCATAGAGGCCGCGGGACCATTGCCAGCTCGTCATGACCAGTCTGAGTATAACGAGGCTAGGAACGCAAGTGACAAAGTGAGGCATCACATGTGCGGACCAGGACATACTCGTACATTTGTATACTCCTATTTACGGCTGAATTAGCTTAGTGCCGGCTTCCAGGCACTTTTACATGTGAGTCAAATAACTACTGTATATATGTTTTAATAAAAATAAATTCTTTGATATACTACACCATGATAGTCTTTTATATGTTACATGAGTGGATATAGAACAAGACTACAGCCAAAGCATTGGGAGTGATTGCTGATAAACCTGAGAGAGGGAGTGGTTATCCATATGAACCAAAGGCAGATTTCTGGGTCCATCTGGTGAGTGGCCATTTTGTCCGGTGAAGGTGTAAGCACTATTTGCGGTGAAGGTGGAAACATAGCTGGGCATCACTGCAAGAAATTATCTATTAAGAACTTTCTTAGCACATATACATATATATTTTTTTATTTTTTATATTTTTTTCGTATACAATACATTTTTCTTGCTTTCTTGGGGCACATTCAATCCGTGGATTGTAACAGTAGCATATTTGAAATCTTTTTGGATTTATTTCAAATTTTTTGATGGATTGAGAGATTTATATGTTATAGTTTGGCACAGGGCACTGTATTGGTAATTATTGCACACTATTTGATGATTGTTTGCACATTAATTAATAACCATAGACACATGTACATACTTTTTTTTTTGAGTAACAAGTTCACAGGATCAGTCGTGGTAAAATGTTTATATAAATATAAGTTAGCGCAATTTACTTCACAAATACACAAATCTAAACTCAACCTTTGAGGTTGCATTTTTATTGCAGCGAGACTTAATTAGAATAATGATATCATCTTGGCGCCGGTAACACACAAAACTTTTTCTAATCTGACAGGGTGCCTGGGTCTGATCGTCCCACACCCCCCACAATCGCATCTCTCTTCAGGAACTATAGCCGCCTCCTCCTCGGCTTTGACGTTCACATACACAGGCAGGGAGGAAGAGTGGGGGAGGAGGAGGGACATCTGCCCATGGCTGAGGTCTGTAATAACAGGGTCTTACATGGTGGTTGGTAAGGGGGGGGGTCATGAGCAGGTAACAGCTGCCAGGAGTAATTTTAGGGAGGGGGTTACAGGATATGTTCTAGGGGGTGCTTTGTTTTGGGTTAGAGAGGACTTGTGCTAGAAGGAGGGAGGCAGATTTAAAGTTTGAGCCCCCAGCACAATTCCTTTCCCCTCCCAAAGCACCCCCTAGCACATATCTTTTATCCCCCTCAAATTAAAGATCCAATTCCTGCTCAATGCACCACCCCCCCCATCTTGGCTCCATTCACCACCCCGATCCCATCCCCGCTCCATCCACCACCCCGATCCCACCCAGGCTCCATACACTGTGGCAGACTGGGGGGGAGAGCAGCACCGATGCACTAGCCTGCTCAGGGCCCCGGGGGGTGACACCATGTTTTACCGCAACAGGTGATGCCAACTCTAAGACCCCATACACACGACCAAACATGTCTGCTGAAACTGGTCCGCGAGCCAGTTTCAGCAGACATGTTCGGTCGTGTGTAGGCCCGAGCGTGCAGGATTCCAGCAAACATTTGCCCGCCGGGCCTTTTCCCAGCGGGCAAATATTCCTGGACTTGTTTTAAAACAGTCCGCTGGAATCCTGCCCGCTCGGACATGTTCGGTCGTCTGTACAGACCTACCGTACATGTCCGAGCACCCGCCATCCCTCGCATGCGTCGAATGACTTTGACGCATGCTTGGAAGCATTTAACTGGCAGGCCCGCACACGCCCCGCGTATTGTTTACGCGCGGATTTCTGTACGATGGTTAGTACAGCCATCGTACAGAAAGCCACGGCCAGACATGTACGGCGAAAACGGTCCGGCGGACCGCTTTCATCGTACTTGTTTGGTCTTCTGTACACGGCCTAATGGCGAACCACTGATCAGAAGGCACATACAGTGAAGAAGCTTGGTAGAACATACACATATGCAATAACATAAGGACCCAAGTGAAAAGGTAGAGCCAGTGGCCAGTCAGGCAGAAGATCTAACTGTAGCTGAAACTAAAGCCTCATACACACGATCGGATTATCCAACGGGAATTGTGTGATGACAGGCTGTTGTCGGAAAATCCAACCATTTGTATAGTCCATCGGACAATTATTGTTGGATTTTCTGTGGACAAATGTGGGATAGCATGCTTTAAAATTGTCTGCCAACAATTGTGTGTTGTCGGATTATCCGATCATGTGTACACAAGTCCGTCGGACAAAACTCCATAATACAAATACGCATGCTCAGAAGCAATGCTCACCATAACACAACATTAGCAGAAGTTGCCCAAAGGGTGGCGCCAAAGAGCTGAAAAAACACATAGGCCCAGATCCACAAAGAACTTACGCCGGCGTATCTATTGATACGCCGCGTAAGTTCTACGATGCCCCGTCGTATCTTTGTTTTGTATCCAAAAAACAAGATACGACTGAATGTGGGCTCGATCCGACTGACGTACGTCTTAGTACGCCGTCGGATCTTAGGTGCATATTTACGCTGGCCGCTAGGTGGCGCTTCCGTTGATTCCCGCGTAGAGTATGCAAATTAGCTAGATACGCCGATCCTCAAACGTACGTCCGCCCGGCGTTTACTTAAGGCTTTTTTTCGGCGTAACGTTACCCCTGGGTCTATGAGGCGTACGCAATGTTAAGTATGGACGTCGGGACAGCGTCAAATTTTCCGTAGTTTATGTAAAACGTTCGCGAATAGGGCTTTGTGTAAATTACGTTCACGTCGAAAGCATTGACTATTTGCGACGTGATTTTGCCATTAAAAAAAACGTAATTTACGTGGGGTCAAGTTGAATTAACATAAAACACGCCCACATGTTAGTCATTTGAATTGCGCGCCCTTACGCCGACACATTTACACTACGCCGCCGTAACTTACGGCGCAAATTCTTTCTGGATACGGAAAGTACGTTGTAAGTTACAGCAGCGTAGTGTATCTGAGATACGCTAAGCCTGCCTAAAGATAGGCAGATCTTTGTGGATCTGGGCCATAGTTTCATGTTTGTTGGCCAACAATTCTTTGCAGTTTGTATGCAAGACAAGTTCCTGGCCAACGCCCTTCGGACAAAAGTCCTACGCTTTGTCCGATAGAAATCCAATCGTGTGTACAAGGCTTAAGTGTTTTGTATCTAATAGAAAAACAAATTAACCATCAAATGGTATAGTGGTCAAAGAATCTACCCATGAGGTCCAAATCTTATGAAACTTTTTAGGACACCATCTAGCTGCGTAAGTCAATTTGTATAGGGGAATTGCTTGATTGACAAGTTTAAACAATTGGACTATTGTAGGGGAGGTTTGCAATTTCCATTGGCTCATAATCAATTTTTATTCTCGTAGAAAAATACCAAAAAAAATAGTACAGTTGGGGAGACTATCCTCATCCACGGTATAAAACCAAATATACAATGCTAAAGATTAAAAATATTAGGCAATTGGGTAAGTGAAACAACAAAAGCAGCGACTTCAGACCAGAAGGCACATCGAGGTGGACAGTTCCAGACCATAGAATTAAATGTTCCATCAATAGAGAAGCACCGTGCGGTTTATGTTTAATACATTTAATGCTAATTAAGTTGGCACACTGGAGGCACTGTCTTATATTAATTAAATAAATAAATAAATAGTATTGCTCTCTTAATAAATAGGTTT
Organism: Rana temporaria; assembly: GCF_905171775.1. Lineage (NCBI taxonomy): Eukaryota > Metazoa > Chordata > Amphibia > Anura > Ranidae > Rana > Rana temporaria. The sequence goes on along the minus strand of NC_053490.1, from coordinate 222,343,650 downwards.
GACTTCCTGTCAGCACATGCAACACTATTAGTTTTGAGGTGGTCTTTATCATATTTATCATCTGCTCCTTTCACACCAGATTACTGCTCAGATCTGAAAAAAATCACAAAGCACACCAGGATTCAAATAGGAATACATATGCCCCGACTTTCAAACAATATTTGTTTATCCTGAGTTTAGATTTATGGTTGGTATTTGGAAGTAAATTCAGAGGTTACATTTAAAGAATATCTTACCCCAACATTTCATATTCCTGATATGTCTGTTGTTCCATGTACTTTTGTTGAAAAAGTATCCTGTTCTCTTTCTATTGCTTTCTTTGTGTGAAATACTTGGCGTTTCTGCCAGTTTTCCTGCAAACTGACCACGCTAGGCATGAGCGCACATCCATCTCAGCGTGGTCAGTTTTCTGGCTGTGCTGGAAGTCTGCCTGTCCTCCAATGATCATACTTGTGCTGACCTGCCTCTCTGCACAGCCATACACTGGGAAGATCAGTGTGCAGTTGTTTCTTTGCCCCAACCTCTCTAAGTCCCTTATGCAGCTGAGAACAGAGATTATACAATTACTTATAAATAAATAAAAAAGTATTTTTAATGTGGTATATATATATATATACACACACATACAAAAACAATGAAAATATTACCACTCAAATGCCCAATCAAACCTGTGTCAGTTGGATCAGCATGTGAAAAGACTGGTGCAAGACAGACAGAATTAACTTGTCAGGTTCCAGTAGACTTCAATAAAATGGTGCTTGTCTTCACACAGACACCAACTCCCTGTTTCCTAAATGTGAATGAGATAGGTAAAAGATGGCTTCAGCTCTTGTTCTCCATCTGTAAAAAACTCCTCAGACACATTTTGCCTGTTTGAACTGTCCGGCTACAAGGGAGTTAACCTTGCATCGCTAAGCTTGGGCGTACGTGCAGCCTAGCACGCGCCTACAACATGTCCGGACAAAGTTCTTCAAGTGGGAGGAGCCACCATCCCCTGCGCAAGACGTGTGTACAGTTTCGCGCCAAGTGAGGAAAAGAAACGCCCATTTTCGCACCAAATCGGCAGAACCACCATCTTCTTTGAGGAGGACGGATCGCTAAATAGGATGTCCGGAACCTCGAAGGACTCTGCTGTTCCCGCTGCCCTGAGGCGCCCCATGACCACACCAGGGGTGTCCTCTGTGTCCATTTCTACTGGAATGCCTGTGACGGACACGGGCATTCGGCTGTCCACGAGAAGGCAGTTTGCACTGCTGTCCTCTGGAGGGACCGAAATGTTGGGCCTGGTCTGCCCTCAGTGCCAGGAGCTGGTTGTTCGCCTCATGCTCTTCGCCCGATGGCGAGGGGTCGGGCATATTTATTTGATGTAGCACCGTCTGTCGGTCTCCCAAGGGACTACCACGTGGACCGATTCTTGGGGGTGGTCACCGCAAAAGTGGAGGCCCCATGGCCGGAAGTTCTTTCCCCCGAGGGAATCGTGGAGTCGGAGGCCCCGAGTGATGGCGATGCCACCGTCCTGTCCACTAGGACTCTGTTACCGGTTACCTCGTTCTCTCACTCCCCGGAGGTAACCCCTACGGATGGGACGGAGGATGCAAATGACTATGTGGCCCGCGCGGCATGCGTGCAGGCCGAGACCACCCGTGAGGCTGTCTCAGTTGGCTTGGCCTCCACCCAATGTGTTGCTGTCAGGAAGGGACCTTCCCGACCACCCGGCTGGGGTGAATGGAGGTTGTCCTACCGACCTGACCTGGCGGTTGTCCTGCCTGAAGGCCGAAATTACCTCCCTGCCGGAGCGGAGGATTCGTCGGACTTTGAATTTTGGTCGGGCGACTCTACGTTGGGTGGTGATGATCTTCCCGACCATGTTTTCGAGCCTCGGTTCCTCGAGCAGCAAGACTTTGGGGGATTTGGGGCCTCAAGGAGGAAGAAGAAGAAGAAAAAGCACCCTACCCGGGGTGCACTCTGCGAGTCTGGCATAATATGCCCACCTTGAGGAGCTGGTGAGTCTGTTGCTGTGTTTTACTCACTGCTCCTCCAACCTGTGATGTGCCCGATGCGGGCGCCCGATGTTTGAGTTGCCGGGCCCTTTTTGTGTGACTGAGTGGGCCAGAGGGTGTGTTGCCTGGTCTACTTACCTTGAACAGGAGTTTGGACAAAGATTTTTGCCACGTTCAGTTTTTTCAAGTTTCCCTTTCCCCCCCTGCTCCTCCAGATCCACATGACATTTTTGTGAAGAACACTTGGGAGGGGTTTGGGTTCAGTCAGTTAGAGAGGGGGTCCTTGCCGACTTCTTTGCAGCAATACAGGAAGACAGGAAGAAATATTTCATTTTTTTCTCTTCCCTTTTGCTGCTACTTCTGTGCACGTGAACTGAACTGCCACAGTACCAGCGCACTGACCGCTAGGGGCAGTGTTCTGCAACGTTACTAAACAGGACAAAAATGTTAAGTCTTATACTTTTATATTTCTTGCAAACAGAGTAATATGCTCAAGCACTTACATTAGGACTCTTGGGGAGGACTGGAAACTCTGCGTTCAGACGTGAGCGTGCAGTTTCAATTCCGACCCTGGAGGTTGTACATACATAGAAAATGATATTGATACATTAGGATGTGTATAGTGTATTTGTATGCTTTTATATCTTTCCTATACAGGTTTTTCTGGACCCATCTACTATCAACACTGCGGAGAATGGGCAGCTTGATAGATAGGGTTGTGTATATTTGTATGTCTCCTGTTATTTAAATAATGTCAATACTGTAATGCAATGTGTACATTCTATCCTTTTCCTTCTTTTTCTGTCTGGTTTAGCAGGTATCAGGCTAGCATTCAGGCTTCAATGCTTAGGACACTGGGGACAGTGTCAATTCAAGTGGGGGGGAGTATGTACTTCCATTTTGGGCACTACGCTAAAGTTAGTGGGGAATGGGAGAGTTATTTTTGCTCCCATTCACAATTTGTCAAATTTGGGCTGCTATCATTCCAGAAATGTCCTGTAGGTCAGCCTGCGCTCCAGGGGTGTTGTTTCCACCCCTGGGCGACAGGTGGCGCTAGAGGGGTTCTTGCAGAGCAATTTTCCCCAGCAGCCAATTAGAGGAGTTTTCCCTTTGCGGTGCATGCTGGGGGAAAGTTTATCTGTGGCAGACACCATCTTTATTGGTTCTTCCCACGGGTTCCAGGTTCAGGGTGCGACATCCACCTTTAGGGTGTGCGCATCCAACGGACCCCGGCGATGGCCTTCCAGGCCGGGGTCAAATGCTACGCGGAGCTCTGTGTTGCCGAGAGGGGCCCGAGTAAATTACTGGGTCCCCAGTTCTATTGAGAGGATCCCAGGCTGGATGCCGTTCGATTGGGGGGGTCAGCTTGAGGAGAACCTGGAGGCAGGTTGTTCAACAGGGCTTGAACGAACCAATCGGGGATCTGGTGACCGGAATGCTGACAGGTACGCTTTGCTGTCATCCGGTGACCTATGCTAAAACCTACTGGGAGGATTCGCTCAATTCGTCCATTTAGCTCATTCAAGTAATTGGCCTGTGGTAGAGGCCTAGAGCCAGGTCTGAGAGAGAGATCTGTTCCTCCCAGCAATTAAAAGTGACACTTCGGCTGCCAGGCTTTTGACAGGAGTCTGTCCGGGGGCACTTCACCCACTATGGCTAGAGTGGCAATGAACTGAGAGCAGGATTGCTCGGTTCTTATCCAGGCCTGATACCGCAAAGTTCTCCCTCTTTCTTCATCAACCTTTTCTTCCTATTTGATGTTGATGTTGGCCGTGTTGGCCTGGAAATAAAGCATTGGAAAATCTTTATTCACTGTCAGGACATTCGCTCAATACTCTGTTCTCCAACTGCACCCCTAGACAACACCAAGGTAACTTAATACGCAGATCCCAACAACAAATCAGAGGCTCCTTCGGGGGTAGCGCTACAGTTGTTTTTACAAAGTAAGGGTTCACATATACTTTAAGGGTCTTGTGCCCTTCTCTACCCAGAAAACACCTATTCAGCTGAACTTCTCCTACAAATAGATACATGCTCTGTCTTCAGTATTTCCTGCTTTGTGTTCGTATAAGAGGAGCAATTATGTAAATGAGGAACTCCATTTTATTAAACAAGTCTGTCTGCTTGCAATATCTTAAAAACATCATTGAAGGACACATCTGAAAATGTCATTTTTAAGTACATACATTTTCTAGAAAAAATATAGAATTTTTGCCAGGGTTTTGAAATGTTTATTAGGCTATATTTTTTCTTCATCTTTAAACTTGAAAAGCATATTTTCTTTAAAAAATGCAATAATTTTGCATGTCAAATATAAACTTTTCAAACTTTAAAAACATGTCCTTATTGGAACAGAATTTCAATGAGTCAAATAACAGTAAAATGCAGATTTGGCCTTTTGGTAAAAAATCAAGCTTTCATCATGTATACTTGCACAAAGCTCCTGTGCAAATAAAAAGAATATATTTTAGGGAAATTACATTCAATTGCCATTGCCATTTAAATATAAACATCTTTGAAATTGCAGAAAAAGAATGACATTCAAGAAACTTTATAAGTGAAACTATGAAGCTAATTCACAAACAAAATGGGGTAGAAAAGGGTAGAAATTGCCAATAGCACCCAAATTTTGTTCTCCATGCCTTAAAAATTAAGATTATTGAATGAAAGCAAAAGATACTGGTGCCAGCCTACCAAGGTCATTAAGCATTAAGGGAGACAATGCCAAAGTGCATATACATATGTATATAATTTGATATGTGCCCCCTTTCCCGCCACTAGCCCTTCATATACAGTATATAGACACTGTCAAGATGTATTTGTCCTTTCTTGTTTATGATCAGGTGTCAGACTGCCAGACAGAATGCTTACTTGGTAGAGGCAGCAGACAGAAATATGAGGCAAGCCATTGTTTAAGGCCGGGTTCACATTAGCTGCGGCTCACATCTAATTTGCATAAGAGTGAACCCAGCCTAAAGGGATCAGCTTTCAAAAAATCCTGAAATCCACATCAGGATGAGAAAAATTCAGAGTTTTAATTCACCCAAAATCATGTTCAATAAAGTGCATTAAAGGTAAAATTAAGAGTATCATTGGTGGTATTAATTATGCAATGGGCTTTAATGGCACGGCTGTGCAAAGGGACGTACCTGTACATCCCTTTGAATTTGCTCCGTGACCGTGCCCAAGGGACACGCAGACTCGATGTCTGCCGGCGTCCCGCAATCGTGTCACGGAGCTGCAGAACGGGGAGATGCCAAACAAGGCATTTCTCTGTTCTGCCTAGTGACAGGACAATGATCCACTGCTCCCTGTCATCGGGAGCAGTGATCACTGTCATGTCACTCGTAGCCCAGCCCCCCCACAGTTAGAATCACTCCCTAGGACACACTCTCTCGCCCCTAGTGGTTAACCCCTTCCCTGCCAGTGTCGTTTACACAGTAATCAGTGCATTTTTATAGCACTGATTGCTTAATAAATGACAATGGTCCGAAAATAGCGTCAAAAGTGTCTAATGTGTCCACCATAATGTCATAGTCACAATAAAAAAATCGCAGATCGCTGCCATTACTAGTAAAAAAATAAATAATAAAAATGCCATAAAACTATCCCCTATTTTGTAGTCGCTATAACTTTTGCGCAAACCAATTAATATACGCTTATTGCGATTTTTTTTACCAAAAATATGTAGAGGAATACATATCGGCCTAAAGTGAGAAAAAAAATATTTTTTATAATATATTTTTGGGGGATATTTATTATAGCAAAAAGTATTGCTTTTTTTTTTAAAAAAAAATGTTGCTCTTTTTTTGTCTATAGGGCAAAAAATAAAAACAGCAGATGTGATCAAATACCACCAAAAGAAAGCTCTATTTCTGGGGAAAAAAGGACGTAAATTTTGTTTGGGTGCAACGTTGCACAACCGTGCAATTGTCAGTTAAAACAATGCAGTCCCGAATCGCAAAAAGTGCTCTGGTCAGGAAGGGGGTAAATTCTTCCCAGGGCTGAAGTGGTTAAATGGTTCCTGGTGGTTAACATTCCTTTTACTATGCTTGTGGAAAAACAGCCCCTCATTTCTTTATATTTTTTGCAGAAAGAAACCATTAGAGAGAAGCACTTTAAGGCAACAATATGTAAATAAACAGAAAAAGGGGGGGGGGGGGGCGACACAAATGCAAATAACAAATGCTAATTACACAAAACACCTTTTAAGCAAAAAGTAGTTTTTGTGTATGCAAATATTGGCTAAACAACCCAATTAGCCCAATGAGCAAAACTGAGAGTTCATGCCTTGGTGAAATTTGGATTGCAGAGAGTCCCGATGCTCTTGCCAGTCACAGCAGCACAGGAGGATCTTCTTCTAGAAGATGGAAGCCCCAGTTGTGAAAAAAAATAAGATTGAATGCTTATATGTGAAAAATATAAGAAGCCAGCTAACTGAAAAATGAATTATCCAGGTGTAGCACCACCAGAGCTTCAGTTACAAAGACTGGGCAGTCATTGCTGCTGAAACAGCACTGCAGTTTTTTTCCCATCTTGGAACTGTGGGGCATGTAGTCCCAAGGAGACAGTCTTTACTATGTGGAGAACTGTATGGGACTACAAGGCTCAGGGGAACAGAGCACAGGGAGGAAAAGGAAGTAGAAGCCCGGGTTTAGGGCAGTCTCTGGTGGAGAGTTAGAGGGTGCTATTGAGTTGGATATGCTGCTATAGCTTGCCAGTGTTGGAGTGGGACTGTGCTGCTGCATCCACATGGAGGCCGGCGCCATCAGAGAGATCCAGCAAGCTGGAGGAGAGGGCATTGCTGGTTTCTTGAGAGATTGCTGATACAGAGCCCAGAGTTGGCGCAAGCACCACAGGTGTCAGTCATCAGGGAACAGAAGGAGGCTTCATAACAGACTGCATCGTGTTGCGAGGGCGCTGGGCAAAATTTCCTTACCCTCCTCCTAAAGGGACAACACCAAATTAGCCAGTGGGAGGGCTTTTGGAGAAACTTAAGGACCTCTAAACTTCTAGTACCACCTTTAGTTAGGACCCCCCCCCCCCCTCCTACACACACAAAATAATTTAACTTAGATACTGAATTTTTTCTTCTTCTCATTGTTCTGGTGTATTGTACAAATCTGTTTTACTGTGTTATTTGTTGTTGCCTTGTTTGGTGTATAACCCCAATAAATCCTCCTTTTTCTGCCTTGGTGTTGAAGGCTTCTTAGCTGAAACGCGTCAGCGTATAGCCATGTAACCAATAAAGTACTTTTATTCATAAGTATCCGTGTTGCCATCCCTTTTTGATTCAAGTATTGTATTTGTGGGGCCTGAACGTGCTGGCTAGACACCGGATCACAGTACGTGGACTTCTAGATTGGCAGTGGAGCTGAGGTAACATTTTGTTTCTCTTTGGTGTGTCAAAGGTTGCGACATTGATGGAATGGTAATTTTCATCTGGAATCAAGGGACCAATACATTAGCCGCTCCTTCCGGGGTAAGCACTACACAGGTATTTTATCATATTTAAAAAATAAGCTTTGTGATCTTGCCATTTTTAAGAGTTACTTCGGAGTTCCACCCAGTAGTGAAACTTCTGCTTTAAGCACTCCTCGCCCCCTTACATGCCACATTTGGCATGTAATTTTTTTTTGGGGGGGGGAGCAGGTACCTAGTTTATACAGGTACCCAGCTCCCACTTCCACTCGGCTGCTTCCTCCTCTCTCCCTCCCTACTAGCAATCTTAAGGCACAGAGCCCTCAAGCTGTCACAGCCGCGTGCCCACACTTGCAATGACTGCGCTGTGGAGAGGAGAGGGGTGAGGCTTCGGGTGTCCGCATCGCTGGATCGTGGGACAGATGACTGTTTATTAAAAGTCAGCAGCTACACTTTTTGTAGCTGCTGACTTTTAATAAATGTAAAAACAAGTGGAACTCCACTTTAAGTTGCGTTAAAGGAGTTGTAAAGGCAGAAGTTTTTTTTATCCTAATGCATTAAAGGGGTTGTAAAGGTTCGTCTTTTATTTTTTAAATTGGTTCCTTTAAGCTAGTGCATTGTTGGTTCACTTACCTTTTCCTTCGATTTCCCTTCTAAATGTTTTTTTTCTTTGTTTGAATTTCTCACTTCCTGTTTCTCCTCAGTAAGCTTGCCCCATCAGGGATGTTGGTTACAAATTACAAGGAGAAGGCATCTGTACAAAATGCTTTTTTCTCCTCAGATTTTACACAGGAAATAGAGGGGTATAACAACCATGAGATGTACTCTTGTGGCTAACAAATGCCAGTGTCCAGAAAAGAGTACAAAAGCTTAACACAAATACTGTAAATCACCAGGACCGGATGGCTTACACACGAGAGTCACAGTGATGCACGGTGATACAGGCATTAAAGTTGAAGATTTTAGCACTCAAAGACAGTGGAGAATGGATTCACTCCCTGCTAAAGAGGCAAGTATTAACAGTCTTTTGCATTGAGCAATTTTCAATATTTTTAGGGAAGCAACAAAGTGACTGTATTTGATATTTCTATACTGCAAAAGGCAGGTGGACTTTTTTTTATTATAATTGAAGAAAATTATTTTTATCTTCCATAGCATCATTTAAACTGTAATAAGTTCCTTAGAAAACTGTATCTGAGATGACACTGACTTTTTCTTTAGCCTTTATAAATTGGGCTCACTGTACAGTAAAAAAGAAAAAATATTTTATGTAGGAATGTAGCGCACCCCTAAGGAGCTGCAAGTAAACTGGGATCCCCCACCCTGCACAGCCAGGTTACACCAAATTTCCACAGTTACTTCAGAGTCAGAGCACAGTCCGTTAAAAAAAAATATATATATATATTTTCTTTATTGAGGGATAATAACTTAGAGAGGAATTGGAGGTTATGGGAATGCTCACTTGACTTCAGAACAAATTCAGGGACAACTCTTCCTACATACAGTCTCTATATACACTCCACTTCTTCCTTCAGCACTCTTTTGCAGTGAATATCTGTAAAGATCTGACAAAGCACTCAGATTAGAGCAAAAGTCTATTATAGGCAGGAACCTGATGGCCCCTTGGTTGTGTAGCAAATGTTCAGTGACCAGCTTACATTCCTTGCATGGCTACGGATACCAGCACCACCACTTCAAGCACTGCCAACCTGCCTGGCTGCAGCTGCCCCATTTACTAGCCCTCCAGGCTAACTTCTCCCCATAGTCCTCCAGACTGACACTCACCAGCCCGCCTGGCTGACTCTCAGGAAATCTCCTGAACATGCTGACCTGCTCCTGCTGTCCTCTCACTTGCTCCCATGCCTCCAGGAAGGGTTTCCTCCGTGTGTTGTAGGGGATATTTTCCAGCACCAGAGCCCCAGGCCCAAGGTCCCCCCTCCAGACTAGGGGGGGGGGGTGGGGGCTACCGATAGCCTCCTCAGTATTCCATCTCCATTCTTTCACCTGGCTGTTCCTGTTGACATGACAAGCTCTTTTTGCTGAGGATTGGACAGGGTCCTCATAACATATGCATGACAACCCCTCCTTATTCCCACCTGCCAATTCTGGAAATTCCTACAAGCTTGCAGACCAGGGTGAAGTATCAGAGAGAGCTGCCAGATGAGTCATCCGGCCTCTGAGTCACTAAACCTTGACACAGATTCACACCCAGGCCTGGATCTCAGCCAAGCCAATTTACCTACACGAACAACTGAACCCATCTACACTTAGAGCCCATTCACACAGGGGCAACACGACTTCCAGCGCAACTTTGGGAGGCAACTTGGACACGACTTGAGCATGAATCACAGAGCGACTCCAGGCAACTTACAAGGCAACTTCAAGTTGCCTCCAGGACAGGAGACTTTCCAGTGGCCAATCAAACAATAATCAGTTCTGTGGGAGAGAGGGGTTTGCCTGGAAAACTATTTTTATTTCCTGGAAAGTTGCTTCAGTTAAGACAGGGGATCCGACTTGGAGGCAACTTCCATTGAAATCAATGGGTACAAGTCGCCTAAAAGTCGGATTGAAATAGTACAGGAACCTTTTCTGAAGTCGGAGCGACTGCAGTAGTGTACATTAAGAGGGCTTCATTCACTTCCATTGATTTTCTCATGCAGCGCGACTTGAGGCGACTTGAAGTCGGATCCAAAGTCGTCCCTGTGTGAATGGGCTCGTAGCATTCTAGCTAGAGGGTGCTACAGGACGTTTTAGAGATATAAAACCTTGTGGATTGTTTGATGGTACCCTTCTGTGACCCTTGAATGTCCTTAAATCTTTCAGCTAAGTGATAGGTACATTGTTAGTATGCCAAGTTGCAAATGCTGTTTGACACATGTATTTTATTTCACTAATGACCGTTTATGAAACAAAAACATGCCATATAATATGAACCTTTAGCCTAAATTGTTCCATTTGTGCAAGTTGGAAAATTTCTGGTGCTGAGGATCCTTTTTCTAATTATTATTATTTTAAAATCTTTTTCTGTACATTTATATTCTGGAAAATCTCAATCATATATTTACTAGACAAGCGATCAATAAAATTCCAATTACTGTGTAAGCAATAGTAAATTTACTCTTTGGAATATGGGAAGATTTATATGCAAGTTGAAAGTGTATGAAGCACTGTAGGAGAGAATGAAATGCAGTATTGTCTGATAATCACACTCCAGAAAGCTACAGTACAAATATTCTCATTGATCACCGCTGTCACATTGGCTTACATAGGATGGTGTACTATGAGGGTCAATATATGTGATTTACACAAAGTGGAACAAGTAGTATCTTCAGTCCTCTGTGAGCCATATATTTCTGAAGCTACACAACCAACACTTTTTTTCTGTAGAAGCTATTCAAATATCCAAGAAATGCTTTTTAAATAAAGTACAAGATTCACATTTAAGTTTAAAGCTGAACTTCACTGAACAATTGAAGTTCCGCTCTTCTCCACCCCCCTCTACTTTTGAAACATTTTTTTTTGGGAGGACTTCCCACCAGAACTTTGCACCCCCCTCCCAGGAGGCTGCAGGACTATTTACACAGCGCAGCTTGGCTCATGCATGTGCAGTGGGGAGCTGGTTGTGAAGCCCCAAGGCTTCACAGACAGCTTCCCACACTCTGTATGGTGGCACTGTGGACCTGATGACCAGTGAAGAACCGGCCCAGGTGAGTGAAGTGATGGATCCCTGGACAAGTGTCTTATTAAAAATCAGTAGCTACTATATTTGTAGATTGCTGACTTTTAATTTTATAAACAGTGCCTGGAGAACTTCTTCAAAATTAGTTAGGTAAAATAATCTATTCTATTTGACTGGGTTTTCATGCCCTTGCACACCCTTCTGTAGTGGGTACAGCTACAAGGGGAGGAAAAACAGAACAAAGAATTAAGCTGGTCATGCACTAAATTTTGTTTAAAACATTTGTTTTAAGAATGATTGGTCAATTTTGTAATGGTTAATAAGGTCTAATTGACATTTGTTTTTGACTGCAGTGATGGGGAAATTTGAAGGAGCAGAATAAAAAACTTTTCTCGAACAAACAAATTTCTAACAGTGTATGTGGTTTTCTTTCATTCACTCCAAAATCAAATGTAAAAAGCATACATGCGTAGAAGTACTTTTGTATGACATGTATTGTGTCATTGAATGTACTGATGGTACAAATATGCATATATAAGTTTGATGGAAAAGCCACTAGTGTATGGTGACCTTTAGGCCTTGTACACACGACCGAACATGTCCGCTGAAACTGGTCCGTCGGACCAGTTTCCGCGGACATGTCCGACCGTGTGTAGAGTCTACCGGACAGTTTTCCGGCCTAGTGGACAGGTTTCCAGCGGACAAAAGTTTCTTAGCATGCTAAGAAACTTGTCCGCTGGAAGCCTGTCCGTCGGACATGTCCGATGGTTAGTACGACTCATCGGACATGTTCGCTGGCCCGAAATCCCACGCATGCGTCGAATTGATTCGACGCATGCGTGGAAGCATTGAACTCCCGTGTCAGAGAACATCGGTGTCGTCTACGTCACCGCGTTCTCTGTCCGCAGGGATTTTGGTCTGATGGTGTGTACACACATCAGACCAAAAGATCCCAGCAGACATGTCCGATGAAAACGGTCCGCGGACCGTTTTCATCGGACATGTCTGCTCGTGTGTACAAGGCCTTAGTCTTCATCTGTCTTATGTAATAGGTGGCTTCTATGATCAAGTCCTACATGGGCAAAATGCATGTTATCTTAGCGCCATTTTCTGTTATCTTATGTCATGACTGTAAATGTTATCTTCTCCCTGCGCAGTCAGCTCTACACGGCTCCTAGTCGGTGCGCAGTCACCGTGTAGAGCCAACTCGCGGCTCTACATGTTCGGCTACTTTTGGAAACTCTGTGACTCTCATGACGCGCCTACGTAATACGAGGGGGGGGGGGGCTTTATCCGCCGGGGGGAACTTTTTCTGAAGGACATCAATCATCTGGGCGAACTCCCAGATTACATTGCGACTCAGCATAGAAACGCCTACTCCCACGGGAGTGAGCACCCGGAAGCCGGATTGAAAATATCGATAATAAGGTATGTACAGCCTAAAGAAAAAAAAAAGTGCCTACTGTACATGTTAGAAGTATAAAGAATTTGGTCTTATATAGATGTTATTTGGGTGAACCTCCGCTTTAACTGGAGACAAAGACTGAGAACAAGGCATCTGCTACACAGATCTTACCTGTGTGCATTTTTTTGGTATATTGTATGTTTTGACAGTAGTTCTCCATCAAAGTGGAGTTTTGACTTTATATGCTAGTATGCACTTTAGTACAGTATGGCAGATTTACCTGTCAAACGATGCCCTCCAGCAATGCACTGTCGGCGCTCCCACTGGTCACAGACACTTCCATCTTCTCCCAGCCTTCAGAGTTTGCTGTCCTGGTGGAGCTATAAATCTGCTGCACTTTAGCTGTAGTTGCGATTGTAAACCTAGATTTTGTTTTTATAAATAACATACATGCCATACTTACCTGCTCTCAGCAATGGTTTTGCACAGAGCAGCCCTGATCCACCTATTCTCATGTCCCCCACCGATGCTCCTGGCTTCTCCCCCGCCTAATGGCCATCATAGCAATCTGCTAGCTATGGGGGGACTCGCTCCCAAGCTGCACTGTGTGTGTCCATTGACACACAAAGCACAGCTTGGCCCTGCCTCCCACTCCCTCTTTACTAGCTGTAATTGACAGCAGGGTTCCACTGTTGTGTCTGAGCCTACGTGCACAGAGCTGTAAGTAGATCAGGTTCAGGGAAGGAGAGCTGCATTCAGATGTTTTTTTTACCTTAATGCTGTAACATACTGTATATGGCCTGAGCACAGGTAAAGGGGTTTTGCTGTAAAGCCTTTGTTCTTTAATGCACATTACATTTTATTCATAGATGATAATACTTTGTGTTCCATTAACAGGTAAAGAATATCAGAAAAAAAAAAAGAAAATATATAGATCAAATATTAAACTACCTTTAATGGGCCAATTAGTTAATTTTGTTATGAGGTTATTTGAGGCCGATTTCCTATCAAACTGGCATCTGTAACTTTTAACAGCCTGTGCTTACCAACATAAAAAGCCTTCTTACAACATTTGCATTTGCTCGGTACATCTGTGCAAATGTTGCCCAATCTGTGATAGCATTCTTAAGAGGGTGATGTTATTTGCTCAAGCCTTGAGTGATCCCAAACTGCTTACAGTGACCCTAGATCCAGCTGATCAAATATAAGGCCCGGTTTTTGCAAAGTAATGCGTTTTCAAGGCTTTAAAGTGCATAAAATCGATACAAGTAGCGGTTGTGTTAAAACCATACAAACCTTGTACTATTTTACTTTTAATTTGTAATCTCACTTTTGCTGGGGAATAAAAAAAAAGAAACAGTCCCAGCCAGTTACATACATTACATGGATTTTAGCAAAGGTCATTGCAAACTCCTGCCTGCTGTCATTTACTTTCCAAGTCCTATGACCAGTCCAAGCGTTGTCATAAGGGAAAACCTTCTGGGATGTGACATTTCTGGGATAGATGTTTATACCAAATCTGTTTTTCCTTTTATACTTAGTTGCCTGCAGCAACCCTTGCAATAAAGCTGCAAATGTATTTTACATCTGAGTAAAATCCTATAATTAAAGCATGCTTCAAAATTTCAGCCAGAGATAACTTTTTGCAAATTCCTAGGTAGCATGCGCTAGGGTTATGTCAAATAAACCCCAGCCATGGGGATTGAAACAATGTTCTTTAGTGGAGTTGCAGACAACAGTGGGGGGATCAATTACCCCATTACACCCAAAACTAAAAAGTGAAGAAATGTTGGAACGTCATAAACATTGTGAACAGTCTAAATCTAGAACCTCAGTGGCCAGAAGAACTCCTCAAAGCACACTCACCTGCATAGCAAACCCAGTATTGTCCTGCTCCTATCTGCTATAGACTATCCCCAGCTGTTCTATGTGCTGACCCTACAGCCTGTTGGGAGAGGTCATGCAAGTATCCCAGGAGTCTGCAGGGCTAGGTACACCATACTTAGCTGATGGAATGGCAGCAAGAGTGGCACTAAAATTAAGAATATTTAGAAAAATAGACAAAAATCTTTCCTGCAATTCTGCTTGAGGAGGAAGGCAGTTGTAAGAAAACAATTCACCTTTTGGGAGTTTATTTCTGCTATATAGAAGACCTATCACTTTTTATGTTACAGATCTGTCCACTGTGGGACAGAGTACATGTAATACTTTGAACCATGCCGCTAGGTGCATTCTAACCATAGTTATGAGGTCCGACTTGTCCCTCTTTCCTTCTGCCCTTGCCAATCTAACAACAGCTTTGAAGTGTTGGATTCATGGGTGGAACTTGTGGCTGTGAGCTCCTTCTTGAGACAAGCACTGGCAAGAAAAATGCGGGAGTGGGGTGTCTGCGTCTAAATTACTCCTGCAGTTGTTTTCTTTTATGAAAATGCTCACAGCCAAGACAAGTTGCTGCTATGATTCATCCATCTCCTTTATACTTGTTGAATTAGCCACGTCAAGAGGGCAGGGGGTTCAGGTCAAACTAAGGGTAGAAAGCACTTTAAAAACATGGGCCAAAATTACTGCATGTACTTTGCGTCATAGGGAAAAAAATTATAAAGACACATCTTCTTTAATGGTCAGTTTCGGCAGTAAAGTATGCATCTAAAATTCTAAGGGGTTCCATAGTGGTGATGAAACTGAATTTCATATCACAAAATGTCTGCATTTCAGCAGTATTGTTTAAGGTGTTTGTAAACTAAAATAAATAAATGATCCTGTTCCCTTAAAAGCATACATAACAGCACAGTGCTTGTGCTGTGTAATTTGGGCCAATGTAAAATCTCAGGTCATTTCACACCTCCAGTTTCTGAATTGCCGCGATTCTGTCCACAATTCGCAATAGCCACAAATCGCGGGAACGCCCGTGCGTTCCCTGTTGATTTTAATAGCACCCCAAACTGTTGCCCAAAAGAAACACAGGAGCTTCTTTTGGGCAACGTGGGTCCCGTGATTCTATTTGCACATTTGTCCTGCGATTGTCACTCCCCCCATATGCCTAGATGTGAATGGAGACTAAAATACCTGGCTGATCCTGCCCTCCCCCCTGTAAAATAACGACGGTTTATCATGGCTGCTGAGCGGACACCATGGTCCATTTACGTGCCTCCAGTCATTCCTGCCTGCCTGTCAGCTCATGTCAGTTCTGCTCTGCGCCTCACCCCTTTCCCTTCCCGTTGCTATAATAACCGTGTTATACTTGTACAATCCTCTGTGCTAGATAACGATATGTGCCCCACTGTATGTGCATTATAAAAAAATATGCTGATTTCTACCTTATTACAGAGCTCTTCTTGGTGCTCATGTAACTGCACTTCTCCTCTCTACCAGGCTGATGTCCGAGTTCTCAGTCCCTCTCGCTGTAAGCTGTCAGACTGGGAGAGGTGAGAGGCGAGCAGTCACGTGAGCGCCGGAAGGTAGAAATTGGCATCTTTTTTATAAAGCACATACAGTTGGGCAAAAAACATTATCTAACAGAGGGGATTGTATGATCATGACAAAATGGTTCTAAAAGCTGAAGATTTGTTACTTTCATACATTCTATGCATACTTACCTAAGCACACAGCTCTGTGCCTAAACCTCTGTATTGGCTGTCAGTTTCAGAGCTGTAGGAAGCGTGACTGGAGTACGAGCATGCCGATTAGCAGTCCATTGAATTTACATGGCCATCTGACTCATAAGATATAGGTCTATAAGTACTCTTTTGTACGGATTGTGCAACGGCTTACATTTTACAAATTTTGCCAGCGGTATGTAAATTTAGGAGCACCATGTTTTTCCGAAGGCATATTTTGGGACTGCGCTGTAGGCAAAAATCCAAAGAGCATCTCTGCAGCCACGGGAACTATCCCCAAGAGGCACACAGCAATGAAAGACAGAGTTTCGCACCCATTCTTTTTCTAAAACCAATATATGAAAAAAAAAAAAAAGGAGAGAACTTTTACCCATTTAAAGGACTTACCTGGCAGGGGAGACACCATGATCATGAAGGTGGTTCTCCCAGGGCGAGGCACGGCTATTGCACACTCTAGGCCGTGCTGATCGTGGTTGTCTTCCCTGCCGCTTCTCGGCCTTTTGGCTGGGACTGGGTGTGGTATCTGTCCTTATCAGTTGTCAGCAGAGCGCTGAAGCACCTCCTACATGGGGAGGGTGGATGCATTCCAATGATGTCATTGCACCTGGAAGGATGGTTTCAGCAGGGACTACGCTGTGCTGCCCGACAGAATACTGGGGGCCGGCCCATGGTTGAGTCTGAGCCATCTGGAAGGGTGCTCCTGGTGAGGATGGGTACTGCGCTTGGTCTTGGTCTTTTTGCCGAGTTCTAGTCTGGCCTTCTGGCTGGCTGGTGTAAGTGCTATCTCTGTCAGCAATCCGGTTGGAGGAGCTGGTAATGCCCTGGGATAAGACGGGGTAGAGCCATGCAAATCCGCTGGGTTGACGGAGGGTCTGGAGGGGCTAGTATTGGTGGAGGCTGTTATCTGAGTGGCAGTTCTCCCCAAGAAAACCTTGAAGGGCTCTCTAGCTGCCAGGGGTGGAGGGCTGCACAGGCCGGTAGGGGGGTCGGATATGGAACGAAAAGCCTATGGTGCATGTGCCCCTGGAGTGGCAGTCCAGGGGTATCTGAAGATCACTGTGTGTGAGGGACACATTGATTTAAGATACCACGGTCACTGCACCAGATACACACTTTTTTTAGCACCTGCCTCCTGGGCCGGGCCTTTTGGCTAGGACCGGAGGAATTTTTTTATTCCTGGCCGGAGGGCCTGGTCATTGTTTCACCACAATGGCCACTTCTTTCACTCTCCTCTCCACTATCCCTTCCCCCACTTTATTTTATTTAAGCCTGTGTTTGTCACTTTTTTGTCTTTTTTTTTGTTGTGCACGTTTTGTCACTGTGTGATTAGTAGGGTGTGGGTCCTCGGGCCAGCCCTGAACGTCTTGGGAGTGGGTGGACATGGCCTTCTGGCTTAGTTCACCTGCTCTCATGGGGTCTCCCTTCGGGGGAGCCCCACCTAGTACTGGGAGGGTTCTGTTTTGGCAGTCCCTCCGAGGAAGTTGGGTCCGTGTCGGCTTCGGTTGCTCGGACCACAGTACCTCAGTCCCCGTCTGGAGCCTAACGCCCCGGGGGATCAGGGTTTGGGTCCCTCTTCACAGGAGGACCACTTGACGTTGCACCCGTCTGCACGTTTTTGTGAACACTCTTTATGTGTGTGCACATTTTTTCTGCACCGGGTGGAGTTTTTTGGGTGTGTTCACACGCCATAGGCTTTTAAAAAAAAAAAAAAAATTTAAAGGACTTGTGCAGGTGTTACATAGCAATATGTAAATAGCCTGGCCACGGTTCTGCTTTAGACCCGATTCACATCTGAGCGACAGCCGCGTTCGCGTGTAGCGGCGTATTTTGCCGCGAGTACAAAACTTTCACTTTTTTTTTTTTTTTCCTCAAAGTCTTCCCATTGCCGTCAATGGGAAAACGCCTATGTCGCCTGAAAAAAAGGGTCCGGGACTTTTTTTCAGGCGACAGGCGTTCGGCGTCTATGAGATGTGAACCATCTCCATACACAGCAATGGGAATTCTTCCCTCGAGCGACAGAAGCGTCCGGCGTCGGGCGTTTTGTCGCTCAGGTGTGAATGCAGCCTTAAATGGTTAAATGTGGCTACAGCATTTTTTGTGTGAACTGCCACCCTAAGAAATGTTGTCATTCAGCATGTTTTCTATGCAAAATAGAATGAACAGAATTTAGTAAATCACCATTAAGCAAGAACATAGCAAGTTAAAATATTAGTGACAATATATATATATATATATATATATATATATATATATATATATATATATATATATATATATATATATATATATATATAAATAAAACTAACCATCAGAAGTTTTCATATTATAGAATCATTCTAGATTGCACAGAACATTTTCCATATTACTGATGTAATGTAAAACAATGAGACTACAACTACATTCAATCCATATGGAAAAAGTACACCCAAAAGTGGCCCAGAGCAGTCACATTCCAGCTGTCACGTTTCTATTCCAGGTTAGAAATTTCAAGCAATACCGCTGAAAGGTATTTTAGGAAACACCTCAGTCTTTTCTATTTTGTAAGAAGAGCACCATTAAAAATCAGTCAAGCGATTACATTTAGGAAAATATAAAATATATAAAAAAAAAACAACACCACCACCACCACACATTAAAATGGTATGTACATGAATCCCAATTAACAACTCAACTGACAATTCAAAACATTTATTGGCATCAGTTACAGTACTTCAAATACAAGGCGGCAATTACTAGTGTGTCACTACAGTTAAGGTAAGACAAATGGTTTTACATGATAATTGCATTACCTCTCTGCTGTACACTGCATTGTGTATGTATATATATATATATATATATATATATATATATATATATATATATATATATATATATATATATATATATATATATATATAAAATATATCATGCACAATGCAGTGTACCGGAGGGAGAGTTAATATTTAATAGCTCCCTTATTAACCTGTCAGGAGAAAAAGCAAGAGAGATGACCTTTAATTCTTCCAGAATCTCTAATATAAAGCATGTATACAGGTCAGGGAGGTCAGGAGTCCTCATCTTTAAGCTAGTTCAAGATCAGTTATGTAAAAAGTACTGAAGCAAGAGGGTCAGCATGATAGCCAGACAGTTAACATTTTTAGAAAAAGAGTGCAATAGTCCCATTACGTTTCTTTTAAACACCGTATTGTGAATCATACTAATTTTAGCAAACATTTAAAAGGTAAACCAGTTTAAATAGTCGATTCCAGCACGGATTCTGGCATCTTTTGAAGCAGAGAGGCTAGTCTTCAATGCAGGCGACCCCAACGTGGGGTGTATGGGGGATATGTTTACATGAAGCATGGTTAGTTTTGGGTTTAATGGAAAGAAAGTGGAAGGAAAGTGTTAGGGATAGGGCTAGGGTTAAGGACTGCCTAATGGCATGGTACAGTTCTCAGCACATGGAGCTCCGTTGCATTTAAACAGTGTTAAAAGGCAATGAATTAAACAAGTAGTGTGGTACATACAAGCGGATTGTAAAAATTCTGCTTCAGAGCTCCCTGGGATCCCTCATACTTGGGGCACTTAGTGTGCATAGTATGACTTTTCTTTAAGCTGGAACTCTGAACCACTTCTATAGCCTACAGATCAACAGTACTATTTGAATAGGATTCCAGGGCATGCTGGAGAGGAATTTTGAAAAGCCACTAAAATGTATGGCACTTTGTGGTATTGCTAACTTATGTAACATTTTCATGAGACAGGCTTACTGTAATGTACTGTAGGTGTAGAAAACAGGAACTGGACTGACAACAGACAAGCTAGGTACCAGCTGTATCCTTTGGGAGTGCGCAAGCTTCCTGGCATCTGCACAAAAAAAAAGTACGTACACACACAGTATCTGGACAAAACTGAAACGGGTTACAATGCGACACATCTTGGGTGCGGGTACTTCTCCGGACAGTGCTATGACAAAGCAGGTGCCTACTTGCCAGTTCTTCCGCCTTCCCACTAAGTGCTCTGGGCACCCACAATTCTGGTAAATAACAGGTACCTCCATGTGCCTGTATATAACTGTATGACCGATGGCCTTGTAAACCCAAAATTTGTTGATTACTATTATGCAAATTTTAAAACAACTGCCATTTTGTCCAATATTATTGACCCAATAATGTTATTGTTAGTCCCACTGGTTGATAGTGAGGCGCTGAAGGTGGTAATGGGGCCAAGATTTTGTAGTGGGGGGTTGGTTAAAATTGCTCACCATACATACACGCATTTATTGCCAAACTGCTAGGCAAAAAAGAGCATTCTTACAGAAATGTTTTCCCTGTGGCAGCAGGATTCTGAAGGCTTTATAACCTCTGTCATGATCTGTTCTAGCTCCCTAGCTTAAGAGGTCATTGCCTTTTCTCCATCACCACCCCCTCTTAAGAATACTCTGCAAAAGGGACAAAGGTTTGATGTAGCTCCTCCTAGTCCCATTCTACATCTTCCATTTTGTGATGTCACAAGCACTTTGTGAGATTGGAGGGAAGCAAATTAGTAATGCAATATAAAGTATAAATTTCAGAGCGAACTGGTTAGCTTATAAGTTGAAAAGTGGCAGCAAAATTTATAAATAAATGGGTTCTATTTTCAACAAGTATAGTTCTACTAATGTGCAAGTACCTGGACGTGCCAGTCATTCCAGTAGTACTTTAGGAACATTTCAGGTTGGCTAACACTGTGTACTATTTGGCGCCTGAAAAGCTCTTCAAAAGCGCTTAGAAGTGACTCAGTGTGAAAGGTGCCTTACCATTACAAGGAGCTCCAACGCTATTAGAGTTTCCATTTAAGTTTCCGTACGGAGAAAGAGTGAGACAACTTGTACTGCAATAGTGAGCACACTATTACCTGCTGTGGGAAGATCCCACCAACTAAGAGGTAAACACAATCCTAATTAAAATAATTTGGGTGGACTGTCCCATAATTTTTGCTCTTCTTTGCAAGCCAGCATGGATTACAATTTACTAATCGTACTTTGTATACATAAACCAACTTGTGGCTGTCACTGTTGAGGCTTATTGAGTGCAGCTGAAATGGGGAAACCTGTTAGTAAGAACATCAGTTCCTGCACTCATTCTCATTGTATGCTTTAGTAGAGCAGGTTTTACTCATAGCAACAAAAAAGTGGCGGTTCACAACACTTTAAGTAAATGTACTGAGCAGTACAGGCCCACCTCAGAAATGCATGCAGTGCTCTATAAGTCCAACTTATCTGTAGTGTATATCTCATGTAGGAGCCAACTTGACAAGTTTAAACACTGGGACAAAAGACTTATCGCTTTCATACAAAAAACCTGGTACACACAGGAGTTCAACCCAGGGGGTTAAACGGAAAAAAAAAAAAAAAAACTGTCAACTCTGGTTGGAGCCACTGTACTAACTTTGCAAAGTTAGTATAGTGATCTCCCCAGTTGAGCTGTTGTGTTCTGAAACAGGAATAAACCCCCCACCCCAGAACACTCCGCCATTGGCTGAGAGCGCTGATCTGGAGTCGGTCGGTTGTTGGTTTTCCATTTGGCCGGCTTTTGTTGAACAGGGGGGCATACGCATGGGCAAAATGTCAGACCTTTTTTTGGAACAGCCCGATGTCTCCAGACATTTGGTGCATGTGTACGGGGCTTTAGAACCAACGTGAATAGGCATCCAGACCTCATCTGCATTTCCAGCTCAGATCCCACACATCATCAGGGCCTCTGCAACCCTATGTTTCTTATTCCCATCATTAAAGATTAACATATCACAGAAAATAGGACCAAGTTCAAACATGTCATTACATAAATTAAAAATTTAAAATTGTGATAGTAGATCTTTGCCTGGAACTATCCGTAAAAATACATGGTCAGCCATGTGATAATCTGAATGTTGACAATAACGAATAAGAATATTGTGGAGCGCTGATATGATGCCACAAATAAGGTATATCATTAAAGTATACAGTATGAAGATATATATATATATATATAAAAAAAAAAAAAAAAAAAGGAGGACAACTGAAGGCAACACTCGGATGTGCCAAAAAGTAGCTATTGGTAGCAACTTGACACCTGTGTATGAATTTAATGCTCACGTTTACCAATGTTGACAGAAATGCACTTCTTGACTTGGTGTATTAACAGGTGACACTAGTTTAATGAACTTGCAGGTGAACTAGTATCGCCATTCCATTGCTATAAAATGGATCATTAATACTATTATATTATTCAATTAAAGAGAAAATTCCTTTCAAGTACCTAAAACATCGAAGCAGCTTGCTTTATAAGAAACCTTTAAGAATTAATTTCGTTTTTTCCCCCCATTTTAGCAAAACAACTGATGGCACTGTTAATTAAAATTCTACACCCAACTGTGAGAAATACATTAAGAACCATAACAAAAACAATTATGTATGCAAGAACTTTAAATATAAACAAGCCTGGAAATGCAAAGGCACAATTAATGTTTAAGTGACTTAGAATTGACAATTTATAACAAAACTCACTTCTAATTGTCTTTGCTGGATTTGAAAACTACCAGTTATTTTAACTTAACATTCAGCAATTACGGTTTCATCAAAAAATATCTGTACAAATTTCCCTGTTCAGTCATTCAAAATGTTACAAGAAGAATTCCCGAGGATTTTTATTACTATGAATCTCTAAGTGCAAATATGTCCTCAGAAGTCCGGTCATAGCAATGACTGAGGTTAGCATTCCCTTCATTGTCATCATAATGATAAAGATTTCCTCTGTATACTCTTGGTAAAAGTAGGTCTCAGTAGCATAACCTTCACATAAATTAGATTGCAGGCCATTCAGCGGAAAAGTCTTATGCCTGCTGGTACAGCAGTTAAGCAGCAGGAAGAATGTCAAATAAAATAAAGATAGGTGGAAAGTATTCTGGGACAGGTGGAAAGTTCACCAAAATAATATTTCCTCTTGTTGGCAAGCTAAGGCTCTAAAATCAGCACCAACACTTGATTTGCAGAAATCATTTGTCAAGCACTAGGACAAGAAAAAGAACAAATATATTGGTTAAAAACAAAATCAAGCTATTAAATCAATTAAAAAAAACTACAGGTAAAATGATTAAAATAGCAGGGACACAAATAAAAGATAAACCCTCTTGACATTTCCAATGTATTGCTGGATGGACATTCAGCCACTGAAAAATTGTGGCTTGATACGACGACGGACCATCTTTTGAAAATGCTGGTTGCCAGGATGTTAGATACGTTTAGGAGTTACTAACCTGGAACAACATTAGGATCAAGACCTCTGACCTAACCTTTTTTGGTTAGTGACTCCAAAGTATGGGTATCTAAATCTTATAGTTTTGGATAGAGCAGAAAAACATTAGCACCAGGGGTCAAGTCCTGGGGAAAAAAGTGTGGGAACTCCCACCCAAGATCCACTCCCCCATCAAAAAAAAAAAAATGATACGCTCATATGCATAATTACTAAACCTCAAGTTCGTTCTAAATCCCGCGAGAACTCGCGGCAGACCTCCACAATGTCTCCTGGGAACAATGACAAAAGCTCCCAGGAGACATTGCGGCATCGAGGAAGTGATGGAATACCCACACACTACCCGATGAATCCATATACAGGAAGTGACGGAATACCCGCACACTACCCGATGAATCCATATACAGGAAGTGACGGAATACCCGCACACTACCCGATGAATCCATATACAGGAAGCGGCCATTAACATAAAGGATTACTAAGGTTCGCCCGCCCCTGACAGTGACTCGAGCTGGGCATCGCCGCTTAGTGAAGGATCGGCTCGGCTGCTCTAGTCCTGCAAAGGGAACTGAGTTCCTGCTGTGAAAAAAGTGCAGGAACTCCGTTCCCACGCGTTCCCGCAGGACTTGAGCCCTGATTAGCACCCCCGTCATTTTTGTTTTAGGCTATCTATACTTATTATTCTTCACTGGTGACCTACCAGGACTAAGCGGGATGGTAAGACTAACATTTTGACTTGTTTACCAGAAGAGGGATACTTGTTCAGATGACAAGGTTCTAAAGCTGGATACACACTATACAACTTTCTTTCTTTCTAGACTTTCCGTTAGATGTACCAAAACCATATAATATGAGGTCAAACCTCAGTTTAAATTTGTGTGTAATCAGGCAGGCCCTTATACTACATGGTTTTGGTAAATCTAAAGGAAGTCAAACTAAAGTTGAATAGCGTGTATCCCACTTTAAAGAGGATTCTCCTCACTTTAAAAAGATTTCTTGTCACTTCATCATGTGCGTCTAAAAACAGGAAGTGATGGGAAATATCCCTATTGAAAGTACCGTATATACTCGAGTATAAGCCGAGTTATTCAGCCCATTTTTTAGGCTGAAAAACTGCCCCTTGGCTTATATTCGAGTGAGCCATACCTTTCATTACTAAAACACGCTGTGTCTCCTGCTGTGTAATGCATTCTGTTCGCCCATCCATTGTAACAAAGCCCCTGCCTCCTCCTCGTCTGTGATAGGCGCCCCTGCCTCCTCTGTGATAGGCACCCCTGCCTCCTCTTCTGTGATTGGCAGAACACTGATACAGTTTCCCAGCATTGTATCAGTGTTCCTCTATCACGGACGGATGAGGAGGCGTGGCTTTGTTTCAATGGATGGCGGAACAGACTGCATTACACAGGAGACACACGCTGCTTTAGTAATGAAAGGTACGACTACAAATGGGCACAGTGAGACTGCAACAGGGCACAGGGAGACTGAAATTGGGCACAATTGGACTGCTAATGGGCACAGTGAGACTGCTAATGGGCACAGTGTGACTGCTAATGGGCACAGTGAGACTGCTAATGGGCACAGTGAGACTGCTAATGGGCACAGTGAGACTGCTAATGGGCACGGTGAGACTGCAGAGGGGGACTGTTTACCCAGCAGCTGCTGCATTTTCCCACCCTAGGCTTATACTCGAGTCAATATGTTTTCCCAGTTTTTTGTGGTAAAATTAGGTGCCTCGGCTTATATCCAGGTCAATTTATACTTGAGTATATACAATAAATAGAGGAGTTTTTATTCTACTCTGACTGTCTTATGAAGCTGCATGGCCCCTGAGCCGCTGTCTACGTTCCACAGAGAGTACAACAAGCATGTTTTACTACATATACAGACTGATTTTACTGTTGTGGGTTTAGTAACACAGGGTAGGACCCAGATTCCAGAGTATGTTCAGCACAATGGCAGGCACATCTAGAAAGTCACCATAACAGCAAAGAAACTGGAGATTTCAGAAGACATCTATGGAAGTGATCATGTTTCTCCCATGGAGACAAATTTGGTAGAAGCTAAGAGCCGGTTCACACAGGGGCGGCACGACTTCGGGGGCGACTCGGCCAGGCGACCTGAAGACGACTTCCAAGGCGACTTGCAAAATGACTTCTGTATAGAAGTCAATGAAAATCGCCCCGAGTCGCCCCCGAAGTCGTACAAGAACCTTTTTCTAAGTCGGAGCGACTTGCGTCGCTCCTATTAGAACGGTTTTATTCACTAGAATGGGACGCGACTTGTCAGGCGGCTGCGTCGCCTGACGAGTCGCCCCAGTGTGAACCGGGTCTTAAGCTCTTTGTTACACATTTATTCAGCCAAAGATATGACAAAAAGGATGCTTGGTCTTTAGATAAAACTGAGTTTTTTTGTGACACATTTAGAGGCATACATTTTTTTTTTACTGTAAGATCATTAAAGGGTTAAGGAAAAGTTAGAGGAGTGCTGCAACTCAGGCATGGGTCGGTGACCTGGGCTGTTAGGTGTCAGGTCTTATAGAGGGGACAGTGCAAGGTCCCCTGGCACTGTTAGCAGATCACAAGCTGACCATGCTCCCCAGGACCACTGTTCTAATTTTGTGGATCATAAGCGCAAGGGCAAAGTGAGAGACTGCTCACAAAAGTACTCACAATCTCACTGTGAAGCAGGTCATTGATAAGGAAGTAGGGAGCCCAGGTCCTATGAATCGTAGAATGGCTGCAGGTACAAAGGATATTGCAGCATCTGCACAAAACCACAGAGGGACTTGCCCAGGAGCAGAAAAGTGCAGAGGCTGCGGAAGACAAGCCCCTTGAGTACCAAATTTAAAATCTGGCACAGCCCCCATTATCACTACCGGACAGGTGACTGAAATGTGTCACATCTGGTTCCTAGTGAATTAACCCACTAGGAGAGAACCAAAAACCTGGCTGCACCAAGTAGGTTCCCTGTAAAAACAAAGGCCCTACTCACTGCAGCCGAGGTTCAGCAAAGGCCCTTCCTTCTCCTCAGGCACATCAGGTAAGAAAGAGCTGCACTGAAGTCCTGTTACTCTTACGGGTCCCATCCTCCACCTCTAAGCTGTGACTGGACAGTGAAGTGAGAAGCATTAACTGATGAGCCAATTTATCTGTCATTGCACTTTTCTCTGGTCTACATAATATTTGACTTGCAGCAAAACTGATTTGGTTCTTCTGTTTTTTTTTTTGGTGAGATACTCCTAATAGGAAAACATCTAAAAGGGATGAAGGCCCAGCCGCTTTCCTCATTAGTGCTCTGCAGTTGCACAGCTGACTAATAATTATGAAACCACTCCCATTAGACCCACAGAGGAACAAATCATGATTTCTTCAGAATAACAAAAAGGTAGGAATCTGCAACAAAGGTTGTTATAATCCTTGCAATGTACATAGATCACCTGGAGGGGAGTGGTTTTTCTCAACAAAAGTGGAGTTACGCTTTAAGCAAAGGGCAGGCCAGGTTTTAAATGAGGAGTTGTTGAAATCATTATTCAACCAATGAACATTTTTAAATCATTTTCCTGCCAACAGGTGGGTAGCTAACACACAATCAGTGCTTGGCAGGGTTTTATATTATTCTTTGCATTGTTATGTGCAGTAAACCATGGGCACCAATTGCTACTTAAAGAGGAGGTCCGGGAAAAAAATAAGAAATAAAAGACAGCAGCTACACATACTACAGCTGATGGCTTTTAATAAATGGACACTTACCTGTCCTGCAGTCCCTCGATATCGGCACCGAAGCTGATGTTTCCATCAGCTGTCAGGTGCTGCCGCCGCCATTGCGGGTAAGGGAGCCCGGCAGTGTAGCCTTTAGGTGACGACACAGAGATCCACGTCTTGTCAGGGAGAGATCGATGCTGTGTCCCTTGTACATAGGGACACAGATCGGTCACCTCCCCAGTCAGTCCCCTCCCCCTACAGTTAGAATCACTCACTAGGCTACGTATTTAACCCTTTCCTCAACCCTAGTGTTAACCCCTTCCCTGCCAGTCACATTTATACAGTTATCAGTGCATGTTTATAGCACTGTTCACTGTATAAATGTGAATGGCCCCAAAAATGTGTCAAAAGTGTCCGATGTGTCCGCTATAATGTTGCAGTCCCAATAAAAAAAAAATCTCAGATCGCCGCTATTCCTAGTAAAAAAAAAAATCATAATTATGTCCCATATTTTGTAGGCGCTATAACTTTTGCGCAAACCAGTCACTATACGGTTATTACGATTTTTTTTTTTTTACCAAAAATATGTAGAAGAATACGTATCGGTCTAAACTGAGAATTATTATTTTTTTTTAAATGGGATATTTATTATACAGTAGCAAAAAGTAAAAAATATTGTTTTTTTTCTTCAAAATTGACGCTCTTTTTTTTGTTTATAGCGCAAAAAATTTAAAACGCACAGGTGATCAAATACCACCAAAAGAAAGCTCTATTTGTGGGAAAAAAGGACGTCAATTTTGTTTGGGAGCCACGTTGCATGACCGCGCAATTGTCAGTTAAAGCGACGCAGTGCCGGAAGCTGAAATTTCGCCTGGGCAGGAAGGGGGTGTATGTGCACAGTAAGCAAATGGTTAATTCAGCCACTTTTGATAATGACATAGCACACAGTCAATGAGGTGACACCACTTTCTCTTTTACAATTATTACAGCAGTGTCCCTGTTTAAGCCTGCTGATTAGATAGAGAAGGAGCAGCAGCACATTAATGATGTAACCTCTGTGCCCTACCATCCTGTAGTCAAGTTCACAGTGCTAGACTGACCGCACCGGGCAATGTAAAAAAGCTTTGGATAGTCTGCCAGTTTTCCCCATTCACAGCCCGAATTCTACTGTGCAGGGGACTACATAAGGCCAAGGATAGATGTGAAGTATTCATACTATCTGCCTTTAACCAGTTAACAACCGCCCTATAGACGAAATACGTCTACAAGGCGGTTGCTTAACTCTGGGAGGACGTCCTCCCAGAATCGCGCTCCCGCGTGCCCTCTGGGGCGCACACACGGGATAGCGGCGGTTTACCACGTGATCGCTCTGTCCAATGACGGAGCGATCACTTGTAAACAAACCGGCGTCATGTGATGACGCTGGTTCCTCCCTCCCCTCTCTGTACCGAACGGTACAGTGTGAGAGGAGAGGGGAGAGCGTGGATGCAGCAGCAGCTGCTGTGGGCAGGATCTGTGACAAATGCAGTCACAGATCCAGCCATTCATTCTTCCCTGTGCAATACTCTGCAATACCCCCCATACTCTGCAATACCCCATAATACTCTGCAATACCCCACACTACTCTGAAATACCCCACACTACTCTGAAATACCCCACACTACTCTGAAATACCCCACACTACTCTGAAATACCCCACACTACTCTGAAATACCCCACACTACTCTGAAATACCCCACACTACTCTGAAATACCCCACACTACTCTGAAATACCCCACAATACCCTGCAACGTCGCCTATGGGGATTTTTAAGTAGCGAAGTTTGGCGCCATTCCACGAGCGTCTGCAATTTTGAAGGGTGAAATGTTGGGTATCTATGTACTCGGCGTAACTTCATCTGTCACATTTATGCAAAAGAATGAAGAAAAAATACTAAATTTGCTAAATTTTATAACAGAAACAAAAGAAAAATTCATTTTTTTTTTCAGAATTTTCAGTATTTTTTCTCTTATAGCGCAAAAAATAAAAAAACAACCGGTGATTAAATACCACCAAAAGAAAGCTCTATTTGTGTGAAAAAAGGACGAAAATTTCATTTGGGTACAATGTTGTATGACTGAGTAATTGTCATTCAAATTGTGAGAGCACCGAAAGCTGAAAATTGGTCTGGTTTTTAAGTGGGTTTACGTGCCCAGTGATCAAGTGGTTAAAAACACATTCAAGGATTATTTCTAAAAATAAATCCCCAGAATAAAGGGTGTTGTGTGTATGTACCTGAACTTCAGCTTTAATCTCAAAGCTCTCAACGCAATTATATGCATCTTATAAATCAATTAATGTAGCAGTAGCTCAGTAACCAAGCCTCATTTCAGATATCTGTTCCTGGGTAATAGAGTTTACTTTATCATCTCATTCAACTTCGTATCGAAATCTTTGTCCCAAAAGGATTATTTCTGCTCAGAAAATATTTTAGGTTAAGCTTAATTAGCAATAATCAGTCCTAACACTTTATAAAAGGTTTAGTAATTAATACACATGTTTCCCTTTCACTAATTACAAAGAACCTGTCTTTTATATCGGAAGTAAATTGCATGTGAAGGACAACTGGTAAACTTAATTATAGCTATAACCCAGTACCTTACTAGTGGAAGAACTTAATTATATCTATGCACAATGGAATGCAGGGCTTAATGATAACCTTTCATACCAGTACACTAGCTTATGGCACCCTCATGTGGTAACTGTGTTGTGTTTCAAGTTCTTAAATGTGAAAAGCTGCCAAAATAGCGAGAGGTACAGCTAATTTCAATGCCATATACCTGGAATTTAGAGTTAAAAAAAATCCAGCAAAAGAACATGTTGACGATGGATAAACACATAATGGTCTATTCGACCAAACACAGCACAACAAGCATGTGCAAAGTGAAATACAAGATTTTAGTTTACTGTACACAGATGAGTTAGGATACTTTTTTTTTTGGTTGCTAGAGATTGCCGCACTCTGCACGTCATCTCTTTGTCACCTTAATAAATAAGCTCAACAGTTAGTCAACACTGGGATCCAAATAAGATAATGAAAACTAACCTTATATACTTTGCTCCAATTAACATTACCATGCTACTGACTATATAAAAGCCCAAAGGAAGACTAGTGAAGATACTAGCTTCACCTGTAGACATCCAGAAGCAGGGGATTCCAAGTTAGACAGAAGGGGAGAAAATAGAAGAAAAATTGATCATTGGTGTTATGAATCAATTCAAATCAACAGCAGAAACAAATCACAGCCATTAGCAATTGATAGAATGATTGTGCTTTCATTGCATAAGCCAAAGAAGCAGTGCAGACAAACTGTATATACATAGGTAAAGACAGCCATGCAATGTCAGAAACAGATTACAATAGAAGCTGTAGAAAGAGCTCAAGGTGGGTCTGGTTTACAGTCTAGAGGCAAAGTATTTGTGGAAAGTAGGTAGGCATAATCTGCTATCACTAAAGTCTAGAGCTGGGATCTCCAAACTCCGTCCCTCCAGCTGTTGCGGAACCTCACGTCCCATGAGGCACTGTAAAAGTCTGACATTTACAGACATGACTAGGCACAATGGGAATTGTAGTTCCTGAACAACTGAAGGGCCATAGTTCGGAGACACCTGGTCTAGAGGATTCCAGTGATATTTCCACTTCTGGAGTTCTCTACCACCACACCGCTGAGTTTCATTACTCCTGCTGCATTCTGATGTACTATAATGGAATATGACATAAGCAGCAACCCCCCCCCCCCATAATGACTACATTGTATAGCACACCTGGCAGGGATAATGTTTCTGAAACCTCTAAAAGAAACTGGACTGCTGACTAAGACCCCTTTCACATTGGAGCGTTTTTACAGCGTTTTAGCATTAAAATAGCACTGTTAAAACGCTTATAAAACGTTCTCCATGCATCTCAATGGACCCTTTCACACTGAGGCGTTGCGCTGGCGGGGCGTTGAGTAAAGTCCTGCAAGCAGCATCTTTGGAGCAGCTTTTGGGCGCTGAAAAAAAACGCTCCAAAAACGCCCCTCTCCATTGAAATTAATTGAAAGCGCTGTAAAAACGCTTGAACAGCACCTGTAATCCGCTCTGAGCTGTAGAAAAGTCACATGATCTCCCAAAAATGTAAACATGCAAGCAAAAAAAAACAGCATCTACAACAGCAGGACTTAAATTGCCCATGCTTCAAAAACTCTGTTAAAACGCCCGCAGTGTTGTGTTTATTTTACCGCTAGCGCCCTAAAAAACGCGGTAATAGCGCTAAAGACATTTTAGGGCGTTTTTGCAGCGTCTCAGTGTGACAGGGTTTTTAATATAACAGTTTTGGATGGACTAAAGCCAGCCATAGACGATTCAAATCTTGGTCGGTTCAGCAGGGACTGGCCAAGAATGAAACCATCTATGGGAAGGCTGATTGTACCCAAGTGGAACCATCCATAGACTCGGGTACAACCAGCATGCTGGATTTTTACATTATTGCCAGTGATTATAGATGTTGGCAGGGACGTTCCCTTTGCCACCTCCCCCAGCAAGAGATCACAATAGCTCCGAAGGAGGGATTCCCCCATCAACACTGACTGTGCTGATCGGAGAATCTAGTGATTTTCTTACCTGCAACCCATTGTTGCAGGAAAGAAAATCACATCTATGGCTGGCTTAACTGGTTTTTATTGTTTCTCCACTAAACATTTTTTCTCTGGTTACCAGAGAGGCTGGTACAGCCAGTCCTTTGTATATGATTCACATAGGACAAAAGCCTCTTCCTTCTACTGGTTACTGATGAGAGGTCTCCATTGCCTATAAGCTGAAGCTGGCCATACAAGGTATAAAAAGATATGATGGAATTTTCCACACTGACAAATATATTGCCATTTCTGAATGATGTGCACAACCCAACCCAACTGAATGTCCTTGATCCCAGAATTGATCAAGCTTAGACTCCTCTGTAGTGTAAACTACAATTGAGACTGTATACATATGTATACATCAAAAAAGACATCTACTAGTGTGGTTATGGTGAGATCAGAACAGCATATGGCATATGCAGCAACATTTACTGCATAACCACCTGTAAAACCAAAACTGCACTTAGACGCAAGACAATGGAGCTATCTGCAACTCGATGGGAAACTAGTCATATTCTTGTAACTCAGTGAGGGTTATTTACGAAAGGCAAATCCACAAGTACAGTCAAGTACAGTCGCTGTAAATCTGAGGGGTAGATCTGAAATGAGGGGAAGCTCTGCTGATTTTATCATCCAATCATGTGCAAGCTAAAATGCTGTTTTTTTTTTCACTTCCATGTCCCCCTCGGATTTACAATGACTGCACTTTCAAGTGCACTTTGCACTTGTAGTGCAAAGTGGAGTTGTCTTTGGTAAATAACCCCCACTGCATATTCATGTGTGAAGCTGAACTGATTTATTTTTGTACAGTAAGAGTCTGTCATAAATAATGCAATATGACAGTCAATAGTAACAGACTAATTAATTGTAAATTACAGCAGTAATAGGCGGAAGAGTGCAGATAATAAATTGCAGAAACTGTATTTGGATGTGCATACACCAGAGCTCCAGTTCACTTGCACAAGATCAAATCATTCCCTTAAGAGAAAAGAAAGGCTTGATCCGATGAGTCAGCCAATATGCATCTGTTAAAAACAGCTTAAAACCGGACTGCTTAGCGGATCTGAGCTATCATTTCATTTTTTTTGTCTGTACAAACCTTTTGAAGCAATGTGCTGCACTATAGCAACAGTACTCTAGCTGCATTAGTACCGTCAGGAGGTACAAGGGCTTTAGAACTGCTTACTGTCCAATTGTTTTTATGTTTGATTTTAATATGCATCTGACATTCTTTTTATGTTCTTCTAAATTTTCTGTTGAAAGTAAAAGGCCAGCCAGTATTTAAGGGAAGTCATGTAATATAGAACTGCAATTTAGGTTTACTGGTCCTCGACATACTCTGATATTACACACAACCAACAGTAAGGGCTCATTTACACTTGCTTCGGCTTCAACATGCTTTTATGATGTGTTTTTGATGCTTCGGTGATGTTGAAGCTTGGCAGATGCCGTGTGTGTGTATGCATTATATATATATATATATATATATATATATATATATATACATACATACATACACACACACACACACACACACACACACATATACACACACACACACACACACACACACACACACACACACACACACTATATCTATTATATTGCTCAAAAAAATTAAACACTTTTGAATCAGAACTCCTGGGATATTGATCTGGTCAGTTAAGTAGCAGAGGGGGAGGGGTGTATACAGAGCAGGTTGTTAATCAGTTTCAGCTGCTTTGCTGTTAATTGAAATTAACAGGTGCACTAGATGGGCAACAATGAGACGACCTCCAAAACAGGAATGTTTTTTTCAGGTGGAGGTGTCTGACATTTTAATTTCCCTACTCATCTTTTCTGACTGCTATTCACTAGTTTTGCATTTGGCTAGGGTCAGTGTCACTACTGGTAGCACGAGGCTATACTTGGACCCTATAAAGGTTGCACAGGCAGTCCAAATCCTTCAGTATGGCACATCAATACGTGTCATTGCCAGAAGGTTTGCTGTGTCTCCCAGCACAGTCTCAAGAGCATGGAGAAGATTCCAGGAGACAGGCAGTTACTCTAGGAGAGCTGGACAGAGCCGTAGAAGGTCCTTAACCCATCAGCAGGACCTGTATCTGCTCCTTTGTGCAAGGAGGAACCAGGATGAGCACTGCCAGAGCCCTACAAAATGACCTCCAGCAGGCCACTGGTGTGAATGTCTCTGACCAAACAATCACAGAGCAGGTTCACCCTGAGCATATGTGACAGACGTGAAAGGGTCTGGAGAAGCTGCAGAGAACTTTATGCTGCCTGTAACATCGTTCAGCATGACCGTTTTGGTGTTGGGTCAGTGATGGTCTGGGGAGGCATATCCATGAAGGGACGCACAGACCTCTACAGGCTACACAATTGCACCATGACTGCCATTAGGTATCGGGATGAAATCCTTGGACTTATTGTCAGACCCTACGCTGGTGCAGTGGGTCCTGGGTTCCTCCTGGAGCACGACAATGCCCGGCCTGTGTGGCGAGAGCATGCAGCCAGTTCCTGGAGGATGAAGAAATTGATAGCATTGAATGGCCCCCATGCTCACCTGATCTAAATCCAAAAGAACACCTCTGGAACATTGGGCCAAATTCTCAAAAACTCTGTGTAACTTAAATTTCAGCAGTTAAGTTACACTGACTTAAAATTTCTACCTAAGTGCCTGATCGTCAAAGCACTTAGGTAGAAATTACACGCTGTGTAACTTAAGTGCCGCCGTCGTAAGGCGGTCCTCCTCTCCTGGGGGCGTTTAAAATTTAAATGAGGCGCGCTCCCGCGCCGGCCGTACTGCGCATGCGTGTGACGTCATTTTCCCGACGTGCAGCGCGCGAACGTAATTAACGCCGGTCGGCTTTGAGAATTTCGACGGGACACTAAAGTTGCGACGGGTGAAAAAAAAAGACGCGCCGGGAAAACAAATAATTATAAAAAAAAATGTCAGCGTCGCTCAGTATGCATTCCTGAGAGGGAGAACTCCATGCCAATTTTCAAAGAAAAAAACGGCATGGGTTCCCCCCCCAGGAGCATACCAGGCCCTTAGGTCTGGTATGGGTTGTAAGGAGACCCCCCCACGCCGAAAAATTGACGTAGGGGGTCCCCCTACAATCCATACCAGACCCGTATCCAAAGCACGCTACCCGGCCGGCCAGGAATGGGAGTGGGGACGAGCGAGCGTCCCCCCCCCTCCTGAGCCGTGCCAGGCCGCATGCCCTCAACATGGGGGGGTTGGGTGCTCTGGGGCAGGGGGGCGCACTGCGGGCCCCCCCATCCCAGAGCACCCTGTCCCCATGTCGATGAGGACAGGACCTCTTCCCGACAACCCTTGCCATTGGTTGTCGGGGTATGCGGGTGGAGGCTTATCGGAATCTGGGAGTCCCCTTTAATAAGGGGGCCCCCAGATACCGGCCCCCCACCCTAAGTGAATGGATATGGGGTACATCGTACCCCTATCCATTCACCTGGAGGCAAAAAGTAAAATGTAGTAAACACACAACACAAGGCTTTTTAAAATAATTTATTATTCTGCTCCGGATGCCACCCCTGTCTTCGTTATTAGCTCAATTACCAGGGGGGGCTTCTTCTTCCGCTCTCCGGGGGTCTTCTGCTCTCCGGGGGTCTTCTCCGCTCTCCGGGGGGGGCTTCTCCGGACTCCGGGGGGCTTCTTCCATCTTCTCCCCTCTTCCGCTGTTGACTCGGCGAACCCCGGTTCTTCTGCAGCTCTCCGGTGCCTTCTTCTTCAGCGCTGGCTGCCTGCTATGTTTGTGTGTTAGCTCGATTTCAAACAGGCAGCCAGCGCGGTCTTCTGTGGCGTCAGGGTCTTCTCTTCCTTTCTTCCGATGTTGCCTCGTCACCTGTTGTCGCTGTAATGATGGAAGCGCGCCTTGCATCCCATTTATATAGGCATCACCGTCCCATCATGCTCCGGTAGGTACCCACGTGGTGGGTGCACGTGGGTAGGCACCCACCACGTGGGTACCTGCCGGAGCATGATGGGACGGTGATGCCTATATAAATGTGATGCAAGGCGCGCTTCCATCATTGCAGCGACAAGAGGCGACGAGGCAACATCGGAAGAAAGGAAGAGAAGACCCCGACGCCACAGAAGACCGCGCTGGCTGCCTGTTTGAAATCGAGCTAACACACAAACATAGCAGGCAGCCAGCGCTGAAGAAGAAGGCACCGGAGAGCTGCAGAAGAACCGGGGTTCGCCGAGTCAACAGCGGAAGAGGGGAGAAGATGGAAGAAGCCCCCCGGAGTCCGGAGAAGCCCCCCCCGGAGAGTGGAAGAAGACCCCCGGAGAGCGGAAGACCCCCGGAGAGCGGAAGAAGAAGCCCCCCCTGGTAATTGAGCTAATAACGAAGACAGGGGGGGCATCCGGAGCAGAATAATAAAATATTTTAAAAAGCCTTGTGTTGTGTGTTTACTACATTTTACTTTTTGCCTCCAGGTGAATGGATAGGGGTACGATGTACCCCATATCCATTCACTTAGGGTGGGGGGCCGGTATCTGGGGGCCCCCTTATTAAAGGGGACTCCCAGATTCCGATAAGCCCCCGCCCGCATACCCCGACAACCAATGGCAAGGGTTGTCGGGAAGAGGTCCTGTCCTCATCGACATGGGGACAGGGTGCTCTGGGGTGGGGGGGCCCGCAGTGCGCCCCCCTGCCCCAGAGCACCCAACCCCCCCATGTTGAGGGCATGCGGCCTGGCACGGCTCAGGAGGGGGGGGGACGCTCGCTCGTCCCCACTCCCATTCCTGGCCGGCCGGGTAGAGTGCTTTGGATACGGGTCTGGTATGGATTGTAGGGGGACCCCCTACGTCAATTTTTCGGCGTGGGGGGGTCTCCTTACAACCCATACCAGACCTAAGGGCCTGGTATGCTCCTGGGGGGGAACCCATGCCGGTTTTGAATTTAAAAATTGCCGTGGAGTTCTCCCTCAGGAATGCATACCAAATGCCGTCGCTGGAATGGGCCTTTACAAGGTTTGGCTAACTTTCCACATTGTAAAACCAGCCCTAATTTTGCGCCGGCAAATTCGGAACTTAGGCAGAAATCAAAGTGCTGAAATGCTTTGAAAATCTGCTTAAGTCCTCATTTGCATACGCAAAGCTGGATTTCAATGAGAAATGCCCCCAGTGGCGGATGCGGTACTGCATCCTAAAATCTGACCGTGTAAGTGTCTTACACATGTCAGATTTTCTGCCTAACTTTGGAAAAAGCCTTTTGAGAATCGTTTCCAAAGTTAGGCACAGGGATACGCAGGCTGAACAGCAGTTAAGTCTGCGTATCTCTTTTGAGAATTTGGCCCATTATGTTTTGGTCCATCCGGTGCCACCAGGTTGCACCTCAGTGATGCTCTGGTCCAGATCTGGGAGGAAATACCCCAGGACACCATCCGTCATCTCATTAGAAGCATGCCCTGATGTTGTCAGGCATGCATACAAGCACTTGGGGGCCATACAAACTACGGAGGACCATTTTGAGTTGTTGCAATGAAATTTCAGCAAAATGGACTAGCTTGCTGCATAATTTTTTCACTTTGATTTTGGGAGTGTCTTTGAATTCAGCCCTCTGTAGGTGGATAATTTTCATTTCCATCAAATGATGTGCCATTCTTTCATTCCTAACACATTACCCAGTCCAAATCAGTATAGATATCCAGTATGAGATTTTTGCCCTTTGAGATCTGATATGTTTTCAAAGTGTTCCTTTAATTTTTTTGAGGTGTGTGTGTGTGTGTATATATATATATATATATATATATATATATATATATATATATATATATATATATATATATATATATATATATATATATATATATATATATATATATATATATATATATATATATATATATATACATATATATATACACACACACACACATACATACATATATACACACACACACAGTTGTGATCAAAAGTTTGCATACTCTGGCAGAAATTGTGACATTTGGGCATTTATATTGCAAAAATTACTAAATCAGGCCAAAAAACTGCCTTTTATTCAAGGGTAGTGATCACATGAAGCCATTTATTATCACAACGTTTTTTGGCTTCTTTTAATATCATAATGACAACAGAAATCACCCAAATGGCCCTGATCAAAAGTTTACAAAGTTTGTTGCCCAGGGGACTTACGGCCGGGGAGCTGCCATAGACTGCCATGTTAAACGGTCATTTCTCTGGTAACTTTGGGGACCCGGTACTGGCCGGCCGGTGGTCTCCTGGACCCCAAACTTGGCACACATGTAGCCCCAGTTCTCCTCTACAAGTGTATGGGCACAATGAGGCATGGACATGGACACAACGAGGCACAGTGAGGCATGCAGATGGACACCCTAGGTTTAGACTCGAGTTAATACGATTTCCCAGTGTTTTGTGGTAAAATTAGGTGCCTTGGCTTATACTCGAGTATATGCGGTACATAAAGATGCAGTCTCCAAATTGGCCTGAATTTTTCAAAAAAAGTTCAAAACACTGTTAGGGCTAGTTTACACTTGCTTCAAAACAAGGCTTCGGGCACGCTTTGTTAAAGCTCTCTGAATGCCAGTCAAAGCCCATGTCACTAAATAAAATAGTTTGCTTACAGTCCTATTTACACCTTGCTTTTGCTTCAAAAATTATACCCCATGTCGCTTTAGTGGTGCTTCAAAGAGTCTTAAAATCCTCCATAGAAGTCTATGATAAAACTCGCTTGAAGCCCCACTGAAACATCATCAAAGCAGCACCAAAGCATCAAAAACACATCAAATAAGCGCGTTGAAGCGGTAGGCGCTTTAATGTGTGTTGAACCCGAAGCAAGTGTAAATGAGCCTTCAGCAGAAACCAAAAAAAAGGGGGGGGGGGGGAGACACGGAAGGTAGCCTTTCTGGTAAATCAGCTGGGGCTGTGGCAGCCAAGGATGATGTCACTACCGGCCCTGCCCATGTGGGGACCCATGGGCTTGGTAAGCAGATGGAATGCAAACACTGACTTGGAATGTTGCTATGACAACGCATTTCATGTGCTTATGCTTTTTCAAGTCATGTCACCAGGACACCATCTTCCATGTCTCCACCTGCGGCTCTATCTGCAAGCCCGTTTTCAGAAGCCAGGACCCTATCACAGTGGAATCTATCCTTACACTCCTCCAGCATCGGAGTCTCGTTTTCAGGCTAGATGTTTCTTCCACTGGCCAAGGATTTCTAAAATACCATCTCCACTTGGCGTTTAGCACATGTAAGCACTACTAACCGTTCCTATAACAATTTTGGGGCTTGCTTTTTTACCCAAGGTCTTTCTCCCCTTTTTTTTTTTTGCCAACAGTGTTTTGGTCTGTTTTAGGCCAATTCAGGCCAATTTGGAAACTGCATTTTTATGTATTGAATTTTTATGGCACTTAATACATTTCCGGTGTTCAGTTTTATCAATATGGATTAGTCTCATATTTGTATGGATCATTTCAAGCCACAGATATTGATACAATGAAAGTCATAAGCGCTTACATTAGAGATCCAAATTGTTTGTGCTTGCACTTACTGTATTTATTGGCGTATAACACTCACTTTTTTACCCTGAAAATAGAGGGTAAACTGTGCCTGCGTGTTATACACAGGGGGCTGTGCAAAGTTTTATTCCTGAAACTTCCCTCTTAAAGTTAGGGTGCGTGTTATACGCCTGTGCGTGTTATACGCCGATAAATACGGTAATTTTTTTTTATACCAAGTGATATTATGCAAACATGCGTTGTATATAATGACATGCGTTGTACACGTGGCTAGGAATTTGTTCACTTTTTGTTTGGCTTAGTGTTTCAGTATTTTTTATTGTTAATATTGTACGTTATATAGATTGGAGTGCTTCACAGTTTTTTCAATCATTATTGAATCATTGTTGTTTGATGTTGGTTTGGCAGTACTTTTTTGTTTTTAAGTAATAGTTTTTTGCAGTAGTTACAGAAAAATGAGTGCTATGCAAAAGTGCCTATCATTCAACTAATTACTCCAATCTGGATATTTTATCACAATATTTGACAGATAGAAAGTTAGAATCAGCAAGAACTGCAGAACTTTAGATTAGGGTAAATGGGACTGGGACTTGAACTGAACCCTGATGCATACTGGTCTATTCTTATGTATGGGAACAATTTTCCCTGCAATTGCCAGCTTAGTACTACTGCTGGTACCAGGCACAGAACACACACAGGCCACAGTGATCCTCAGTGGAGCTCATACTAACACATAAACTCTGACAGACAGACATCCAGGGCAGGACTGTAAGGCTGCTAGTCAGAGCCTTATGCCGCGTACACACGGTCGTTTTTCGGCATGAAAAAAAAAAAAGACGTTTTTCCAACTTCATCATTAAAAACGACGTTGCCCACACACCATCGTTTTTAAAAAATGATGAACAAAGCTCGGTGATGTACAACACGTACGACGGCACTCTGAAGGGGAAGTTCTATTCGCCTTTGAGCTGCTTTTAGCCGATTCCTTGTTAGTAAAAGACGATTCGCGCTTTTTTGTCTGTTACAGCGTGATAAATATGCTTACTCCATTATGAACGGTAGTTTTACCAGAATGAGCGCTCTCGTCTCATAACTCGCTTCTGGGCATGAGCGGGTTTAAAACGTCGTTTTAGCCCACACACGATCATTTTTTACAACCCGAAAAACGACGTTAAAAAATGCAGCATGTTCGAATTTTATTTTTTGTCGTTTTTCAGAAGCCGAAAAACGATGTGAAGCCCACACACGATGATTTTAAATGACGTTTTTAAAAACGTCGTTTTTTTTCATGCCGAAAAACGACCGTGTTTTACGCGGCATTAGACTTAGGTCTCCTTTCTCCAATATTTACCATATACAATATTTTAATTCTAAACAATATAAAAAATTCTCACTTACAGATACCAGTGATGTTATAGTCTACAAAATGAAGATATTTTGCTTGATATCGCTTGCAAAAGGGTAAAATCAACCGCTCCCCATTAATCTGGAACTTAAAAATGTGAACTATTCATGCTGTGAAATAGTGCTGGGATCTCAGCATATGCAAGTAGTGCAGGAACTTTTCACATATAGATATTTCAAAGGTTGTGTCTGTGCACATCTCTCTCCATAAAGAGATGGCACATGTCTGCAGCACCACAAAGGGTGGATGTATGTGGAAGATGCTAGTCTAATACAATGGAGCCTTGGATTATGAGTATAATCTGTTTCAGGACAATGCTTGTAATCCAAAGCACTCGCATATCAAAGCGAGTTTCCCCATAGGAGTCAATGGAACCGAAAGATAATTCGTTCCACATTGACTTCTATTGCATGCACGTGGCCAGAGGAGGGGGGGCACCGACGAGACTCTGACGTTTCCGAGTATTTCCGAACAGCTCCAATCGGCTCATAGCGTTACAGGCGCCCCCGCACCTCTGGCTAAATGTGGTACTGCACACCGTAGAGGCTTGAATCCTGCTCCTTTAACGAGACAACACTCACAAACTGAGTCAGGATTTAAAAATAAAAATAAATGGCAGCCCGTATTGTGAAACGCCTGCTAAACGCGATATTCGCAATCCAAGGTTCCACTGTACAGCACAAAAATGGCAAATAGACTGTGCACTTTGCATTTGCACTTATTCCCCCCTTAGAGCTTGGTAAATTGCGTATCCTTTACAAAGTGAAGCTTCACCACATCAAGTGCAAAAAAAATTTAAAACAGCATTTTTGCCTGCACGTGATTGGATGGTGGAAATCAGCAGTGTCACCACATTCACTAAGCTCTGGGGTAAATGAGTGCAACTGTACTTGCAAAGTGTACAGTCCATTTGCCTTTAGTAAATCAACCCCACTGTACTTTAAATTGCCATTATTCACTACAGGAAAAAACACTTTAATATTTATTTAAACATCGACTGGTATATAAGAACAACTTGAAGATGAGCTTTTTTTCTTGATGGACACTGACACCAGACACCATCCTTAGAGACTCTTATGCAAGACATAGGCAAGATGGAATATAAGAAACTAGTACATAATGACCAGCAACAAACCACGGTTAATGCTTCATAAGCCAAGAAATATATATTACTAATCATACATGGATGACCTAAAATAAAAATGTACCTTTTCCATTGGTTGTAGGTTCTGAGCTTTCCCAATCCATTGATTTCTTAACTGCCTTTTTCCATCGAGCATAGCGATATTCACTTTCTGAAAGAGAACATTTAGAGAGATCATTAGGAGTTTTGTTGGTATTCTTGCAAAGACAGCAAAAACCGTCTGGGCTCTTCACCTTCTGGATTAATCTGTGGCTCAAAGCGTTCACAAGTCACTGCAGTCAAGTCACTGGGGTCAAGACTCCAGACACCCACTCCTTCAGCTGCTCCTGCAGCCATGGCAGCTCCTAATGCGGTTGTTTCAGGCATTGAAGGTTTTACTAAGAAATAAAAAAAAAAGGGTCACTCTCACATCATATATACTTACAGACAGTGAGAACCGCTTTTGTTCTGCATTCTTAAGACTTCTATGAAAAAATGACACTTTTAAAGCGGAGACATAGGGACATGAATATTTAATATAAGGCAAGTATACTGCTAAATTCTACAAAAATCTCTGTCCACAAAGCTGTCTGACCGCAGAATAGAATATTAAGCTGGGCTTTAAAATAGAGATTTATAGCCAGATTCACAAAGAGATACGCCGACGTAACTAGGAATCTAAGCCGTCGTAAGTTTAAGTGTATGCTCAAACTGAGATACACTTAAACCTAGCCAAGATACGACGGCCTGCGGCGTCGTATCTTAGGGTGCAATTTTTCTGCTGGCCGCTAGGTGGCGCTTCCGTTGAGTTCGGCGTAGAATATGTAAATGACAAGATACGCCGATTCACGAACGTACGTGCGCCCGTCGCAGTAAAGATACGCCGTTTACATAAGGCGTTTTCCGGCGTAAAGTTAGTCAAACAAATAGCTGGCCTAGTCAATGTTAAGTTTGGCCGTCGATCCAGCGCCGAAATTTGCAATTGTTACGTCGTTTGCGTAAGTCGTCCGTGAATGGGGCTGGACGTAATTTACGTTCACGTCAAAACCAATACGTCCTTGCGGCGTACTTTGGATCAATGCACACTGGGATATGTACACGGACGGCGCATGCACGTCAATCACGTCGGGTCACCAATCATTTACATAAAGCACACCCCCCCATCCTCATTTGAATTAGGCGCGCTTACCCCGGCCCCATTTACGCCAAGCCGCCGTAACTTAGGAGGCAAGTGCTTTGTGAATACAGCACTCGCCTCTCTGACTTAAGGCGGCGTAGTGTAAATACGATACGCTACGCCACCTCAAAGATGCGTCGCCCTACCTGAATCCAGCTATTAGTGAGTAAACACATCTTAACTCTTCTCCTGCTCCCTCCATCAAATCTGAAGTATAGCTGGCTTTCTATTCATAATGTATGGACATTATTGGGAGATACAACACAATAGCCATACTCTAACCACTTAGTAACAAATACTGTATGCATCTGACTTTCCCAGACCTCATGGCTCAGCTTCACTAACTGCCATGTCCAGTGACAGTGCCCTTACCGGCCACTGTGTCAGTCAGAATGGATATTGAAATCAGAGTTGGCAAACTTTAGCTTGAGGTCAGGCTCCAGTAACAAAGTGACTGTTGATAAAATGAATAGGCATCATGTGGTGTCTGCTTTTACTTTATATAATAAATAAGTACAAGCAACCCATCTCTTTTTTTTTTTTTTTTTAAGAGAAGACGGAGGCTTTCAGCCGTTGGGCTGAAGGGAAGTGT
The DNA here is from genome assembly GCF_905171775.1 of Rana temporaria. Taxonomy (NCBI): domain Eukaryota; kingdom Metazoa; phylum Chordata; class Amphibia; order Anura; family Ranidae; genus Rana; species Rana temporaria. The sequence continues at coordinate 222,300,116 of NC_053490.1, read as the reverse complement.
ATACTTAGCAAGAATCTCTGTAAAAGATTGCAGCTGAAACTTCAGAGCTTGTGAGGCTTCAGAGCAGGGGAAGGGACACACCCAGCTTTCTGTGCTAACCTCTCTTATGGACCAACAAATGTAAAGAAGCGTCCAACATGACATATGCAGAGTGGCTGCAATGTTTGGGGGAGGCTGCAATGCCTGACAGGGCCCCTCAAGTCTCTCAGGGGAGGATGGTATGATGCTACCCCTGAACCTGTTTTACAGGGAGACATAGTCCAATGCCAAATCAGAGGTACAAACAATGCATATACTACTGTGGTAGTTTAGCAATCTACATAAAATATGCAACCAATCACAGTTTCATGCCGAGTAGGTGTCCAGGAGTGCCTAAATCCAACCACATAGAGAAGCTTACTTATGGCAGAGCTTGCAGCGGAACAAGTGAGCTGTCCGAGGAGGAGCTGACACTATTCTTGGAGCATGGTGAGTGAAAACTCAACTCTTTACTCCCTCTAGTGGTGGATACAGACAAGACATTCCACTCAAAAGGAAAATCCTTAAGATACTTGCTTAGGACCTTTCCCAGGCTTACCTTATCCCCGCCGCAGGTCTGCTGAAGACCAGACAGAACCAATCTTCACCCATCATGGCGGGTATGTTGTGCCAACCTTCAGGGATATGGGTTCCTTGGGCCTTGTAAAAGACTCTGCCAGGACTTTTGCACATTTTATAGCAAAAGTTCTGGACCCTAAAGCCCAGTCCTCCAAAAAGAGACATTACAGGCAACACCTCGGCTCCCATGAGGCCCGGATGCCATCCAGTTTTGGCGTAATTATTAGGCGTCTTGGATGGATCCGAAAGTGTAGCTCTTTAACCCCAGGAGGGTTTCTTAGTAGAGCTTTTCCTTAGCACACCTTGTTCGTGACCAACACCTTAGACACTGGCAAAAAAACTGATGAACTCCCAGTATGGCAGGGGTTATATAGGGAGGAAACTTCCTGTCTAATTGATTACACCAGTGTCCAGCACCTGACGGTGGATATAACCCATTATGCAATGATTAAACCTCTGTGTCCCTTCATGTACGATAAATATATTTTTCCCAGTATCATATTGTTTATTTATATGTTATTCATATTTCTGATAACGTACTAAAAAAAAAAAAAAAAATCAAGCAAAAAGTTTTTTTTTTTTTTTAAACCTACTCCTCCTAGATCCCTTTGAAACTCAGATGTATCAATAATTACATTTAGTATGATATGCATAAAAGTAATACTAAAACACATTCCCCTCTTCTACTACCATCACCGCTGATTACCAACCTAATTGAATGAGAAGGCAAGTAGTAATAAATAAATACATAAACAGAGCACAAACATTGAACTGCTTACCCACAGGAATACATAGGATATCGGCCTGTAATTGCATAAGGATCTTATTGTTAGTCATGCCCCCATCAACTTGTAGCTGGCTTAGAGGAATTCCAGTGTCTTGGTTCATTGCATCTAGAATCTGATATGAAACAATAAAATAGGGGTTGCTGAGTCTAAAGAAGAACTACTGCTTTAGTTAGAACTTAGTTGTGTAATTTAAAAGCAGTTTCTGCATTTTGTTCACATTAAAACTCTTAAAATAATATGCTATTTGGACTTAATGGGGGGAGATTTACTAATACTGGAGCACTCCGAATCTGTTGAAGCTGTGCATGGTACTCAATCAACTTCTAATCTCAGCTTGTTTAGTTAAAGAATATGTAAACCCAAAATGTTATATTCCCCCGATATGTGCCTGCTGTACGATGTACTTGTATGAGAAAGTATCCTGTTCTCTTTCTATTGCTTTCTTTGTGTGAAATCCCTGGGGTTCCTGCCAGCCCCTCTGTTTTCCTTTTAAATACTGACCACACTAAGCAGGAGAACACACCAAGATTGGTTCTCTAGCTGTGCTGGGAACTCAGTCTGCTCTCCTCCAATGATCAGACTTTTCCGGACACACCCCCCTTGCACAACGTTTCACTGGGAAGATCAGCGTCCTGCTGTTTCTCCTGGCCCAGATCGTATGCAGCTGAGAACAGAGGTTTTGTGATCACTTTTTAATAAAGGGGAAAAAAGGTATTTATGTTTTTTTTTTTTTTTTTATATCTATACACAAATGTTTTGCCTTTCATTTCTATTTTAACCACTTAACGCCCGCCGCACGACTATTTATGTCCGCAAAATGGCACGGACAGGCAGATGGGTGTATATATACGTCCTTGCCTTCTAGCGGGCGGGGGGTCCGATCGAGACCCCCCCCCGCTGCGTGCGGCTTACCTCGGGGAGCGATCCGGGACGATGGCGCGGCTATTCGTTTATAGCCGCTCCATCGCGATCTCTCCCCGGAGCTGAAGAACGGGGAGAGCCGTATGTAAACACGGCTTTCCCGTGCTTCACTGTGGCGGCTGCATCGATCGAGTGATCCCTTTTATAGGGAGACTCGGTCGATGACATCAGTCCTACAGCCACACCCCCCCTACAGTTGTAAACACACACTAGGTGAACCCTAACTCCTACAGCGCCCCCTGTGGTTAACTCCCAAACTGAAACTGTCATTTTCACAATAAACAATGCAATTTAAATGCATTTTTTGCTGTGAAAATGACAATGGTCCCAAAAATGTGTCAAAATTGTCCGAAGTGTCCGCCATAATGTCGCAGTCATGAAAAAAATCGCTGATCGCCGCCAATAGTAGTAAAAAATTTTTTTTTTATAAAAATGCAATAAAACTATCCCCTATTTTGTAAACGCTATAAATTTTGCGCAAACCAATCGATAAACACTTATTGCGATTTTTTTTATCAAAAATAGGTAGAAGAATACGTATCGGCCTAAACTGAGGAAAACATTTTTTTTTTATATATATATGTTTTTGGGGGATATTTATTACAGCAAAAAGTAAAAAATATTGCATTTTTTTCAAAATTGTCGCTCTATTTTTGTTTATAGCGCAAAAAATTAAAACCGCAGAGGTGATCAAATACCACCAAAAGAAAGCTCTATTTGTGGGGAAAAAAGGACGCCAATTTTGTTTGGGAGCCACGTCGCACGATGCGCAATTGTCTGTTAAAGCGACGCAGTGCCGAATCGCAAAACCTGGCCTGGGCATTTAGCTGCCTAAAGGTCCGGGGCTTAAGTGGTTAAATGGAATGGTTTCTTTTACAAGGTGATTGTTTATAAATTGCTTTAAGCTTTCCTCTTTTCCACTTTATGCTCCCCCCTCTCTTTTCCCTTCATTCTATTCTGTTTTTGTGTGTTAGTTTTATGTTCAGACCCACATTTGCAACTTATATATATTCTCTTCATATCATTTTAGTCCGTCTATTAATCATAGCCTCCCGTGTTCTCCCGGGGGGGGGGGGGGGGATCACCCAGCATAGGGTGTCTCTATTGCTGTCTGATGCCCCAATGGGCCTCCATTTGGTGAGTCACACTGGCCTATTAATACTCCAAAAATAAATGTCATACTGGTAGCTACACTACAATATTATTTTTAACTGTTTTTTTTACATTGTAATTATGAGTACTGTATCTCTTTATAAATGTGTGTGGTTGACTTCTTCTGAAACATGTAGCAGACCAAGTCTGAACCTGCATCTTTGTGTTCCTACACACCAGTGAGGCTCTATAGTCTCCAAGTGTAAAAACTTAACGGAATTATACACAACAACCATACCTTTGTTCTGTTGTTGCTTACGTTTTTCAGTAATTTTTCCAATAAATGTATATTCTTTATATAAATATTTTGTACAATTTCTGGGTACCGAGATAGTCCTCAACACCATTGGCGTCATAGGGCAACATTTTGGAGTAGCCCTCGACAATTCCTCCCCCTTTCCTCACTTTAAGCTTTGACAAGACTACCTGGAAGCTGATTGGTTTCTATGCAGAGCTGCACCAGCAAATCCTGCCTTAACCACTTAAAGACCTTAGGTGTTTTTCAGATTTGGTGTTTGCAAGACTAAAACAGTTTTTTCTGCTAGAAAATTACTTAAAACCCCCAAACATTATATATATTTTTTTCGAAACGCCCTAGAGAATAAAATAGTGGTTATTGCAATACTTTTTGTCACACCCTATTTGCGCAGCGGTCTTACAAGCGCACTTTTTTGGGGAAAAATTCACTTTTTTGAATTAAAAAATAAGACAACAATAAATTTGGCCCAATTTTTTTATATATTGTGAAAGATAATGTTATGCCGAGTAAAATGATACCCAACATGTCACGCTTAAAAATTGCGCCCACTCGTGGCATGGCGTCAAACTTTTACCCTTAAAAAGCTCTAGGGCTAGAATTATTGCTCTCGCTCTAACGATCGCGGCGATACCTCACTTGTGTGATTTGAACACCGTTTTCATATGTGGGCGCTACTCGCGTATGCGTTCGCTTCTGCGCGCGAGCTCGTCGGGACGGGGCGATTTAAAAAAATGTTTTTTTTTGTTTTCTTATTTATTTTTATTTATTGTATTACTTTTTACATTGAAATAAAAAAAAAATTGATCACTTTTATTCCTATTATAAGGAATGTAAACATCCCTTGTAATAGAAAAAAGCATGACAGGTCCTCTTAAATATGAGATCTGGGGTCAAAAAGACCTCCGATCTCATATTTAGACTTAAATGCAAGAAAAAAAAAAAAAATTGAAACTGTCATTTTTTCAAATGACAAAAAAAAAAAATGTCTCTTTAAGACGCTGGGCGGGACTGACGTTTTGACGTCACTTCCGCCCAGCAAAGCTATGAGGACGGGTGGGGGCCATCTTGCCCTCACTCAAGTCCTCACCACTCAGGCTGCAGCATCCGATCTCCTCCGCCGCTACCGACGGCTCCGGTAAGCGGCGGAGGGCGCGGAAGAGCGGCGGGAGGGCCCTCTCCCGCCACCGATAACGGCGATCTCGCAGCGAATCCGCCGCAGAGACCGCCGTTATCGTTTACATGGCCGCCCGCTGAAAAGATGGATATCTCAGTTGTGGCAGCAGCTGCTGCCGTTACTGAGATATCCATCTTTAAAAAGAGGACGTACATTTACAATACGCGGGTCGGCAAGTGGTTAAAGGGTCACTAAAGGAAAAACATTTTTTTGCTGAAATGACTGTTTACAGGGTATAGAGATATAAAAGTTAACTGATTCCTTTTAAAAATGATTAAAAATAGATTAAATTCAATCATATAATGTGCCTCTAGTTTCACTTTCGGTTTTAAAGGTACATACATGAAGTTCCGGGTGAGAGGTGAGTCAGGAAGACTCACAGAACAAAAACAAACAAATCCAGGGCAGTGTTTTGTTTTTAAAATGAATCTGATTGGTTTGGGGAGTTTTAGACACACAGTAATGACAGCTTAGACCACCGTGAAAAGCTCCCAGTACGATGGTTATAAGGAAACAGGCAACCAGGAAGTGTGGAGATCACAGCAGAATTACAGCTACTTCAAAGCAAAAACGAACAATAAGGACATGAAACCAGTACTGCAGTAAGGTAAAGGAAGCTATTTAGTTAAAAAAAAATTCCTTTAGTGACCCTTAACGAAGATATACAAGAAACCTCTCACTCCAGCTGCTTACTCAAGTATTGGCTTATTATAGTAGCCTTCCTCAAGTAGTGGCTCTCCCAGCTGTGATCTTCTTTAGCAAGGGCTGTACAACTGCAGGAATTTATTATAGACTTGAGTTGTCTCCCAAAACTAGAGAAACTTGGTAGATGGCCCTGTACAATTCTGTGTGGTACAGCCAGTGTTGAAGAGGACTGCAGATGGATGATCAGAACAAACCCACAGCTTGGGGTAGATTATAGGTATAGTATAGGTCAGTACAACTAGAGATAATAGATTAATGTACATTCACAACAGCAACTCTGCTGCTAGATTTAAAAAAATCTAAACTTGTAGAGCTAAAAGAATCCTTAGCATCCAACATACGTTAAGGTGTATGTGATGCCTCGTCCCCTGCACTAAGTAATCATATTTTATTTTATTTTTTGCAGGTTGCGCTTTTCTAAATCCTATCAACAGAGTCACTTTAAGTGCGTTTACGGTTTACTTGCCAAAGAATCTCATTTAAGTTTAACCAAGAAGAAGCAATGTAAAACTACCTGGCTGTGCAGTGTGGAAGATATGTGAAAATTATAAGACTGCAAATCCTTTATACAAACATAAAATTAAAAATCCTTAGACACAACAAATTAGTATTTCAACTTTGTATTTATCTATCTGACTGGAGTTGAATCTTAACAAATAATTACAAATTAGAAGTAATGGAGCAAATAAAAAAAATAAAAAAGGAGTATTCACAGCAATCTAAGGGGGAAGGGATCCGCTTTCTGGCTGCACAGCTATAGCATATTACAGTATAGATTGGAAAATGCTCTTTTACATAATATTTACCCAGTTGCAGGATCAATTCTATTAAATTATTTAATGCTTGCAATATTAATAAATGTTGAATCATTATTGATATGATTTATATGCTACCATAATGCTAGGTCACTAGGGATTTTTTATTTATTTTTTGCAAATTCTTTTTTGTTTGTTTGTTACAGCCAATGATTCCCTTTTCATCCCACACATGGAAATGAAATCATAAAACAACTACAAGTAATTGCCTTGGCATTAGATTTGGCTTCTACAGAATTAGCCGTAATTACGCAAGTTTAATAAATGTATGTAAATAGGCATATTGTAACAAAATAGCACAACGATCCTACGGTGAGGTTACCAATGTGTACAATGAGGCGAAAGGAGCAACAGATGATTTTTACTATTTACGGTCAGTGGGGCACATCAACTAAAATTTACAATAAGTAATGTAAATCTTGGGTATGGAACCTTTTGGATACCTGCATACAGTAACAGATTAATAAAAAGCTTATACTCGGACCTCACGCAAGCAGTCTTTAAAGAATAAGTTCACCTTTTGTAATATGTTACACCCATATGTTATAAATCCACGGACCCCCGCAGGCCCCCGGCTCCTTGTGGCGACAGGGGATCTTCTTCCCCCACTCTGTCACTCCTTGCAAAGAACGTGGACGTGCGAGGCTCTGCCTGCCCAGATGCCTCACTCAATCACAGAATTCTGTGAATTTCTGTGAATAGAAAGCTACATGGTCCGGCAGCCTTTGCAGCTGTTGGCTTGTAGTTCTCAATTGACTACCACTGCGCTAATGAGCGCTGTGGTAGTTCATTGATGCTTCCTGTTGGTGTGTAACTACTCGGCGTATGATGTATGGCTAGACCGCTTACACGCAGAGTCTGCAAGAGCCCTACATTGCACCCCAATCTGCTGATCGGGAGTGCAATACTTTCCAGGCTCTCAATAAAGAATATTTAAATATAATAAACGCACATTTAATTTTTTTTTTTAAAGGTGATCTTACCCTTTAAGTATTCAAGGTAATGGGGAGCTAGAGGTCCTCAGCCAGTGTTCCCAGAGTCTCTCAAAAGGAGGAAGCCATTTTTGAGCAATTGGAATTTTGTGGTAAGAAAAAGTTATTTTGCCCATACCAGAGATTTTGCCTGGAGAGTGAAGTTGACTGTATTAAACACCCTTTTCCCCCAAAAAATGGCCCTCCTCATATCCCCCACTTGGGGACGCTGGCCTTCGGGTCCCCCTCCTATAAGTACTGCCATCTCTGAACTATATAGGCTGGTTTTAACCCTAAAGCTGTGTGCCACTGTCCCTGGTGGAAGTCTGACTTTTACATTACATTATTCATTTAGTAAACTCTTGAAAAAAGACAAAAAAAAAAAAAGATACATTGCATTCAGTGATACTTTACAGATAGACTCAAACAGAGGCTTGCATATACAAATAGTGACAGAACCTCTAAATGCTTATATCTTTAAAAGCATTGTGTATTTTGTCTCATATGTTCTCTCAATGTTAATAAAGCAATAACAGATGTGCTTCTCACCTTCTCAGATACATATAACATCCTGGAAAACGACCAATTGATTTATTGGGGAATTGCCCAAACAACTGTGGCCTTTGTACTTGCCGATTTCCCCCAACAATTGAATGAGTCATGACTTGTGCATCATATCCTAGTGTGCTCCATCTACATTTTATATATTTTATTTTAGAGGTTTGGTCTGGTACATAAGCTGTGCACCGCCTAGCTGGTATAGCAAATGCCACCACCGTATTTTATCTCCATCTTTACCCTGGTACTGTCTGCGCTGGAATCTAGTTCCAGGCAGGGGTCAAGTCCTGGGGAAAAAAGTGTGGGAACTCCCACCCAAGATCCACTCCCCCACCAAAAAATATAAAAATAATACGCAGGTCTGCCGCGAGTTATGGCGGCATTAATAAGAACTTTAAGCAAGTTCTTCCTAAATCCTGCGATAACTCGTGGCAGACCTCCGCAATGTCTCCTGGGAACAATGACAAAAGCTCTCAGGAGACATTGTGGCATCAAGGAAGTGACGGAATACCCGCACACTACCCGATGAATCCATATACAGGAAGCGGCCAGTAACATAAAGGATTACTAAGGTTCGCCTGCCCCTGACAGTGACTCGAGCTGGGTATCACCGCTTAGTGAAGGATTGGCTCGGGCGGCTCAGCTGCTCTAGTCCTGCAAAGGGAACTGCGTTCCTGCTGTGAAAAAAGTGCAGGGACTCCGTTCCCACGCGTTCCCGCAGGACTTGAGCCCTGGTTCCATGTCATTGTCAGTCCTGAAGCCCAGCCAGATAGCCAGGGAACAAGCATTTTTAAAATGAAAGGTCAGTGATGGAAGCTGATGTATTTCGTATAGCAGCGGTATTCTTTTTGCAACATATGCTACACAAGGTACTATTATTATTTAATATTGAAGGGTGCTATCATCACTGTTCATTTAATTATTAGATGTAGGTAAACCTCTAATATCCAGTTATGCAATCATTAACAAAAAATTAGATGACATGAAGGAAAATCTAGATCCATATGCTGACCTCCAGCTAGCCAACTTCAGTTGTAAATGTATGAATATGCCACCCAGGAACATGAATGCCATTTCAACTGAGAAATCAGCAAAATAATCATGAAAGGGGCTCAGATTATAATGTGCAGGCAGAGGTTACGTCAAGGCCAATATACTTACAAGAATGTACAGTAAAGAAGGAAACTGCATTTTTTCAGTCAAGAAGGCAGAAGTTGCTGTGGGGTTATATTTGAAAACCTCTTACAGACTTAATTATTTAAGACAAGACGCATACAAGAGTTTTCAAATCTGGAATTACTCGAGCCAGGAATTGCTGACAAATATGTAGTATAGGCGCCGGTTTCAGTGAAAAATAATACAAGCATCTGAAAGTGACACATTACACAGGCGTAAGCAATAAAGAGTTGCAAAGCATATTTAATAATGTGCTAAGGGGAAGCAACCCACAGAATATCAATTTATAGCAGCTAACCAGATCTAGTTTGCTGCAGGCAGGTCAGTGAAAAATGAATGGACACTGTCTGCTACCAGTTACTGTACTTTGTTGCTTGGTTTAATTTGTTTCCAAAAAATGGTAAAATAAAAATAGCAGGAGACAAATGACAGTCTAAAATGTTCACGTATCTGTAGCAATATTCTAAAGTAAAAGCTTGCTCACCTCTCTGGTCTGAAAACAAACAGCTTCAAGAGCAGCAAATGCTATGTGGTTCTTATTCGTGAACTGAGTGAGACCGCAGATTATTCTATACACATGGAAACAAAAACAGACAGACAATCAGGTAAAGCATTGTAAACAAAGGATGCCCCATAGACATTAAAGGATGGTTGCACATACAGAAACAATCTGACAAACACTCCATAAACTTGTATGTTGATGTTGGATGAGCATACAGGCTTAGATCAGTGCAGAGGGGAGGTAGAGGACACGGCTTATCCCTGGCGTAAGTACTTTTTATTATCATTTTGGATAAGAGTAAGAGAGGGTTGTTACCCCTGTAAGGTTTATTTTTGCCTATTGTGGAGATTTCACTTCACTTCCTGCCCCATTGCCAAAACAAAGTGTGAGGAAATCCCTCCAAATTATGGAAATCTCTTAGGGCCTCCCAGTTCACAAGAGCTTGTGTCCCCCCATTGGACAATGTTCCCTCTATTATTTTTCTGGAGACGACCCAAAATGTGGGATTTTCTCTTACTTTCACTTTCAATGATAAACAGGACAAATAAAGAGGATGAATCTCCCTAATGGAAGCACAGACAGCAAAAAAAAATAAAAAATAACAGGTATTCTAATCCGTCTCCCCTCTACCCAAAACTAAAATATATAAATACATTTTTCTTTAGTTATACTTTAACCACTTCTTGTCTGCGCTATAGCTCTACAGTGTGGTTGTCCAGTTCTGAAAAGGCACAGCTGATCACAGATCTGGGAGGGCACAGCTGATCACAGATCTGGGAGGGCACAGCTGATCACAGATCTGGGAGGGCACAGCTGATCACAGATCTAGGAGGGCACAGCTAATCACAGATCTGGGAGGGGGCACAGCTGATCACAGATCTGGGAGGGCACAGCTAATCACAGATCTGGGAGGGAACAGCTAATCACAGATCTGGGAGGGGGCACAGCTAATCACAGATCTGGGAGGGGGCACAGCTAATCACAGATCTGGGAGGGGGCACAGCTAATCACAGATCTGGGAGGGCACAGCTAATCACAGATCTGGGAGGGCACAGCTAATCACAGATCTGGGAGGGCACAGCTAATCACAGATCTGGGAGGGCACAGCTAATCACAGATCTGGGAGGGCACAGCTAATCACAGATCTGGGAGGGCACAGCTAATCACAGATCTGGGAGGGCACAGCTAATCACAGATCTGGGAGGGCACAGCTAATCACAGATCTGGGAGGGCACAGCTAATCACAGATCTGGGAGGGCACAGCTAATCACAGATCTGGGAGAGCACAGCTAATCACAGATCTGGGAGAGCACAGCTAATCACAGATCTGGGAGGGCACAGCTAATCACAGATCTAGGAGGGCACAGCTAATCACAGATCTAGGAGGGCACAGCTAATCACAGATCTGGGAGGGCACAGCTAATCACAGATCTGGGAGGGCACAGCTAATCACAGATCTGGGAGGGCACAGCTAATCACAGATCTGGGAGGGCACAGCTAATCACAGATCTGGGAGGGCACAGCTAATCACAGATCTGGGAGGGCACAGCTAATCACAGATCTGGGTAAAGGATCGATCACAGCAGCCCTTTACCATGTGAACAGCTGTGTCCAATCACTTTGCCAAAAATTGCAAATAAATTAATAAAACATTCTTCAAAATGTTTGCTCTTTTTTCATTAGAAAAAACAAACAAAACACAGTGGCGATTATATACCACCAAAGGAAAGCTCTATTTGTGTGAAAACAATGCTAAAAATTTAATTGTTACAGTGTTGCATGACCACACAATTGTCGTTCAAAGTGCGACAGCTCTGAAAGCTGAAAGTTGGCCTGGGCAGGAAGGGCGTGAAAATGCCCAGTGATGAAGTGGTTAACAAGGGTGCAGGCATAGGTGTGCGCAGCCTATTCCATTAGGGTGTGCACCCCAAAGCACAAACACACACGCCTTTCTCTGCAGCCTCAGCTGCACTGGACAGTGAATGAATGGGAAGTGATCTGTGGCTTCCCATTTATTTACAAACTGAAGCATATTAAACACAGTTTTCTATCCTTCAGTTCAGTTATGAATGGACACAGTGAGCAAGTGTATTCACTGTGTTTATTTCGAAAAGGAAGGGGCTGGCAAATTACATATTTACTAGTCCTTTCCCCTACTATTCATCCTGAAACCCCCCCCCCCCCACAGCAGCCAGGGGGAGAGGAGAGGCGGGAAGCCAGTAGCACTGCAGAGCAGGGGGGCCAATATGGGGCAAAACCCGAGAAGTAGGGGGAATGGGCACCGCACATAATGATTAGGGTGTGCCTAGGCACACCTGGCACACCCCCTGCGCACGCCTATGGGTGCAGGATAGGTTTTCTATCACCCATAGACATGAGACTGTGGCTAAAAATACTGGATTGAGGGACTCCTCTCATAGCTCTGGGTCACTTTAATAACAATATGCACATGAGCCTTTGGCTATATCAGAAATTGTAGTTTAATAAAAAATAGTTGTGATTTTTTAAATCTGTCAATATCTGCAAACTCTACATATTTTTCTAAAATATTGGTTTAAAGACCTAGATTCAAAGTTAAATCTGTTTTCTGCTTTACGTGCAGATACATCCAATCTATTTTAAACATAGCTACAATCTAAATATAATAGTAATATGTCCTGCAAGATCCAGGTTTTCATGCTACTACTCAATATAGCTGAGGCTACTGCTCAGTGCTTACAGTTTCCCCTGCACATAACTGGGGGGGTCAGCTCAGAAAAACAGCATGACTTATTTTCTAACGTTCAGCTGAGGAACATCTCACCCCTCATAACCAAGATTCCGTTTGGGGAATTATTTTGCACTAGCAATACATCCTGTGAAAGAAGTAACGTAAAGTTCATCTTGCAGCTCCATCTAATAAATATGTTTGAAAGAATTTCTTGCACTTCTGGATTTCTCTGAAAATAACACATCATATGATGTAAAATAAGTCTTCACTATTCGTATAACCTGAGATATTTATTGTCCATGGGAGGCCAAGACACAAGCAAAATAAAAATACGTGTCCCATCCATCCTCCCCTGCCAGAGTTTCTATACCATCGGGGAAAATCCCATAATGTTACATACAATGGAATATGCAAATTTTCCTTTAAAGGTTTTTCCTCTTTTTAGAATGAAAATCCCTTCCTGGTAGACTGACTGGGGCCTGCATATAAAATGAGAACTAGCATGCAATGATTAAGATTTTCTATAAGGCTGCTTTCACATTGGGGATAGAGCCGCGGTGAGGTTTTAACCCCTGCTAGCGGCCGAAAAAGGGTTAATACTGCGGTATTACCGCGCTTTCCCATTGATGTCAATGGGAAGGCGCGGTATAGGAGCGGTGAACACACCGCTCCTATACCGCAGTAAAGATGCGGCTAGCAGGACTTTTGGAGCGCTCCTGCTAGCGCACCGCTTCAGTGTGAAAGCCTTCGGGCTTTCACATTGAACACTACAGGGCAGGTTTTTTTCATGCGGTATAGCAGCGCTATTTTTAGCGCTGTACCGCATGAAAAACGCCTCAATGTGAAAGGGGCCTAACTAGGCCTGTATTTTTGTTACACTCTGTAAATTTATGGCAACAATACACAAATATGTTGTCTTGATTAAGCAGTGTGGGAATGATTTTTCAATCACATGGTAAGGACATACCCCCTGGCACTTGGTTCCCAGTATGGTGCATAGAGGCCTGAGAATGCTGGAACAAAGTAGCAGCCATATGATGTTCCAACTTCAGCAGCAAGTCTCTCTAAGAAACAGAACACATATATATGAGTTAAAATATCAAATCTGCCCGAAATCTTACCGATTTGTAAAAAAGTTATCCGATAGTCTTACCTACTTCCTCTGTCGTCTTAACAATGCCAAGGTTATCTCTTAGCCACCGCACCACAGCTCCAGCTATGGCAACGGAGCCCTAAAAAATTATCAAAAGACAGGTAAATAATAAAATGTAAGTCCGTTAAAGTTTAGATCCTTCGTTTTTGGTGGACACTGGTTGGGCAAGTCTCCCAGTTCTTAAATTATTCCCAAACTTGCCAACAATAAAGGTGCCCATACTTTGTTAGATTGAACAGCGCCTCTTTTTTCCCTGCTACAAGCAACGTGATCTACAAGGGACTTGGCAATCCAGAGTGACTGTAATATTGAAAAGATATGAGCTCTCAGTGAAGTTTTCCATATTGACTGAAGAAAATAGGAGTGGATCAATATGAACTGCCTAAGCTCTCTCTATACCACTTCTTGTTCAAATCAATTCAAATTTATATAACCCTTAAAGGGTCACTAAAGGAAACACATTTTTTAGCTGAAATGACTGCTTACAGGGTATAGAGACATAATAGTTAACGGATTCCTTTTAAAAATGATTAAAAATAGATAAAAAACAATCATATAATGTACCTACAGTTTAGTTTTGTTTTTCCTGGTTCTCTGATGTACAGAGCCAGAGAGCCAATAGAGGGCAGGGATGGATTGTAAAACGAAACTGGATTGGTGCTGACACACAGTAATCACACCTCCTTGATTAGTGACCACAGTGAGAAATCTCCCAGTACTGTGGTGATCAGGAAACAGACAACTAGGAAGTGTCCAGAACAGAGAGGAATTACAGTAACATCAAAGCAAAAACAAACAATGAGGACATGAAACCAGGACTGCAGTAAGGTAAAGGAAGCTATTTAGCTAAAAAAAAAAAATTCTTTAGTGACCCTTTAAAGTGGAATTCCAACAAAAAAAAATTAAATCTGCCCTTGGTCAGTATATATAACTAAAACTTGTTCATTATGCATCATTGTAATTGCCGATTGTCTAGATTGGACTAAAGTTTCTAATCAGACAATCAATAATCCTTGTGAGCTTTACCGACAACGCTGTGCCTGTGTAGCAGAATGTGGCTGGTCACAGGCCTTTCCTGGAACCATTGTAGGTGTATGTGTAAGAATCACAACACAGCTCCGACCAGCTTCGCCCCCGACCCCACCCCAGCTGTGATGTTGTGTGTTTTCTCATGAACGAGGACGCAGAACAGGAATGTTCTTCCGTTCCTCCTTGACTTGCAGGGAGAGGGGAAAATTCCTCAATGGAAGAGAATTTTAGGGAAACCAGGAGCCAGCAGCACAAGGAAAACAGACTGTTAAAACCCCTTTCACACTGAGGTGATTTTGTGCTATAAATAGCGCCTGAAAACCACTTAATTTCAATGGATGCTTTCATACTGGGGCAGTGTGCTAGCTTAGAAAAGCTCCACAAAAGGCGCCCGACATTTTATGGTCAGTTTTTAAGCACCTCTGTGTGAAAGGAGTCTTATAGTGAAGCAGCACATAGGTTATCCAATTTTCTTTCCTTCCACCATGAGTAGAAGTAAAGAAAATGGCTTGATTCTCGAAATCAACACAATCAGGCTAATTTCACACTGAGACGGGGGTGGCGTCGGCGGTAAAACGCAGCTTTTTTTAGCGGCATTTTACTGTCGTTATACACCGCTCCTTCAGTGTCTCAAGAGATGCGGCTAGCAGGACTTTGACCGTCCTGTCAGCGCACAACTGCAGTGTGAAAGCCCTTGGGCTTTCACACTGCACTTTTTCACACTCGGGCTTTCACACTGAAGTGAGAGAAGATACTCTTTCAGGGCGCTTTGCAGGCGCTATTTTTAGCACTATAGGGCCTGCAAAGCGTCTCAGTATGAAAGTAGCCTTAGTGTTGATGGGTGAATGCCTCCCACAGCGCTACTGTGTTCAGCCAGCGGAGAACCTTCCCTACTGGCAGAAAACAATGATCACTGCCAGCAGCTATAGCCCCCAGCAGTGATCGCATGATAAAAACCTGATGGGCTAGTGGTATAGCAGTTGATCGAAGAATAGACAGATTTCAGTACAATCAGCCTGCCCATAGATGAATCGAATCTCAGCCAGTCCCTGCTAAACCAGCCAAGATTAGATAAGTCTATGGCCAGCTTATGTCCCTTGTGCCGATTTGACTCTACTTAAAGCTTTAACATTTCCAAATTAATTGTAAAAAGGTTGAACTCTAAGAAGAAGAATTATTAGCTTCAAAGTCATTATAACAGGAAGCAATAAATCCAATTTTTTGTTCAGGAGAGTAAATTAAAAAATAAATTACCTCAAGCGCATAACAAGCAGGCTTGTCTCTGCCAAGCTGGTAAGCCACAGTGGTCAACAAGCCATGATCAGATAGAACAGGCTGTAAAACATTTAACCTTAAATTAGTATAGACACATTGCACAATACAAGAACAAATAGTAAAGAAGTGAAAAGCTAAACAGTTGGGAGGTGTCATCCAATGGATCAGTACTCTTAGGTCATGTTAACAGTCTTCATGGAGTGGTTAACTACAAACTTACACAAAAGCTTAAATACCTTTTGTATAAAAAAATAGTGTGTCAGTTTTCATTAAGCGCTTGCCACAAATGTGAAGAAGGTACTTGGTCACACGATCTCTCCAGAGGGGTAAAGTCAGTTTTTGCATTTGCTGATCTCCTCTTTTGAAGAGATCATAAAGATCAAGTGCCTAGGCATTAAGACATATGGCCAGCCAAGAGGGGGGCACGGAGCAGCACTTTACTTACCAGAAACCTCTAACCAAAATTACTAGGATTGTCAGCTGTGACCTCCTTCTAAAGATACTAGTTTTCTGGTTGTCTCTGGCTTTTATATTTACAAAGTCAATGACCCGGAATAAGCATGCAGATTATAGTCATATGGAAGTCAGAACTGATGATCTGCATACTTGTTCCAGGTCTGTGCCCCAGAAAGTTTTTCAAAATGTTGGATGAACACAATAGGTTGCCATGGCTTGCATATTCTCCCTGGAAAGTTGTCACAGCTCCTATGCTAGCAATTTATTATCCTGCTAGCATTAAGATAAGGTACTTTTACTACACTACACTACACTAAACACTTCCCTTCCACTCTTATCACAGCCACTGGGGCCATCTAATAATGCAGCATAAAACCTGGATCCTCAGGAGTCACTGAACACAGCGAAGCAATAGGCTCCTGCTGCCATCAGTTAAACTGATGAAAGAAAAGTGCAGGGGTGTGGCTTGCTGGCACGGTGTACATCTATAGTAAGGATGAGCTCCAGCGTGTTCGCATAGAACACGTGCTGAGCCCGCCAGGAAGTCTGCACGGCGCTGTGCTAATCACAGCCAGGGAGACATTTCCCGATGCTTGGCTGCAGAGATCGGGCAATGTCTCCTTGGCTGTGATTAGCACAGCGCCGTGCAGACTTCCTGGCGGTCTCTGCACGTGTACTATGCAAACACGCTGGAGCTCATCCTTATTCTATAGAAGCACACAGCTCAACTCAGGGATGCAGCACATGGGGGTGACTTTTTTTTATTTCAATAATTTTTATTGGTATTTAAATTTCATACATATACAAGTGAAATGCAGTGCAGTTTCATATAAAAGTAATGCAATATTACATAGCTGGAGATATAAAGAAAAATCAGTAAATCAGTAAATACGAGTTTTCATAAATATAGAAAGGTATATGCAAGAAGAATATATCCAACTGCTAAAATAGTACTTTAAATAAGTACCGTCATGGAATACTGTAAGAATCTAAAATTGTTATAAATTTAGAACGAGAAATAACATATCTGGAGGTCAAACTATCCTAAACTATACTCATGTAATCGTCAGTGTCTGGGACGGGACCTTCATATAAACTAAGACATACATTGATATCAAGAAAATAAATACATATGTGAATGTTTATTCACTGTGGTCGTACCAAGTTTTCCAAGGGGCCCAAGAAACGTTGTGTTTATATAGAGTATTTAGGGAGGTGGCTATTATACGTTCATATGTCATATGAAGATTGGTCAGATCAATAGCTTCAATAACAGAAGGAGGGCAAGAGTCCTTCCATCTTCTAGTGATTGATAATCTGGCAGCCAGGAGCAAGTGGACAATAGAACTTCGGAGGTTGACCAGAAAATCATCAATACCCAAGGATAGTAGAGCCAATGCTGGGTTAGGCTTTACCCTAGTACCTGTCATAGCAGATACTGTATTATACCGAATATGCCTGCCCAGTAGATTGTAAGCATGGGACAATTCCACAAGATATGATATGACTCTTTAGCACACGGCTAGCCAAGGACACAAGGAAGGATTAGCATCACTTCAATTTCCTCACCTTCGGCCCTGTATTACACAGCAAGAAACAACCAGTACCGTATCTGCAGAAAAAAGAAAAAAGTTAAAAGATGTGTTGGTTAAATAATACTAGAGTGATTTCACTTACTAATTGATGATATTATTTTCCGAGTCACGACTGAACCAGAAAAAAAAGGTGACAGAAATAGAAAAAGGACAGGAAGTGCTAAATTCACTACACTATAGCATAGTGCTTTTGGAACCCAAATTCCAAAATTACGACTTTAACCACTTCCGTACCAGGCACTTACGCACCTTCCCGCCCAAGCCAATTTTCAGCTTTCAGCACTGTCGCACTTTGAATGGCAATTGCGCGGTCATGCTACACTGTACCCAAACAAAATTGGCGTCCTTTTTTCCCCACAAATAGAGCTTTCTTTTGGTGGTATTTGATCACCTCTGCGATTTTTTTTTTTTGCGCAATAACTAAAAAAAGACTGAAAATTTTGAAAAAAAAATAAGTTTTTATTTTTTTCTGTTAATTTTTTTGTAAATACGTTTTTCTCTTTCAATTACGGGCACCGATATGGCGGCACTGATGGGCACCGATGAGATGGCACTGATGGACATCGATGAGGTAGTACTGACGGGCACAGATGAGGTGGCACTGATTGGCGGCGCTAGTATGCGGCACTGATGGGCACACATAGACGGCACTGATGGGCACACATAGGCGGCACTGATGGGCACACATGGGCGGCACAGATGGGTGGCACTGATGGATACTTATGGGTGGCACAGATGGGCACTGATAGGTGGGCACTGGGCATGGATGGGCACTGTGGGGTGGCACTGATGGACACTGTGGGGCAGCACTGATTTTCCCAGGTTGCCAGTCAGTGCCCATTTGTGGGCACTGATTGGCATCTTTTTTTTTTTTTTTAATGCTTTTTTTTTCCAGCCTTTTTTCTTTTTTGCAGACTTTTTTTTTTTTTTTTTTTCCCACCCTGGTGGTCCAGGGTGGGCATCCCTGGTGTTCCAGTGTGGCGATCCGAGGGGGGGCTGCGCTGATAAACAATCAGCGCGAACCCCCCCTGTCAGGAGAGCCGCCGATCGGCTCTCCTATACTCGCGTCTGTCAGACGCGAGTGAGGAAGAGCCGATCGACGGCTCTTCCTGTTTACATCGTGATCAGCCGTGGTTGGACACGGCTGATCACGTGGTAAAGAGTCTCCGCCGGAGGCTCTTTACCGAGATCGGAGATGCAGGGTGTCAGACTGAAACCCTGCATCACCGATCGCCGCGCTGCGCGCCCCCACGGGCGCGCACAGCATGAAATCCTGCAGGACGTCCAGGAACGTCCTGTCAGGATTTCAAAACCACTTCCCGGACGTAAATCGACCATAGGCCGGGCAGGAAGTGGTTAAACCATGCCAATTTTGCACAACTAGCTCTTCCTCTACAATACATGGGGTAGACATGTTTTTTGTGTTGCATTATATATTCTGCAAACAACACGATTTGTTGGTTGACATTTTTATTGTTTTTATGCCTCTTATGTATTCTTTCTTACTGTTTGCCAATTCAATTTGGTTTGGTATTTGCCATGTATAGGTCCTAAAAGAATAAGCTCAAGCCCATTTTATCTTTCAGTTGACTGTTGGGCTCCACTTTTTATTCAGTACATCGAAGTTTCGATGGGGTCAATTTACTAACCTTTACCGCATTCAATAATACCGCATGCATAAATGATCACATGCGATAAAGTCCAATTCACAAAAAAAACAAAAAACGATTAACTGCAAAATTAAAAATGTGCCGGTAAATATTGTTTAAAAACTTTGCGGTAAGCTCTTACATCCAATTCACAAACACAAGAGAGTAAAAAAAAACATGCAATATTTATCACCAGGGTTTTGTTGGCAGTACCACATGCGGCATTTGTCAAAAACAGCTGGTTGCTAAGGAGCGGGCCTGGAAGCCGGCCGCCGAATCCTTAACAACGACTGACTCATCAGCTGTCAGCCATTAGTTATGTACTAATTAGAGGCATAAGAAAGTGATACCTTTGTTAAGTTCTATAGGATAGATATAAAAAGAGTCTCTGGGACCTATATACGAAGCCAATTGATTCCACTATGGTGCCAACCAAAACATAAAATATTGGTTCTAGGTTTAAATTGGCCTTTCCACTCACGTGTTTTTTGCTTGTCCATCTTGAAAGCACATTTGTCCAACCAGTGCAGCAGATTGGTCCCCGAGACACTGCAGGGAAAACAGTGGTGTATATAATGTATAAAATGATAGAACCCATTAAGAAACTTCTCAAGTGAAAAATATGCATGCATGTTGCCAAAGCACGCCTCCTTATGAAAATTCTAACTGCCCAGTTGTCTCAGTGATCCTCTGCGGATTTCATTCTTGTTCTGGGCAATTTAATTATTGTATTAAAATTAAAGTAAGGGTGAACCTGTATATTGTTTTGTATATGTAAGAATCCACCTAAGGAGACCCAGAAGTTGCCAACATCCCAGTATGAGAATCATGTATAAGTCAATACGACGCGCTGTCCCTCCCCCCTCATCGACACAAGCTGCCTCATCGCCAGCACTATGTATGGGATGTCAGCGGCAACATCTTTCCGCCGACACCACGCATAGTGGTATACCTTGCTTCACACACACACACACACACACACACACAGATTGACACACTACTCTAGTGCGCATGTGGGGGCGTCTTTGCAGAGTTAAAAGGAGGAATCTCCATTCCTCCCACTGGCTTCCACACACACCACAGGGTAAATGCTTGCTTGCTTCTGACCTGGTCAGATAACCTTTCCTGATATACAAGAGGCTAGTATCTACCAAGCATATTTAGTAAGCAAGTATCTGACAATGTTTGAAAATGGTTATTTACGTTGAGGTATACACTATATTGTTGGTCTGTATGTAGTTGAGATACTCTTTCTTACATGGCAGCCCTTTGATATATCTATATTCATGTATTCCACTATGGGGAAACACCCAAGTCATTTAAAGTTAGTCTTCTAAGTTCTGAGCAATATGGAGAGTTTCCTTATCTACTTACTAACAGTGTTCCATTATGGTAATAACCAATATATATATAAAAAGACAGTCTAGGGACAAAGGTTATTCTTTATCCCCCATGTACTTCTACTAATACTATGTTATTAATATCAGTGTAGCGTCCTTCCTTACTAAAGTGTCATATCACTTACTGCCATATAACATACAAAAATGAATTTATTATTTTCTAATAATAATATCAATGTTAAACATACTACTTAATTCTTTATTCTAAAACCACATGTAAAACCACGTCCTTATAAAAATATGCTCTTCTTACAGAAATACTTTTTGTTCCTTGCGGCATCCGGTGAGACCACCATTAAATCAACTGTAACATTCAAGTCTGTGATTTGTGGAAAATGGTCTTCTATCTCTACAAACTCACTTGATGTCTTTAACACTCCAACTTAGGTCCCGTACACACGACCGAGTTTCTCGGCAGAATTCAGCCAGAAACTCGGTCAGAGCTGGATTCTGCCGAGAAACTCGGTCGTGTGTACACTTTTCAGCGAGGAACCCGTCGAGGAAATCGTCGGGCCGAAAAGAGAACATGTTCTCTATTTCCTCATTGTTCAATGAGGAAAGTCGGCCCGCCGAGCTCCTCGGCGGCTCCCACACTGAACTCGACGAGGAACTCGATGTGTTTGGCACGTCGAGTTCCTCGGTCGTGTGTACGGGGCCTGAGATGAGGACTGTTCCAGGTATCACATCCGTCAAGATCTCCCTGGGTTATCAGAGCCGTTTTTTACCTCTCGGCTCTGCATTAGGTGGTACACATAGTGCAGATCTCATTTTGGATCGGTATGTCTTTCCAGATTTGGCTTCAACGATGCTCCTTTTTGCTCTGTTCTTGTGATTTTGATTTTAATCTGTACTATGTTATATTATAGAATGTTGTATAGTAAAACTACTTTGTATGGAATGCCCCTGAAAAAAGGACTCTCTATTGGTCCTGAAACGCATCGGGATCAATACTAAGGGAACTGTATTTACGCAATCCAATTATGCTTCTTGTTTTTATGTATTTGATATATGGTGATGTATGCACCACATCTTTTATATTAAATAAAATCAAATTTTTCTCATATTCTGTTATTTATTAGTTGTCCTTAAAGTCCCAGCAGTGAACAAAGAACATACTGTATTTGCTGGCGTATAAGACTATCTTTTACACTTAAAAAATCTGGCCAAAAAGCAGGGGTCGTCTTATACGCCGAGTCAGCTGCTCGGATGCGCGGTAATACTCTATGCAGCATTGGCTACATACAGTATATACCGCTTAGCCAATCCCTGTGAGTGATGTATTCAAATGAATGAACATACAGCAGCCTGCTCAAATTGTCTTTGAGAGTCAGAGAGACGTGGGCTGATGATGTTACACCCTCTGCCAATCCAAGCAGGCTTTGTATTCATTAAATAGAATACAATCGCTCGCTGTGATTGGCACCAGCTCCAGCAAGAAGGAAGAAGAATATTGGCTCCAGCTCCAGCAAGAATGAATAATATGGCTCCAGAAGGAAGAAATATGAAGCGTCGGAAGCCTCGGAAGGGGGGTCGTCTTATACGGTGAGTACAGGCAAAAAAATCTTTAAAAAAAAATGTAAAATTAGGGGGTCGTCTTATAGGCCCAGTCGCCATATACACCGGCAAATACAGTACTTTATTGATACAACCAGACAGATCTTGAATAATTCCCATGCAGAATGCCATTACCCTTGTGCGAACTGTAATGAAGGTTAACTATTCAACTTACCCCAGATATTGGAACACCAGTCAAGGCTCCAGATTTCTGAAATTAAAACAAAAAATTCAAAACATCAGGCATGTGTTTCCATAGATTTTTCTTATTTTCAGTCTTAAAACAGTGGCCAAAAGGACTGCAGCCAGAAGCAAGCCAATGTCTCCATATATACGCAACAAGTGTGCAGCTAAACAGGACATAATTGTGACTTTGTGCCCATACAAATTTTTGTGAAACCACATAAAACAACCAAGCACATTTCCAGTTATTGTTAACAGCACATGCCCTGTCCAAGTTTACTAGAAAGTACTGGAGTAAGAAGCCAGGACTTACAATGGCCATTGTCAGAAAATGATAACTAGAAGCTGGTAATAGGAATACTGCCACCAACTGAGGAATGCCCAAAAAAAATAAAAAAGGCCATGGAAATACCAAAAGGAACATCACAAATGTCTTATAGTACATTTATTGTATGTTAATAAATGTTAGCATTACCAGGAAAGACAAAATGATATATTAGATAAATGAAGGTGTAGACGTATATGGATAACAGATGCCTAGCCAGAGCACAATAATTATTACTGGAATTGATCGCTGCACTTTAACTGGAAATTGTGTGGTTTGAACTCCAAGTGCGTGTGACACATGACTGGTGAAGAACTCAGCAAGAACCTTTACTCACCAGGCTAGGACAGATTTTCTATGGTAGGCAAAAAAACAAAAAGGACAGAAATAGTTCACCACAAAAGGAAAGTTATACTTTTACCTGTTGCTTACAAAAAGGAGAAATTCAATGATACTTTAGGTTACAGTAGATTAGCCTTGGAAGAGCCTTTTGCTGAGACTAGCTGTATCAGGGAATAGATTTTCTTTCCAATGAAGACTTTCCTTTTTCTTACCACCCAAAACTGCTGCTCTCATTTTTTTCAGCCAGCTAGTGGAATATGATAGAAGCCTTAATAATACTTATGCACACTTTTCAGCAGCACCAACTATCAACCCATGACAGTTTGTAAAATCTCCCCCATTCAGTCAATATAACCAGCTACTTTCACAATAAAAAAATGTTTGGGACCAATTATGTAGGATTACAGACTGCCTTCTTAATTTCAGGTATCTGGCTATCGCTTCTTTTTTTTTCTTCTTTTTTTTAAGTGTATTTTGTGCGTGTACTCGAGAGAGGAGCCAGACTGCAGGAGTTGGGAGTAGGCAGGCCTCCCCCAGAGGCAATCTGCCACCTTTCTCCACGCCCCGGGTGGCAATGGTGGGTGTGTGAGGGGGTCCTCCCACACAGCCCGCCCTACCTGCTCCGCTTTGAAGCCCAACGGGGCAGAGGGACTCCCTATAAGGGAGTGAGAGGATCTAGCCCGCTCAACCAGCCCCGTTAGTCCTTCGCCTCTCTTTTTAGAGACCGCGTGGTCAAAGTGCGTGCATGTTAACCCAATTTCGAGTGCATGTAAGTGTGGTGGTTTTTGTGGGAGGGGGTGGGCGTACTAAGCGCAGGCTTACCTCGCATAGCACACCCACCAGGAGCCGGGCTGAGACCACAAACTCAATTCACATGTAGCCGAGACCGGGATCCGAACCTCTAGCTGCAGAGGTGAATGGCTTGTCAGCGCAGTGCCAATCGCGTTGAGCCACCGCAGCTCCCCAATTGGCCATCTACTTCTCAGTTTGCCCCATGGGACTTCATTATCCGACTGATGCCGGGTAACATTTAAGATTTTTTTTATGCATTATAATGCCGCGTACACACGATTGGAAATTCCGACAAGAAAAGTCCGATGTGAGCTTTTGGTTGGAAATTCCAACCGTGTGTATGCTCCATCAGACAAAAGATTGAGAGCAGGTTCTCTATTTTTCAAATGGAAAAAGTTTCTATCGTAAAATCCGCTCGTCTGTATGCAATTCCAACGTGCAAAAAAAACCATACATGCTCAGAATCAAGCAGAAGAGCCGAACTGCCTATTGAACTTCATTGATCTTGGCTCGTCGTACGTCTTGTACGTCACCGTGTTCTTGACGGTCGGAATTTCAGACAAGATTTGTGTGACCGTGTATATGCAACACAAGTTTGAGTCAACAGTCCGTCAGAAAAATATACACGGTTTTCTTGTCGGAATTTCCGATCGTGTGTACGGGGCATAACTCTAATCTCTTACTAGATTACCAGCTACTCTCAAAATCTGTCCACTTAATAACATCATCTAGTGCATGTCCAGCATAACAGCAATGATGCAAGTGAGATTGTTATGTTTTTTTTTTTTTTATGCACAAAGCTTTACAATGCTGTGGTATGAAACAACGAAGGCAAGGGAAAATGTTTTATTACCATTAGTCCGTAGATTTCAGAACTACTTCTCACTTTTGGCAGCAAACTCATGGGAACATCAAAAAACCTAAACAAAAAGAAACAGATATTGTTTCTGGCCATCTTGATATTTATCAGTAGGACGCCTTGCAAACTTTATAAATTAAAAACCAGCATCTCTCATAAAAAAAAAGAAAAAAAAGAAGAGGTACTAGGTCAATAGCTAAGTAATTAGAGGGTCATCCGGCACCATAGTTTTTAAACTATGTAGGTACTAATACTTAAAATCAACTTTAAGTATTCCTGAGGAAGCCATTTCTCTTTGGTGAACCATTGACCTTACAGACAACACCAGATCAAATTTTCGTACACTGTACCAACCATATACTATGCTTTTATACTGTATGTAGTGTTTGTCTGTATATGTGTAAACACACACCAATAACCACAGTTCTAGGACAGTGGTGTCCAAACTTTTGCTTTTTTCTGGGCCACATTGTAAGAAGAGGAGTTGTCTCGGGTCACACATAAAATACACCAAACAATAAGGCTCCATACACACGGTTTTAAAAATCGCTACTTGTACAGTTTTGTGTTCTGCCTGTAGAAGCAGCTCAATGTTGTCCTAGGTGTCCATGCACATTAGGATGATTGCAGATATATTTTACACTCAGCGTTTAGAGGCAGGGAAAAAAAACTTGATGGTTTGCGTTTCTGATTGGAGCTTTCTGGCAGAAAGACCGCAAAAGTCTCCTAAACTCGTCTAAACTTTTTACAAAAAAAATTGCTCTATATAAGCATCTGAACATAGAATATCTGAGTTATCTGAGGGAGGTGCAACAACTGAAAAAAGTGTAGAGAAGGGCAAAAAATGTAATAAGGGGACTGGAGGACCTGAGTTATGAGAAACGACTACAATCATTAAACGTATTCTCTCTAGGGGAAAGACGCTTGAGAGACGATATGATAGTAATATACAAATATCTCAATGCCAATTCTGGCGTAGGGAATACACTATTCAGTTTTAGGAAATGTAAGAAGATACAGGGCCACTCATTGAAATTGGAGAAGTGGTTTACCTTAAACTGCTTATGGGGTTTTTCACTGTCAGGGCAGGAAGGATGTGGAATTCACTTGCACAATCGGTGGTGTCAATGGGAAGTATTGATAGTTTTAAAAACCTCTTGGATGAGTATCTTAACGAACACAGTATACAGGAAATAATTATGAACATGCCCAACAATACAGGTTGAACTGGATAAACTGATGTCTTTATTCAACCTCACCAACTATGTAACTACGTATACCTTCAGGCAAAACTTTATTCTTGTTTTGAAAAATTTGTATTGCTGGCTGAATCCCAGCTGTGGGGTTTTAACCTCACTCGACAGTGGTCCCTGGGACAAAAAAGTGAGGCAAATCCAACAATTAAGCATTACAATGCTATTGTACAGTTTTGAAAAGAACAACATTTAGGAGGTGACATTTTCACCTATTTGGGTGAGATTTCTACTTCCTGTCGTACCCCTGCCAGCAAAAAACCCAGACTAGGGTTCAAACTACCCCCTACTTTATCAAAAATACCAAACTTTTTTACTGCAATCAAATACGAGTATCTTATTTGGGGTTACATTTCATAAGGTTTAAAATAATTATACAAGTAAAACAAAAATGTTAATCTGTGTCCATTTTCATGCAAAGTATCCACCCGTATGACCCAATAGACACTTTAGATAATAAGAATATAATAAAGAATCAAAAGTCTTACTGGCAGAGCTCTACATCCCACTCCAGAGTGTTGATATTGAACAGCATAGTTCTGCTTGCATTGGTCACATCTGTACAGTGCACACCACCATTCTTCCCTCCAGTAAGACTCTACAGACAGAAGAAGGCAATTAAAAAAAATAATCAAATTCTCTTACTTAGGCTACCTTCCATTGCGCTTTAATATTAACATAGGATTAAAATTCGACATCCCCTGGATAAAGGGCCATTATAGCAGGAATACTTGTCATCTTCCTAAAGGTTGTATTTATGGGTTGGCATGAGTTCTTGAATGTTTCAAAGCCACACAAAAAAATCCATTGCACAGAGTAAAGCTCACTAGAAGCTATACACACCCCGTCCCTAACACCATAAAGGTTATAGATAACAAGTAAACATGTTACTTCCCTATCAGCTTTGGTAATATTATGCCACACACACAGATATGGCTTTGTATATCATGGATGCCGTATACTCAGTAAGTTTCTGATAACTACCGTTTTCATTAATTACACAGCCATCAGTGCATAACAAATAGCCCAAAAGCGAATGCTGTCACCCAAAGGCATTCATTTCAGGCTGCCAGGTCCATCCCCTACATATGCCACTCTTGCCTATTTCTACGTTTTCAAAACAACTAAATCTAAAACTAAAAAAGGACATCAATATTGTTTAGGTAAAGCGTCGCAATTGTCAGTTAAAGCGATGCAGTGCCTTATCGCAAACAATGGGCTGGTCATTAATCTTTCCGGGGTTGAAATGGTTAATATTTGGGTCATTCTCAAAACTTTTGGCCACATACAAAGTAAAGAATCACCATACATTGTGCTCTATTCTCTTATACTCTGGAGAACATTGTCTGCATACATTGCTGGATTGATGGAGTGTATTATATGTCATTTTTTTTTTTTTTTAACAATAATTTGGTTTTAAAAAGAGGATAAAGCACTATGTATGGTGATTCTTTACTTTGTATGTTTGGCCAAGTAGAGGTATTGAGAGGAGCAGAGTTTATACACGAAGGTAGCGTGGAGTACCTGTCACATCCATGAATTCGGAGGAAACTTACTTTAGGCTACATTGGTGGGACACAGGCGTGTTAGGACCATGCTTCATTGCACGGTCACTGATCCCAGGTGACAGTACGTCTGGTGGAGGACATACGAGCCACTTGGAGTGGAATTGGCACTGTTTGGTGGATTGAATTAAGAAGTGGGCAAGGAGTAAACTACACTGAACATTGTTTTTCTAGCACTACTGCACCCTATTATGAAGTGACTTTTGGGACTATCTTCATTTCCATTTTAACTCTATTTTTATTGTGGTGTTTTTTTTGCGGACTTTAAGCATTTAGTTGTTCATTTATGGTGGTAATGTGCACCAATGTGTTTTACCATATGTAAGTGAGGAACACTGGAGCACTGTTCTATTGTAGTTGGAATATTTGTGAAGCGCGGCACCAATTTTTTTACATATCTTTTGACACATGCATATGAGAGTGTTTGGAAGGTGTGGGCAAATCACTATATATACACCTTTCATTGTTTAACACACAGCAGCTCACAATTTTTGGCATTTTCCAGGATCACTACATTGTTAGAACCATTTCAGGAGAATAATGCAAAAAAACGAAATCGTATTGTCTTGGGGAGGAAACACTCCGAGGCAGTGGCGGCTGCTGCTCAAAATTTTTGGCGGGGTGGGGATGCAATGGGGATGGGGCCCATCAAATGCAGCCACTTTGCCCCATCAAATGCAGCCACCGCGAGCCATTAAATCCAGCATGCAGACTCACTGTGCGCCCCCCCTCCCCCCACTCGCTGTCTGACCAGCACTTACCCCATCTTGGTGGCGGGTAAAGCAGCTGGTAACGGCGGCAAGCTGTGGGATAGGCAGTGAGTCAGGCAGCGGCTACTGTCCTGTGGCCCTCATGCTTCCCATGCGTCGCTTTTTCCCCTTCTGCTAGGCATCCAATAGGATTCGCCTGTGCCATCAGCCAATCAGGTGACGGGTATTAGACCCATGCTTCATGATTGGCTGTTCAATGTTAGAAAAGCAATGGATAAATTCAGGCTATGAATGAATCGATCCATTCTACATATAGGGGGGTGGCGTGAAAGAGGGGGTGGCACCCGTGCGCCCTTAATGGCCGCCCCTGCTCTGAGGGCTATAACCAACAACAACCGGTCAGATACATGTGCTTTAGGCTCCTGACCTTTACTGTCCGACTCATTGAATAATTGTTTGTAAATACCCAACATTTTTGTAACCAAAAAAACCCCACAATGACAATTAGGAAATCAAAAAGGGTTTGAAAGAGATTCCATTATAAATAGCACTAACCCAGATAATCCAGGAGTCCACAGTACCAAACATGGCTCTGCCTTCTTCCACCGCATGTCTGATTTCTTCCACATTGTCCAACAGCCACCGTAGTTTTACTGCACTGAAATAGGTGCTCAGAGGAAGCCCAGTTCGATTCTGAAAAGAACAGTTACAATGAGTGCAAAACTTAAGGTTTTTAACGTATTCGTTATTCTTTATTTTGTATGATTAATTAAAAAACAGTTAAAGTTTAACCACTTTGGGACTTCATGCACACGTCACTGTACTTACTGCATTGCACTAAACTACACCTAAAAGATCCAGGCAAAACATATTCTTTTAACACTTGCCACCTGACAAAAAGGTAATAGGAGTCACCCTAACAAGGGCACAGACAACAATAAACACTTGACAGAAATCTCACACTACTAAAAATATGTAGTATTCTCTAAAAGACCTGTCAAATAGAAAGTGAGGGAAATTGTCCCCCAAAATAGGGACACAGCAATAATAAACTCCCCACCCACTATTAACCACTTCAGCTCTGGAAGGATTTACCCCCTTAATGACCGGTCCATTTTTTGCCATGCAGCACTGCGTTCGTTTAGCTGACAATTGCACAGCTGTGCGACACTTTACCCAAATAAAACTTATGTCCCTTTTCTCCCACAAATAGAGGTGGTATTTGATCACCTCTGCAGTTCTAATTTTCTGCGCTATTAACAAAAAAAGACTGACAATTTTGAAGAAAAAAAAAAAACAATATTTTATATTGTCTGCTATAACACATTTCCAATAAAAAAAAATCTTTTAACTTACTTCATAAATTTAGGCCAATTTGTATTCTGCTACATAATTTTTTGGGAAAAAAAACACAATACGCGTATATTGATTAGTTTCTGCAAAAGTGATCGCGTCTACAAACTAGAGGATAGATTTATGGCATTTTTATATTTTATATATGTTCTTTTACTAGTAATGGCGGTGATCTGTAATTTTTACCGGGACTGCGACATTGCAGCGGACAGATCAGGTCCCTAACTGACATTTTGAAACTTTTTGGGGAACCAGTGACATTATTACAGTGATCAGTGCTAAAAATATGCACCGACATTGTATTAATGGCACTGGCAGGGAAGGGGTTAACATCAGGAGCGATCAAGGGGTTAAATGTGTTACCTGGGTGTGTTTACTAACTGTATGGGGGATGAGCTGCCTGGCACAACACACTGATCCATCTTCCTGCATAGCAAAAAGACAGGATCTTTGTGTTATCCCCTGTCAGAACGGAGATCTGCCTTGTTTACTTTGGCAGATCTCCATTCTGTCCCTTCCATCACTGCTCAAAACACAGATGTGGCAGCTCAAGGGCCCTTTACCCAGAAAGGTTAGAGCGGTAACTCCATGAGATCAGATTTCTCAGTTGTGCGTGGAGCAGGGCAGACTTTGATAACCATCATAATTGCTTTTCTAGGTCTATATATAAAAAAATCTCCCCAGCTGCATGAATGCATAATATTCTACAGCATATAGTGCATGGTACTATTTGGGGTATTCTACAGTTTATATTAAAGCAAAGCATACTGCAAACTGCAGAGTAAGTTATCAATACATTCCACAGATAAAAAATTGGTGATTTGAATTGAAAGAATATGCAGACGACTTAGTGTGTTCATAGTGGAGTCACACTTAGGCCTCGTACACACCACAGGACATGTCCGATGAAAACGGTCCGCGGACCGTTTTCATCGGACATGTCCACTCAGAGATTTTGGTCTGATGGTTGTACACACCATCAAACCAAAATCCCCGCGGACAGAGAACGCGGTGACGTAGACGACACCGACGTTCTCTATCGCGCGAGTTCAATGCTTCCACGCATGCGTTGAATCAATTCGACGCATGCGCGGGATTTCGGTCCGCTGGTTAGACGTACTAACCAGCGGACATGTCCGACGGACAGCTCTCCAGCGGACAAGTTTCTTAGCATGCTAAGAAACTTTTGTCCGCTGGAAATCTGTCCGCTAGCCTGTACACACGATCGGATCTGTCCTCTGAAACTGGTCCGCGGACCAGTTTCAGCGGACATGTCCGATCGTGTGTACGAGGCCTAAGGATGAACAAGGTCAGCACTGCCCAGATGTGATATCTAGTGGTTTCCAACTGTTCTCTGCAATTAGCTAAGTATCCACTAGATGTCATCATATACAAAAGATAAACACTTTGGCCTGGATTCACGCAACACTTACGCCGACGTATCTACAGATACGCCGTGTAAGTGTCAATGTGCGCCGTCGTATCTATGCGCCGTGCCCATAGAACTAGATACGCCTGAAAATAGGCTTCCTCCGACCGACGTAACTTTCCTATGCCGGCGTATCTTGGGCGCATATTTACGCTGGCCCCCTCATTGCAAATATGCAAATGAGGGCGATACGGCGACTCACAAACGTAGTTGCGCCCGGCGCATAATATACGTGGTTTGCGTAAGGCTTACGTCCGGCGTATAGTTATTCCACCTAAAGGAGGCACATCCAATGCAAAAAGGTATGGACGACGGAACAGCCGTCGTATTTTACGTCGTTTACGTAGTACTACGTGAATAGGGCTGGGCGTAGGTTACGTTCAGTGATACAACATATCTTAGGCGTTCGTTCCGACGCGATTCTGGGCATGCGCACTGGGAAGCGTCCCCATCATTTGCATGGGGTCATGGTTCATTTAAATGGATCACGCCCACCTTCCACCTACTTTGAATTAGGCGGGCTTACGCAGAGGAATTTACGTTACTCTGGCGCAACGTTGGGAGCTAATGCTTTGTGAATACTGTGCTCGCCGCTCTGCGCGACGTTGGTGTAGCGTATATTCAATACGCTACGCCGACATAACTATGTGCCGATCTACCTGAATCCGGCCCTTTGGCTGCGTCAAAAATTAGAAAAAAATCAGATGGCAAGCCTCAGTGTATAACATTTTTCACTGAAAAGCCCCACAAAACAGCAGGTACCACTGCTAAAAATGTAAGGTTTTATGGCCCTTCTTTAAGGCTGGTTACAAATGGTAGCAGAAATCCTACAGCACCCATGTAAAAATCCCATGCTTCACCCAGTGTTAGCTGTCCTTCAACCTTGGGGGAAAATATCAGTGGGAATTGCTGTGTCAAAACAAACTTTAGTTACCATTTTATTAATTAGCTTTAGTTACTGTTTATTTTAAGCCAATTTCTTCCTTCGGTTGTTCTTGTGAGCTGGCAATACCGATAGGTGCAACACTAAAGCATGTAGAGCACAGCTTAGCATACACATGACATAAGCTGTGCTTAACCTACATGCCCTATATAGTTTCTACTTAATTACTAGGTGGCAAACATTGCCTCTACACAGCACTATTGTGCTGCTGGGCTGTGTTATTCGGAACTATCTACAGCAGAGATATCCAGAATAGAATGCAAATTGTCTTGTGAAAAGAAGCCTGGTATTTAAGGCATTTAGGGGACAGTGAAAACTAGTTAGTAATCTCATACTTAGAGCTTTATGTTCAGTTGGAACATATTTTATAAATACATTTGCTATTTTCATAAACTGAAGCCAAACTCCAAAAAATGAACCAAGTCAGACTCCAATTGCTTGCAGTTAGTAAAATATCCACAAGATGTCAGCATATGCAGTCACAAGCTGGATCTACTTATTACAAAATATACATACATGGCCAAGAATTGGCTCCGCTAAGCTGTCAGTGCTCCCCAGGACAACACTATCAAAATTGACAACTGAATCTCACATATTACAGCCTTGACTGCACCTACAGATATACAGAGCAGGACTGGCTCTTATCAGTCTGATAGACAGCAAAGTCTG
The DNA here is from genome assembly GCF_905171775.1 of Rana temporaria. Lineage (NCBI taxonomy): Eukaryota > Metazoa > Chordata > Amphibia > Anura > Ranidae > Rana > Rana temporaria. Next base: position 222,267,254 of record NC_053490.1, on the reverse strand, counting down.
GAGAAAATAGTTTGCACTTTTCATGAGTAATAAACTATCTTCCCAGAGAGAAGAAAACATTATGGGTATAATAGTATCACTCAGCTCGGGGTGGGGGGCAATTTTCATCTTGGGTGTCAGTGTGTCACAGGACATCGGCCCAAATACACTGTTCTACCTCACAGGAGCTTTTGTATATTGTGGCCACAAGCATTCCACTGCTGCCATTCATGGGGTGGTAGTAAGGGAAACTAAATAAAATACAGAGCCTCACAAATAAATCATATAAGGCTATTACATTCAACATAATGGAACATGAAAAATATAAATAGATCTCTTTAGCGGTCAACATATCAGCATGAAAGTGCAACTACCATGTAAATAAGATTGCATGTTCCCACTTGCTGTTACCATTCCCTTTTTAACTTTATTATAGCAGTATATGCCTTGTTAATGTGAAACCTTTACATCAGAAAAATGGGTAACGAGTACCAGTCTCTTGTTTGTGGCATTTCTGCCAGTGTTGAGAGACGTTCTTCCACCTGAACAATTGAAAATTTGGACTATGTGGATAGATAGGTTGAATTTCATATTTCTACCCCTACAGCTCTGGAATGACAAAGCACCAGGTGCCGGGGGGGGGGGGGGCCCAACCATTGATGTAGCATCCCAGACACTCTCCTCCCTTCTTTTCTTTTCCTCTCCCTCTCTCCTTACCCCTGTCTCTATACCGATTCCTCACATTCCCTCCCTCTTTTTTTTTTCCGCTTTATTTTTTGCCTGACCTTGGATTTGCAACACGGCCTTAGGCCCTTGTTCCTGTGTACACCCTTTCCCTTCATATCAGTTAAGAAAATTGCACACGCTAGTTCCATTGTATGAGCCGCCATCGCTCTTTCCACTCATTCTCCTTTATGGTCCATTACGTTAGAAACGTACCTACTTAATGAATTATACTTTGACTTTCTAACAGTGAGGTCCCTTATTCGACACTGTTTGGATTTTTAGCGCTTCCAACCCTCTCCTTAAACTATGGCCCTCCAAACTATGAAGTGTGATTATCCCATGTACACGTTTGCATCCTTGTAATAAAAACTTCAATAAAAATGTATTGAATGAGAAAAAGATGTGCAAATTCCATGAAACACAGACCGCCAAATCCCCCAGCCCAGCAAATATTTGCGGTGGCAATCGTACAGGAATTCATATTAATAGACAGGATTTTTCTGCTAAATTGCCACCTTGGTTCTATATAAATCTAGGAAATATTAAATATAGTGTGGTAAAATCACATAAATACTGCAGGATTTTTTTGTCTTAAAATAACTCATGCAAAATGTATTTTAAAAAGTAGTCCATTCATTAAATGTGCTAAACATTTGTGTTTTGTGATAATTAGCACTAACATTTTGTGTTTTTTTTACATTATTTTATTACACATTTTTTACAGGCAAAAAAATGAACCAGGGAGAGATTTTTCTATGAATGAAGGTACACAGAAATATTATGAAAACAATGAAAACAGTCTAGTGTGCCTTCATGCACAGAGTGATCCCCCCTAGTGCAATGATACAAATAGTTTACATTCCTGAGCCAAGGAGTTCTCGAAGAAATGAAGAGGTAAACACCCTACACTCTTCTCACCCCCTGCAGTGGCTCTGGTGTTTGAAAATTGTGCTGTTCTTCCTCCTTAGGGATGTCGGGACAGAGCAGAGTGGTTCAGATTGGTCAGCGTGGTCACATGGCAGTTTCATGTTGCACCTGGCTGTGTGGATGGTGAAACTGTATTCACCCACAGTGGCAAATGCAGCAGGGAGTGGGTGAAGAGTGTTCATTCACCAAATCTATTTTCTGAAATGGTAAACTTTCACATACTGGCCAGTGCAGGGTTCCCCTTATGTTATTATGTGAATTACGGCGATGTCAACTATCTATACCATGATAAAAAAAACTTGTTTTAATGGTAAGCAGACTTTAATGATTTATTTCAATTTTTGCAGTATTTACTTCACATATTCACCAAATTACTTTTTATTCAATTTTTTGATTAATTGACTCAATTAATCGCACATGATAAAAAAAACAAAAGAAAAACAAAACAAAGCAACACACACAAATATCACATGCGATAACCATATATAAACTGTCTTACCTTGAAAAAATTCTTGTTCCTTCCTGGAATTTTCTTCAACAACCTATCAACCGTTGACTGGGTCCTCAGATCAAGCCAAACTAGCAAAAATAAATAAGAATTTTATTATTTTACAGGATTTATATAGCACCAACAGTTTGCGCAGCACTTTACAACATTAGGGCATTAGGACTCTGCTTGTTAGATCCTACAATCTAAAAGGGAGGGTCAAGTGATACAAAAAATGTAATAACTGTGGGGATGAGCTGATGGAGAACATAAAATTCCAGGGTTTAGGTGGGACAGGATAAAGGAAAAAAGGGATTTTTAATACAGCTTACCTGTAAAATCCTTTTCTTGGAGTACATCACGGGACACAGAGCGGCATATTCATTACTATGTGGGTTATATGGAGTACCTTCAGGTGATGGACACTGGCAATCTCAAACAGGAAGTCCCCTCCCTATATAACCCCCTCCCATAGGAGGAGTACCTCAGTTTTGTAGCAAGCAGTATGCCTCCCAAAATGATCCCCATAAGAGGGGTGGGAGCTCTGTGTCCCGTGATGTACTCCAAGAAAAGGATTTTACAGGTAAGCTGTATTAAAAATCCCTTTTTCTCTATCGTACATCACGGGACACAGAGCGGCATATTCATTACTATGTGGGATGTCCCAAAGCAATGCTTTAATGAGGGGAGGGAGACATCTTCCCAAGACAACAGGATTTAATTAGAGGTACACTCAAAATAATAATAAATCCAACTTAGTCAAGAAAAATAAATTTAAATTTAAATTTAAATCAAGGGTGCCCCCGATTCTGAGGGTCTTAAATCGCAGCCTGCAGCACTGCCTGCCCAAAGGCTGTATCCTTATTCCTTCTTACGTCCAACTGGTAAAACTTTGTAAACGTGTGGACTGATGACCAGGTTGCCGCCTTGCATATTTGAGCCATAGAGATCTGATGGTGTGCTGCCCAGGAGGCGCCCATGGCCCTGGTAGAATGAGCGTTTATTGATAAAGGAGGAGGCAACCTCTTCAAGCCGTAGGCCTGAGTAATTAACTGTCTAATCCATCTCGAGATGGTGGATCTTGCAGCCGCCTGCCCCTTCTTGGGCCCATCCGGCAAAATGAACAACACATCTGTTTTCCGAATCTTCTCTGTAGCTTTAAGATAGGCCTTCATGGCCCTGACAATATCTAGGGTATGCAGCAACCCTTCTTTTCTAGACGTAGGTTTCGGAAAGAAGGATGGTAGAACCAAATCCTGGTTTAGGTGAAAACCGGATATAACCTTCGGCAGAAAGGAAGGATGAGGACGGAGAACCACCCTATCCTTATGCAGAATAAGATATGGTTCCTTACAAGATAAGGCAGCCAATTCTGACACTCTCCTGGCTGAAACTATGGCAACCAGAAATACCAACTTCCTTGTTAGCAAAACCAAAGGAATCTCAGCCAACGGCTCAAAAGGTTGCTTCTGCAAAGTTGACAGAACAAGATTTAAGTCCCACGGACAAAGTGGCGACTTGATCGGAGGATTAATACGTAAGACCCCCTGAATGAAGGTCTTAACCAGCGAGTGGGTGGCCAGCGGCATCTGAAACCACACTGACAGAGCTGAAATCTGTCCCTTAATTGTGCTTAATGCCAGGCCTTTATCCACTCCCAGCTGGAGAAAACTTAACACTCTATCAATGGTATACTTGCGGGAAAGCCATTTCTTGGACTCACACCAGCCTACATAGGCCCTCCAAACCCTGTAATAAATTACTCTGGAGACCGGCTTTCTAGCCCTGATCAGGGTAGAGATAACCTGCTTAGACAGACCTCTACCCCTGAGAATCAGGGATTCAGCCGCCAGGCCGTCAAATTTAGACGCCGTAATGCAGGGTGGAGGATCGGGCCTTGAGAGAGTAGGTCTAGTCGTGGAGGAAGAGTCCAAGGGTCTTCTACTGCCATCCTCAAGACTAGTGAGTACCATGCCCTCCGGGGCCACGCTGGAGCAACCAGGATCACTGGCTTGTGCTCCATCCTGATCCTGCGCAACAGGCGGGTAGTAGCTGTAGCGGGGGAAAGGCATAGAGAAGTTTGAACTGATGCCAAGGGCATACCAACGCATCGGTTCCGCAGGCCATCGGGTCCCTTGTCCGGGACATGAACCTGTCTAGCTTCTTGTTGAATCTCGATGCCATGACATCCACGTCTGGCACCCCCCACCTCTGGCAGATTGTCTGAAAAACCTGGGGATGTAGAGACCATTCCCCTGGCGACATAGTTTGGCGACTTAGGAAGTCTGCCTGCAGGTTGTCCACTCCGGGAATGAATATTGCCGATATGCAGGGTACATGAGCCTCTGCCCACAGAAAAATCAAGCTCACTTCCTTCTGAGCGGCCTGACTCTTGGTTCCCCCTTGGTGGTTTATATATGCCACAGCCGTGGCATTGTCCGATTGTATTCTCACCGGGGATCCCTGCAATTTGGATGTCCATGCCAGGAGGGCTAGCCGAGCAGCTCTGAGCTCCAGGATATTGATGGGCAGCTGCTTCTCTGCCGCTGCCCAAGTACCTTGGCGAGTACAACCATCCAAGACCGCTCCCCAGCCTTTCAGGCTGGCATCTGTGGTCACTATCTTCCAGGCTATGGGGCTGAAGGATTTTCCCTTCAGCAGATTCTGAGGGTTTAACCACCAGCACAGACTTTGCCGGGGCTCTTGATGATAGTGCTAAAGGAAACTCCAAGGCCTGTGCTTTCCTGCTCCAAGCTGCCAGAATGGCTGCGAGTATGGCTCTGTGCGTAAGGTACCGCCTCGAACGTAGCCACCAGCTTGCCTAGTAAACGCATACATAGGCAAATAGTTGGTTCTTTTTTGCTTAGAACCAGCTGAATCAATTCCTTGATAGCCTTGACCTTTACCAGGGGTAAAAATACCCTTTGCTGAGCTGTATCTAACCTCATGCCGAGATATTCCAACTGTTTTGTTGGTTGGAATGATCAAGAGATCGTCCAAGTATGCTAGGACCGTGAACCCTTGGATTCTAAGATTGGCTAAAATTGGAGATAGAACCTTCGTAAACACCCGGGGGGCCGTAGCCAGCCCGAAAGGAAGCGCCACAAATTGGAAGTGACGCTGAGCCACGAGAAGCGTAAAAATCTTTGATGTGGCTGAAAGATCGGTATATGAAGGTAAGCGTCCTTTATGTCTATGGAAGCCAGAAAGTCGTCCTTCTGGAGCGCGGCGGCTGCTCACCGAACAGATTCCATCCGGAATGACTGAACCTTTAGGTAAACGTTTAAACTCTTTAGGTCCAAAATTGGTCTGACATCGCCGTTGGGCTTTGGTACGACAAATAGATTGGAGTAGAAGCCTAGTCCTTGCTCTTGGACTGGTACCTCTACAATCACGCCCTGGCAGAGCAGACGATCCAATGCCGTTAGGAACGAGGCCTTTTTTGCTGGATCGTTCGGTACCCTTGACTCCTGAAAATGAGGCGGCGGAAACTTTAGAAACTCTAACTTGTAGCCTATGGCCACAGATGACCGGACCCATCTGTCAGGGATGTTGGCTTCCCAAACCTCTGAAAAGAGACGAAGCCTTCCCCCCACTCGAGTGAGTGGGGGCGCCCCTTCATAAAGCAGACTTAGGGGCTGGCTTTGTTGGTTTGCGATACCATGGCTTCTTGCCCCCAGGGGCCTGTCCCTGTGACTTATTGTTAAAGTTGGATCGCGCAGGAGGCCGTCGATACTGCCTGAAATTTGAGGGCCCCGGGACAGGGGAAATCGGCCTTTTAAAGGCAGGACCCCGGAACTTCTTTTTGACTGGTAGGAGGGTACTCTTGCCACTTGATATAGTCTGAATGTATTTATCTAGATCTTCTCCGAAGAGTCTTCCCCCATGGAAGGGAAACCCTGCCAGAAGTTTTTTACATGGGGGCTCGGCCGCCCAGTTCTTTAACCATAAGAGCCTTCTCATATGCACTACCAATAGTGATAAACGAGACGCCTGCTGGATGGAGTCCTTTATAGCATCCACCGCAAAGCATAGAGCTCTGGGAATATCAGATAGCTCCTCTGCCTGTTGGGCAGGGATGTCTTTCAGCATCTGTTTAGTCTGGACCTTCAAAGCCTGACAAACTCCGATAGCAGCCACTGCAGGCTGTACCACTGCTCCTGCCGTAGCAAAGGAAGCCTTTAAAAGTGTCTCTAAACGTTTATCAACCGGGTCCTTAAACATTTGTATGTTTTCTACCGGACAAGTTAATGACTTATTTACGCATGAGATGGCTGCGTCCACAGCTGGGGGCGCCCATTTTTTGGAAAATTTCTCTTCCATGGGGTAGATAACAGAAAATCTTTTAGGCGGCAAAAAAATTCTGTCCGGTCGTACCCAATCCTGGTAAATCAATTCCTCCAACAGAGGATGGACTGGAAAAACTGCGTTATTCAAGGGGGCTTTTAAAGAGCCCAAGGAGGAAACTGTCGGAGCCCGAGGCTCCGGTGAGGGCAACTTAAATGCCGATCGGACCATGTCTGTCAAGGACTGGACCCACAGACTTTCTGCTTGGGAGGCTGAGAATGGTTCCTCCACAGTAGAATCCTCAAGCTCTGAACCTTCTAGGTTCTGGTCCAACAGGTCCTCCTGAGATTCTAATTCCTCTGGAGAGAGAACTTCAGCATCTGAGTATACACACTTTGGCGAAGGGGACCTAGTCCGCTTCTTGCCTGGCAAAGAATTAGCGATCATAGCTGCCAATCTTTTCTCTAGCCCTCCTAAGGAGATAGCTAGCATTTCCTCTGTGACAAACACCGGGTTGGGAGGATCTGGGCCAGCCTCCGCACCAGACCCCCCTACTGGCTCAACCAAGGCGGCCACCCCTGGGTTAACAGGTGGGGAGAGTACTGGCATAGCCTGACTCGTATCCTCAGAATCTGAGGGGGAACCTTTTTGTTTTTTGGCATTTTTTGCCCCCCTAGATCCCGAGCCTTTGGGAGCCATGGTACAAGACCGAGGTACCCCAGCATACAACAACTGACTGTTTGTAGCTAGGAAAAAACTACGTGGTTAAGGGAACAGCAGTATTACTAATGTCCCAAACCTGGTGGGGCTCCGTATGTTCCAACAAAAAAAGAACCACTTTTTTTTTTTTTTTTTTTTTTTCAATACATTATATATATATATATATATATATATATATATATATATATATATATATATATATATATATATATATATATATATATATATATATATATATATATATATATATATATATATATATATATATATATATTCCTTTTAAATCATTTTACCAGCCTCCAACCTGCCGCAAAGAGGATTTTTGGCTTAATAGATATACATAGGCTAAGCCTAGCATGTACTACCCCTTTCCTGCCACCGGGAGTCACTAGTGTGCTGCTCTGTGTCCTCTCGCTCTCAGCTCAGTTTCAGACTGAGCCATGAACGAGGACCTGCTTCAAATAACAGAGGCGAAAGCCCGCCTCTTCCGACGCCGGCCTGCACGCTCCCCGCCCCCCTCCCAAACGGCGCGAAACCGCTCTATTAACCGTGCACGCGCCCGCGCGCGCGCGCCCGTATGTCAGGGGAGGGGAACACATGGAGACGCGCTGCCAGGCTCAGGAAGCAGGGAGAGGATCGCCCCTACGGGCTGCAGAGCGGCAAATTCAAAACCCCGGCCAGATAGGACTTAAAAACAGGCCTTTAAGGACTCATTTATAGCCCTGAGACAGGTCTCCTAAGAAGACCTTCCCAACCAGCGGGGCAGCAGGTAGCCAGCAAAGAAATGACCTAGACAGGGGGATCCAGTGATGGGGGAAAAGTTAGATCATCCAGACATAACAGACATAGTGACCATGGTGCCAATGCAGAGCACACTCAGGCAAACCCCCCATAGATCTCCCCTGGAGAGCCCACTGTCGGACCAAGTCCCGCAGGCTCTCCACTTACCTGCTCCATGCTGCAGGACGTTTGCCAAGCAACAACAGTCCAATCTTCTCCCATCTCCGTGGGTAAAGTAGTAGACCATCAGGTACTGGGGTCCTGGAAGGAACCGACTGACCTGGACCTATATAGCACCCTGGCAAACAGGATACTTTTGGCCTTGGAAAAGCTCTAAGTCCTGGGCCCAGGGTCCAGCCCTCTTAGAGAGGGCATTATAGGCAAAAAACCCACGGTTTGGGGCCCGGGTACTGTCCACTTTGGCACTGAGGCACTTTGGACAGATCCGGTTAGCCCGCCTTAATCCCAAGGATATGGAGGCAAAGCTATTCCATGACCAACACCTAAGACACTGGCGAAAAAACTGAGGTACTCCTCCTATGGGAGGGGGTTATATAGGGAGGGGACTTCCTGTTTGAGATTGCCAGTGTCCATCACCTGAAGGTACTCCATATAACCCACATAGTAATGAATATGCCGCTCTGTGTCCCGTGATGTACGAGAAAGAAATTGCCTTATGTCATAAACGGCGCTTGGCTACCAGCACTCAACCACTCAAAATCGATTAGGACACAGATGATATTATTATTATATGTAAATAAACATAACCTGCAATCAACAATGATAATCACGGACATGATTAAGGCCCTTCTGGGGCCGAAACGTGTTGGATTTTTTGACTGTTCACATGCAATAATAAAACAATGTTTTGGCCGACTTCCGTGGCATCAGCCTTTCTCCCTTTTTTGCAAAAATATTTCTGATTTGTCTCTATACCGTAACAAATCTTTACTTTTTGAGTTCAGTTAAAATGTATAGACTAAAACAGAAAAGGGAAATTAAAGCGGGGGTTCACCCTATGAACGAAAAAAAAAATTTTTTTTTTTATTGTACCATAAAATCAGGCATTGTAGCGCGAGCTACAGTATGCCTGTCCCGATTTTTTTACCCCCGTACTCACCTTGTACTCGTACATCGAAGATACCAGGGAATGGGTGTGCCTATGGAGACGGAGGATGATTGACGGCCGGCTCTGGCGCCTCACGCTTCTCCGGAAATAGCCGAAATAGGCTTGGCTCTTCACGGCGCAGGCGCCGTGAAGAGCCGAGACCTACTCCGGCTGTCTTCGGGGAGAGTGACGTGCCAGGGCCGGCCGTCAATCATCCTCCCTCTCCCTAGGCACACCCATTCCCCGCGGGAGCCGAAATCTTTATCGTACAGGTACACAGTGAGTACGGGGGTAAAAAAATCGGGACAGGCATACTGTAGCTCGCGCTACAATGCCTGTCTCGATGGAAAAATGATGCAAGTGAGGGTGAACTACCGCTTTAAGACCAAAGTGGTTACAGTGCTCTTCCTTACGGATTGGAGTTGCCGACATTCCCCCAATTTACAAATGACAACAGCAAGGCAGTCTGAATTTAAAAAACAATAAAATTCATTATGTATACCCCTTTCCTTTACTTTCTATGCAGTGTGCTTGGACTGTCCCCCCTGTGGATGGGACACCACAGTAATTGGTGGCCAGCTGCTTCTGCCTTATTCTGTGCAGGTCCGGTGAAGTCTGCGCCTGTCCTCACGTATGCGCGATACTAGTTTGCTATTCTTCAACAAACAGATCCCATACGACACACACACACACACACACACACACACACACACACACACACACACACACAAAGTCAGGCTAGATCTCCCTGGAAGGTACTGGTAATGTAGCCTTTTTAAGGGGCTGCTGTGAGACCATGGCTACATCACCAGTACCCTTTAGGGAAACCGGGAAGTGAAATTAACTCAAATGTAAGTTCTATTATAAATCTTAATTTCTACATCTAAATAGAGGAGGTTATGAAATGAGCATCCACAGATGCATGCAGCAGGACATTATGGCCCGGATTCACGTAGAACCGCGTATCTTTGTGCGGGCGTAACCTATCCTTTTTACGTTACGCCTCCGCAACTTTGACAGGCAAGTGCCGCATTCTCAAACCAAAGTTGCGGCGGCGTAGCGTAAATAGGCCGGCGTAAGCCCGCCCAATTCAAATGTGGTAGGTGTGGGTGTGTGTTATGTAAATTTAATGTGACCCCACGTAAATGACGCTTTTTACGAACGGCGCACGCGCCGTCCGTGAAAGTATCCCAGTGCGCATGCTCCAAATTAACCCGCAAGAAGCCAATGCTTTCGACGTGAATGTAAATGACGCCCAGCCCTATTCGCGAACGACTTACGCCAAACGACTTAAAATGTTCAAAATTCAACGTGGGAACGACGTCCATACTTAACATTGGTACGCCTCATATAGCAGGGGTAACTTTACGCCGGGAAAAGCCTAACATAAACCGCGTATCTGTACTGCGTCGGCCGGGCGTACGTTCGTGAATTCGCGTATCTAGCTGATTTACATTTTTCTAGGCGTAAATCAGCGTACACGCCCCTAGCGGCCAGCGTAAATATGCAGTTAAGATACGACGGCGTAAGAGACTTACGCCGGTCGGATCTAATACAAATCTATGCGTAACTGATTCTAAGAATCAGGCGCATAGATACGACGGCTCGGACTCAGAGTTACGACGGCGTATCTGGAGATACGCCGGCGTAACTCGTACGAGAATCCGGGCCTATGAGTTCAGGAGGGGAAATGTGCAATCTATTAACCGTGATACTTAAAATTCTACTTTCACTTTGTCATGGTCACTAAGAGCATGCTCCAATGATACCACACCCCCAACATATACATTGATCTTTCCCCTGTGGGACCCCACCCCCAAAAAACGATTTTGTCTTTCCCCAATGAGATCCCACCTCCATCACACAAACATGGAGGAGGGATTAAGGATACAGGGGAAGGAAAAAACAGTCTTCATTTTCCACTTATTTTAATATGTTCAGTTGCTTCCTGGTTTCTGGCCTAGGCCAAAATGATGTCATACATCCCAGGAGTCTCTATGGGCATTTTTTTTTTCTTTCATCTGTAGAAGGGGGGGGGGGGGTTGTGTCTTGAAAGGGTGTTTTTCAAAGTGATTCCTTAACAAAATACAGACATGGGTGGATGGGCAAGTTTGCATTGAAATTAAAACTTATACTCCATGACACAGTCCCTACTATAAATACCCTTTTTCAGTTTTGGTGTCCCCTTTTTAAATCTCCACTGTCACCAATTCCACTACTTCTGCTTAATTTTCAGTATCCTCTGCACAACCTTCACCATAGGTTTGCACAGCCTACTGCATTAGGGTGTGCACCCCAAAGCTAAAAAAACACACACGACTTTCTCTGCAGCCTCAGCAGCACTGGACAGTGAATGAATGGGAAGTGCTCTGTGCTCAGCGGCTTCCTGTTCATTCACAAACAAAAGCATAGTAAACACTCAAAGTTTACTATGCTTCAGTCATGATTGAACACATCAAATGTGTTCATTTAGAAAAGGAAGGGGCCAGTAATTGACATATTGATTAGCCCTTTCCCCTGCTCTCCACCCTGAATAATCCCCCACAGCAGCCAGGGGGAGAAAAGGGGAGGGAAGCCAGCAGCACTGCGGTGGGGGAGGGCGCAACACGTGGGGGGATGCCCGAGCAGTAGGGGGAAACTGCACCATACAGAGTGATTAGGGTGTGCCCAGGCACATCCCTGTTATCCACAGTGCTCCAGACACACTCCCTACCATCTACACTGCCCTGGAATCACCCGTTTTAAATGTAATGGGCCCATTTCCAAGCCACCAATTTTGACCTCTATTCCTCTCCTGTATATCCTTCTGTGCATTGCTTTTACATTGCTGCTTTACAACTAGACTAGTTTATATCAGAACTGTCAGCCTCCCTACCATATTTTCTGGACAAATTCTATAAAGAACAACAAATAGACTAACACATGACTATTAGCAGAATCGAAATGGAGAAATTTTACAGATTGTTAAAGCGGAGTTCCGGCCACAATTTCACTTTTTAAATATAAATACCCCTGCAATACACAAGCTTAATCTATAGTAAAGTTAGTCTGTAAACGAAGGTCCATTTTGTTAGGTTGTTACAGCATTTAGACACTTTATAAAATAGAAATTGACTGGGGCCATCTTAAGTGTGGGCATCATGAAGCCAGACTGTATGACTTCCTGGATTTCAGCCTTGCAGATCTCGCACATGCTCAGTGCTGCACAAGCAGTGTAATAGGTTTCAGATCAGGTTTCAGCACCAGTACTGTCCAAGTCACATGATTCTTCGAGACTGGGGAGTGCACAGACTCCTGGAAAGTTACACCCACTACATTCCCAGGAGTCTGTGCGGTGTAGGTTAGGAAGCTTAAGCACCTAGGTGCAGGAAGTGGGAAGATTAACTATTCTGCCTAGCAACAACACTTTGAAGGCATCTAAAAAAAAAAAAAAAAAAAATTCTTAAAAGGACTAATGACATTTTTTTAAAACTACTGATGTAATGTTATATTTATGGGTGGAACTCCACTTTAAATCTACAAAGCACTGACAATTTTCTGATCTTCCAAAGTCAGGCAAAGAGTCATGCTTTTCATTGTTTACATTAATATAAGAAATCACTTTTTAAGTAGAAAGGACTTGTTTAATGATTGACATATGTGTCCGCTACCTATGTTAAAAAGGTTGTAAAAACAAATGGCAGGTTGATAATTTACTTAGCTTAGTCATCTAAATTCAAACCTTTGCACTTCACGTACTGATATTTTTCACTGAAGTGATCTGATTGACCATAAACAATGTACTGGTACGTTACTTCTTAAGAACAATAAAAAGGCTTGAAAATCCACATTAGTATGGGATGGAGGCAGAAGATTCTTTACATATCTGGCACAAAAAGAGCATTCTATTGCTGCATTTCTATTCACACGGCATTGGCTGCACTGAATACAGCTGTTGTCTGTATGAGCCTCCAAAGCAGGACGGTCAGCATATTACGATCACAGGATTCTCTGCAGTTTGTGTGTACAGGCTGTGTCCTCCTATGCCTGGCCCACTGGTCATAGAATTCTGCAGAGAAGACCTCCTAATCGGAAGTCTCTGAAACAAAAGCTGCCAACTCCAACCATAGCCTCCCTATAAAGCGCTTGTTACCCCCAGGCCCGTCGCTACAGGACAGGCAAAACAAACAATTGCTTGGGGCCGCGAGCTGGCCTGGGGCCCCCAACTTCCCCTTCCCAGGATGTAGCCAAGCTCCTCTTCCTTCCACCTGGAGTCCTGTCAGTCCGGACGGGTACCGCGCGTGGTACAGGAGATTCAGTTTCCTGTTCCCGGTCGGACGGACAGGAAGTGCACTGCATCTGATAGGGGACTGGAGAAGAGGCAGGGGGAAGAGGAGCTAGGCCACGCTACAGCGGCAGCCTACAGGGAAGAAGGGGAGGTAAGAATAGAATTTTTTTTTAGTGTAGCGCCAACGTAGGCTTTGCATGCAGGGGGGGGGGGTGCTTGGGGGCCCCCCCATTTTGCTTGGGGCCCCCAAATTCCTTCAAATGGCCCTGGTTACCCCAACATTTCTTATGCCTGATATGTGTCTGCTGTACCATGTACTTGTATGAGAAAGCATCCTGTTCTCTTTGTATTGCTTCCTTAGTGTGAAATCACTGGTGTTCCTGTCACAGTAAGCAGGAGAGCACAGGAGAGCACACCGTGGTCAGTTCTCTAGCTATGCTGGGAACGCATTGTCACCTCCAGATCAGACTTGTCCTGACACTCTGCCCCCCCCCCCCTCACAGCCATTCACTGGGAAGCGTGCTGCTGCTTCTCCCCCCAGCTCTTATGCAGCTGAGAACAAAAGGCATGTGATTATTATTATTTTTTAAAAGGGAAAAGGTGTTTAGATTTTTTTTTTTAAATATATTATATTATATTATATTATATATATATATATATATATATATATATATATATATATATATATATATATATATATATATATATATATATATATAATGTTCTGCCTTTCATTTCTATTTTAAACTACCAGTAAATGGGAAATATGAAAGAGTGTGGGCAAGTTGGATAGAGAACCCCATGACGGCTTCAGGATTAAGAGGGTAGGAAGATAGGGTAACCACACCATAGAATAAAAGGGGAGAAATTAGTGTATAAATGTTTTTCTGTGTTGATGAAATGAATGCCAGTGGAATTTTATAAATGTAAGTGTGAAATGTATATTTTTATATGGGGGAAAAAAATAATAATTATAAAGCGATATTGAAAAAAAAACAAAAAAGAAAAAAAACTAAATGGGTAGTTTTACAAGGCGATCGTTTAAAAATCGCTTTAAGATAACAAACAGTATTTGTATATATTTATATATATATATATATATATATATATATATATATATATATATATATATACATACACACATATTTTTTTATATATATATATATATATATATATATATATATATATATATATATATATATATATATATATATATATATATATATATATATATATATATATATATATATATATATATATATATATATATATATATATATATATATATATATATATATATATATATATATATATATATATATATATATATATATATATATATATATATATATATATATATAAAAAAAAAAAAATAAGGGAGACTGATTGTTTAAGACGACAATTCAGATAACGAAGCCCAAACTGTTATATCATTGAGGTGTACAGACCTACTACTAACAAAACCAAACTTCATCATATGTTTTCATTGTAGGTTCAGACAGAAGTTTGTGTAGATTTGGCTATGCCAACAGCACCATGGGTTATGGAAACATGCTTTGTAGTTTGCATTTAGCTCTTTTACTTTTTTTTTTTAATTACATATAAAAGTCCTCTACAATAATGGGATGACGTTGATAGCAGTGAGGAGGTCTATCTATGTGGACAGCTACCCCAGATGCCTGCATACTTAGATGTGCCTCTTTTAATCATCAACCAATGCGAGTTGCTAAATGTTGTAGTAACCACACTGCTACACTTAGAGGCGCCTCTCTTCTCTTTTAGAGAGGCACCTTTACTCAGTTGTGACATGGCGTTACTCTTATATCAAGACATCGCTTGTATATCAAGTCAAAATGTATTAAAAAATGTAGCTTATCTTGCAAAACGCTCTCAAACCAAGGTTTTACTGTACTTCCTTTTTGGGCCTCCGTTTGCCCTAATTCTGTGGTGTATGTTACACATTACAAACCCCGACCACCAAATTAATCAGGTAAGTGCTTTTCTGCAAGCAGAAAGGTGGAAGGGCCATCTATCTACCTGCATCCTTTTTCTAGAGTTCCCTTCTAGCTCTTGGAAAGCAGCCACAAGTTTGAAGCAAAGCTTAAGGCTGCGTACACACGGTCGAACATGTCCGCTGAAACTGGTCTGCGACCAGTTTCCACGGACATGTCCGACCGTGTGTACGGCCTAGCGGACAGATTTCCAGCGGACAAAAGTTTCTTAGCAAGCTAAGAAACTTGTCCGCTGGTTATGACGTGTAACCAGCGTCCCGAAATCCCGCGCATGCGTCGAATTGATTCGATACATGCGTGGAAGCATTGCACTTCCGTGTTTGAGAACGTCAGTGTCTTCTACGTCACCGCGTTCTCTGTCCGCGGGGATTTTGGTCTGATGGTGTGTACACACATCAGACCAAAAGCTCCCAGGAGACATGTCCGATGAAAACGGTCCGCGGACCGCTTTCATCGGACATGTCTCCTCGTGTGTACGGGGCCTTAGAGTGTTTTTCTCTTGGACTTAACATTACACTTTAATTGCATTTTAATTGGACCTTTAGTGATTTTGTACTTTAGCTAAATGGTCTTAACCCTTTATGCGCCATTAAATACCCTTTCACTCTTGAATGCTTTCCTGCACCTTCTGAACCTGATGCTCTCTGGCTATAAACTGCTTACAAGGGGCTATAAATGGTAATGTAAGCTTTCTTTCAAATAGACATTGCACGGCTTGCTTTACCATTCAGCCAATTTCAGTTTTCCTTATCCCTTAGAAAGTAGAAAATCACCTGTAAAATGCTCATAGACTCACCAATAGCATTATATAGGGGTTCTCCGGTTGTTTTGTCCCACACAACAGTTGTTTCTCTCTGATTACTTACGCCAATTGCTAGAAAACAAAATAAAAAATAAATAAAAAAACACAAAAGCAAGGCTTTGCAATAACAACTCCCAGTGTGATACGTCCTTAACCTCATGGCCTATCTCGCTTTGCAACAACAGAATATAAAAACACACTATACACACTCTAAATTTGAATACAATACTTTCGTTTCAAATAATGGATCCTCTGTATTAAAAGTCAGTAGTCAATCCAAGACATTAATGTAAACAGATGGAGTTTGCACAGGCAAACCTGCCCCTTAATTTATCCACTGCTTTATACTGTATGTTCCAACTAGGAGAATCTTAAAAATATAGTTATACAGGGGAGCCTTGGTGAGGTGGTTGGGATTGCACATGTATTTGCAAATGTGTGCAACTAAATGAATTTTTAGCAAAAATGGAAAAAACGAAGACTGGACAGCCGCACTCCAAAATCACTTAAAAAAGAGATGTCTTTTATTTTTCAACTGTACATACAGTCACTGCAAACCAACAACATACAGTATGGCCGACGCGTTTCGCACTGGCAGTCAGTGCTTAGTCAGGATCGTTTTATTTAAAAAAAATTATGTGCAGACTAGGTGAGCTGGGATTTTTTTGTCTGCTTGTGATGTGCACATTGCATACCATCTCATTTATATATATTTTTTACTTACCTTTGATGTTGGTGATTTCTATGCTTAGCTGAGCTAGTTTTTCACAGGTTTTTTCTACACATTCATACACAGACTGCAAAATCTCCTTTGGATCCTGCTCCACCCATCTGCAAAGAGGAAACATAAATACTAATTGCAATACAAACAGACTATGTGTTTAAAAATACATTTAAGCATTTTCTCTTAACCACTTCAGCCACAGAACATTAGGCTTCCAAATGACTGGGACACTTTTAGCAATTCGGCACTGCATCGCTTAAAGAGGACAAAAAAATTCTGTAAAAAAAAAAACCTGCAAGAAAAAGGCATAATGAGCTAGTATGCATAGCCCCCGAAGCACTCCTCGTTCCCCTCCGCTATGTCCCCTCGGAGCGTCTTCCTTGTATCACCGCAACGGCGCTGTGACTGGCTGGAGCGGCGATGACTTCACTCCCGCGCACGTGTGTGTTTTCGGCATTATCCCATTGATAAAACCGGCACGCTCAGTGTGGCTACGGCACGCATGTACCGTAGACATCGGTGCAGAGTTTTCTGCAAATATCTCCTTAACCGTGTAGGTTAAGGAGATATTTCTTGCACCTACAGGTAAGCCTTAATATAGGCTTACCTGTAGATGCAAGTTGTCTGGTTGGGTTTACAACCACTTTAAACTGTCAAAATTGACGTCCTTTTTCCCCACAAATAGAGCTTTCTTTTGGTGGTATTTGATCACCTGTGTGGTTTTTATTTTTTGCGCTATAAACAAAAATAGAGCGACAATTTGGAAAAAAAAGCTATATTTTGTACTTGTTGCCATTATAAATATCCCCATTTTTTTTTTTAAAGAAAGCTATTTTTTTCTCAGTTTAGGCCGATATGTATTCTTCTACATATTTTTGGTTAAAAAAAAAATGCAAAAGGCGTATATTGATTGGTTTGCGCAAACGTTATATTATCTATAAAATAGGGGATAGCGTTATGGCATTTTTATTATAATATTTTTTTTATTACTTGTTATGGATGCGATTTTTATCGTGACTGACATTATGGCGGTCACATCGGACACTTCTGACGCTATTTTGGGACCATTCACATTTATACATCGATCAGCGCTATAAAAATGCACTGATTACTGTATAAATGTGACTGGCAGGGAAGGGGTTAACCAGTAGGGGGCGGGGATTCTAACTGTTAGGGGGTGTTGCTTACTGGGACATGTCACTGATCGCTGCTCCCGATGAGAGGGAGCAGACGATCAGTGTTGTGTCACTAGGAAGAACAGGGAGATGCCTTGTTTACAAAGGCATCCCCCCCCTTTTGTCAGTATATATATATATATATATATATATATATATATATATATATATATACACACATATATACACACATATATATATATACACATATATACACATATATACACACACACACACACACACAATTGTAAAGGCAGAAGATTTGTAGTAATTTATAGTAATAAGCTTTATAGTTTACAGCTTTATAGTAATAAATCAGTTGGACTTTAACTGTAAGCAAGAAGTCCAAAGTCTGATAACAGAGTTCTACTGAATCATAAAAAAAAAAATAAAGAAAAAAAAGGTCATAAAATTAATCCTTGAAATAATTTTATCCTGTCTTAGGAGATGTATTGGTTAGGTGTGTATTGTTCGTTTTTTAAAGCACTACAGAAAAAAGTGCTAATCAAAGTGAAATAAAAGGGATAACGTAGGTGCATATATTCCTCAGTAAGCCAGAACACAACATGCATGAAGATTAACAGCCAACTATAAAATATGGCATGAATGAGCAACATGTGACTGACTCACCCTTCTTTTGGAAACTTCTGTTTAATTTCCACTTGATGGTGACTAAGCAGCTCAGCCGTTTTGGCGTTAAAGACCTGTACAATAGAAGATATTGTTTTTCAGTACCACAAGATGTAATGAAGGACATAAAAATTCACAGGGTAAAAATCAATTCTGTGATTTTTCGGTCTCAGATTCTAAAAAAAAACATTGTATTCCTCTCAGTGTGAAAAATCATTGAAGTGTGTATCATTGGGGCGATTGCAACAGACGGTGAGGGGAAATCTCTCCAAAATGAGGGAACACACATTAGTTTTGCAAGGCTTCCCCTCTATTCTTGTTCAGCCAACACAAAATTTCCAGTTTCTTCTTTTGCAATTATGGTCATCAAGACAAAGATAAATTTCCCTACCAGGGACACAGAGCAATACAAACCTGACATGGGGTGTTAACATTTTTTCACCGTTTAAGAAAAAGGTTATAGTTTAGAGCCCAACTGTAGCCAAAATAGTTTTCTTAACTTTAAATGACTCATCAGCTGTCAGTGGGTTCCCCGCTGACAGCTGAATGTAAAAAAGAGCCTTCAATTAAAAGTTTTGGACGCTAAAATTGTATTTTTTAAAACACAGCAAAATCCATACCAGACCCTTATCCAGGCATGCAGCCCGACAGGTCAGGAGGAGGGGGGGGGGGGTAAGTGAGCGCCCCCTCTCCTTTTGAACCATACCAGGCCACATGCCCTCAACATGGGGGATGGGTGCTTTGGGGCAGAAGGAGCTCTGCGCCCCCTCACCCCAAAGCACCTTGTCTCTATGTTGATCGGGACAAGGGCCTCATTCCCACAACCGTGGCTGGTGGTTGTGGGTATCTGCGGGCTGGGAGCTTATCCAAATCTGAAAGCTCCCTTTAAGAAGGGGGTCCCCAGATCCTGCCCCCCCTACCCATTCACCAAAAAAGTGTCACAAAGTAATTGTGACATCACCAACCCATGCACCAGTCCGTGGTGTCACAAGGGGGTGGGACCACCAGATAACGTAAGATATGTCAGACGGTGGAGCCTGCAGTAGGCAGTCAGCCTTCATCGACATCGGGATTGTCTTTTTTTTTTCTCTTTCTTGGGTCCGGCGGGCGGTGCGATTGATGAAGGATTTACATTGGGGGACACATTGCCAACAACTGTGTGTGTGTGTGTGTGTGTTTTTATTACTTTGTGACATTTTGATGAATGGGTAGGGGTACTATGTACCCGATACTTATTCACATGAGGGGGGGGCGAGATCTGGGGGTACCCTTCTTAAAGGGGGCATCCAGATTCCAATATGCCCCCTGTGAGGATAAGACCATTGCCCTCAACATGGGGACAAGGTGCTAAGCCCCAAAGCATGTGGCCTGGTATGATTTGCGAGGCCCCCCTCCCCCTCGCTTGTCCGTCTCCCCCTTTCCTGGCCTGCCAGGTTGCATGCTCAGATAAGGGTCTGGTATGAATTTTGGGGGGGACCCCACATCGTCTTTTTTTCATTTTTATTTTGGCATGAGGTACTCTTTAAAATCCACACCAGAACCAAAGGGCCTGGTATGCACAGGGGGAGGGGGGGCACGCTGGTCTTTTTCCAAAATGTTTAATTGTCGGCTGACAGCTGATGCGTCATCGGTTGTTAAGGATGCGGCCCGCTGCTTAGCAGTCAGCTATTTGTCAAAAAACAGCGTGAGGGTCCCCTCGAATCTCATGCATTTTTTGGACAAATACCTTATGTGTTACAGCCAGCAAAACCCTGGTGGTAAATATTGCTTGCTTTTTTACTCTTGGACTTTTTAGCTAGAGTTTGGCATTAAGGTAAACGTGTAGAGAACCCAGAAAATCCACATTAAGCATACAGTGAATAACACGCACCGTCAGTGGAAAACGCACATAATGCCACCAGTAGGTCAAGAAGAGATGCAAATTGACATTTCTTATGTCAATTATTTCTTATGTGCATAGCCCTGATCCCTTCTGACCCTCTCTATAGGCCAGTGTGGTATTTTTCCATATTATAGGAGTAATACAGAGACTTAAGTGCCTCGATCAGAGGTCAGCAACCAATCAATTGTGATCTACTTGTTGACCGTAGGCAGGTAACAGGTAGATAACGTTCGAGTCTCTGCCCTGCTGACCCTCAAGTGCCCCCCCCCTCCGATTAGCAGAGCAGAGTACAGAATTAACTCAAGCGTCTTATTGCCTGAGCTCTCAAAGCTAGATAGTGGTCAAAAAGAGTCCTAGGTAGCAGAGGCATTTCCCACTCCCGCAGCACACCCTTTGTATGTGTGGTTGCAAGGCAGGGAATGCATCTGCCGCCTAGGATTCACTGTTAGCTTTCACAGCACTCTAGGTTATTCGGCTCTTGTATCACTGTGTGCAGTGGCCTGAACCCATTCAGCTCTCTTCAGGTCATTCTATGGGGCTTTTGGGTGACAACATGTGACGAGAGAAGGGCAAATGGGGGATCAGTGTACCATAACAAGTAAATGTCTCTCAGCTGCTTCCGTGCGCTGCTCTGCATCAAGAAGCCACTTATACACCCTCCTGACCCCCAGTACCAAGGCCTCCTAATGCCTCTAATGTGCCCTACTGACCATCCAGTACGGTGCCTTCCAGACCCCCTATCCCTTCTGGCCCCCTAGTTCCATACCCTCCAGACCCCCCTGTAGTGAACCCTCCTGATCCCCCTAGAATCATGCTCGCCAGACTTGCCGCTTGTAGTATGCCCTCCAGACCCCCAGGATTTTGCCTCCTTAACCCCCCCCCCCAGTACCATGTTCTCTGGACCTCCAAATAACATGCCCACCAGATACCCCAGTACCATTCCCTTCTGAGCCCCCCTGCACCAGGCCCTCCTGAGCCCTCTGTATTGTGCCTTCCTGACCCCCTTTACACTGCCCTGCTACCTCCCTGTTCTCTTCTCTACATCCTACTGATATCTATAAACTGTAATCTATCTTACTGAACTCTGTACACTGGGCTACCTACTACTAACCTCTGTACACTGCCCTACCCACTACTGGCCTCTGGGGGCTTGCCAGTATGCGAAAATTAAAAATACATAAAAAGTGAGGCAACCCGGCGATCTTTGCTCTCTACCATGTTGTCATGGTAGATCTCCACCTCTCAAAGGTTGCCTACCCCTGGACTAAATCCACTCTCATAGGCAAAGTGAAGATTCACATATCTGCCCATATTACCAGACCCCCTGGCCATTTTGTCATACTGTTTTCGCTAGAGGTATTCGCTCTTTATGCACGGTTTCCAACAGAGTTGAATCGATTGCCCAGGTTTGCGACAGGCCTGTCCTGAAAGAAATATACGGCAGATCTCTCCTTTGAAAAAATGCCAGTTTCTTGGCTGTCATAGTGTCCCCTCTGGCTTCAACAGTTTTAGTCCTCGACTTGGAAAAAGTATGCTGCTCAAGCCTTGCTATATGCTTTATCTCAGTCACAGACTTAAAAATTATTTAAGCCAGGCACAGCCATGCCACCAAGACTGCTGCAAGGGCAAAGCAAAAGTGAACCTAGAGCTACTTCAAGGGAGCATTACTAATGCCTTCATCAGTTTATTTTTTGCTCCATGTGGCAATTCCCATCAGGTGAATTACAAGGAAGAAACGTATGGCCACAAATAGATTTGGTTTTCTTAGGCGAACTGCCAAACTGGATATCGTACCTGCACGGATACCATTAGTGAGCCATTATAGCAGACTCTAGGTCATTTAAAAGGCCTGGCTGTTTGCTCCGCAATAGACCAAATACAATAAGCAGGTTGGGCTGGGAGCCCAGATAGCAGCCTACAGGAGAAATACATCATTAAATAGGAAAATAAGCAGATAAACTTACACTGAAATACTCAACCAAAGAAGAAGATTATGGACATATTCCAAGAAGGGATAATTCATAGTAGTGAGATAACAAGCAATATATTTAGAAGTGGCTAATACCAGATAAAATTGCTTCAACTCTTGTAGTTTGCCCTAAAACTGACCAGTGAAATAGCCCATTAACTGGTTATTAGCCATAGGAGCAGAGAATAAAGACACCAAAGGCCCCATACACACAAGAGGATTTATCCGCGCATACGGTCCAGCGGACCGTATCCGCGGAAAAATCCTCTCGAGGATTTGCGCGGATTTCCATGCGATGGAGTGTACTCACCATCGAATCGAAATCCGCGCCGAAATCCTCTGGCGATGACGTGTAAATATGTAAATATGTAAGGCAAATTCATGGTATGGGCAGTCATATTTTTAGGATGCCTACCCCTGCCTCAAAAGCATCTTGTCACCATGTTAGACCCCTTTCACACTGAGGCAGTTTTCAGGCATTTTAGTGCTAAAAATAGCGCCTGTAAAACACCTGAAAACTGCCTCTCATGCCTCCCCAGTGTGAAAGCCCGAGTGCTTTCACACTGGGGCAGTGCGCTTCC
Organism: Rana temporaria; assembly: GCF_905171775.1. Taxonomy (NCBI): domain Eukaryota; kingdom Metazoa; phylum Chordata; class Amphibia; order Anura; family Ranidae; genus Rana; species Rana temporaria. The sequence goes on along the minus strand of NC_053490.1, from coordinate 222,244,198 downwards.
AGGGGCCTGAAAAAAAAAACAAAAGGGGTTTCAGCACTGTCATACTTTGAATGGCAATTGCGTGGTCATGCAACACTGTATCTATTTGCAAATTTTCATCACATTTTTTTTTACATACAAATAGAGCTTTTAGTGGTATTTCATTACTGCTGGGCTTTTCATTTTTTGCCAAGTAAATGAAAAAAAGACCAAAACTTTTGAAAAAAAATTAAGTTTGTCTTGGTTATAAAAGTTTTGTAGAGTCCACAAACCATGGGCCAGATTCACAGTCAGCTTACGCCGACGTATCTTCTTATACGCCGCGTAAGTTTGACAATGCGCCGTCGTATCTATGCGCATTATTCTCAAAGCAAGATATGCCTGAATTTCGGCTAGATCCGACCGACGCAAGTCTCCTACGCCGTCGTATCTTGGGTGCATATTTACGCTGGCCGCTAGGGGCGCTTCCGTTGATTTACGCGTCGAATATGTAAATGAGCTAGATACGCCGATTCACGAATGTACTTGCGCCCATCGCAGTAAGCTACGTCGTTTACGTACGTCTGTCATAAAGTTATCCCACCTAAAGCAGGGGTAAGTTAAGGTATGGGCGCGGGAACAACGTCGTATTTTACGTCGTTTACGCAAGTCGTACGTGAATGGGGCTGGGCGTAGGTTACGTCGTACGCATTGAGCCATCATTTCTTAGGGAGTATATGCGACGTGATTCTGAGCATGCGCGCGCATGTGCCGTTCGTTCGGCCATTCATTTACATGGGGTCACGGTTAATTATAATACAACACGCCCGCTACCTTCCAAATTTTAATTAGGCGGGCTTACTCTGGCCCATTTACGCTACGCCGCCGTAACTTAGGGAGCAAGTGCTTTGTGAATACTGCTCTTGCCTCTCTATGTTACGTCGGCGTAGCGCATATGAGATGTGCTACGCCCGCTCAAACATACACCGCTGACTGTGAATCTGGCCCCATGTGTCTGAAACTATTTAAATATATATATATATATATATATATATATATATATATATATATATATATATATATATATATATATATATATATATATATATATATATATATTATATATAAAGATATATATCAGATAAAATCGGTCAATTATATGTACAGCCTTTTTAATTTCTTGAGACCTGAAATGCCAGGACAGTACAAATGACCCATTTTTGGAAAGTAGACAGTCCAAAAAAAAATCAAAAAATGGTGAGTTTTTTTAAGTTGTAATTTTTTGTCAGGCGTGGCGTCATAACATCACACCTGGCCTCCGAAAGATCATAGAGGTGTCCGGGGGCCATCTGGCCCGCAGGATTCTCTATAGTAAACTTCAGGCATGGATCGATACCTTCTCCCTCTTGCCGATCGTACGGGCGAGCCGAGAGAAGCACCAGAGGGCGGCAGGACATCACCTTCCGCTGCCTGTAAGAACGATCAAGCGGCTATGATTGTTCTTACGGGCGGCGGGACATCCCCTTCCGCTGCCTGTAAGAACGATCAAGCGGCTATGATTGTTCTTACGGTGCAGGGAATCGCTGGCTCTAAAAGACGATATCTGAATGAGGCCTGTAACTGCAGGCATCATTCAGATATACCCACTCAAAGTCAACAACGTCGTTGGGCGGGAAGTGGTTAATGGACCAAAAATGCAGCAAGATTAACACCGGAAGCGCAAGGGAGTGAAGACATATATAGAAATTTAAAAGGGATGCATTTTTCTTGTGCTTTTCTTGCATTAAATGTGTTTAAGCCCAGTGTGCATGGATCGTGCAAGGGGAATTTATGTGGAAAAAAAAAAAAAAAAGTGCTTATATAGAGCATTTTAATTTACAAAGTTTTGACGAGTTTAGGAGAGTTTTATGTTTTTTCTGCCAGAAAGCTCCAATCAGGAAGGTTTTTTTTCTCCTGCCTCTAAACATTAAGCTTAAAAATATGCCTGTAATTGTCCTCATGGACACAAAGAATAACATTGAGCCGCTTCTACGTGCAGAACACAAAACTCACGTAGAAGTAGCGATTTTTAAGTCAGTGTGCATGGAGCCTAAAGCATGTAATCACTGAGAAGGTGACACTTGGCCACCAGCCCTTATCCTAACACAGAAGATTTATTATCGAGGGGTGTGTGCTGCAGTCTGATGACACAATTGTCACTATGACCATGGACTGATCCTGCTCATATCGCAATGTTCAGACAGTCCACATCTACTAGTTAGAGGCTAGTGATTGTGCTGGGTGTACAAGAAAAAGGAAAAACAAGAAATGCTGGTTGCCGGTTGGTGCGCTTGTCAGCCGCCTACTATTCTCCAAAGATTTTTAGCTCAAGCTATGATAAAGTAAATATTACGTAAAACAGTCACCAGGATACAAGTTTAAATTGGATTTGTACTCAGCTTGCCAAAAGCCGAAGTGTGTTTCAACACTGCATTGTGACATTTAGAACTCCACGTTAGGGTGTAATTAGATATAACCTTGAGACCTGCAGAACAAGCAAAGACATACACAACCTTGCTTATCACACTAGGTCAAAGTGCAAACATACAATGCATAAAGAAAAGCAGGAGGAGGGGGAAAAATAAAGTTTACACCCAAACAGAAATAGCAGGTTAGAGATTCAACAAAATGAATATCTGCTTCTGTGGTGCTGCATCCCCCACCCCCTATTTTATTTACCTGAACGCTGTCATTCTTAGACGCGAGTTTCACAACTCGCATTCGGCGCTCTATAAGTATTTATTCCAATCCAATCCAATCCAATTCTTCGGCCGGGAACGAGCATACCATTTCTAGCTGGTGTCTCGTGTCCTAATTGGATAGATTGATAGCAGCGCAGCCATTGGCTCCCGCTGCTGTCAATCCAGGGTTTGACAAATTTGCTTGGAATCTAGGAGCCAGCTAAAAAAGTTAGAAGCCAGAAAACGCACCCCGTCCCGACGAGCTTGCGCGCAGAAGCGAACACATACGTGAGCAGCGCCCACATATGTAAACGTTGTTCAAACCACACATGTGAGGTATCACCGCGATTGGTAGAGCGAGAGCAATAATTCTAGCCCTAGAACTCCTCTGTAACTCAAAACATGCAACCTGTAGATTTTTTTAAACGTCGCCTATGGAGATTTTAAAGGGTAAAAGTTTGTCGGCATTCCACGAGCGGACGCAATTTTGAAGCGTGACATGTTGGGTATGAATTTACTCGGCGTAACATTATCTTTCACAATATTTAAAAAAATGGCGATAACTTTACTGTTGTCTTATTTTTTTATTAAAAATGTTGTATTTTTTTTTCCAAAAAAGTGCGCTTGTAAGACCGCTGCGCAAATACGACGTGACAGAAAGTATTGCAACGATCGCCATTTTATTCTCTAGGGTGTTAGGATAAAAAATATATATAATGTTTGGGGGTTCTAATTAGAGGGAAGAAGATGGCAGTGAAAATATGGAAAAATTACATTAGAATTGCTGTTTAACTTGTAATGCTTAACTTGTAATACCAACGGCCACCACCAGAAGGCGCCAGCTCACAGAAGGAAGAGCTGGGGACTTCACAAGGCCGCAAAGCCGCGGCCTCAATTACCGGACATCACGGCCCCCCCCCCCCCCCCCCCCCGCGAACTGGGAAAATGTAAGTTTATCCCTTGCAGTAGGAGAGGAGAAACAGTTTTACTTACCCCATCCTGAAAAAAAGGCATCATTCCCTCTTCTCCATACAATAGAGAGTGGTCCTTTTAGATTAAAGCAAACAATATATAAAATAGTGCCTCAGGTCAGTCCGCCTTATGTGCCCAAACACAAAGGTGCTAGTCCAGCTTGGAAATTAAGAAACCGTGTAAAGGATTATGGATGACTGCACTCAAAATCAAGTCCAATACAGGCGGTCCCCGGGTTACAAACAAGACAGGGACTGTAGGTTTGTGCTTAAAGCGGGAGTTCACCCATTTCTAAAAAATTTTTTTTTCTTCCCCTAGATTCCTGCTCGTTCGGTCTAGGGGAATCGGCTATTTGTATTAAAATAGGTGCAGTACTTACCCGTTTTCGAGCTGCATCTTCTTCCGTCGCTTCCGGGTATGGTCTTCGGGAGCGGGCGTTCCTTCTTGATTGACAGTCTTCCGAGAGGCTTCCGACGGTCGCATCCATCGCGTCACTCGTAGCCGAAAGAAGCCGAACGTCGGTGCGGCTCTATACTGCGCCTGCGCACCGACGTTCGGCTTCTTTCGGAAAATCGTGACGCGATGGATGCGACCGTCGGAAGCCTCTCGGAAACCCGTCAATCAAGAAGGAACGCCCATTCCCGAAGCCCATACCCGGAAGCGACGGAGAGGATGCGTCTCGTAAACGGGTAAGTACTGCACATATTTTTAAATAAATAGCCGATTCCCCTAGTAATAACGAGCAGGAATCTAAGGGGGAAAAGTGCCCTCTAAGGGTGAACCCCCGCTTTAAGTTGAATCTGTTTGTAAAGCAGGCCATACACGATCGAATTTCGAACAAATTTTCTTTTCAAAATCAGAAAATTCGTTTTTCCTTTTGATTCGATTGATGCCACCATTGATTTCCGAAATTCGGCCGACCAAACCTTTATGTTGCCGGGAATATTCGTTTCTCTCCGGGAATATTCTTTTCTTGCACATGCGCATTTTTTTTTCCTATTACATTTCTTGCACGATTCTCCCATCATTGATTAGAAAATCGTTTGTTTTTCAAAAAATTTCCAACATGTCGGATTTCTCAAATTTGTTTGTCGCACGAAAATTGGCTGTTGCTGCAGCCCACTAACGGTGCGAAATTCGTAAGAAAATTCTTTGATATGATTTTTGAAAGAAAATTCTATCGAAATTCAAACCGTGTATGGCCGCCTTAAGTCAGAACAGGTACATTTTGTAAGTGTAGCTCCAACCAAAAAAAAAAAAAGTTTTATGCTTTTTGGATATCATAGGGAAGGGTTCTCTCCCCTGTAACATTTGTTTTGCTGTCTATGTCTCTGTTCAGAAGATTTCACCTCACTTTCTGTCCCTGGATTTTGAAAATGATGGGTTTTTGTGGAAACAAGAATTGGTGATAAAGCATCAGTGGAGACACCTTTTCCCCATAAGAACTCTTACAGGAGAGAATTTCACTTCCTAGGGGTAGATTTCCTCTCACTTCCTGTTGCCTCCTTCCGTTTGTAAGTAGGAGTCGGTTGCAAGTCAAACATTTGCAACCCGTGTACCGCCTGTACTGCAGAAGAACGGAGACTGCTCTGGGCTAAAGCCTCGTATACACTACTAGGTTTTTTTTTTGTTTTTTTTTTATCCATTCTACTGTATAGGATAACGTTTGAGGGGAAGAGAAAGATCAGAAAGAAAAAAAATAAGCCAACATCCCAAAATAGACTGAGGAACAGAGAAAAAAAAGGCCAAGTATATAAGTATATTGATAATTAGGTATAATAGTACCAACAGTGTAAAATCACTATATAAGTTTTATTGAGAAGTACATAAAAAAGCGGCTGATGTATTAATTGATGCATCTACAATATGCACATAGTAACTTACAATTCTACAATGTCCTGATTGGTCTCAGTACCTGTATCGTGACACCTAACAAACCAGAATCAAACGCGTTTTAGAAATATATTCATTCCTTCTTCAGGGGGTGTATACAAGTAGAACAAGGTCACTTATATTATGTAAAAATGCATTGCTTAACCACAGCCGACAAGATTAAAAACAAATAGGGGTGAACATCCTAAAGCCAGGGAGAATTGGCAAGACTGCCACCCAAAGAGGTCAGACAAGGACCACCAGATAACCCACGTCAGCGCTCTCACAAGAGTGATGCCCAAAGAGGAATGATCTGTTGCAGTCTCTAGATCTAGACTGCAACATAAACTTGGTCTCAAAATCCCCATTAGGGTTTTTTTCTCTGTTCTACTATATAGGATATGCCTACAGATCTATATTTACTGAACGCAGAGCTCAATCCCCTTTACAGAGGTACGGCATTTATTTAAACACCAATCAACTGGTACCACGCCAGTCATTAAAGCATCTCTTTCCCTTATAGAGTCTTAGAAAGAGCTGAGCTCAGTTATCTGAGGGCTTGGGGTATAAGCCATCTGGCATCATTGTCCATCACCACTATAACAAGGTCATACTGACCAACCTGTTGAGAATAGGGGCTCATTCATAAAGGGATACCGATACCAATGTGAATGGTTGTCGTTACTGGCATGGGATGCATAGGTGTTCCATGTATCCACGTGCAGGCAGTCCCATTCATGGCTATCATGTATAGTGCAGCAGAAAGTTAACCAAATCAGTATACACATAATTATACCAGCATTGTATGTTATACACATAGAGAAGGGGGAGTAACAAAAAGAAAATAAAGCAATTTGCTTTAAAGTGGAGGTTCCATCAAACAAACTATTTTGCTTTAAACTGTAGCTTACGACTAAAAAAGAAAAAAAAAAAAAAGTTTTTTTTTTTTTTTTTACTCATCTGGAAATGCCTGTTGCTATGCGGTCCCACAAAATCTGCCTTTGAAACCACCTAGGATTCTGACATCATCTCCCTCTAATGCTCCTGGGAAATGTGTGTCATCATTTCCCAGGATGCAGTGCGCTACCCAATTATCACTCCCCATCCAAGACTTCCAGGAAGTAAGTGCCTGTAGGCTTCACAATGCCCACAAGCAAAATGACAACGGTGTAGATATAGTTTTATAAACTATCTTTTTTGAATATCTATGCAGATCGGCCGCGGATTGTAAAATAGTAAGTGACCAGATTTATATTATAAAAACGCAGGATGAAAGGACATACATTTAAAAAATGCTAATTGTGGATGGAACTCCGCTTTAAGTGTCAATATCAGTGCATTTTCTGTGTGACAATTCAACAATGCCATTACAAGTTCTTTATGTTGTTGCGTCAGCTACACCAAATCCCGTTAGAATCATGATAAGCGACTACCTGCCTGGAGTTTTCATGTTCTCTCTGTGCCTGGCTGGGTTTCCTTCCACCCTCAAAACAGTTAGGTCAATTGGTTCCAGTCTAAATTGGTCCTTGTATGTGTATGTATGAATAGGAGTTAGGGACCTTAGATTGTAAGCTCCCTGAGGGCAGCTCTGTGTAAAACTGACAGCGCAATACCTGTATTAAATAAAATGTGCTCACAATATTGTCCAGTAGCCATGCACAGGGCTCTCTTTCAGCGGGAACGTGGGGCAACACAGTTCCAGCGCCCCAGCAATGAATGTATGCAGTGGCAAGGAGTATTGGGGTGTGCTAAAGAATCAGCTGCTGGGGGATGGAGGTTCTTATGTTGCTAGTGGGTCAATTGTTGATGGGTGGATCTACTGTTGAGGGAGAGAAAGATTATTGCTGGGGGGGGGGGGGTCTTATGTTGCTGGTGGTCAGTTGCTGCTGGGAGCAATCTACTGTTTAAGGTAAGTGGCCCATTATGCTTTCTATACCTTTGCAGGAAATAAGGATGAGCTCCAGCGTGTTCCCACAGCCCACATGCAGAGCCCGCCACGGGGTCGGCACTGCGCTGTGCTAATCACAGGCAGACATTGTCCCGATGCGCGGCTGCAGAGATCGAGAAATGTCTCACTTCCTGTGATTAGTGCAGCGCAGTGCCGACTTCCTGGCGGGCTCTGCACGTGGACTGTTCGAATACGCCGGAGCTCATCCTTAGCAGGGAAATAAAAAGTAAAACCCATCAGGGTTTACTTCCTCTTTAAAAAAAAAAAAAAAAAAAAAGCTGATTGGAAATGCAGAGCCGCACCAGGTGTGGCACTCTCCAGTTTTAGTAAATCATCCCCATGTCTCCAAGTGCAAATTTCCCTTTAGGCACAAACTGCAGTAAAAGGACAGACAAGTATAGAACAATCACAAAAGAAATAAAAAAAATGGCAGCACAGCGGCTTCGTGGCTGTCTCCGTAACGCAGCAGCTTCGTGGCTGTCTCCGCAGCGCAGCCGCTTCCTGGCTGTCTCCGCAGCGCAGCAGCTTCCTGGCTGTCTCCGCAGCGCAGCAGCTTCCTGGCTGTCTCCGCAGCGCAGCAGCTTCCTGGCTGTCTCCGCAGCGCAGCAGCTTCCTGGCTGTCTCCGCAGCGCAGCAGCTTCCTGGCTGTCTCCGCAGCGCAGCAGCTTCCTGGCTGTCTCCGCAGCGCAGCAGCTTCCTGGCTGTCTCCGCAGCGCAGCAGCTTCCTGGCTGTCTCCGCAGCGCAGCAGCTTCCTGGCTGTCTCCGCAGCGCAGCAGCTTCCTGGCTGTCTCCGCAGCGCAGCAGCTTTGTGGCTGTCTCGCAGCACTAGGGTGCTTGGTGCAAATCCTCCTCAGGACACTACCTGCATGGAGTGTGCATGTTCTTTCAGTGCTTGTGTAAATATTCTGCGAGTACTCTGGTTTCCTCCCACACTCCAAAGACACACTAGTAGGTTACCTGGCTCCGCTCTAAGATGACCCTGGTATGTGCATTTATGAGATTTTAAGCACCTTGAGGGAAGGGACTGATGTGAAAGTACAGTATATATGTAAAGCACTATATCAATTCTTGTAATAATACTGTTATTACTTTATTTGGCGCTGTAAAATAAATACTGAGCCTGCAGAGAAGTACATGAAGTGTAAAAAAAAATGAACATTGTATATCTTTACTTCTTGTACTATTTGCCTCCTGTGTGAGGAAAGGTAGACAACGCTTAATTGCTGCAACTTAGTAACAGAGTGCAGCCTAATGATATGGAGTCAGTGAACACCTATTTTCCAAATGTTCAGTGATCGCCTTCCTGTTTTGCTGGCCAGATTTCCACTCGGCTTCACACGGCTCTATATGACCTTCAGGATTAGACAGCAACCTTCACAAGAAGTAAACAGTACATATACTAAATGAGCAATCTATTAGAAAGTCAGTGGCATGCACAGCAGGTGTTTATCAACAAATCCGGTGCTCACCGAGGACTTTCCATACCTGAAGATCACACTGTTCTGAAGAGCTGTCCTTCACAAGCAGCAGGGACACAACCAATCAACATTTACCCAGATAGGAGACGAGAGAAAGCCATAGAGCGGCAGCAAGGGTTTACTAAGGACGTTCATATATGTGTATAGTTATGAAGGGTAGCATACATAAGTGCTCGCTACTGTGCCTGTGCTGACAGGCGATAGTGGCTTCCCCCCTCAGTCTCCTGGAATGCGTCTCCTTGGCTGTACGTCACCTTCTCAATGGCCGAAAGGATAAGTGCTCTTATTGGCCTATCAGGAAACGGGTCCTGAGTGACAGGGAGGCGAATCAGTGTGATAATAGCAAATGTTCATTTTCCATCGACACACACAACTGGGTGGGCTCGGAGCGCAGTACTCTGTGCCAAGCCCACCTTTTTTTAAGCCTATTAGAACCTCTGGCTCTAATCACATGCTTTAAATACCCCCCCCCCCCCCCAATAAGAATTCATGTTTCAGTGCCCTCTATGAAGATCAGGCAGCGAGACGCATGGATAGGGGGGGAGTGTCCTTACACCACACTGTTTGGTATTTTATACAAATTTACATTGGAATAGCTTGGATCAATGCAACTATCTATAAAAACTTTACCTGGCCAGTCCCCTTGGAAGCTGGAAATGACTGAAGTAGACACCATTATTGTGAACTCGGGAGGCTGAACGCTTGGCATAGGTGTCATTCAGAGCATGTTTTACATTTTCTGAATGTATGCAAAGAGTTCACTGATTGGACAAGGTGGAGAACATGATGTCACCACACCAACTTGTCCAATCAGAGAATCCTTTGGATTCATTCAAAAAATCTAAAGCAGTGTTTGAATGGCACCCTTGCTGAGCGCCCATCATCTGTGTTTAGTAAGTAGAGTTGCAGCTGTTGAGCATAGGACCCAGAAGCAAATGAAGATCGTTTGAGTAGCTGTGTCTACTTCAGAGATTTCCATCTTCCAGGGGTATTGCCTATAAATAGTTGCACTGGTCCAAACTAGACCAATGTAACCAAGTATAACATACTGATGCATGGAATTCGTCTTAAAAATACCAGTCTACAACACCCGCCACCAAATCACACATTCCAAGGAGGTATCAGGACAATCACTTCCACACTGCACATGCATCATGGCACATCATCAGGGACAAGTCAGGCACATCATCAGGGACAAGTCAGGCACATCATCAGGGACAAGTCAGGCACACCATCAGGGACAAGTCAGGCACATCATCTCTTCCTCTTACTAACTGGATTCTAAGCTCTTCAAGATACCAATAAAGGTGTCATGACCTGTATTTTAATACCCTTTAGGCTAGGTTCACACCTATGCGAATTGAGTGCGGTTTAAACCGCATCTAATTCGCAGGACATTTCAAAATACATTGTTTTCAATGAGGCTGGTTCACATATGTGCGATGCATTCGCACTGCGTATTGCCTCCAAACCGCATGCGGTTTTTATGTCTTGCGGTGCGGCTCAGGTGCGAATTCAGTCCCATTATCTTCTATGGGTACGCATCTAATTCGCACATGTGTTCAGTTCTCTGCAGGAGTTTCTCTCATTCAGCTCAATACAATTCTCCCCCACTCTCCTCTCACCCGGAAGTTCTCCCAGGTCTCCAAATTCGCACCTGATCTGCAGCTAAACCGCAGTTGATCTGCAGAACACCCTCTAGAGAAATCTGCAACGACAACGCAGCTCAAAAAAGCAACGCACTAGTGTGATTCCGGCCTTATAGTTGCTCAATTGATAGTGGATTACCTAATAAATATTCAAGGATTGCAAGTCCATGGACTTCTCCATTTACTTTTCACAAAAAAAGCCAACCCACCCCTCTTCTCCAGACCCCATATAATCGCTTATATATCCTAATTTGATTTCTATGATATCCCATTCGATTATTGCCGTCAACCAGGGTGGATATAGATCAATGATTTTTTTTTTTATCAAATGTATTTAAACCACTTCCATACAGGGCATTTTCACCCCCTTCCTGCCCAGACCAATTTTTAGTTTTCAGCGCTGTCGCACTTTGAATGACAGTTGCGCGGTCGTGCGACATGGCTCCCAAACAAAATTGACACCCTTTTTTCCCCACAAATAGAGCTTTCTTTTGGTCCTCCTATTGAAAACCTAAGAAAATAACACAAAAGTATTCAACTGCAGTACAAAATTTACTGCCATGCTGAAAACTTTTGGGGTGTTCATGCTCAAAGCAACATAGAAAGCCTTGATTCCAAACAACTCCCCATAAGTGTCAGATTGCCATTAAAAGTGCCCAGACTCAGTTATTCATGGCCGATTACTCAGCATCAGGAGTGTGAATTGCAAAAGTCTTTTTTACGTCAATTGTTCGAAGCTAGGATCTTGCTTCATGTGTGATAGAATTGCTCAATTTACTGCTACTGTAGAAATTAAATGTAGGCACGTCTACACTATTATTCACTTTTTATGAACTTCACACAGTGATTACAAAGTAGATCTTTCCTACAATTCATTGTAAAAAATAAACCTCTTGCTGCTTTTGTTTATAATATATATACCCTATTTATCTTCATTATAGCGTGCACCGGCGTATAGCGCGCACCCCCAACCTAGAAGGGACATTTAAAAAAAAAAAAAAAAAAGAAAAAAAAAAAGAATACTTACAGTTTGAATGCCCCTCGTCGGTGTCTTGCCCGGCGTCCATCAGCGGCCTTGTCCGGTCCGGCGTCCGTCTGCAGCCTCAGTGGTGTCCCCCTCCCACGCGCGTCTACTCTCGCATAAAGGCTAGGAGGCGGCACAGGGCGCGAGCGGAGCCGAGTGTACCGCGCTTGGTATATTTCGGCGGTGGCGTTCAAACACAGCGCGAGAAGCGGGTATCGGCGTATATCGCGCACCTACGATTAGGGGAAAAAAGTGCGCGGTATACGCCGATAAATACGGTATATATTATCACAGTTGTGCTCATAACTTTACATACCCTGGCAAAATTTATGATTTCTTGGCCATTTTTCAGAGAATATGAATAAATCAAAAACTTTTCTTTTTAACTCATGGTTAGCGTTTGGCTTAAGCCATTTATTATCAATCAACTGTGTTTACTCTTTTTAAATCATAATGGCAACAGAAACAGTTTACATACCCTGGTGATTTTGGCCTGATAACATGCACACAAGTTGACACAAAGGGGTTTGAATGGATATTAAAATGTAATGATCCTCACCTGTGATTTTTTTGATTGTAATTAGTGTGTGTGTGTGTGTGTGTGTGTGTGTGTGTGTGTGTGTGTGTGTGTGTGTGTGTGTGTATAAAATATCAATGAGTTTCTGGACTGCTGACAGACCCTTGCATCTTTTATCCAGTGCTGTACGGACGATTCCGAGTCATAAGAAAAGCAAAAGAATTATCAAAAGGATCTGCAGGAAAATGTAGTTGAACTGTATAAAACAGGAAAGGGATATAAAAAGATATCCAAGGAATGGAGAATGCCAATCAGCAGTGTTCAAACTCTAATCAAGAAGTGGTAAATGAGGGGTTCTGTTGAAACCAAACCACGGTCAGGTAGACCAACTAAAATTCCAGCCACAACTGCCAGGAAAAAATTGTTAGGGATGCAAAGAAAAACCTTAGTTAGACTTACCGGTAACGGGATTTCTACGAGTCTTTCAGGACAGCACCTGAAGAGAGCGCAGCTCCACCCACTTCCCAGGAAACACTGCAGTCGTTCCTTTAAATCCCGTACACTTTCACCATGGCCTCAGTTGTTATCGAGTACCTCCGGCCATGCTGAAAATAGATAAGCAGAACATAGCAACCATACGTATTAGCATTTATAAAACAAAGGGAGGGTTATCGGTGCTGTCCTGAAAGACTTGTAGAAATACCGTTACCGGTAAGTCTAACTGAGGTTTTCTCACATCGTCTTTCAGGACAGCACCTGGAGATGATAACCGAGTACTTACTCTTAGGGTGGGACCACCGCTTGCAGGACCTTCCTGCCAAATGATTGCTCCACTGCTGCGAGCAAATCCATCCTGTAATGACGAGCAAAGGTGGAGTAACTCGTCCATGTGGCTGCTTTGCAGATACGTTCTGGTGAAGCCCCAGCTCGTTCTGCCCAGGACGTTGCTACGGCCCACGTTGAATGGGCCACTACCCCTGTGGGAGGTTCTATTCCCATAGCCCTGTAAGCTTCCTGAATAGCCATCTGGAGCCACCTACCAACAGTGTTTTTAGAAGCTCCGTAGCCCTTACGAGGTCCAGAAAATAAGACAAAAAGAGAATTGGATCTTGTGCTCTATGGAACATTGACGCCACTTTAGGTAGGAAACCCGGATCTGTTCTCAAAACCACCCGATCTGGGAAGATTGTCAGAAAAGGCTCAATAATGGATAATACTTGAAGCTCACTGACCCATCTAGCTGAGGTGACCGCTACCAAGCAATGTCAGTTTCAAGGTCCATAACTTAATTGTGGCTTCCTCTGGTGGTTCAAAAGGTCTTTTCGTCAGACCTTGCAGAACAACTGATAAATCCCATTTGGGAAAAAAATTAAATGGTAATGGCCTAGTCCTAGCTAGTGCCTTGAAAAATCTAATGATATAAGGATCTAGAGATTGCCTTCTCTCCAGAAAAATGAATAGCGCAGCTACCTGAGCCTTTAAGGTGCTGGCTGCCAAACCTCTATCCATCCCGTCCTGTAAAAATTCCAGAACGGAAAGGTTGACCTGTGGAGAGCAATTTTTAGAATCGCACCAGGAATTAAAAACTTTCCAGGTCTTAAAAAAAATACCTTTTGTAACTTTCTTTCTGCTATTTAGCAGGAGTACAAATTAAACGATTGGACAAACCCTTATTTTTCAGGATTTGCTCCTCAGTAACCAAACCACAAGTTTGAGATGACCTACGTTGGGATGTAGAAGGGGACCATAAGTCAGTAGGTCCCTTCGGACTGGTAGTAGCCAATGAGACTCTACCGCTAGCTTCAGTAGGACTGAAAGCCAGGGCCTCGTGGGCCAATACGGGGCTACTAGAATTAGAGTCGTCCTTTCTCCCTGTAGTTTCTTGAGTACCAATGGGATCATTTGTACCGGGGGAAAAGCGTAACAGAAGCGGAAGGACCAGCGCTGAGCCAGTGCGTCCAGGCCTTCCACTTGGTCCTGTCTGTTGAGGGAGAAGGAGAGTGGAACCTTTGCATTTGTTTGTGATGCAAACAGGTCTATTTGAGGGGTTCCCCACCTGTCTACTATTCTCTGAAAAACCTCCGGGTTTAGGCTCCACTCGGACTCCAGCACCCTTCTTCTGCTCAAAAAGTCCGCTAGATGATTCAGGTTGCCCTTCAGGTGCACTGGGGTCAAGGATGCAACATTGTCCTCTGCCCGAGACAGAGTTTGCAGGGCCAGGCTCTGGAGACACCCGCTTCTTGTGCCCCCTTGCCTTGAAATATATGCCACTGCCGTGGCATTGTCTGACAATACTTGGATGTGTTGGCCCCGGATTGTCCGACTGAAGGCCCACAGCCCCAGAAAATGGCTCTTAGCTCCCTCCAATTGGAGGACTTCCTGGACTCCTCCCTTGACCAGGGCCCCTGGGCCATCTGGTCCTCGAGATGTGCGCCCCACCCCCAGGAGCTCGCATCCGTCGTTAGGATTTTTGCCGTGGGGAAGGTCCATAACAGGCCTAGATTCAAGTTTGTTTGTCTCCTCCACCACCACAACTTCCTTTTTGCTGGAGATGGGATCTTGAACTGTTTCTCCAGCAACAGTCCGTAGGTCCAATTTTGCAAGATCGCCTGTTGGAGGTCTCTTGCATGGAGGCGGACCCACTGAACTGCTGGGATTGAGGCTGTGAGTAGCCCCAGTGTGGACATGGCTGCCCGAACAGTCACCGATAGATTTGTCTGTACTCTTTTTAACGCCGCCTGTACTTTTACTATTTTTTCCTCCGGGAGGAAAATTCTTTCCTGTACTGAATCTATGACGTAGCCCAGAAAAAGGATTACCTGAGAGGAAATTAGGTTTGATTTTTCCCTGTTCAAAATCCAACCCAAACCTTCTAAATGACTCTGAGTCCTCTTCAAATCCCTGTACAACAGGTCTTTTGAACTGGAGAACAACAGGAGGTCGTCCAGATATGGTATCACAGACACTCCCTCCAGTCTGAGTGGTGCCAACGCCTCTGCCACGATCTTTGTAAAAATCCTGGGGGAGGAGGAGAGACCGAATGGGAGGGCCCTGAACTGAAAGTGTTTCACCACTCTCCCTGTTCTGATTGCCAGACGCAGGTATCGCTGAGATGTAGATTTTATTGGCACATGCAGGTATGCGTCCCTCAGGTCTATGGAGGCAAAAAAGCATCCTGTGGGAAGAAGCTATCTCACTGAGTAAATTGTGTCCATTCAAAACTTTTTGTATCGAATCGATCGGTTTAGGATCTTCAAGTTCAGTATCAGTCTGAATTTTCCCGTTTTTTTCACTAAAAATATATGTGGGAATAACACCCTAGACCTTCCTCTTGCTGGGGTACAGGGGTGATTACCTTCTGCTGAAGGAAATCTGTTTTAAGGACATTATCGCCAGAGACTTTTCCTGATCTCTGGGTAACTGTGTCACATAAAAGCGAGACAGTGGGCTTTCTGAAAACTCCAGTGCGTAGCCCTCCGTAATTATCTTGAGCATTAACGCACTGGATGTTGCCTCCTCCCACTGTGGAAGAAACGACTGGAGCTGTCCTCCCACAGCCAGGAGACCGTCACTGGGTTTTTTCGGGTTGGCTGGGGGGACGGAACAACACCCCAGGCTTCCCTCGACCTCTCTGGGACCGCCAAGATTTCTTTGGTGTTTCTTTTGAATCCTGGGTCTGGTGAAAAGGACAAAAATTCTTTTTGGTTTGTGGCACCACCTTTTTAAAAGGAAACGCTTTTTTCCTGTCTGCCGTTCCATCTAGAACTGCGTCCGGACCGGGACCGAAAACTAGGTCCCCCTCAAAAGGTAGACCACACAGCTTAACCTTCGAAGCTGAATCACCCGACCAGGTTTTAACCCATAATGCCCTTCTGCCCGAATTAACCACTTCCATACCAGGCACTTACACACCTTCCTGCCCAAGCCAATTTTCAGTTTTCAGCGCTGTCGCACTTTGAATGACAATTGCGCGGTCATGCTACACTGTACCCAAATTTTTTTTTATCATTTTGTTTCCACAAATAGAGCTTTCTTTTGGTGGTATTTGGTTACCTCTGCGATTTTTATTTTTTGCGCAACAACTAAAAAAAGACCGAAAATGTTGAAAAAAATAAAGTTTATTTTTTTCTGTTATTTTTTTTGTGAATAAGTAAGTTTTCTTCTTCGATTACGGGCACTGATATGGCGGCACTGATGGGCACCAGTGAGGCGGCACTGATGGGCAATCATAGGCGCCACTGATGGGCACTGGGCATGGGTAGGCACTGGGCATGGATGGGCACTGATGGATACTGAGGGGTGGCACTGATGGCATTGCTGGGCATCACTTGTGCCCATTTGTGGGCACTTTTTATTTTTTCCTGCCCCTTCCCTGGTGGTCCAGTGTGGGCTTCCCTGGTGGTCCAGTGTGGGCATCCGAGGGGGAACTGCGCTGATAAACAATCAGCGCGACCCCCCCTGTCAGGAGAGCCACCGATCGGCTCTCCTCTACTCACGTCTGTCAGACGCGAGTGAGGAAGAGCCATCAACGGCTCTTCCGGTTTACATCGTGATCAGCCGTGATTGGACACGGCTGATCACGTGGTAAAGAGCCTCCGCCAGAGGCTCTTTACCGATATTGGAGATGCAGGGTTTCAGACTGACACCCTGCATCACCAATCGACCCACTGCACGCCCCCCCAGGCGCGCACCGGCATGAAATCCTGCAGGACGTCAATAGACGTCCAGTCAGGATTTCACAACCACTTCCCGGACGTCAATTGTATATTGACCAGGCGGGAAGTGGTTAAAGCCGAAGACCTAGCGGACATCCTCACCGACTCGGCTGAGGCGTCTGCCATGTAGCCTACTGCCCTTTGTAGGACTGGAAGAGACTCTAGTAGGTCTTTGCGAGAAGTTCCTGCCTCAATATGACCTCTTAGCTGTTCTAGCCAATGTTCTAGGTTCCTGGCTACTACCGTAGATGCCATAGCAGGTTTGAGGTTAGTCAGTGTGGAATCCCAAGCTTTCTTCAATAATGAGTCAGCTCTTGTCCATGGTGTCCTTTAAGGCCCCCATGTCCTCAAAGGCCAAGTCGGTGTTACGTGATACCTTTGAGAATGCTGCATCAAGTTTGGGTTTCTTGTTCCAAACTTGTGCCTGATCCTCATCAAATGGAAATCTCCTTTTAAGAGACCTGGAGAAGAAGGGAGCCCTCTCCTGGTCCTTCCATTCCCTCTTAATGGATTCTGACAAAACCTTATGTACAAGGAATGCTCGATGTTTAACTTTATCCATACCCCGGTACATTTTGTCGTGCAGAGACAACTGGGCCTTATCTTCCTTAATATTAAGGGTAGTGTGTATGGTCTTCAAAAGGTCATCTACCTCCTCTAAAGACAACTTATAACGGGAGGAAGATGCCTCTTTTTCTTCATCTTCCTCTTCCCCTGACCCTGAAGCTATGCTACCTGCATAACGGTTTGTGCCACGAACCCTTTAGGCCCCGTACACACGACCAAACATGTATGCTGAAACTGGTCCGCGGGCCAGTTTCAGCATACATGTTCGGTCGTGTGTAGGCACGAGCGGGCCGAATTCCAGCAAACATTTGCCCGCCGGGCCTTTTCCCAGCGGGCAAATATTCCTGGACGTGTTTTAAAACCGTTCGCTGGAATCCTGCCCGCTCGGACATGTACGGTCGTCAGTACAGACCTACCGTACATGTCCAGCCGCCCGCCGTCCCTCGCATGTGTCGAATGACTTCGACGCATGCGTGGAAGCCTTTAAATGGCAGGCCCGTCTCCGCGTCATCGTCGCGGCGGCGACGACGCGGACACGCCCCGCGTATTGTTTACGTGCGGACTTCTGTACGATGGTTAGTACAACCATCGTACAGAAGCCCTCTGGCAGGCATGTACGGTGAAAACGGTCCGACGGACCGGTTTCATCGTACATGTTTGCTCGTGTGTACCGGGCCTTAGGGAAGTTTTACAAGCGGCACACCGTTTTTTAGGGGGAGGTAAAGCATCTTTAAGTTTTTCTTTTGATTTCTGAAATAGACAAAAAACAACAACACTTTATTAACATTTGTGTACTAGTCCCCATGCAACTTTAAACAACAGTCAGTGAACAAAAAACAAAACCAATTCCCATCACTGCTGCAACAAACAAACACTCTCCCAGAGACGTCACCTGTGAGTGTGAGGCAGGCTCCCTTCCCCCATATGGGGAGGAAAGGAGGGACACAAAAAACATACATAGCCCAGGCAATGTACTGGAGACCACTGTCTCTGCCTACCTGGGCTGGGCTGGTGCTCTTGGCTCCTGCTCCCGCCACCTCCGCTGTCTCTTCTGGCTGCATATTCCCAGTAAGGCAGCAGACGTCTGGCAGCTTTATTTTGATTTTTCCCGGTCATTCTCGCCGCCGCGAGGACCGGAAATGCACCACCGAGGTCGCCTTCCCTTCTGCGCTCCAGCGTCCGGAACCGGAAGCCGCCGCGCACCGCCGGAAGTCCCGCCCTGTCCGGCAGTGACATCACCCGCCACTCGGACCGGACCACCGCAAGCCAGGAGAGAAGCCTATAACCCAGCCACCTCCTTCAGCTCACGCCGCCCGGCCTATAGGAGCGGAACCTCCGCCGGCCTGTGCCCTCGCCAGGCTCGAGAAGAAGAAGCACGGGAACATCCCCCACCGTCAGGGGGCATGTTGGGTTAGCCTTACAAGGAAAAAAAAAACGATACACAGGTATGCCTTAGCCACCTCCACCTGGAGAGAGTGCAGCACACCACTGGTTCCCTGCAGCGCTTCCACCATGGCCGGAGGAAACACTACAACTGAGGCCATGGTGGAAGTGTACAGGATTTAAAGGAACGACTGCAGTGTTTCCTGGGAAGTGGGTAGAGCTGCGCTCTCTCCAGGTGCTGTCCTGAAAGACGAGGTGAGAAAACCCACAAATAACTTCAGGTGAAATACAGGACTCTCTGAAAACATGTGGTCTGGCCGTTTCAAGATGCACAATAAGGAGGCACTTGAAGAAAGATGGGCTGCATGGTCAAGTCGCCAGAAGAAAGCCATTACTATGCAAATGCCACAAAGTAAGCCGCTTACACTTCGCCAAACAGCACAGAGACAGGACTCAAACCTTCTGGCACAAAGCCATTTGGAGGGATGAGGCCAAAATTTTGCTTTTTGGCCACAACCATAAACGCTACATTTTGAGAGGATAAGAAGGCCTATGATGAAAGGTACAGAGGAAATTTGGTCAAAATGGATGGCAATATGAATGCAGTATGTTATCAAAAAATACTGGAGGAACATTTGCATTCATCAGCCAGGAAGCTGCGCATGGGACGTACTTGGACATTCCAACATGACAATGATCCAAAACACAAGGCCAAGTTGACCCGTCATTGGCTACAGCAGAATAAAGGGAAGGTTCTGGAGTGGCCATCTCAGTCTCCTGACCTCAATATCATTGAGCCACTCTGGGGAGATCTCAAACGTGCAGTTCATGCAAGACAGCCCAAGGATTTACAGGAACTGGAGGCTTTTTCCCCAAGAGGAATGGACAGCTTTACCATCTGAAGATAAAGAGCCTCATCCACAAAAGACTTCAAGCTGTCATTGATGTTAAAGGGGGTAATACAAGTTATTAAGAACTAGGGTGTGTAAACTTTTGATCAGGGTCATTTGGGTAGTTTCTGTTGCCATTATGATATACAAAAAAAAAAAGGAGTAAACACAGTTGATTGATAATAAATGGCTTCAGCCAAACACTAACCATGAGTGGAAGAAAAGTTTTTGTGTTATCAACTTATGAGCACAACTGTTTGTATATATAAACAAACACTGCATATGTGTATTCTTTGTATACATTGATAACACTAGTGAATACAGATACAATGTCCCATTGGTTAAACAAAGTAACAAATGTAGGCATTTATAGTTACAGTGTATCTGAATCCAAAAGTTTGTTTTATTAGTTTTTGGATATTATAAAGGAAAGTTTAGAATCCCTGTGAGTTTTTAGTGCTGTCTGTCTCCCTGCTGGAGTGAGTCGTTCTTTGTATTTGTCCTTGTGATTAACATATCCAGAACACATGCTTATTTGCGCGTTTGCATACAGCGTCGTCCGACGTTTTTGTACTGCGACGTTTTTTATTTTAGCCAATAGGAAAAATGATCATCTTTTCATCACTTGTTGCTATGTTGGTAGATTTTTTTTATCTTCTGCCTGGGTGAAATGTTCTATTGATTAAAGCGACGAAACGCCCGTAGCAAACGCTCGTTGTCGCGCTAGTTGCTTGAATCAAGCATTTCCATTACTTTCTATGGGAAATGGAAACGCTCAAAAACGACCAAACCGCCCGATACGCATGACAAAAAAGGGTCCGGAACTTGTTTGAGCTTCAGGCGTTCGGCGTCAGGCGTTTTGGAGTGGAGATGTGAACCATCTCCATAGGGAATAATGTATTTTTTTCCCTCTAGCGTTTTTGAGCGTCAGGTGACAAAAACGCTAAGGTGTGAATGCAGCCTAACAAAGAAATCAAGGGAAGGTCTTCAGTCGGGAACACTCATTGTGGTGGCAGCTATAGACATGTTTGCACTATACTGCACTATATTGCATTTTATTATGTGATGTGTCAAGCTGCGTTACGGTAGTCTGTTCATTTTGATAGGGCACCAGTGTAGCAGAACTTATGCCTGCAGTTGTGTTTTCACTTTGGCACACCATAACCCACCTTGTGGTTTAGTACAGTGCACTGTAGCCCAGGTGTATTGTGTACATATGCCAAGCTGCCATTCAGGATGTACAAAAATGCACATACACCTTGGGTTGCAGTGTGCTGAGATAAAGTTGGTGGTATGTACTGCATGTGTTAGTGCTGCACACGGAGGCCTATTTTACACTGTTAGCCATTTGAAGAGAGATCCGCACTGGATCTCTTTTCAGAGGGTATTTGACAGGAGTTGAGGAAGCATTATGTCCCCCTAAAAGCCTGCACCGCCACCCTATTCAGCTGAGGTAGACTGGGCAGTACTAGGGGTTTAATTCTTGCCTTGGCCGTAGCTAGGGACAGATGAGACTGGTTACGCCCAGGGCTGCTCACTGTCCCTAATCACAGGTAGAGGCTCTCTATACAAATACATGTAGACACCTGTGGAGGCTTTTTCCTGTCCACAGCTAATCAGAAAAACATGGCGGTACAAGCTGCAGTCATACTCAGATCTGACGGTGTTCAGCCATGAGAATGAGGCCTTAAAAAGGAGTACTTTAAAAAAGTAACTTAAAAAGGGTAAACAAGGTTTTATCATTTTGTTTGTTATGATGAAATAATTGTATTATAAACTGAATTGCAGAAATGGAAAATTTTGTATATGGAAAAAATAACAATAAAGAGAGATTGAAAACAAAAGTAACATTACGGCACTTTATTTAGAGTCCCAGTGCCCAGCCTGCAGCCAAGTTTCTAACTCAGGAACAGGGATGGACAATATCAATTAAATGGCTTTCTACTAGCTCTATGATTTATTCTGTTTATTTCACCATTCATTATTTTTTCTGTATTTCTTTCTTCGATCCTTTATAATGGATGTATATCAAATGTGGTACAGGTAATTTATATGTAAGGGACAGTTTCTTATGTGGTGTCCTCAATCTCTGTCTGCCCCCAGTCTCGAAGGTAACAATTGTTGTAAAACACACACACACACACACACACACACACACACCACAATATACAATGGTGAGGAAGGGCAGAGAGCACAAGAGAGAGAGGTCGGAGGATGTGTATGGACACACCACTATCATACAACAAAATAAGACATTGTTATCCGACACCTCTTTTATCTTTCATATAAAACACAAAGGGCCCGTTCACACTTGTGCAGAGATCGGAGGTTTTCTGAAAAAAATATTTTTTCCTATAAGT
Source organism: Rana temporaria (assembly GCF_905171775.1). Taxonomy (NCBI): domain Eukaryota; kingdom Metazoa; phylum Chordata; class Amphibia; order Anura; family Ranidae; genus Rana; species Rana temporaria. The sequence goes on along the minus strand of NC_053490.1, from coordinate 222,222,144 downwards.
TTTGTAAGTTCAGTGGGAAAAAGGCATGCAATGTGTATACTGTTCTGATTTTGCACCTAACAACGGTCTCCTTCTCTTAGTAACTAGCTTTCCATTGGCTAGAACTAAAAAGCCTAGGACTGGAAAATGTGGGAAAAACAAAAACTCCAGAAAGAAGACACTCGTGCTCAAGAGTGAATCCAGGCTAGTCTTTCCTTTTAAAAGAGGATCTTCAGCACCCCAAATAAAAGACAAGAACATTAAAAGCCAGCAGCTACAAATACTGCAGTTTCTGAATTTTAATAAAAGGGCACCTATCTGGCCAGGGATCCAGCGCTGCCCTCATCCGGGCTGGTTCTTCGCCAGTCTTCAGGCACCACCCAATCAACTGCAGCCAGGACCTCCCTACCCCACAGCTGAATGCACACAAAGGAGTGGAGATGCTGGTGACATCATTGACCTAATATGGCCAGACCCGAGCTTATCCAAAAGCTGGATACAAATATGGCAGGTTCAGTAGGAACGACCAAATTTGGATCTATGTATGGCCAATCAATTTCTGTTTCATGGAAACGCTGGAATAACCTTGGTCGATCGGCAGCTCTAGACCATAGGCAATCTAGGGTGGGCTGCACCCCCCCCCTCCGGATTTCCCTTGTGCCCCTCCAGGCTGGCTACCCCATGGATATTGTGCCTGGTCACTGAGATCCTCTCCCCATCCCACACTAAGAACATGGGGAGGGGAGCCTGGAGCAGGGAAGTAAATGAAGAGTCTGGAGAGAAGTAACAGCGACTGTGTTGTGCTCTCCCTCTCCTGTCATTCCAGCACTCTTCCATACAGCAGGTGACACCAGATCCAAAGATTGGACCATACACCATATGATTACCACCCCCTAAGACCTCCAAAGTCGTATTTTTTGGCAGCAAAAAAATGTGGATGGGGGAAGGGTAATCATACTGTGTACAGTCTGATCTATAGATCCCTGTGTCATGTGCTGTATGGCGGACTGCAGGTATGACATATGGGGGAGGGATTTTTTGCTAGGAGGGGGGATATTTGGTAGGAGGGGGGGATTGGGAGGATGTGTGCTAAGAGGGGGTGGGGAGATTATGATTAGGAGGAGGAATATGCGGAATTTGACCCCCTGTCCTCCGTCCTGACTACTGTACACTGACACACTTTCTCCCTGTCCTCCGGACTACTATCTACCTTTCCTCCATCCTACTGACCCTGTGTACTCTGTCCTGCTGACCCCTATCCTCCACCCTGCTGACCCCTGTACACTGGTCATACTTATCTCATGTCCTCCATCCTGCTGATCCCTGTCCTCCCACCCTTTTGACCACTCTTCTCTGCCATACTGACCCCTAGGCTCTGCCCTGCAGACCCTTCTCCTGTACCATGCTGATCCTTGTCCTCTGCCCTGATAACCCCCGCCCTCTACCCTGCTGACCCCCTTTACACTGCTCTACAAACTAATGGCATCTGTGCACTGCCCTACACGCTGCTGACTCCCTGTGCCCTGTCCTATTGACTCCTATACACTGCCTTGCTGATCCCCTGTGCCCTGTCCTATTGACTCCTATACACTGCCCTGCTGATCCCCTGTGCCCTGTCCTATTGACTCCTATACACTGCCCTGCTGATCCCCTGTGCCCTGTCCTACTGCCTCCTATACACTGCCCTGCTGATCCCCTGTGCCCTGTCCTACTGCCTCCTATACACTGCCCTGCTGATCCCTTGTGCCCTGTCCTACTGCCTCCTATACACTGCCCTGCTGATCCCCTGTGCCCTGTCCTACTGCCTCCTACATATTGCCTTGCTGATCCCCTGTGCCCTGTCCTATTGACTCCTATACACTGCCCGGCTGATCCCCTGTGCCCTGTCCTACTGCCTCCTATACACTGCCCTGCTGATCCCCTGTGCCCTGTCCTACTGCCTCCTACATATTGCCTTGCTGATCCCCTGTGCCCTGTCCTATTGACTCCTATACACTGCCCGGCTGATCTCCTGTGCCCTGTCCTACTGCCTCCTATACACTGCCCTGCTGATCCCCTGTGCCCTGTCCTACTGCATCCTACATATTGCCTTGCTGATCCCCTGTGCCCTGTCCTATTGACTCCTATACACTGCCCGGCTGATCCCCTGTGCCCTGTCCTACTGCCTCCTATACACTGCCCTGCTGATCCCCTGTGCCCTGTCCTACTGCCTCCTACATATTGCCTTGCTGATCCCCTGTGCCCTGTCATACTGCCTCCTATACACTGCCCTGCTGATCCCCTGTGCCCTGTCCTACTGCCTCCTATACACTGCCCTGCGGATCCCCTGTGCCCTGTCCTACTGCTTCCTATACACTGCCCTGCGGATCCCCTGTGCCCTGTCCTATTGACTCCTATACACTGCCCTGCTGATCCCCTGTGCCCTGTCCTACTGACTCCTATACACTGCCCTGCTGATCCCCTGTGCCCTGTCCTATTGACTCCTATACACTGCCCTGCTGATCCCCTGTGCCCTGTCCTATTGACTCCTATACACTGCCCTGCTGATCCCCTGTGCCCTGTCCTATTGACTCCTATACACTGCCCTGCTGATCCCCTGTGCCCTGTCCTACTGCCTCCTACAGTATACACTGCCCTGCTGATCCCCTGTGCCCTGTCCTATTGACTCCTATACACTGCCCTGCTGATCCCCTGTGCCCTGTCATATTGACTCCTATACACTGCCCTGCTGATCCCCTGTCCTATTGACTCCTATACACTGCCCTGCTGATCCCCTGTCCTATTGACTCCTATACACTGCCCTGCTGATCCCCTGTCCTATTGACTTCTATACACTGCCCTGCTGACCTTGAATCCTCTGCCCCCCCCCCCCCCGTTATATTTAATTGCACCCCCACATCAGACAGGCTAGATCTGGCCCTGCTGCAGACACTGATCGGTGTATTCTGACAGCCAAGGGGTCCCCACTGTCAGAATATAATGGTACAACAGGAAGGATGGATTCCTCCATCCACTTTATTTGTGTGGATAGGGGAATCTGTTTATTTCCCTTGTGATCAGCTTCGCTGGCAGATCAATAAGAGATGAAGCATCTATAGGCAGCCTTAGTATAAGGAAAATGATAAAGAATATAATAATATGCAGTAACAAAGTGTCTTTGTATAGAGACCTGTGTGATTCCAATGTCACATACTACAATGATCTCACCCTCTGGACAGAAATAATTCATAGAATGCTGATTATTTCCCTAGGTGAGATCAATAAAAGTCCACATTCCAGCATGTGTGATGGTAATGACTGCTCACCCTCCATGTGCACAGCCCACCTGTCAGCTGACAATACATGCAGATAAGAGCCAATCATAATGCATACAGATAAGAGCCAATCATAGGACTTACCAAGAAGCGGGTGGACCCCGTGCCCTGATCGATGGCCCCCACTAGTGGCCCCAGGGCGATTCTATTGGAGGCAGCCATTCTCCTTGTAGTGTGACCCGAGATGACTGATCGGCCGACCTCTCCACTACACGCTGCCGGGTGTGCCGGGCTTCCACACAACCATGCCACACAGCTTGTGACATCAATGGGCGCTGACTCGGCTCTGCCAATCAGAGACCGGGGGTGTGCGAGCGCCGACGTCACCCGGCTTCCCACTGGCTCTTCATCCATGCTGGCCGCTCGCCTGTGTGTGTGTATAGGTGTGACGTCACTCAGCAGACAGCCAGCCGGGGAGCAGGACACAGAGGGCAAAGTGCCAGGAGCTGTGTGTAGATGTCTGTGGGTTCAAGCACTGGCATTCTTCATTGCCAATTAACAGAGGGCTCTCCTAGGTTATTCAAATAACCCCTCTGCCAGGAGCTGGCTCAAAAATGCAGTGTAAAAAATGTATTGAAAACGTGCACAATTATAAAACTTTTGGGGCAGATTCAGGTACATTTGCGGCGGCGTAACGTATTTACGTTACACCGCCGCAAGTTTTACGGGCAAGTGCTTGATTCACAAAGCACTTGCCTGTAAAGTTGCGGCGGTGTAGCGTAAATCCCTCCGGCGCAAGCCCGCCTAATTCAAATGATCCGGGTAGGGGCGTGGATCATTTAAATTAGGCGCGTTCCCGCGCCGAACGTACTGCGCATGCTCCGTTTTAAAATTTCCCGCCGCGCTTTGCGCGAAATGACATAATTTTTTGAACGTAGATGTGAGTTACGTCCTTTCCTATTCATGGACGACTTACACAAAAAAAAAATTTGACGTGGGCACGACGGTCATACTTTAACATGGCAGGTCTATCTATACGCCACAGAATAGCAGCTTTAACTATATGCCGGGAAAAGCCGACTAGCGACGACGCAAGAGAATGCGACGACCGCGCGTACCTTCGTGGATCGCCGTAAAAAGCTAATTAGCATACCCGACGCGGAAAACGACGCAAACTCCACCCAGCAGGCACCGAAGTATTACACCTACGATCCAAAGGTGTACGAAGCCGTACGCCTGTCGGATCGAAGCCAAAAGCCGTCGTATCTTGGTTTGAGGATTCAAGCTAAAGATACGACGCGGCAAATTTGAAAGTAGAATCAGTAGATACTCCAGCGTACTTCTTCTGTGAATCTGGCCCTTTGTGCACATTTATGAAATGAACAAAAAGCGCCTGTTGCGCTTCTGGTGTGATGTTCAGTGTTACTGGCATTTCTAACATGGCATGCAGATGAATTCTTTTTTTTACCAATGTCTCCTTCGCCCATGCTCGCCCACAGCAGTGTTTCTCAACTCCTCAAAACGCCAATGGTCATGTTTTCAGGCTTCCCATGATTTTGCACAGGTGACTTGGTCAGTTCCACTGCCTTAGTAATTACCACAGCCGTTTCCTCTGAGGGAAATCCTGAAAACATGACCTGTCGGGGTGCCTTGCGGACTGGAGTTGAGAAATACTGGCCTATAGGACTTCTCCAGAGTAAGAATGAGCTCTGGCGTGTTCGCACAGCCCACGTGCAGAGCCCGCCAGGAAGTCGGCACTGCGCTGCGTTAATCACAGGCAGGGAGACATTGTCCCGATGCACTGCTGCAGAGATCTGGAAATGTCTCCCTGCCTGTGATTAGCGCAGCGCTGTGTCGCCTTTCTGGCGGGTTCTGCACGTGGGCTGTGCGAACACGCCGGAACTCATCCTTACTCCAGAGCCTCTCCCATCCTCTGGAACTCCCTGTCCCAGGATGTTCGGCCAGCTCATACCCTTTGAAAACCCACTTGTTTAGGGAAGCCTACCCCACCTCCACCTAAGAGCCATTCCCATCAGATCATCCCCCACAGCTATTACCTTTTTTATCATCTCCCCCTCCCTTTAGATCAGTAGTTATCAACCCCTGTCCTCAGGACCCACTAACAGGCCAGGTTTTAAGTATTACCTTGGGGAGATGCAGACTAGAATACTAAAATCGCTGAGCAGCAAATTATATCACCCATGATGTTATCTTGTGTAGCGCTCACCACGTAAGGAGCCGCTGGTTGAATTTGGGTTCGGCCTGCTAAGTTACCCTGGCGGTGTCTAGGGGTGTAGTTGTGAGAACAGAAGTAGTGAGCGAAGGTCCAGACAGTAAATAAAGGTTTTTCCAATGCTTTATTTTCCAGGCCCAACACGGCCAACATCAACATAAATTGAGAAGGTCAAGGTTGATGAAGGAAGAAAGGAGAGAACCATGCAGTATCAGGCCTGGATATTAAATGGAGCAGTCAGTACTGCTCTGTAGAGCACCAATTTGTAACACGTCGCCACTCTGCTTGGAGTGGGTGATGTGCCCCCGGACAGACCCCTGCCACAAGCCTGGCAGCCGAGGTGTCACTTTGGATTTCTGGGAGGAACAGGCCTCTCTCACAGACCCGGCTCTAGGGCCTCTGCCACAGGCCAATTTCAATTACAGGACTTAGGCCCCGTACACACGTCCGAGGAACTCGACGGGCAAAACACATCGTTTTGCTCGTCGAGTTCCTTGTGAAGCCGCCGAGGATCTTGGCGAGCCAAGTTTCCCCGTTGACTAACGAGGAAATAGAGAACATGTTCTCTTTTTGGCCCGACGAGATCCTCGTCGGTTTCCTCGGCCGAAAGTGTACACAAGGCCGGGTTTCTCGGCAGAATACAGCTCCGATCGAGTTTCTGGCTGAATTCTGCCGAGAAACTTGGTCGTGTGTACGGGGCCTGAGGTGAATAAAGAGAGAGCAAATCCTCCCAGTAGACTTTTCTATATAGGCCCCCGGGATGACAGAAAGCATACCTGTCAGTGGTCCGGTCACCCGATCCTAGCTTGGGATGTTCTCAATAGGTCCGGGAACCCAGTGAAGCACTGGGGTCCCCTCTTGCCTCCGGATGAGGCTCGATGCAGGCCGCAGCTTTGGCCAGATAGGCTGCGCGGGCGGGACCCCGCGAAGATTTTAGAACAACTGACACCTGTCACAGATATACTCCTCTCCAGCACGCCCCGCGAGGGAAAAAGCTCCTCTAATTGGCTGCTGGAGAAACTTACTCTGCCAGAACCCCTCTGGCGCCAACTGCTGGCCAGGGATGGTATTGCATCCCTGGACCACAGATTGACCCAGGGGACATTTCTGGAATGACAGAAGTCCCAAATTTCAAACAAATTGCGAATGGGAGCAAAGTAACTCTCCCATTCCCCATTAACTTTAGCGTAGTGCCCATGCTGAAGGCAAGGGGGCGCTACATACTCCCCCCACTTGAATTGACACTGTCCCCAGTGTCCTAAAGCATTCGAGCCCGAATGCTGACCTGATACCTGCAAAAAAAAAATTGAAAAAAAGGCGGAAAAGAAGGAAGGACAGAATTCACACATGGTAAAACAATTCTTAAAGGAGTTCTCCAAGCTAAAACTTTTAACCCCCGCTGTGCCCGGGCTGTAAAACTATACAAAATAAACTTTCACTTACCTGCCTACGATCCCCCGTTGTTCCGATATCGCCGTCTCGTTCTCCGGTCCATCAGCGGCCGCGGCGGGACATTGCTGCGGCCGCTGATAGGCTGAGCGCACTGTGAGTCACCGACCCGCAGGAAGTGGAAGAGACCGGGACCGGAGAACGGGACGGCGATATTGGAACAACGGGGGATCGTAGGCAGGTAAGTGAAAGTTTATTTTGTATAGTTTTACAGCCCGGGCACAACGGGGGTTAAAAGTTTTAGCTTGGAGAACTCCTTTAAATGGCCTAAGACATACAACATACACAACCCTGCTATCTATCTGCCCATTCTCCCCGGTACTTGATAGCAGGTGGGTCCAGAAGAAATCCTGTATGAAGAAAACATACAGAATGTACAGTATACTCTAGACTGCACGCTCAAGCCTGAACGCAAAGTTTCCTCCCCCCAAAGAGTTCTAAACTACAAGAGCTGTGAAAAATACTCTGTGCAAGATATATCAAAGTTTAAGTTCAACAGTATTATCCTACAGAGAACGGTGCAGCACACTGCCCCTAGCGGTCAGCGCGCTGGTACTGCAACAGTCCCAAATTCAAAGGTGCAGAATTAGCAGCAAAAAGGAAGTGAATACAAAATGGAAAAATAGTTCTTTCTCCGGATTGAACGTTCCAAAGCTGCTCAAAGAAAGTTGGCAAAGTCCCCACTCTAACTGACTGAACCCAACCCCTCCCAAGAGTTCTACAAAAAAGTTTATGTGGTTCTGGAGGAGCAGGGGGGAAAGGGGAAAACTGGGAGGAAAATTCAAACAGAGTGGGGGCATACTAGTCCGTAACTTTCCCCTTCTAGGTGAGCGCCCAAACGAGGCAACTCACCCGATCACACACACAGGGCCCGGCAACGGGAACATCGGTACCCCGCACAGGACGGTATGTCCCAGGTTGGAGGAGCGGTGAGTCCAAAAAAAAAACACAGCACACAATGGACTCACCCGCTCCTCATGGTAGACATGGGCCGCTTGGCCCGCCAGATGTACCCTGAACAGGGCGCTTTTTATTCCTCCTTCTCCTGGTGGAGCTCCAACATTCACCAAAGCCCTGTTGCTCAGGGAATCGCAGCTCAAACAGGTGGTCGGGTAAATCATCACCCTCAATGGTGGAGTCGCCCGACCAAAACTCCGGATCGGATGAATCCTCCGCTCCTGCGGGGAGGCAGAATAGCGAGGCAGTGGCCGGGTTGGGCCGGATGGACCTCCGTATCGCCCCCCAGTCAATGGGTCGGAGGGATCTCCCTCCGATGGGCACACATTAAATAGAGGCCGCGCTGACTGAGACGGCCTCATGGGTGGTTTCGGCCTGTATACGGGCCACAAAATCGCTTAACGATCCCATTTCGCCCGGCGGGCTTACCTCCAGGGGGCAAGTGCTCCAGGCAGCCGGCAGAGAAACTTTGGTGGACGAGGCGAGGGGAACAACATCCAGATCCAGGGCCTCTGGCTCCGCATTCTCTTCGGTGGGGAGAGCTTCCGGCCACGAGGCCTCCACCTCTGCGGTGACGGCTCAGGAGGACCTGTGCACACGGTAGTTCCGCAGGGGTCTGACCACAGGCATCTTCACAAACAAAGGAGCCTGGCATCGCAGGCAAAGGGCAGGAGGCAGTCGGCCAGCTCCTCACATCTGGGGCACGAGAGGCCCAACATCCCCGTCCCTCCGGAGGACAACAAGACAAACTGTCCCGCCGTGGACAGCCGAATGCCCGTATCCCTCACGGGCACTCCGAATTCTGCAGGCTTAGAGGATGACCTCGGTGTAGTCACGGGGGGCCTCAGGGCAGCTGGGGTCTTCGAAATTTCGGACATTTCTCCGGCAGTGATCCGTCTCGATTGAAGAAAATGGTGGTTCTGCCAGTTTTGGCGCGCTAGTGGGCATTCCCACCCCTCTCTCGGCGCGAAACTCTCTGCACGTTGCACGCAGGGGAGGGTGACTCCGCCCACTTGAAGGAACTTGTCCGGACACGTTGTAGGCGCGTGCTAGGTCGCACGTACGCCCAAGCTCAGTGATGCGAGGTTAACCTCCTCGTTGCCAGACAGTTCACAGTACACAACACCGGACACTCTTCGCTCTTTAATAAATAGTCTCACTTTTCTGGTTGGCAATGGGAACAGCCGAATCCCGGACGAGCCCCCCTGTGTAGCACTCACCCCCGAAGGAGCCGCTGGTTGAATTTGGGATCGGCCTGCTAAGTTACCCTGGCAGTGTCTAGGGGTGTAGTTGTGAGAACAGAAGTAGTGAGCGAAGGTCCAGACAGTAAATAAAGGTTTTTCCAATGCTTTATTTTCCAGGCCCAACACGGCCAACATCAACATAAATTGAGAAGGTCAAGGTTGATGAAGGAAGAAAGGAGAGAACCATGCAGTATCAGGCCTGGATATTAAATGGAGCAGTCAGTACTGCTCTGTAGAGTACCAATTTGTAACACGTCGCCACTCTGCTTGGAGTGGGTGATGTGCCCCCGGACAGACCCCTGCCACAAGCCTGGCAGCCGAGGTGTCACTTTGGATTTCTGGGAGGAACAGGCCTCTCTCACAGACCCGGCTCTAGGGCCTCTGCCACAGGTCAATTTCAATTACAGGACTTAGGTGAATAAAGAGAGAGCTAATCCTCCCAGTAGACTTTTCTACATAGGTCCCCGGATGACAGAAAGCATACCTGTCAGTGGTCCGGTCGCCCGATCCCAGCTTGGGTTGTTCTCAATAGGTCCGGGAACGGGAACCCAGTGAAGCACTGGGGTCGCCTCTTGCCTCCGGATGAGGTTTGATGCAGGCTGCAGCTTTGGCCAGATAGGCCGCGCCGGAAGGTGGATGCCGCACCTGGGAAGGGGACCCCGCAAAGGTTTTAGAACAACTGACACCTGTCACAGATAAACTCCTCTCCAGCACGCCCCGCGAGGGAAAAAGCTGCTCTAATTGGCTGCTGGACAAACGTACTCTGCCAGAACTCCTCTGGCGCCAACTTCTGGCCAGGGATTGTATTACATCCCTGGACCACAGATTGACCCAGTGGACATTTCTGAAATGACAGAAGTCCCAAATTTCAAACAAATTGCGAATGGGAGCAAAGTAACTCTCCCATTCCCCATTAACTTTAGCGTTGTTCCCATGCTGAAAGAAAGGGGGCACTACACTTGCAAACCTGGCATGTTAGTGGGTCCTGAGGACAGGAGTTGAGAACCACTGCTTTAGATTGTAAGCTCCATGAGCAGGACCCTCCTATTCCTTTTGTATTGGATTGGATTGTAATTGTACTGTCCCATTTTTTATAGAAAAACACTGCGCAAACTGTTGGTGCAATATAAAGCCTGTATATCAGTGGTTCTCAACCTGGGGGTTGAATGAGAATTTGCCAGGGGTCACTGAATCCTGAGCTGTCCCTGAAGCCCGCACCGCTCTCCCAGCCTTTTTTGCGGCCGCCCAGCAGGGCTGTTCCTGGAGCCTGTGACTGCCCACTTAGCTCTTTCGCAGCCACCCAATCACTTCATGGCATGGCTGGGGGGCAGAGACTAGAGGCCAACTGACTGGTGAGGGATGTGAAGTGGGCCAGGCTGGAGGAGACCCTATCTCCTGATTTCGGCATAGGCGTCACTGCTGTGAGACACCACAGAGCCGAGACACAATGAAGCCAGAGACACAATGAGCAACACTAGATGTGATTAGAATTGCCAATAAAAGTCCCCACTACAGTTCTCAGATCAGCAGATGACCTTCATAAAGAGCACCTGAGTTGGCTGATCAGACCTCCCCCAGCACTGCCACGGATTCCACCCCCCACCAGCACTGCCACTCTTCCCAACTCCCCGCCAGCACTGCCACTCTTCCCAAGAAATTAGGACAGAGAGAGATAAAAGGGAAAGAAACGAGAACAGAGAGTGTGGTACATCCTAAAATGTACCATAAGGGGTTTTAATACTGTACGAGTGTAAGGGACTCAGGGAGCGCTAAATGTCCATGGATTAGAGGCGCAAATTACTTGTCTTGCCTTGGGTGCTAAAAACTAACGCTACAAAAAAGGGTTCCCACAACTTGGGACATTTTTATCAAGGGATCACAGCACTAGAAAGATTGGGAACCACTGCTGTATATTGTGACAAAATGCACAATTAACTGCTTGCCGACCAGCCGCGGCAGTTATACGGCGGCAGGTCGGCTCTGCTGGGCGAGAGCATGTAGCTATACGTCACCTCGCCCAGCAGCCAATAGGGGCACGTGCGCGCCCCCCACTCGCCCCCGCCTCCTGTGCATGTGCCCGGCGATCGCGATCACCACCGGGCACACGCGATCGCTCGTTACAGAGCGAGGACCAGGAGCTGTGTGTGTAAACACACAGCTCCTCGTCCTGTCATGGAGAGAAATGCTGATCTTCTGTTCATACAATGTATGAACAGAAACAAAAACAAAAGAAAGGGTTGCGCTAACAACGCAACCTGATAAGTGTGCGTAAATACAAATAAAATTAATGAGTAAACCCTAAGTAAATATAATGTGTATATAAATAAATAAATTGATCATATAGCCGTAATAAAATTATCACACAGAGGCCAACACAGCATATGTTAACCAAACCAGGTGAAAAGATGTATATGTAATTGGAAGCAATCCCTTGAGGGTTAACCTGATACCATATGGCATTGATAGCAGTCCCAAATCAACATAAATGTAAAAAATAATGTCCAAATCCAAAATCATCCAAAGTAAAGAGATGGAAAGGATAAAGAAGAATCCACCACCGGTTTCAGATTGAGGTTGGTTAGGGAAGAGAAGATTCTTGAAATCACACCGGAGAAAGAAAAGTGTATGCTCTTACCAGATATACGATCAAACAGGCATATCGATCCACTCGATCCTCGGGTAAGGGAACTCAAGGGTTAAGGACTCCCCAGCTTCCAGCTGATCATCGCAGGAGTCGTGCAGGTGGCTCTCTCCGCATAAGACACTCCACTTGAAAATCCAAATCCCAATGGGATCACCCAGGGGTAAGAAAAGCAAACGAGGGCTCGAAAATGGTGAAGTACCATTAAAACTGGGTTTATTACAGTAAAACATCGTGTAGCAATGTACATTGCCGGCATAAAAAACAACAGAACAAACAAAAGAAACGTACGCCCGTGCTTCCGGGGTCACGTTAACACGGTGACATCAGTGCGTGGCTCCGCCCTGACATGTGCCCTTTGAAAACATCATCTATGACGAAACATGTCAGGGCGGAGCCACGCACTGACGTCACCGTGTTAACGAATGTGCCGAATCACAAAAAGTGCTCTGGGCTTTGACCAGCAATATCTTCCGGGGGTTAAGTGGTTAAAAATGCAAAGAGCCTAAAAAGGTGCAGGAATTACTGTGCTGTGTTTCTCAAGCGTACCCCCATTGAAATTATGTCAATAGAGCAAATGTACAACCCCTATTGTCACATGTCATAGTGTATAGGATCTCATAGAAGAGAAGGGCAGTACTATAGAAGTAGAAGTGTTCTTTGGGTGTAAAAACACACTTTGTGCATTTTATGGGCACGGATATTAACATCTACAGTATGGAGCCAAAAACACCTGAATATGCTTTTAAAAGCATAGGGCAACCACTTGTCTGATCAGCCGGTGGAAGTGCTAGCTGGTCATTTAGAACTCCAAGTTTGACGGGAGATCCTGTTAAAGCCACATAAGGCAGCAGAAGGGGGGGGGTGCCCCCATACAGGTATGTGACTGGTCGACAAGTTAATATGGTGGTGGCTGTAGCACTGAAGTTGGTAAAGGGGATTTTAAGTTGAAGAAAAAATATAAAAGTCAGCAGCTACAAATACTGTAGCTGCTGACTTTTAATATAAGGACACTTACCTGTCCAGGGATCCCACAATGTCCTCACCCGAGCCGATTCTTCAATTGGCTTTGGGTGCAGAAGTCAGCATCTCTAGTAAGGGAAACAGGACGTAAAGCTTTGCACGGGTCATGCTACACCATGTGAATGGTCTCGTAGTCTTCTAGGACATGAGGTGTGTCCCAGAAGATTGCGGGGGAAGGAGGGGGGCCCAAATTCAAGCATTAGTGTTCGCCACTACGGCCCCACTCCCCCCATAACCATTCCGAATGTGCCAGTGGTGAGGGGGGGGGTGCAAACAAGCAGCACTTCCCCTTTTGGGTGGAGATAGGCTTTAAGCGATTTAAGTTTGGACTTTATTTTTTTTTATCTTTATGGTTGATTTTGGATATTTAAATGTAACAGCGCAACACATTATTTTTAGGTATTTTGTGTAGATACCACAGTATTCAGATGTCCGTTGGTGCTGCTGTTTTCACTGCGTGTTATATAGATTTTTATTTTATCTTTTATTCAGCACTAAGCACAGCTTGCTCTTTTCTTACTGCATCTAAGCCAAATCAGGCTGCTGCTGTCACTCACAGCACCTATGTAGAACGAATGAGATGACCCAGATTCAGGGCTTTCATGAATCTTTTAAATAAAGCATTAAGCTGAAAGGTAAGGAAGGCCCATCTTGCTGAATAAACAAAAAAACCTTGTCAGTGTTAGGACTTACCTTATATCCCTACTAGAAACATGGGCAAATAGGAGAACCAGGAAATGTAATAAAGCTGAATTCCATTTCACACTCCATCGCTTTTTGACCTTCTGATAAAAATCCTAACCGTCATCCTCAAATAAAACATAATTTGCAAAAAACACCCGACTTACATTCTTTATTAAAAGAAGCTATCTCCAAAATACTCAACAATGGGAAGAAGACTTGGGGGGGGGGGACTTAGAAAAACTTAGAAAAAATAGGTGTAATGCGATTCCTGTCATCTGTTATAAAAGTATATCTCTTATATCCAAAGCTTGTCTCACTGAAAATAAACTGTTGCAAGAAGGTGTGTTTTGTAATTTCAAGAAAAATATAGATACCTGCTAGAGATTTTTTAATGTGAGCCCATGAATTAACCCTTGCATATAAAAAAAAAAGCTTAAAAGGATAAAACTTAGTGCTCAAAAAAAGCTAAATGTTCTACATTAAATGATCTAAAAAATGTCAGCCATAGAAACCAAGCTGCTGAGTAAGCAGCCAGCGTTGAAGGAACAATAGATCTTTCAATATTTTCAGAAATGGTACCTAGATCAAATCCCAAAGATGCTGAAGACAACACATCTCGTCCCCATCTGGACAAAGCAATCTGAATCTGTTCATCTACAAGTGAAAAAGAGAGTCTGCAATCTCATTGCTCCTACCAGGAATATTCCATGCCTTGATTCAAATGTTAATACACTAAAAAACTGGAGATAAGAACTATAACTGGAGTGGTCTTGGATGACCAACAGTTAAAATAGTATAATGCACTTTTATTATCTGTACCAAAAAAGAGCCTTCTATTTCTAAAACTATCACCCCAACTTTCAATTGCTATTAAAATGGAAAATAGTATAGTATATGGATTGCGCTACCCTGGTGGTTGGCCTGCATCCACCTAATCCTGTGCAATAATTGTAATTATTGCACAGGATTAGGTGGATGCAGGCCAACCACCAGGGTAGCGCAATCCATATACTATACTATTTTCCATTTTGGGCGAGACACCATAGAGTGTCTTGCACTTTTTTTGATTGCAGCAAACCAACTAATATAGAACAATTTTGTCTTTCCATTTGCGCCAGTAACACCCGTCCCATATAAAATGGAAAATAACTCTAATGCCGTGTACACACCAGCAAACAAGTACGATGAAACCGGTCCGCCGGACCGTTTTCACCGTACATGTCTGCCCGGGGCTTTCTGTACGATGGCTGTACTAACCATTGTACAGAAATCCGCGCATAAACAATACGCGAGGCGTGTCCGCGGAGTCGCCGCGACAATGACGCGGCGACGTGGGCGGGCCTGCCAGTTAAATGCTTCCACACATGCGTCGAAGTCATTCGACGCATGCGAGGGATGGCGGGGGCTCGGACATGTACGGTAGGTCTGTACAGACGACCGAACATGTCCGAGCGGGCAGGATTCCAGCGGACTGTTTTAAAACAAGTCCAGGAATATTTGTCCGCTGGGAAAAGGCCCGGCGGGCAAATGTTTGTTGGAATCCTGCACGCTCGGGCCTACACACGACCAAACATGTCTGCTGAAACTGGCCCACAGACCAGTTTCAGCAGACATGTTTGGTCGTCTGTACGGGGCCTAACAAGACAAAGTTTTTCAAATAGCCTTTTCTATTGTTACATAGTTACATAGTTAGTCAGGTTGAAAAAAGACACAAGTCCATCCAGTTCAACCACAAAAAACAAAATAAAAAAACACAGTAAAATCCTATACACCCAACTTCATACCCACAGTTGATCCAGAGGAAGGCAAAAAACCCCAGCGGAGCATGATCCAATTTGCTACAGCAGGGGAAAAAATTCCTTCCTGATCCCCCGAGAGGCAATCGGATTTACCCTGGATCAACTTTACCTACAAATCTTAGTACTCAGTTATATTCTGTACATTTAGGAAAGAATCCAGACCTTTCTTAAAGCAATCTACTGATCTGGCCAGAACCACCTCTGGAGGGAGTCTGTTCCACATTTTCACAGCTCTTACTGTGAAAAAACCTTTCCGTATTTGGAGGTGAAATCTCTTTTCCTCTAGACGTAAAGAGTGCCCCCTTGTCCTCAGTGATGACCGTAAAGTGAATAACTCAACACCAAGTTCACTGTATGGACCTCTTATATATTTGTACATGTTGATCATATCCCCCCTTATTCTCCTCTTCTCAAGAGTGAATAAATCTAGTTCCTCTAATCTTTCCTCATAGCTGAGCTCCTCCATGCCTCTTATCAGTTTGGTTGCTCTTCTCTGCACTTTCTCCAGTTCTCCTATATCCTTTTTGAGAACTGGTGCCCAAAACTGAACTGCATATTCCAGATGAGGTCTTACTAATGATTTGTACAGGTATCAACGAGTATGCCAGGTGCCTGCACACCAATGAGACCTCCAAACTGCAGTGAATCCAATAGAACCCACTGTGTCATTAAAAAAGTAAATAGTGCTTAAAAAGTACACCTCAAGGTCATTTGATATCTCTAATGTATGATATTTTGAATTCAGCAATAGACGCGCAATCAGACGATACTAATGTAAAATGCGAAAAAGATCTGAAAATCTCGATCTCAAACGATCAATGGGAGTCTATTTTTTATCGCCTACATAGAGGTTCATTAAACGTCCTGACTCAGGAAAACAGTTATAAGTTGTATTCACAAAGTGAATAGGATGAATGCGGGGAAGGGAAATTTAGAAGAAAGAATAAGGGGATTGAGAGAAAGGGAGGAAATCAGCCAATAAGGCTTAAAGGGATTACTATAGGCAACACTGTAGTGATCAATGGAAAGGACAAAGATACATTTAAGTAAATTTATTTGTATCAAAAATATGAAAGATAGGCATTAAATATTACAAGTTACATAATGGGTATTAGGTTGCCATGAAGATAAATTGAATGTGGCTACCTTAAAATTACGAATAAACACTAAGAATTAGAAGACAAGACAGGGACAAACATTTAACAAAAAACGTGATCCGGACACGTGGTGTTCAGACCGATCATGTATTGACACTCAAATAAATATGAATTTTAATGCAATAATCAAATAGTGGGATGAGAGGAAAATGCAATGATTATCCACTCTGCAAGATCAAATGGAGTGTCAATAATAAATGGTGGGGCTGAACACTGGCATGGTGGAGGATGGAAGGTGGGAGGGTTGGGTGTGTTTAGGATGGATATGCATGTGTCATGCATATATTGTTGGTCGACTTTGCGCTTGATGATTTGTTAGTTCACAAAGAGTTCAGTATTCAGAAGTCTTGACAATAATGAAATTAAATTGTAATAATTAGTGAAAAAAGAATTGTGTTGAACAACTGGATATTGATCATTTGTCAATGTGACATTTTGCAGGGCACAAATAGATTGCCTGGTATTGGTTAGTATATGTAGACATACCAATGGTTAGTCCAGAAACATGAACATGTACTAGGCAGTAAATTGATATGCCAACAGAGGAGAAACGGGATCATTCATACACAGAAAGAAGTCCAGCCCGTATTGGTGTACTAAACCGAACACCTAGTTGCTGGTAAGAGTGTAGAGAGATGACATGACTGGCCGTCCCATTAAAGGGAGGCTAATACATTACCAGACCGCTGCTTGTGGAGTTAATGGGATAAGTCCATCCATGAAGTGCAGCTTTTGTCAGATCCACTCTGGCGCTCTACTTCTTGCTGGCTGGTTAGTCACGATGTGCAGTTATCACATCAGTGACATGCCGTATCGGATTCTGTGAGGTGCGTTCATCCGTAGATAGTAATCCACTTGAGGTCTCCTTTTGTGCCGTATGGCGGCTCCAGGCATCAGGTGCCACTTACGGGTCGAGCAAGGCCATCCATCCGATGCTGATGCTCGTAAGCTTCCGTCCTCCGTCCAGCCGGACGAACCTCCGGGGTCACGTGATCACGTTGTTTTAGGTGACGTCAACGCGTTTCGCCATGCGCACTGGCGTAGCTTCGTCTTGGACGTGTTAGGCGCAGGCAGCGGTGTTTTGATTTATGCATACCGCTTGTCAACGCCCATCACCAATCGGGAAAAAGGAAGTATGACTGTCCTGTTGCGGCCGCGATGGGCAGCTTGTGTTGCTCATCAGAGCCATTTATTGCGTTTTCTTTTATCTTTTCTGTAACTTGTTCCGGAAAGAAAAAGGTCATCTTCTAAATGAAGAAATACATTTCCAGATCAGTCCATTTTAGCTATGTTTCTCATCTATGGATGATTGAAAAAAAAAAAAAAAAAAAAAAAAAACAACAACAAAAGAACATAGGGAAGGGGTGGGGGAACGTGCATTGGGATGGAAAAAAAAAAAAAAAATTTTTTAGGGGAGGGGAAAAGGTAAGGGGAGACATGACAGGGGAAGAAAAATAACAAAATACAAGGAAAAGGGGACATCCATATAATGAAAAAAAGCATATATGGCCTATTGCAATGATGGTTTTTCATTTTTCAGGAAACCCAAAGTCAGCAATTTAGAGTAGTATATATAGAAATGCTAGTAGTTGGGTTTACATGAAGAATGGATGTGGAGATCAGGAGTGAAAATAAATAGATAGATAAATTATATACAATAGATGTAGGAAGGGGTGGATGAGTATGTTCAGAGGGGCATATTTTACAGTGATTTATGTTGAGGTCCATTAGCAGCAATTGTATGGAGTCACCATCGATTAGAGATGGTATTCCTTAATCAGGGGTCTAGGAAGACCTGCAGGTTGAGTTCTGTATTTAGTCCTATGGGCACCAGGGATTTTAAATGGTATACCCACCATTTTTCTTTTTGTAATAGGATGCGATCAAAATCGCCTCGACGGTTAGGAAGTTTGAGGGCATATATGCCTTTGACCGTCAGGCCATCTGAGCACCTATTGTGGCACTGCGCAAAGTGCCTGGCGAGGGGTTTCTCGGGCTCCTTCACCTTTTCGTTTATTTCCCTTAGGTGTTCACCCAGGCGTACGCGCAAGGGTCGTTTAGTTTTTCCCACATAGATTTTGGGACATGGGCATGTAATAAGATAGATGACACGCGCTGTCGAGCAGTTTATTAAGCTCCTAATTTCATACGATCCTTTACCATGGGCATCAGTGAAACTTGATGTTCTGTCCACATAGGGACAGACCTGACATCGGTTGCAGGGGAACATACCAAGTGACCTTGGATAATTAGATAACCATGTGGTTTCAGGTTCTTTCGTAAATTCCGATCGTATTAGTATGTCCCCGATACTTTTGGCCCGACGGGCAACTAGTTTTGGAGATTCACCGACAAAGTCTGTCAGGACGGGAGCATTTCGTAAGATACCCCAATGTTTTTCGAGGATCTTACGGACATTGTCCCATTGGGACCCGTACGTAGTAATGATTCTGATGGGCTCTACCGTCTCATGAGAGATTTTGTCGATGGTTCTCTTTTTGGTAAGGAGGTCCAGGCGGTCACGTATCGCCGCCCTTTTTCGAGCTTTCTTAATTTGTCCGTGGGAATATCCACGTTCACAAAAGCGTGAATATAATTCTTGACTTTCGCGCCTGTAGTCCTCTGGATTTGAGCAGTTCCTTTTGATGCGGAGAAACTGACCCACCGGGATCCCATTTTTCAGCCAATTAGGATGATGACTAGTGGCATAAAGTAAATTATTAGCTGCAGTATCTTTACGATAAGTACAAGTATGCAGTTTTTTATTTTTTAGGGTTATTTGTAGATCCAGGAAGGACAGTTTCTCCGCATCATAGGTGTATGTTAAATGTATGTTGCGTGTGTTGGAGTTTAGTTCCAACAAAAAAAGTTCCAAAAGTTCGACCGATCCCTGCCAGATCATTAACACGTCGTCGATGTACCGCCACCACGTGCGTACGTGGCGGCGGTACATTTCGGACGTGTAGACCTCTTCCTTTTCCCAGTGGCCTAAATGAAGGCAGGCGTAGGCTGGTGCCCAGGCTGCTCCCATTGATGTCCCTCTTATTTGATGGTAATAGGAGTTCAAAAATTGAAAGTTATTATTATGCAATGCAAAATAAAGTAACTCAATAATAAATTCGTTTTGGTGTCCTGAGGCTGGGTATGCAGATTCGAGGAAGGTTTCAACTGCTTTGATACCACTCTCGTGCGGGATAGAGGTATATAGGGACTCGACATCGATACCCACGAGCAATATATCGTCTGTTTCCTGAAACTTGTCGAGCTCATTTAATTTCGCTAACACATGCTGTGTGTCTTGAACGAATGACTCTAAATCAGTGACCAATTCCTTGAGGAGTAGGTCCAAATATTTACCCACTCTCTCAAGCGGTCCATGACAGGCAGACACGATAGGTCTGCCTGGGGGATTATTTAAACTTTTATGGACTTTTGGTATGATATAAAACGTGGGTATATTGTAGTCGGTTACTAGGAGGTAGTTGTATTCTTTCATGGTGAGTAATCCCTCTTCTTTAGCTAGCTTCAATTTGTGGTTCAGTGTGTCAACTATCCCTGGTAAGGGATTTACATCCAGTATTGATCTGGTTTTAGAAGGACGACATTGCCCCCCTTGTCGCTGTTCTTTATTACGATACTGTTATTGTTCTGGAGTTCTCTTAGTGCCATGCGTTCGCTACTAGTAAGGTTATCTTTAATCTTATGTGACCAGTCTATTTTTTCCAGGTCCACTTGAACCATGTCCAAAAAAAGGTGTAACCACCTATTTTTGGAGATGGGGGGCATTTTGAGTGACTTTATTTTGAGGTTAGCCTGTCGTACTGTAGCCAGTGGTTCAATATTTGGGGTCGAATTCTCTTCTAAGAGGGAATTCAAAATGTCAAGGATTCGTTGATCCTCCGGATTGATAATTTCAGTAGTTCTATCTGTCAGATCATTGGTAATGTACAATGAACGAAAGAAGACTTTTCGTAAGAACAAGGCAATGTCTTTATAAACGGTGAACTCGTCCATATTGGACACCGGAGAAAAAGACATGCCCTTCTGAAGCAGGCTAAGATGGTCTATAGTCAGATTAAAGTCTGTGAAGTTGATGACCTTAAGATCTGACAAGTTTTCCTCCGATTGTTGGGGGGAGTCTGGTGTCAGTTTTTCTTTTGACTCCTTGTGTAGGTGCGTTCCTGTGATGTTTTTAGGGGGCGAGGTTTCCTGGAGACTGATTTTGGGGAGAGGTTTGGAGCAGTGTCCTGTGCCCCTCCCTCTGGATCTAAAAAAATAACCGATTTTATGGGGTCGTCTTCAGGGTCGCCGTGTGTTTTATTACGGCGTTGCCTTGATTGTGGTCGTGAAGTTCGTCCTCGTGACTTACTTCTTCCACGAGGAATGGTGAGATCAAAGATCTCGTTTTTTTCAAAGTCTGTAAGGTCACGCTTGTATTTCCCCTGTTTTGTTATTTTTAAATTGAGTTGGGCTTTGTCTATGTCTTTTTTAAGTTGAGTGTTTTGTTTTTCAAATTCTTCCTGATCTTTTAGTGCCTCTAAACCTTCAGCACTGGCCGTGATGTCCCGTTGTATTATCTCTAACTGTAATTTTTCCTCCTCAACTATTAGTCCCATTAGTTTGAGACCATGCTCAATACAGAGTTCCTTCCATTTAGGAAGGAAGGTTTCTGTGTGTAGATGTTCAGCTGGGATCACTCGCTCTCTTAGACCTCTCGGGATAATCCGTTGGGATATGTATGTTTCAAGGGAGGTTACATCCCATTTCCTATTTAAATGTTTAAGTAGCAATTTTTTGTGGTCTTTAAATTTGTTTTTTATTTCCTCGTTTTGATCGAGGGTTTGTGGCGTTTCGCTATTGAAAGCTGTTTGGATCTCCTGATCTATCTCATCACCAAGCACAAAGGCCATATCCAGTCCAGGAGGGAAAATGGAACGGAGTTTGTTAGTTAATGCCTATATTGAAAGTTTTGTGGATTTGCTAGAAAAGACCATAGGGGTCAAATAACATAGTATAGTTAAAAAAGGGGGAAAGGACAGGGAAGGGATGAATGCAAGATATCCACTAATATGTATAGAGAATGATATAAGTTCTCTAAACCGATCTAATACCCAAATGGGTTGTGTTGCTGTAATCAAAAAACGTAATAACAAAGTGAATAGGATGAATGCGGGGAAGATCCAGAGGGAGGGGCACAGGACACTGCTCCAAACCTCTCCCCAAAATCAGTCTCCAGGAAACCTCGCCCCCTAAAAACATCACAGGAACGCACCTACACAAGGAGTCAAAAGAAAAACTGACACCAGACTCCCCCCAACAATCGGAGGAAAACTTGTCAGATCTTAAGGTCATCAACTTCACAGACTTTAATCTGACTATAGACCATCTTAGCCTGCTTCAGAAGGGCATGTCTTTTTCTCCGGTGTCCAATATGGACGAGTTCACCGTTTATAAAGACATTGCCTTGTTCTTACGAAAAGTCTTCTTTTGTTCATTGTACATTACCAATGATCTGACAGATAGAACTACTGAAATTATCAATCCGGAGGATCAACGAATCCTTGACATTTTGAATTCCCTCTTAGAAGAGAATTCGACCCCAAATATTGAACCACTGGCTACAGTACGACGGGCTAACCTCAAAATAAAGTCACTCAAAATGCCCCCCATCTCCAAAAATAGGTGGTTACACCTTTTTTTGGACATGGTTCAAGTGGACCTGGAAAAAATAGACTGGTCACATAAGATTAAAGATAACCTTACTAGTAGCGAACGCATGGCACTAAGAGAACTCCAGAACAATAACAGTATCGTAATAAAGAACAGCGACAAGGGGGGCAATGTCGTCCTTCTAAAACCAGATCAATACGAACGTGAGGCCAAACGTCTGTTAAGCGACGCCTCAACCTACAAAAAACTGGATGTAAATCCCTTACCAGGGATAGTTGACACACTGAACCACAAATTGAAGCTAGCTAAAGAAGAGGGATTACTCACCATGAAAGAATACAACTACCTCCTAGTAACCGACTACAATATACCCACGTTTTATATCATACCAAAAGTCCATAAAAGTTTAAATAATCCCCCAGGCAGACCTATCGTGTCTGCCTGTCATGGACCGCTTGAGAGAGTGGGTAAATATTTGGACCTACTCCTCAAGGAATTGGTCACTGATTTAGAGTCATTCGTTCAAGACACACAGCATGTGTTAGCGAAATTAAATGAGCTCGACAAGTTTCAGGAAACAGACGATATATTGCTCGTGGGTATCGATGTCGAGTCCCTATATACCTCTATCCCGCACGAGAGTGGTATCAAAGCAGTTGAAACCTTCCTCGAATCTGCAT
Organism: Rana temporaria; assembly: GCF_905171775.1. Classification (NCBI taxonomy): domain Eukaryota; kingdom Metazoa; phylum Chordata; class Amphibia; order Anura; family Ranidae; genus Rana; species Rana temporaria. The sequence continues at coordinate 222,199,374 of NC_053490.1, read as the reverse complement.
ACCCAGCCTCAGGACACCAAAACGAATTTATTATTGAGTTACTTTATTTTGCATTGCATAATAATAACTTTCAATTTTTGAACTCCTATTACCATCAAATAAGAGGGACATCAATGGGAGCAGCCTGGGCACCAGCCTACGCCTGCCTTCATTTAGGCCACTGGGAAAAGGAAGAGGTCTACACGTCCGAAATGTACCGCCGCCACGTACGCACGTGGTGGCGGTACATCGACGACGTGTTAATGATCTGGCAGGGATCGGTCGAACTTTTGGAACTTTTTTTGTTGGAACTAAACTCCAACACACGCAACATACATTTAACATACACCTATGATGCGGAGAAACTGTCCTTCCTGGATCTACAAATAACCCTAAAAAATAAAAAACTGCATACTTGTACTTATCGTAAAGATACTGCAGCTAATAATTTACTTTATGCCACTAGTCATCATCCTAATTGGCTGAAAAATGGGATCCCGGTGGGTCAGTTTCTCCGCATCAAAAGGAACTGCTCAAATCCAGAGGACTACAGGCGCGAAAGTCAAGAATTATATTCACGCTTTTGTGAACGTGGATATTCCCACGGACAAATTAAGAAAGCTCGAAAAAGGGCGGCGATACGTGACCGCCTGGACCTCCTTACCAAAATGAGAACCATCGACAAAATCTCTCATGAGACGGTAGAGCCCATCAGAATCATTACTACGTACGGGTCCCAATGGGACAATGTCCGTAAGATCCTCGAAAAACATTGGGGTATCTTACGAAATGCTCCCGTCCTGACAGACTTTGTCGGTGAATCTCCAAAACTAGTTGCCCGTCGGGCCAAAAGTATCGGGGACATACTAATACGATCGGAATTTACGAAAGAACCTGAAACCACATGGTTATCTAATTATCCAAGGTCACTTGGTATGTTCCCCTGCAACCGATGTCAGGTCTGTCCCTATGTGGACAGAACATCAAGTTTCACTGATGCCCATGGTAAAGGATCGTATGAAATTAGGAGCTTAATAAACTGCTCGACAGCGCGTGTCATCTATCTTATTACATGCCCATGTCCCAAAATCTATGTGGGAAAAACTAAACGACCCTTGCGCGTACGCCTGGGTGAACACCTAAGGGAAATAAACGAAAAGGTGAAGGAGCCCGAGAAACCCCTCGCCAGGCACTTTGCGCAGTGCCACAATAGGTGCTCAGATGGCCTGACGGTCAAAGGCATATATGCCCTCAAACTTCCTAACCGTCGAGGCGATTTTGATCGCATCCTATTACAAAAAGAAAAATGGTGGGTATACCATTTAAAATCCCTGGTGCCCATAGGACTAAATACAGAACTCAACCTGCAGGTCTTCCTAGACCCCTGATTAAGGAATACCATCTCTAATCGATGGTGACTCCATACAATTGCTGCTAATGGACCTCAACATAAATCACTGTAAAATATGCCCCTCTGAACATACTCATCCACCCCTTCCTACATCTATTGTATATAATTTATCTATCTATTTATTTTCACTCCTGATCTCCACATCCATTCTTCATGTAAACCCAACTACTAGCATTTCTATATATACTACTCTAAATTGCTGACTTTGGGTTTCCTGAAAAATGAAAAACCATCATTGCAATAGGCCATATATGCTTTTTTTCATTATATGGATGTCCCCTTTTCCTTGTATTTTGTTATTTTTCTTCCCCTGTCATGTCTCCCCTTACCTTTTCCCCTCCCCTAAAAAAATTTTTTTTTTTTGTCCATCCCAATGCACGTTCCCCCACCCCTTCCCTATGTTCTTTTGTTGTTTTTTTTTTTTTTTTTTCCAATCATCCATAGATGAGAAACATAGCTAAAATGGACTGATCTGGAAATGTATTTCTTCATTTAGAAGATGACCTTTTTCTTTCCGGAACAAGTTACAGAAAAGATAAAAGAAAACGCAATAAATGGCTCTGATGAGCAACACAAGCTGCCCATCGCGGCCGCAACAGGACAGTCATACTTCCTTTTTCCCGATTGGTGATGGGCGTTGACAAGCGGTATGCATAAATCAAAACACCGCTGCCTGCGCCTAACACGTCCAAGACGAAGCTACGCCAGTGCGCATGGCGAAACGCGTTGACGTCACCTAAAACAACGTGATCACGTGACCCCGGAGGTTCGTCCGGCTGGACGGAGGACGGAAGCTTACGAGCATCAGCATCGGATGGATGGCCTTGCTCGACCCGTAAGTGGCACCTGATGCCTGGAGCCGCCATACGGCACAAAAGGAGACCTCAAGTGGATTACTATCTACGGATGAACGCACCTCACAGAATCCGATACGGCATGTCACTGATGTGATAACTGCACATTGTGACTAACCAGCCAGCAAGAAGTAGAGCGCCAGAGTGGATCTGACAAAAGCTGCACTTCATGGATGGACTTATCCCATTAACTCCACAAGCATGTATTAGCCTCCCTTTAATGGGACGGCCAGTCATGTCATCTCTCTACACTCTTACCAGCAACTAGGTGTTCGGTTTAGTACACCAATACGGGCTGGACTTCTTTCTGTGTATGAATGATCCCGTTTCTCCTCTGTTGGCATATCAATTTACTGCCTAGTACATGTTCATGTTTCTGGACTAACCATTGGTATGTCTACATATACTAACCAATACCAGGCAATCTATTTGTGCCCTGCAAAATGTCACATTGACAAATGATCAATATCCAGTTGTTCAACACAATTCTTTTTTCACTAATTATTACAATTTAATTTCATTATTGTCAAGACTTCTGAATACTGAACTCTTTGTGAACTAACAAATCATCAAGCGCAAAGTCGACCAACAATATATGCATGACACATGCATATCCATCCTAAACACACCCAAACCTCCCACCTTCCATCCTCCACCATGCCAGTGTTCAGCCCCACCATTTATTATTGACACTCCATTTGATCTTGCAGAGTGGATAATCATTGCATTTTCCTCTCATCCCACTATTTGATTATTGCATTAAAATTCATATTTATTTGAGTGTCAATACATGATCGGTCTGAACACCACGTGTCCGGATCACGTTTTTTGTTAAATGTTTGTCCCTGTCTTGTCTTCTAATTCTTAGTGTTTATTCGTAATTTTAAGGTAGCCACATTCAATTTATCTTCATGGCAACCTAATACCCATTATGTAACTTGTAATATTTAATGCCTATCTTTCATATTTTTGATACAAATAAATTTACTTAAATGTATCTTTGTCCTTTCCATTGATCACTACAGTGTTGCCTATAGTAATCCCTTTAAGCCTTATTGGCTGATTTCCTCCCTTTCTCTCAATCCCCTTATTCTTTCTTCTAAATTTCCCTTCCCCGCATTCATCCTATTCACTTTGTTATTACGTTTTTTGATTACAGCAACACAACCCATTTGGGTATTAGATCGGTTTAGAGAACTTATATCATTCTCTATACATATTAGTGGATATCTTGCATTCATCCCTTCCCTGTCCTTTCCCCCTTTTTTAACTATAAGTTGTATTCAAGATGGTACAGAACACCTTTTGTTATTAACAAATAGAATCCGAACATTTCCCCTCTGTGTTGGCGATGTAGAATCGAATCTGGTACACTACTCCACATATGGTGGGAATGCCCACTTATCGCGACCTTCTGGAAGGATGTTCACAATCTTATATCATCTATTACCACTTATACCCCAGACTTCACAGCTGAACAATATTTGCTGCATCTCTCTTCTTTACCTAACTCAATCTATAAAAATTCTGTTGTCATACATCTTATTAATACAGCCAAATTATGTATCCCCATTAACCTCCCTGGCGGTATGATTCTGTCTGAAAAAACATGCTGAAAGAGGTACAATTATTTGCAAGGAAATTTGGTGTTTTATACTGTAGGCCTGTGATTTTTAGGAATAACTCACTTAAATCTGACCAAACAAGAATCTAATAGGCATCCCGGGTATGGCATTTTTTTAAAAACAAAATTTTAAATTATAATATAATAAATAATTATAAATAATTATAGCAAGTAATAATATAATTAAAATAAAAATTATTCAATAATGTAATCAACTCAAAATCACAGAAATTTGCTCAGTTGCAGAATTGTCGCTGTCATTATTTTTTTTTTTATGACGAATTTCCCCACAAATCGCTATCGCACATTTCTGCAAGTGATTATAATTTATTATCGCTGTTTTCTAGCTGATCTAAAACCATTTTTGACATAAAGGGACACTTTTGGACAATCTACAGTTTTTAGGCAGAAATGACATTTTTTATTTTTATAAAAGTACATGTAGGACACTGGGCAGACCACTAGGGACAAGGGGTGTGTGTATTTTTTACATACAGTACTGTAATCTATAAGATTACAGTATACTGTATGTAAAGTGTTTGTTTACTTTTTTGAATCTGGCGCCGTTCTCCGTCCCTGTGCGTCGTAACGTCGCAGGGAACGGAGATCGGCGGCACACGGAGACTGTGAATCGAGCGAGGAGGACCCGCTCGCTCACACAGCGGGGTGACATCACTGGATCCAGGGACAAGGTGAGTAACTTGCCTGTGGATTCAGAGATCAGGTAAGCCGCGCCGCTGCACACTCTGCACGTCCAGCCCGAGCGTGACTCGGTGGTTACCGATCCTAGCATAAAAAATCAACCCCGAGTCACGCTCGGGTTTACCGCCAGGGAGGTTAAATGGTCCCACACTTCTCCCCCTAAAATTTCGGATTGGATACGCAAAGTTGACCGGATCGCTAATATGGAAGACCTGATATCTCAATCTAAAGATTCTTCTAGGAACTTCCGTGATAAGTGGGCATGTTGGTTTAATTTCACAAAATCTCAAGAATATCAGACATTACTAAATGCATGATCGGTTCTAGATTTGTGGTGATACTTTTGTCACTCTTTTCATTGATTGCATATCTTTATGTTTCCAATGTCCTTGTAGAGCTAATATTTTCATTCTCGCAATTACCTGTGACTATCCTTGTTCTTTCCTTTCCCCCTCGGATATTTTGTTATATGCTACTTATCCACAGGTTTTATTCTTGTGCTACTGATCTTCTAAAAGCACTAGGTGATATATGTTTATACCTGTTTTGGACATAATGTTACCTGTCTGACTCTATATACGCATTTAAATGTTGATACTTTATATGTACTTATTTATCTTAAAACCCAATAAACAAATTTGAAAAAAAAAAATAAAAAAGTAAAAATCTCTATCAGATATAAAATCTTCCTGAAAAAAACAATCTACCATTAGAAAGAAACTTTGACCAGACAATCATTCTCATCCTTCTGTGACTTTTGAGGGGGCATTCCATAAAATTAGAATGTTAGGAAATAGGCCCGTTTTAGCCAAGGCTGATACAAAATACGTTGTCAGACTTCTTTTAATCTCTCAGTCTTTTAATTGTCTAGGTTTCTATTTTGACAAGTGTTTGTAGGAGGAGTCAGGCTGCATAAACACTTTGGTAAAGAGACACAAGTTTTTGAGCTCAAATATCATCATTGACTGCCACTTCAATATCATTGAGGTATTTACTGGTTTGTCATATTCTGCCCGATGGAAATGCTAGGGAAATTAACTCTATACAGTGGAACCTCGGATTACGAGTATAATCTGTTCCAGAAGAATGCTCGTAATCCAAAGTACTCGCATATCAAAGCGAGTTTCCCCATTGAAGTCAATAGAAAAAAAAAAAAATGACTTCAATGGCATGCAATACCGCATGCTGCCAGAGGTGGGGGGGCACCGGAGAGCCTTGGAAACAGCGGGAAAGGCCCGAGGACACCTCGGCAAACCTCGGAAAGACTCTGTTCCCAAGATGTGCCGAGGTCAATCGAGCTATCCTCGGGCCTTTCCATGCATTTTCGAACGGCGCCGTTCGGCTCCGCTCGGCTCCGGAGCCCCCCCACCTCAGACCAAACATGGTACTGCACACCGCTTTGGCCTGAATCATGCTCGTTTTGTGAGACAACACTCGCAAACCGTGTTACGATTTTTAAAAATACAGTGCTCGAATTGCAAAATGCTCATTTACTGCGTTACTTGCAATCCGAGGTTCCACTGTATTTGGAAGACTGATTATGTGTTCTACTAAGATTCCTTAGGGGTCATGCTGAGAAACCAGTCAGTATAAACATTGAAAATTGGTGGCTGGCTCCTCTCCTTCTGTTTTCTTCTCTGGGGTTTAGTGCCCAGTACGTATTATATCATTGTAGCCATTGATTTAAGCTAGCGTTCTTTTGCATCCTTTATGGATGCTTAACAATTTCTTACCTATTATTATTTTTCAGAATTAAATTATGCGGTCAATTATGTCTGTATATTGGTTGATTTACTTTTAGAAGGCATTGTTTGTTAAGCCGCTTCTGGATGACACCTGGCACACCACACTTATGAGAGTCCTTCTGTATGTGTAAGGGGCACTCTTCATACATTGTATCTCTATATATGTATATGGGGATTATATTAGTAAAATGTTATGGTGAACTTTCCATTCAGCCTGAATTCTTGGCTGAATTCGGACCTGTAACGGACCAAAAGACGCACAGGGCTCCTGTGCAAATTCGCACGGGAGCCGCAGCAGAATATGTGAACCGGCTTCATAGAGAGCCTGCATCCAATTCGCAATAGTGTGAACCCAGCCTCTAGTAGCCAGGGATAAAGATGTCCACACCTGCAAGGTTGTCAAATTCATTGACCGTGTGGTCAATACTGTATATTCTAACCCTTGTCAGATTTTTCCTAAGAAGATGTGAATGAACCTGTGATTCCTACTTTGTTGATGCAGACAGTGACTAAGATGATGGTGACCAAGTTGTCACAATTAATTAAGCATTTCAAGACACTCTAAAGGAATTGCTGAATTCATCTTCTGCAAGGGCCATCTATTCTGGCAATGTCCATTCTTCCTTTCAGGGCCATTAAAACTGGTCTTAAAACCTTCTCAAGCCAATCCTCTTCAGTCTCATCTGAACAAGAAGACAAGGACGACTTTTGTCCAGATTTGTTTATTCCTCCTTTGGTAAGGTTGGTGAAATGCCTTTAAATAGAAGTGAAGCTGAGGAAGTATTTCAAGTGCCTCCAAAGGACAGCTTGACAATTCCCTCATGGTGGCTGAATCAAGTGCTTGTTCTATAAGATTGGAGTAAGCAGGGGCGGACTGACCATTCGATCAGTCGGGCACTGCCCGAGGGCCCCGTGGTGGGAGGGCCCAGGCCGGCTCAGTCCGCCCCTGGAGGTGCCCGCAGCTGGAGGTATGAGCTGGCCGGGATGGCTGGCTCATCAAAGCCGTGAGCCGTGCGGGGATGTACAGTGACAGGCGCTCCGGCCACCTCTCCCCCTGTGGAATTCAAGTGAGGGGGCCGGGCCAAAAGTCACTGTCGCGGAGGACTGTCTGTGAAGGAGCTGCTGGACTCGGAGGCAGAGTGAATTGCACAGACATAGGAACAGCATGCACACTGACCTGCCTTGTGTGCAGAAGCAGGTCAGTGTCATAATGAAAGCACTGTGACTGCAGTTACTGTGTCTCATCTGTGTTATAAGAGCCATGCTGATTGTTACTTTACCTTCTTGCCCTGTGCTGTGTCTGTGCTTATTTAGCAGGTCAGGTCAGGTGCTATTCACTAGTGCACATGATGAGCCATCCATCCCGGCCAGCTCATACCTCCCGAGCCTCTCATACAACATCCACATCAACCTAGCTAGCGGGATTTAATGGTTCAAGGCACTGCTTTCTCGGGGGTACAGACTCTGTTTTTTTTATTGTGTATGATAGGCTGCCGCTGCTGCGGGCACCTCCAGGGGCAGACTGAGCTGGCCCGGGCCCTCCCAGCACGGGGCCCTCGGGCAGTGCCCGACTGACCAAATGGTCAGTCCGCCCCTGCACACTGATATATGGTACACTGAATGCCACTCAGTGTATAGATATCAGTGTTATATAGGGAATAGCATTTAGACCTGGTTCACATTGAAGCAATTTACCATGCAATTTGACATGTCAAATCGCATGGCAATGGCACAACCCGAATCGGTGCGATGCCTTATTTGTGGCGCCGCACCGATTCACAAAAGTAGTTTCTGTACAACTTTTGGCAACTTTTTGGTGCAATTTCCATAGACATCTGTGCAGCAACCCACACAGATGTCTCTGAAATCACCCACCAAATTCACACTGACATGCGGGGATGAAATCATGCGAGTTTAGCTGAACTGTCTCGCACAATTTCATTCCTGCTGTCAGTGTGAACCTGGACTAAGGCCTGATTCACACCTATGCATTTTTTGTGCTTTTTGCATTTTGCAGATTTGCACAACAGTCCATTTAACATGGTTTCCTATGGAACACGTTCTGTAGTGCAAATCTGCAAAAAGCACTAAAAATGCATAGGTGTGAATCGGGCCTAAGTGAGTGTTATTCCCTATATATATTCCTTACATTGGTGATCAGTGAGAAGAATGTTCCTTACATTGGTGGTCAGTGCGAAGAATGTTCCTTACATTGGTGGTCAGTGAGAAGAATGTTCCTTACATTGGTGGTTAGTGCGAAGAATGATCCTTACATTGGTGGTCAGTGGGAAGAATGATCCTTACATTGGTGGTCAGTGAAAATTATATAAAGTAAATAAAATTATTTAAAAAAAATGTAAAGCACACCCATAATCCCTTCACACACTCTATATAAAAATGAGTTATGTAAGATGAGCATATGTATGTAAACAATAATTAATACATGTATAGTATCCACCAGAACGTCAGAGTGAGAGCAATTCTAGGGCCATAATTCATAGTTAAAGGGGTTGTATGGGTTCAGTTTTTTTTTAATAACAAACATGTTATACTTACCTCCACTGTGCAGAGTGGCCCCGATCGTCCTCTTCTGGGGTCCCACGGCAGCTCTCGCGGTTCCTCCCCGCAAGAGCTAACCCCCTCTGGGAAGCGCTCTCCCGAGTGGGTTACCTTGCGGGCGCACTCCTGTGTGATACACTCGGCAGCCATAGCCGATAAGTGTATGACTGAGCCCCGCCCCCGGCCTGCCACAACATTAATTTGATTGACAGCAGTGGGAGCCAATGGCTGCGCTGCTATCAATCTAACCAATGAAGAGCCGATTGGAAAGCGATGCGGGAATATTGTGCTAATTTACGAAAACCTTAATTTTGAAAATTTACTATTGTTGCACTTTAATGTACATTTTATTTTTCTTTAATTCCTATAATAAACATTTATTTGGAACATAGTGTCGAGAAATTCTTTGAATGCATGCAATATGGGCAGTGCAATATGTAGGTAGGACTTTGTGTGGATGCAGCTTGAACGTGGGTGGGGACACCAGGGCAGAGACACAGGGGGCCCCATGATCTCCTTTTGCCCGGGGGCCCCAAGAGCTGTCAGTCTGCCCCTGGGAGTAAGTTGTCACAGCGGGATGTCAAAGGTATGCCCATTTAAAAAGAAAGATGTCCAGGATTTGGGATTATCCCTTTGGTTAGTTTATGTCCCTTGTGGGACTGGTCAGATACAGGACCTTACCATTAGAAGATGTTGTGGCCTTTTAAGGATGTACTCAATCACTGCATTGTTCTTGATCTTGGAAGGTCAAGCCTAAATGTAATAGTGTGGTCAGCTTGGCTTCCTGCCTCCAAGATGAATGTCTGTTGAGTTAGAGGAGACCGAAGCTCAAGAGTCAGGCCTCGTACACACGACCGTTTTCCTCGGCAAAATCCATCAAGAAAAATGCCGGCAGAGCTTTTTTGCAGAGAAAAACCATTGTGTATATGTTTTTCATCGAGAAAACTGTTGTGGATCTCGACGAGAAAAAAAGAGAACATGTTCTCTTTTTTCTCGTCGGGAGTATCAATTTCCTTGTCGTGTTTTCTCGTCGGGCTGGTTTACGACGAGAAACACGTTTGTGTGTATGCTTAGAAACCCGTGCATGCTCAGAATAAAGTATGAGACGGGAGCGCACCTTCAGTAAAAGTAGCGTTCGTAATGGAGATAGCACATTTGTCACGCTGTAACAGACTGAAAAGCGCGAATCGTCTCTCACCAAACTTTTACTAACATGCAGTAACATGAGATTAGCAAAAGCAGCCCCAAGGGTGGCGCCAGTGGAATCGAACTTCCCCTTTATAGTGCCGTCGTACGTGTTGTACGTCACCGCGTTTGAGAACGACAAGATTTTGTCTTGACAGTGTGTACGCAAAAAAAGCTTGACAAGATTCTCGACAAGCCTGACAAGAAACTCGATGAGGAAAACGATGTTTCTTTTACGACGAGATTCTCGGTCATGTGTACGAGGCCTCAGTTTCCACACTCACTCCAGAGAGGTTACATTTTGCATTTCTGGCTGGGAGTCCAGGAAAAATTGGTAAACCTGCACAAAATCCAAGAAGTCAGCAAAGAGCTCCATGTCAGGATGCTTTACATGCCTTATGGGCACTATGTGGCTCGTTTGTGGACATGTGTACAGCTTTGGTGATGAACACGTGGTCCCTTAAGGCAGGCTTTTCAGTCCATTTTTGGAGATCTTTCATCCATCATGTCTCAGATTGAGCTGGAGAAATAGCCTCGCTCCAGCAACTCAGGTAGGCTAATGCCGCGTACACACGATCAGATTTTCTGTCGGAAAAAGCATCCAAGGTTTTTCCGATGGAATTCCACTCAAGCTTGGCTTGCATACAGACGGTCACACAAAAGTTCTCTGAACTTTCGACCGTCAAGAACGCGGTGACGTACAACACTACAACGAATGGAGAAAATTAAGTTCAATGCTTCCAAGAATGCGTTGAATTGTTTCCGAGCATGCGTCGTAATTTTGCGTATCGGATTTTCCAATAGGAATTTTTTCCATCTGAAAATTTGAGAACCCGCTCTCAATATTTTGTTTGAAATTCCCACAGCAAAAGTCCAATGGTGCATACACACGGTCGGAATTTCCATTCAAAAGCTCACTTTTGCTGTCTGAATTTCCGAACGTGTGTACGGGCATTAGGTCCTAAAGTCTGAAGGACAGTAAACTGGCCATTTGTTTAGAAAGTTTGGAGACCCCTGCTCTAGGCGAATGAGGTGCACAGGGGGGTGGCCCAAACCCTTTTTTTGTATTGTTTTGATTTTTAAGGGGAAAAAACAGTGCTAAAGGAGAGGAGCAAAGGAGAATATGGAAGATTGCCTAGAGGGTGAAGATCCACTTCAAGCATTAGGTTGAGCCCCCAGAGTATTATTATTATTCCTTGGTACAGTTTGCACTGAACCCAAACCTCAAGCCTTGGCATATAGATGCTTTCAATGACACAGGGCAGCCTCTCAACAGGTCACACCGGTTTCTGATGAGACTTCATAGGTACTTGCTGCAACATGTGAACATGTTGATTTTCTGCCACTTACTTCATGGCAGTCACACAGTTTTTCAACTGTGGGCAGTGTAGTTAGATAACTCTCCTACGTTTGAAGTAACAGTTCACGATTTTGCAAATTCATCCTTTGAATTGGCTACAATTTTGAATGTTAAGCAATTTCTTAAAATTTTTTATAAAACTATTTTTTTTTCCATTTATTTCTAATCGAATCGTCCTGTCTCAGATTTCTTTTCCGTTAATATCTTCATACAGGGACATGTAAAAAAACAACTAAATGTTATATAATCCAGATTAGTGATAATGGGAAAGCACTGTCCCACACTCTTCCAAGTCAATACGTTTGTTAACTAACCTAGACACACTTACAGAGTAAAAAAAAATGTGTTCCTATAAATGATGTCAACATTTAAGCAACTTCATTCTGGTAGAGCAGAATTTACTGTAGATTAATACAACGTTTGATCATGTTTGCTCTTTTTCAGCGTTCTGTAGCTGAAAAAACTAATCACATATACAGTGCATAAATGTCCTTGTTGGGGGGGCTGGTGCTGCCGCCTGAAATTTTGTTGCCAGCCGTTTAGACATTAATGGCTGTGTGTTGAGTTATTTTGAGGGGACAGAAAATGTACACTGTTATACAAGCTGTACAATCACTACTTTACATTGTAGCAAAGTGACATTTTTTCAGTGTTGTCACATGAAAAGATATAATAAAATATTTACAAAAATATGAGGTGTGTACTCACTTTTGTGAGATACTGTATTTATGTTTTGTAAATCTTTTATCAAAAAATAAATATTATTATTTATGTTACTACTTCAGGAATTCTTGAAGATTTGCTGAGTGATTCTATAATGAGGGAGTTGTACTTCCAGTTCCCCGCTACAACTCCAGAGTTGTCATCTACATTCTCACTGGACTGTGCCATTCATAAAGCACAGCACAGCTGGTTTGTTTATGTGTTAACAGGTTCCCTCTTTGTACTAGTATAACCAAATTTGAGATGGGCTCGGGCAAGATTGGGATCCCACCTGCCCGATCCCGCCAGGAAGCCGACACTGCACACTGCTAATCACAGGCAGTGAGACATTTCCCGATCTGTGCAGCTGCGGATCCGGCAGGTGGAATCCTGAACACGCCCATTCCTAATCCAAAAAGGTTAAACAAGCTCAAGGCTGCAATAGAAAGCTGGGAAAACAGCAGTTAAACAACAATGCTGTGCTTGGTCAACTGTTGTCTTGGGCAGGGGAGACATTCAGGATTTAATAGACTAAAAATTACCTGGAACTTGCCAATTGCTTTCACATAGGAGGTGTGTTAGCTAGAAGTTAAGTCTAAAAAAGGTGTAAACGTTTAGAATCGAATAAAATAAAAAATAGAAAAAAATTTAAAGCATTGCATCAACTCAAATGCACATTTATGTAAACAACAACTGAACAACATATTGGTGCACCAGAGTGAGAGCAATAATTCTAGGTTCCTTGTTCACAATTAAAGCTGAAGGGACAACTAAAATTCTCCTATTCAGTGGGGCTGTGTTAGTAACCCCCCCCCCCCAAAATACAGATGCTGGCTGTTCTGTATCAGCATCGGTTGTACCTGTGACAAGCTTCTTGTAGACCCAGTCTGTAAGGATGTATGCAGCAGGTTGAATGATGACTTTAACAGACAGCTTACTCAATGAATAAAGACTCCAGAGGTGTTTTTCAATGCTTCTTTATGCTTCAAGGTAACAAGGATATGAACATAGAGGCTTTTCCATAGGTAAATTTCCAATGAAGATACACAGCTCCCACACTCTGCAGACTTTTCAAGCAACTAAGCCAAAATGGGTTTAGAGCAGGAAATGGTGGGTGGGAGCAACCAAACTAGCCAGAACAGCAGGGGGGTAAGGATCATACCAAATAACATAATAACATAACATGTAATAACTGCTAGACAGTAAAAGCTGCGTTACAGCACACTCCCCGCCTGGTATCGTTAGATACCACTATACTCTGTTTTCTTTACATATTATTAACATTGCATACAGTAACATGCTATCTAGCCTTCTCAAGTCTATAAGCTAGCTATATTAAAGGTCTTAAGTGGCTCCTTCACATAACACTGAATCACAATTTTTGGAAGCAGGCATTATTAGGACTGTCTCTGTGACTGGTCTCAGGAAGGTTTTTGAAGCCCCATCCTTAACGATCCTGACTTCCACACTTCGGACTCTTCCATCATCACTGGTGATGGCCTTTGTAATAAGTCCAACCGGCCACTGAATCCGGTGAGCTTGCTGGTCTTTTAGCAGGACCAGGTCCCCTTCCTTTAAGTTAGGCTTCTGGGTTTGCCACTTTTTACGTCCTTGAAGAAGTGTGAGGTATTCCTTCCTCCATCTGTCACAGAAACAATCTGCAAGGTATTGAGCGTATCTCCACTGACGTTTATATATGTCCTTTTCATCGAAGATACCCTTTGGCACTGGAATCTGTCCAATCTTCTGGCTCAATAATGTAGCTGGAGTTAAGATAGTCAGAAATTCTGGGTCTGTAGATACGGCAGTCAATGGTCTTGAGTTGATTATTGGGTTCAGTTTGAGTAGTGGGCTACTCTTTGAGACTGGTCTATTGCCTCTCAAGCATTTAATCTCTTCTGCAAAGACTTCTTCTTGCACAAGACGTATGACGAACAATTCTGCGTTCTCGTACTCTAATGCATTGGGTGACTCCTTGCAAGTGTGCCATCCATGACAAGACGATGTCTGATTGGGCTTGTGGAAAGTCTGGGCAATATGTCTCAATCTTACTATAGTCTTGACCAATCTTTTCCAAGAAGAGAAACGTTTAAAGCGTCTCGCTTCCAAGTTTCTTCTTGAGCAGATGTTGGAACTCAACGTTATCACTTCAGAGCGGATTTCTGGATCAGTATCTGGATCCACCAGGTGGAAATCGATATCTTCTTTTGAGTTTGTAGAAGACTGGTCCGATAAAAACTTGGGTCCTGAAAACCAAATGGTTTGCGTGAGGACAACTGCTGACACTGACCTCGTTGCAATGTCTGCGGGATTCAAACCAGTCGGGACATAGTTCCATTGTTCAGGTCTACTGACTTTTCTTATTCGTTCTACCCTGCTAGCCACGTACACATAGAACCTCCTTACGCTGTTGCATATGTAGCCAAGTACGACCTTGCTGTCAGTGTAGTACTTAACCTGATCAATTTCAGAGTCCATTTCATTTTGCAGGAATTCTGCGACTTCGACAGCTAGGGTTGCGCCACACAATTCTAATCTTGGAATAGTGTGAGCAGGTTTTGGAGCTAACTTGGCTCTTCCTAGTAGAAAACCGACATTGGATCTCCCGGAGGGATCTATGATCTTGAGATAAGCCACAGCCGCTAAAGCCTCGGTAGATGCATCGCAAAAGACGTGAATCTCTTTCCTCAGACTTCTTGAAGTTGAAGTGGGTGAATAGCAGCGCGGGATATTAAGTTCTTTCAGTACTTTCATGGAGTTTCTCCATTTCTCCCATTTAGGCAACAGGTCTGGTGCTGGTTCAGCGTGAAGATTATCTAAAATCTTCTGCATAAATGCTAGAAAGTGCTCTTGCATCTCAGGTTTGTTACAGAGAGTCTTCTTAAGTGCAGCAAATCTGGTTAAAGCTTGTCCTCGATTGTTAGGGAGGGTAAGCCTTGGTACTCGGAAGGGTAATGGAGCTACCCAACTGTTGGAATTGTCCTTGAAGAACTCTTCATCCATAATCTTGATGAACTCCTTATCTTCTACTGAAGGGGCAATCTTGTTGTCATCGCAAGTAGTTTGGTACACTGAATCGCCAAGGTCCTTCTGAGAAGTGAGCTTGCAGTTTATACCTTGGAGTGCTTGATATGGAACTTCATTTTTAAAATCAAGTCTTTCCTTCACATAATAATGCAATGGACATTTCATCGACCGATAGGCAACATTGGTTTTGTAAGAAGCTACATCCAAGAGCTTGTGAGATTGGTCTAAACAGACTTCTCCTATTATCACCCATCCAAGATCAAGTTTCTGGGCCTGAGGAGCATCGTCTGGACCGTTACATAACTCTCTTATTTTATGGACTCTAGGAACGTCTCTCCCTAGTAGAATCAAGATCTTAACATCCTTGTTAAGTGGTGGAATGTAGTCAGCAATGTGGCTTAAATGGGGGTGATGACGTGCAGCCTCTGGTGTGGGGATTTCTTCTCTGTTGTTCGGTAGCTGATCACATTCGATTAGCGTTGGAAGAGGAAACTCTATGTCCTCATATTCTGATGCCACTATGAAGCCATGGGCTCTTCTTCCAGAAGTATTGATCTTTCCTGCACATGTCTGCAAGGTATAGGACCAGGCCTCTCCATGAATGTTGAATAGGTCAAAGAATTCTGGACTGGCCAATGAGCGATTGCTCTGATCGTCGAGTATGGCATACATTTTTATGGAATTTTGTGGGCATCCTTCAGGAAAAACCCTTACAAGACATATCTTGCTACAAGACTTGCTATGAAGCCCTTCTCCACATACCTCTGTACACCTTGTGGTTACGGGGTTGGCATGTTGCTCACTTCTCTCCCCGCCATCATCTGATGTAGGCTTGGGGTTGCTGCCGGGTGAAGGTTTCCTTTTGAACAGGTCTGAATGAAGAGCGTCCACATGTTTGGCACTGTTGCACAGAGAACATCTGATGGTGATCTTACAGTCTCTTGCTACATGATCGGAGGATGCACAACACTTGAAACAGATATAATGCTCTATGAAAAATGACTTGCGTTCTTCAATAGGCTTGTCCTTAAATGCACGGCATTTGGAGAGAGAATGTGGCGCATTATGGATAGGACACTGTTGATTGAGATTGCTTGCCTTAATGCCTGTAGCCAAGACGTTGGATGCTACCTCTGTCTTCCTCACGGCAATAGGATACTTTAAATCCTTGAACTTACTGTTGGTGGCAATACCCCTTGAAGTGGTTAAAGGAGTGGTGGTTGTATCTGGATAGAAGAAGCTTGGGTCATTCTTGGATTTTGCAACCTTCCGCACGAACTCTGCAAAATAAGAAAAGGGAGGGAAGGAAACATGATGTTCATACTTATATTTTGATCCTACACTAGTCCACTTTCCCTGAAGATAACTAGGCAACCTTGCTACAATAGGATTCACGCCCTGAGCAGTGTCTAAATAGCTAAGACCTGGTAAACTAGGATCTAGCTTAGCAATTTCAAGTTCATGAAGGAGGTCACCTAACTCTCTAAGCTTATGATTGTCCTTAACAGAGATCTTAGGAAAGTCGTTTAGTCTCTGGAATAAGGCAGATTCAATGACTTCGGGACTCCCATAGTCTTGATCTAGACGTTCCCAGGCAGCATCAAGGCCTGCGTTAAAGTTATAGATGTAAACAGATTTAAGCCTCTTTACTTGTTCTGAAGATTGTCGCCCCGAATACCTGATTAGTAAATCGAGTTCTGCTTGAGGTTCAACGGGCAAGCTCTTGATTACCGCCTTAAATGTAGATCTCCAACTCCTGTAGTTCTCTGGGCGGTCATCAAATTTATACAGTCCAGTTGTGATCAATTCTTGTAAAGCCATACTCTTGCTGAGCTCCGTAGCGTTGATGCTTTCAGTTTTTATAGCCACCGGGGATACTGATGGTGCGCCGACTTGAGCCATGGTTGGTATCTGAAGTTGGCTGGTTGGTGGAGCGAAAGGTGTTGCAGATGGGTTCAATCTAGGTAAGGGTCTGATGTCTGAAGGTCTCTGAGCATTTGAAGTTAAAGAGAACTGTATCACAGGGGTCATAGAGTTCATCCTGTAGTCTTTTGCTGTACCCTTGTAATCTCTATTCGCATAGGGTTGCGGTGGCACGTGAGCTGCGTAGGTTGACTCACTTGATTTTGTGACATGCGGTAGTTGCGGAGTGTCTCTGTTAGCAGGTGTGTCTAGTTGACCAGCTTGATTTTGTGACACGTTGCCTTCTGGGCCACATGCTGGATGATTATGAGAAAAATCTCCAACTGTAGGTGGGACTGTGATGTCGTGGTTCTGGCTTAAGACGAACTGTAGGGTCCTTTCAATGGGGTCTTGACAAGCAGCCAAGCTGGGACAAGCTGCTCCTTCTTCTTCCAATAGGGCTTGTTCCAAGACGGATAATTCCGCCAATGCTACTTCCTTTTCTTTACTCTTCTGAAGGATTTCTAGCTGAGCCTCTAGCTGAGCCTCTGTTTCTGCTTGAATGCGTTTAGCTTCTGCTTTGATGGCTGCTTCTCTTTCAGAGCAGGCGGCTTGAACCTGGGCTGCTGCGACCTTCTGGCGAGCTTTGAGTATTTGGTCGCTCAGTGTTGACCTTACAGAGCAGGACCGCAGTGACTTAGAAGAGGATTTATGATAGGAGCGGGCAGATCTAGAAGATTTTCCTGAGTGTCTGGAAGAAGCAGATTTACAGGATGTAGTTTCATGTAGCTGTGCTAATCTACCTTCTATCTGTGCCTTTGCTTCAAGATATGTGCTATGCCTCTGCTGGTCAGTAGAAGTAAAGTCCTTTAATTCCACTGCGGCTTCCTCCATGCTGTAATGTGACAATAGGGAATAGAACTTTTCAGAAAGTCTTTTATAATTCTCAAATGCCTTCTTAACCCTTGAGAGAGCAGTGTTCAATTGCTCAGGATTGTTGCTAGTTTCATTAGCGGTTTTTATACAACTTAAAGTCGTATGCCATAATGCAGTCAGGTTACTAGATGTTTCTTCCTTACTTTCTTCGTAAACCTCTCTTGCCTTCAAGGATGGGTGAGGGCCTCTAGCAGGACGAGCAGAATGAAGTAAGGAGTCTGCTTTATCTTGGTTAAATGCAGGTGACTCTGTGGGATCTCTATCAGACATAATGACAAGTGCTGTAGTTTTGGTGTCTTTTTGCAAATCTGCCAGAGCTGAGCTCTGTAGTGACTTCTGATATTAGACAGATTGAACTGAGGAGCTGGATATTTGTGACATCTAGTGCAGCAACTGTTTCAGACTGGATGGCTCAGCTCACTATCACTTTATACAGGCAGGAATACACAGTTATTTCAGTAGATTCAGGTATTGGATTCACAACCAAAAACAGCTTGACAATGATAAATCCTAGGGACTTGATGAAGCTATGATACAGTCTTTGAGCAGTTCAAAAGGTACGTATTGCTCTCCAATAAAGGCAAAAGTCCCTGGCAGTGAACAGTTATGGAGAATTCAGTAGAAGGCTGGCTTCATACACAGAGTAATGCTTCCGGCGGCTGCAGCAGTGGCACACAGGCCTAACTCTCAGTGCACAGCCTGCAGATGGTATCCTGTGTTAGGATGTTTGTTCTTCACACACACACACATGTGGTTACTCACGTTTCTGAAGCTGCAGAGATAGCTGTGTGATGGATTCTTCTGGAAATTTACTGTTCTGTATCAGCATCGGTTGTACCTGTGACAAGCTTCTTGTAGACCCAGTCTGTAAGGATGTATGCAGCAGGTTGAATGATGACTTTAACAGACAGCTTACTCAATGAATAAAGACTCCAGAGGTGTTTTTCAATGCTTCTTTATGCTTCAAGGTAACAAGGATATGAACATAGAGGCTTTTCCATAGGTAAATTTCCAATGAAGATACACAGCTCCCACACTCTGCAGACTTTTCAAGCAACTAAGCCAAAATGGGTTTAGAGCAGGAAATGGTGGGTGGGAGCAACCAAACTAGCCAGAACAGCAGGGGGGTAAGGATCATACCAAATAACATAATAACATAACATGTAATAACTGCTAGACAGTAAAAGCTGCGTTACAGCACACTGGCTCCTTAAAGCAGATTATACCTCAGACAGGAGGCTCATATCTTATGCATTATCTTTCTTTAATAATGCCCATAGCAGAAATACAGTAAACATTTATTGTAACTTAAAAGAAAAAATTCAAAGAACTACCCTTCCCAGCAGTCCCTGGGCCAGCGTAGCCCCTCCCAGACCGTAATCTATATAAGGGACTGTCTGAGGTAACCTATTCCTCTTTCTTTCTGCTCATGGCAGAGCACACAAGATAAGTATTTCATGTACCTTTATTATTTACAAGATAGGTATTTCATGTACCTTTATTATTTACAGGATAGGTACTTCTTGTATCTTTATTATTTACAAGATAGGTGTTTCATGTACCTTTATTGCTTGATTGTATATATGGTCTCTGATACCGAGTGCCCCGGTGTCGGGTGATTTTGTTCAGTCTTGACTGATATGTTTGAGGTATTGTGGAACATGGGGAGTTTCCCTGGAATTCCTCCCTGATACCGAATGCCCCGGTGTCAGGTATTTTGTCGGAATTGATTGTTCTGTAGTTTTGGAAGATGTGGAATACTGGGGGTTCTCCCTGCTATCCCCCGTTTCTGCGCTTTATTTCTGTCTGCCTGACACCGGAGCGCTGTCAGGCAGATATGTTTGAGAGGCCACGTTTGTTTGTTTACAATTCTTTGATTCTTTGCTCGGGTTTTTTTTCCCTTTCTTTGACGCCGGAGCACTGCGGCGTCCGTGCGGGATCCGCGCTGTTTTTCATTCGCTCCCTCGGCGGGCGCCATGCCTGGGCAACTGTCCCCCCCCCTCCCTCCCCACGCTCCCCTTGGCGCGCTCAGGTGGGGGGCGGGGTCTCCGCCGCGGCCGCTCCTCTCCTCTCTTTCGGGGCCTCTCTCGGTATCGAGAGCGAGACGGGGGAGAACGGTTCTCATCGACCGTTCCGTCCCTCACAACCTCGGGCCAATAAGAACTCGCGAGACTTCGCCTCTGGAGTTAGAATCTCGTCAGGCTCCCCTCACACCGCAGGATGTCCTTCCCAGCGGTGTCGTAGCCAGGAACCTGCTGCTGTTTCACCATGCTTTCAACCACTAGATGGCAGTACATCTTTTCAGATATATATATGTAAATATATATATTTCATTCCAATGAATCAATATCTAATAAATAAATAAATAAATAAATTAAATTAAATAATTTAAATAACCGAATCTACAATAAATAATTCAATATATACTCAAATTATATTTCTGGGGAATTTATTCCCTAGAACATATACCTTATTTATCCTAATAAATAAATAATCAATATGTAGATAGATCAATAAATCAATAAATTAAATAAAGAAATTATAGCATGTTTATCTCCGGGGAATTTATTCCCTACAACATACTCCTAATAAATAATGTATTAAATAACTATCTAAGGATTGAATGAATAAATACATTTATTATTAATGATATTATTATTAATATATATTATTACTTATAATATATAACTAAATCCATTATTCAATTTTACAAATAATAAATTATAGATGGATTATACAAATTATATATTCATTATATAAATAAATTATACAAATATGTATAAAAAATTGTATTGAATTGTACAAAGATTCTACAATTCAATGAATATCATGGCATTGTTCATGCCGGTACCCCGGATAGGGTGGACACAGTCCTAGGAGGCCAAATCTCAACAGTGTTACACAGTTGCCAAAACTGATCGGTAGACCAATCTTTACGACCATGGCGTCGGTTACCCCCGCCTGCACACCATATGCCCGGACCATCCGGCAACGGTCTACCGCCCCTGAGAAGGGCTGGGCGTTCCAAAACGCTGCCACGTTTCTGTGGCCCTTGACTCCCCGACAGGGGAAGTAAATAATATGTCCCAGGCAGTACCCTACCCGGACTGCCGACCCACTGCCCTCCCAGACTCCGACCGACCCCCGAGCCTCGGGGAGATGCACATGCAGAGGCAGCGATCCGTTAGACGGACTAAGCCAGACCCATTCGTGGACTCTTCCAGAGTTGTCCGCGGAGTCTGAGGCGGTTAACACCTTGAGTCTGAGGTTGTAGATGATGAGAATGATGATGAGTGTTAGGGCAGTGGGCACATGGCGCTCTATGACGACGCCAACCCTGTTCCCAGGGTGACACTCTATGGATTCTCGTAGAGAGCCATTATAGATCCGGGGGCGATATGCCATCCACACTCCGATGACTGGGCACCTCCGCCCGAGGTGATCCAATATATCACATAATGGACCCGGAGATCGGTCGAAAAACTTACCGAATCATTTTCAGGGCGTAACCCCCTTCCTTTACCATTTATGGCTGTGCACACTCCCGAGGTGAACCCCATACCCTGGGGGTATCCCACCATACACGGGAAATCCCCCAAGCTGGGAATAGGGAGGTCCTTCGGATCATACAGACCAGGGCCTTGGATCTTTGGGACCTATCACCATCATCCCACACCTTAGTGAGCAGGCCACGCCGCTGAACAGCCGACTGACCTGTCCTAAATCGGGGCTGGGCCCAACGGGCGGTCGCCTCCTGGGATGCGTGGACACTACGGGTCCGACTGGACACCGCCGCTCGAATCTTAACGTGGCTTGTTCCCCAGCTGTCTCACCTAGCCGAATCAGACCCCAGTCCGACCACCGAGGGCAGGCTAGTCGGGATCACGCTGATTAAGATATTCCAAGACGGCAGGGCTCTATTCCATCCCGGATGAGCACAAACGTCCTCAAAGTCTAACACGGTACAGTGCCGGTCTATCAGGATTATAGGACCGGAGATGGACCTAGTCCCTCTTTCCTCGGTCTTCAGACCTGAACACCGCCCTAATAGACAACGAATTGCAGGGCCTCTGGTTCACCCAAACGATAGTGGAGACGGACCCGCTCTCCCCGGGTTTCCCCAACAACGTCTTCCTGGTCAGGAAAGGAGGGCGGTTATCGCCCGGTAGTAACTTGAGAAATCTCTCGTAATTACTGTATACAGTGACGACATTCTGCGACACAAAGGGTGAGGTTGATTATCTACTTGGACGACCTACTCTTAATGGCTCGTACCCCTCGCCTGGCGAACGAACACGCCTCCGGGCAGTTCCCCATAGATCACGGGGAATCTATCCTCTCCCCATCTCAGGAGGTAGAGTTTTAGGGTTCTTGGTGGACACCAACCTAGTGATCCTTCTGCTACCCATGACCACTTGGCCGCCATCTGCACGAGGTCAGTATCGTGCTGGGCTAACGACGGGTATCCTTACGCGGACTGGCTCGCCTGGTCGGCCTGTTTCCAGCGTCAATCCAGGCCATTTGTCCAGCTTCTTTTCACTATCGAGACCTTCAGAGTCTCAGTCCCTACGTCTTTGCCAGGGGCTTCACTGTGCAGACGTCATCACTCTGGACACGGAAGCCATAATTGAACTACGGTGGTGGCTACGTCAGGTCGACAGACGGCACGGCAGGTCCACCTGCAACTCCACGACGGATTCATCTTGGAATAGGTTGCCAACCACCTCGGTTGGGGTACTCGATGCGGTCCCTCATCCACAGGAGGGGCGTGGCCCACAGCGGAGTCTCTGCTGCACGTTCACACGTGGAAATCCTGACGACCGTCTTGCCATCAGGACTCTAATGCCACACACGTCCACCTACGGTGTGTTCTTGCGTATGGACACCGTATCCGCGGTCCAGTACGACCTTCGCTTGGGGGGTCCTTGACCCAAAATCCTAACGGATCTAGCAAGATCTCTGACATTTCTGCCTGGAACGCGACATCGTTCCAGCTGCGAAATGTACCCCAGGCACTTCCGCTATGGTGTTAGATTGGAATTCTCGTTACCCGCCCAATTCCATCGACTGACAACTGCACCGGTCAGTGTTCCTGGCCCTTGCTCCCTTATGGGATCCTTTCTCTCCCCAGTCTGTACGGGGATCTGCACCCTCTATTCACGACGCACGTCCTACTTCTCTTCGCATGGTTGGGTTTTCGGGGTGTCGGTCACGGACAGCGACCTTTACTTTTATAACGGGGGTTCCACTTGCCTTGATCTAGGCCTTGGGACTAGATATACATTTCGATCATCCGGAGGACTCTGGGTTAGTTGGTGATCAACGACAAGTTAACCTCATGAAGGCGTTCGTCTGAGATGACCAACTACCTGGTGGACTCGTTTGAGTCCGGGAGGTCCTATAGCTCCCCTGCGCCTTCCGCGCTGCGAACTCGGACTACCGCTCCCTTGTAGACTTACTACCGGTGGGATAACACCCATGGTGTACCGACTTAGTAAGCGTTAAGTTTCAACGCCCATCACACCCAGGGTATCAACGCTCTTGGGAGGTGATCAGTGGTCCTGACCACGCGCCAGGACTGGGGGGACAATCTCACTCTGTCGGAGGTTATTGTCGTTTGAGCTACTGCCCCCTCGTGTCTGATTCCGTCAGACGCATATCGGGTGTCACGACGTTGGCCATTCCAGGCGTCGGATCCCGCCTCGGAGAGTCGGGGTTTTTCCGTCGTGCGTAGGACAGCGGTGGGACTTCATCGGTTTTTTCTACCCGTTCTTCCCCGCACATCGTACTCCGTTATCTACGGATTTCTTAGTCCTTCACGGTCCCACTGCGATCTTCGCATCTCTTCGTACTCCTCATTCCTACGCTAAACCTCCGTTTCCGGTTTCCTCAGCTACGCTAGCCAGAGGGGTACGATCAATCATGGAAATGGCAGGGTCTTACGTAACCCCGTGGGCGCCCACCCCTCCAGAGGAGCGGTGGCTCCTAGGTCATCACCCCGGGCGGCTCCCTATAGGATTTACGGCTAGCGGCGGACTGGTACCCACGATTGCTTTCCGCCAATTCTGCTTGGATCGGAGGAACACATATCTATATCAATTTTGTAGTTGTTTCATTTGTTATCATCTATATATGCATTGTTATAGCTTTGAACTTGCATAAGATATGAGCCTCCTGTCTGAGGTATAATTCGAGATTTTCCTAGCTTGTGACGGAAAATATTGATTATATGAAGACAGGAGGCGAGTATCTTCCCTCCCGACCCAACCCTGTCACGAGGTTGTCTCTCTCTCGTTCTAGACTGTTGAACCACACACCCTGCAAGTCGGAGGCTGGTACGCCCTGGGAGTTCGTTTTCACTAACCCCGTCGGGATTGCTGTTCCGTTTCGATCCATGGGTTTAGTTCACCGCAGATGGAGGCTCCTACTACGTTCCAGATCCGGAGTCGGGATGCCGTTGACTGAATCCGTTGGTCCATTTTCCTGAAGACGACTGACCGGTCGGCTCCGAATGGTTTTGGTTTTCCTATAGTCCCCGTTGGGATGAAGTTGGTCCGGATGAAGTTGGTCCGTGTTGGCCTTGTCCTTTCGTTTCCTCCAGATTCAGATGTTGTGTTCCGGTCGGAAGGTTCCCAGCAGCCGCGGAGATGTCTAATTGGACTTTCGGTTCCTGTTTACGCTAATTCGCATGAAGAAAGAGGAATAGGTTACCTCAGACAGTCCCTTATATAGATTACGGTCTGGGAGGGGCTACGCTGGCCCAGGGACTGCTGGGAAGGGTAGTTCTTTGAATTTTTTCTTTTAAGTTACAATAAATGTTTACTGTATTTCTGCTATGGGCATTATTAAAGAAAGATAATGCATAAGATACTCGCCTCCTGTCTTCATATAATCAATATTTTCCGTCACAAGCTAGGAAAATATCGAATTAAACAGCACAGTGCTTGTGCTGTGTTATCTGCCCCTTGAACTGTAAAAAAAACTCCCTGAACCTGCCACTTCCTGTATCCCACTATATGCGCTGACCAAACATATCAGGGCCGCTGAGCTCTGACCACCGTGGTCATCATCCGCAGCCCTGCTCTCAGCTCTCCTCTGTCCCCCTCACCCCCTCCTCCCTGCCTGTCAGCTCTGTGTCTCTGTGTCTGCCCCCCCCCTGCTAGTAGTACAAATAAAAAATGTGAAAAGGTCACTGCCAGCCTTGTATTATAGTCAGGCATAGCACACTGTAATAGTATTTTTTATAAAAACAAAGCTTGTAAATACAGATTTAGCACAATCTCCAGGCCGGTCATGTGGCTCTCGGCTGGTTTCCAGGGTTACTGCAGGAGGGGCTGAGCGGCCATGTGACGTCAGAGGAAGATCTCAGCCCCTCTTGCAGATGTCATATGTCGGAGCTATAAAGTGGCCACGAGTCAGGTGACCGACCTGAAGATCGCTCTTACAAGCCTCGTTTCTTTCTAAAAGACAGGTACAGTGTGCTTTGCCTGCCTATAATAGAGGGGCTGCTAGTGATTTATATATATATATATATATATATATATATAGGCTAACAAACACTTTAACTGCTAATTTGTTTCTAAGGGGAACAAAGGGTCATCAGTGCTGCTTGACCAGACCCCACATGCTTTTCTCCCCTGCACTCCAGCAGTTTAAGGTCCTCTGACATCATCACAAAATAATGCAGGGACCATAGCCCTGCACTGGATGCGAGCCACAGAGTGTACAGAGTCAGCTTTCTATTGGTTCCTGAGTGACACAGCCTGTTGAACCAGCAAGTAAGAAGATGCACCGCTGCAGGATTTTCTTCATGCTGATTGTTTTTAACCTCAATGTGAGTGTTTTTATTTATTGTACCATACATTTCCTACAGTTTATACTTAGAAGGCACCTCTTTCTACATGTTTTTGAATGTGCTTCTGCTATCCTGAAGAGGCCTGCCCTGAGTTATGGACTGTTTCTTCTTCACCCCTGGCTATCACCATCCATCTTGCATGGTCTGTGCTCTCCCCTGATCCACACCCATTACAATAACACAGACTCGGGTTCTCTGGCATATTTAAAACTACAGTTTGTGCCAGGACCACCCCCATTTCCACTGGATGTGAGGGTGCTGAGGGACAGTCCTCTTCTCTCCACTGCTGAAGCATAGGGGAGCACTGTCTGCCAGGGGAGTGGAGGATCAGGGAAGTGTAGCACTACCTCTGTAAGTGCCGATTGGTAGAATCGGTTCTCTGTTCTTTTACCTGGACTCTGTGAACAGGGGCGGACTGACAACTCATGGGGCCCCTGGATAATAGGAGATTATGGGGCCCCTGGGCAATACGAGGTTATGGGGCCCCCAGGCAATAGGAGGTTATGGGGCTCCCAGGCAATAGATTATGGGGCCACACACATACAGTATGCATACACAGTATATACACACAGACACACAATATTCACACACACACATACAGTATAGATACAAAGTATACACACACAGACGCACAATATACACACACAGTATACATACACACAGAATACACATACAAACACTGAAAAGGTACTGAAGAGGCGGGGCAGCTATAATCTTGGGATTTTTTTTAAAATACCAATTTTTACATCCTGTCCCTGGTTTTACTGAGGCCGGCAACCCTGATGGGGCCCCCTAGTGGCATGGGCCCCTCGGCAAGTGCCCGAGTGCCCAAATGGTCAGTCCGCCCCTGTCTGTGAACAACCTCACCCTTCTGACACACCTGGTTAAGTAAATGGTTATTGCAATACTATTGAAAACACAAATATAAATATCCTGCACACAACCATGTTCCAGTTTCAGAAGGCAAACGCTAGACTGATTAGTGGCAGACGAACTTAATATATCGTCACAGGTTGTGAATTTAGTGAAGTGAAGTAAATGGCAGTATCTACATAAATGAGAAAATGGAGAATTAGTTCAATCACAGCTCACTGGACACTGTAATCACTGTGTTATAGCAGCTTAAAATAGAGTTTTATACCACTAGATTTAAAAAAACCTAGCAACCAACAATATCAGCAGTAAGCAGTAGCATTAGTAAACAGTAACAGCAATAGTGGTTGATGCTATAATAACTTCCTTGTAGCCAGTAGGCTGTAACTGCTTTAGAGTGCATTCTATATGGATGGCTATGATTTACTATAAGGTACCTCTTACTATAACTGCTTCCTTACCGCAGGACGACTATAAACGTCCTGGCCCAGATTCAGGTAGCAATTGCGTCTGCGTAACCATAGTTACGCAGCGCAATTGCTTACTTGCGCCGGCGTAACGACTTCTCCTGATTCAGAGAGCTCGTTACGCCGACTGCAGCCTAAGATATGCGTGGCATAAGGCTCTTATGCCCTCATATCTTAGGCTGTATTCTTACGCAGGCCGCTAGGTGGCGTTCCCGTTGTGGTCAGCGTATAGTATGCAAATTGCATACTAACGCCGATTCACAACGTTACGCAAGCCCTGCGTACGCAGTTTACGTCGGTTGCGTACGTCGAGTTTCGCGTAAGGCTGCACATGCTAAAAGCGGGTGTAACCAATGCTAAAGGATACCCGTCGTTCCCGTGTCGCGAAATTTGAAGTTTGCGTAAGTGAATCGTGAATGGCGCTGGACGCCATTCACGTTCACTTTGAAGCAAATGACGTCCTTGCGACGTCATTTACCGCAATGCACGTCAGGAAAGTTTCCCGATGGAGCATGCGCACTACGCTCGGCGCGGGAACGCGCCTAATTTAAATGATTCCCGCCCCCTACGGGATCATTTAAATTGCGCGCGCTTACGCCGGGCATTTTGCCGGAGCGCCCACACAATTTACGGAGCTACTGCTCCGTGAATCGAGGGTAGCGCAGAAAATTTGCGGGGGCGCAGGGCAAAAACGGTGCCCTGCGCCTACGTAAAAACTGCGCAAATGTTACTGAATCTACCCCACTGTCTTTTGAAGAGGAATACCGTTGTTATGGTAGCAGCTAGCTACCATAACCCCCGGTATCCTCTTCAAGAGCCAGCGGTTCTCTTTCAGATAAAAGTAGTCTTTGTGGTGGATTCGCCGCAAGATCACTTTTATCGG
Organism: Rana temporaria; assembly: GCF_905171775.1. Taxonomy (NCBI): domain Eukaryota; kingdom Metazoa; phylum Chordata; class Amphibia; order Anura; family Ranidae; genus Rana; species Rana temporaria. The sequence goes on along the minus strand of NC_053490.1, from coordinate 222,171,310 downwards.
CGGCGGGAGAGGGGCCTGCCCTGCGCCGCTTACCGTGAATTGAGGGCACACTAAATTGAGGGCACACAAAATGTACCATCAATCCAGAGCACTGTGCAACACCCAGGACTCTGCATGCATGGGAGTGACGTCACCGTGGCTCGGCCATTAAAACAGCTGGAGCCTGCGAACCTGAAAGAAAGACCAGGTGAAGATGGAAGCCCTGTCAACAGTGACAGCGTCCCACTGGAGCAATACCTTTAATGGGTAAGTCTGTTATAATGTTCTGATATGTGGTGCATACTAGAACAGAAAGGACATTAACTGGCCGGGGAACAATAAAAAATAAAAACATTGCTCCAGAAGGGAAGTGATTGATTAAAGACTTAAAAAACATAACATAGGTGTGCCTGGAGTTTAGGAAGTTGACAGGGGCAGCTACTTTTAGTCAGATCTAGGTATTTGCAGATCAAGCTGCAATCTTATAGTGAATCTGTCTCCTAATGTACTTTATTTCTTTGCACGTGTTTTGCGTTGCCTTACCCTGTTTGTGAGCTTATCAACTTCCCCTTTTATAATATACTTATCAAATTGTTAAGCTTATATGTCCAAAACCAAGCTTCCATTACCTTGACAATGATTCTATGACTCTTTAACCACATTTGTGTGATTTACAGCGGGTCTGAGAACTAGGAGCACACACAATTGCACATTTCTAGTTCTCTGCTGCAAGGTTGGTTAAGGTGTTACTAAACCCAGGACCCTGCATTCACTATATCTGGTCTCCCACAGTACACAGAACATGGAAATGCAATTATTTTAGTAAATATAAACTGCTAAATACCCTTTCTCATCAGCATTATACACTGTAGCAGTCTTTTGAGGAGGAGGAGTTTTCATTCTACTCTGACTATCCTATGGGGCTGCCTGACCCCTGCTAGGAATCAATTAAACGCATGCTCGGAATCATTAAACTTCATTTTTCTCGGCTCGTTGTAGTGTTGTACGTCACCGTGTTCTTGATGGTCGGAATTTTGTGTGACCGTCTAAAAAAAATCCACGGTTTTCTTGTTTTCTTGTCGGAATTTCCGAACGTTTGTACGCGGCATTCGCCCTCGTTCACACTCAAGGCGAGTTTGATATCATGCGAATTCAGCTGAACTCGCAACAAATTTCAAACCCGCATTTCAGCGCGAGTTCGGGGCGATTTGAAAGATACCTGTATCTGTGCTGGTTCATGCACGGATGTCTATTGCAATTGCCCCCGAAGTCGATAAAAGTAATGCAGCAAGCTACTTTTGTAAATGGGTTCAGCGCTGCAAAATTGGCATCGCACTGATTGGGACAGTGCCCTTGCTGCCAATAGGCTGTGATTTGGCATGCGATTTGGCATGTCAAATTGCGTTGATGTGAACGGGGGCTTAGGATGTTCGGCATGCAAATGCAGTCTAATAGCCAAATTCAGAGAGACTTAGGCAGAGAGTCTGAATGTGCGCCCGCGCTAATTTAAGCGTATTCTGGTAACCAGATACGCTTAAATTAGGCTCAGATACGAGCGGCGTAAGTGTTTTACACCCTCGTATCCTAAAGTGTAATTTTTAGGCTGACCGCTAGGTGGCGCTTCCATTGCGGTCGGCGTAGAATATGTAAATCACTACTTACGCCTATTCACGAACGTACGCCTGGCCGCCGCAGTACAGATACGCCGTTTACCTAACGCATTATCAGGCCTATAGTTATTCCATCAAATAGCTGGAATAGTAATGTTAAGTATGGCCGCCGTTCCCGCGTCGAAATTCGAAAATTTTACGTCATTTGCGTAAGTCGTCCGTGAATAGGGATTTACGTAATTTACGTCCATGTCGAAATCAATAGGCCCGTGCGGCGTACGTTGCCGCAATGCACACTGGGAAATGTGCCGTTCCAAAAAAACGTCAATCACGTTAGGTCAAACAAAATTAACATAAAACACGCCCCCTCAGCCTATTTTGAATTAGGCGCGCTTGCGCCCGCCGCATTTACGCTACGCCGCCGTAAGTTAGGAGGCAAGTACTTTGAGAATACAGTACTTGCCTCTCTGACTTAAGGCGGCGTAGCGTAAATACGATACGCTACGCCGCCTTAAAGTTGTGGCGATCTCTGTGAATCTACCTATAAATATTAAAAGCCACTATCTCAGACTGACTACTGCCCACGGGGGAGGCATTTTTATATTTGCATAATGCCACCCAAGAACCAACCCACTACTTGCACCAGGGCTGAGAACTCTTCAGAGGAGTGCTTAGGCAGGATGCTGTGATGTTTTCACCATGCCAGGCCATCCCACCAGCAATGAAGGGCCTGCATTACATAGAGAAGCACAGAGACCTAGTGGTGACATAACTGGCACTAGAATAATTTGTGTAATAAAAAAGAAAAGCTTTATTTAAAAAAAATAAAAATCATTAGCATGTTGGTGAGGGGGAGAGAAAAAAAACAGGAAAAGCAAAATATAAACAGACTAAATTTCCACAAAAGAAATAGATTTTTATTTCTTTATTTGTTTTTTATTATGCTTTTTCATTCAGGCATGTATGACTGCAATTGTACATAGTGTGAAAGTTCTGCATTCACCAAACGGAAAAAAGAGGAACTTCATCTCACTGAACATCAATATTAAAATGTGCGCAATGACAACTTCCTTTTCCGTGCTTACAGATCCTCAGAGGGATAGTACAACGATCATACCGATCAGAACCCTTGGCTCAGCAAAGAGATAGGCATCCAATATATGCTTCTATTTTCTTGGAATACAGGACGGATATTTCCAGGTAAGGAAACAAAATACGTTCTCTAATCCATATAAATGGTGTCACTGACAGAGAATTGCTTTTTCCAGTGTACATTAATAGTGGAGACACGTGGGCTGACAACAAGTGCACATACAATTAGGCTTGGGCTGATTGTGACATTTTGTTCTTGTTAGCCAAAGATTGCACACTTTGTTTGACTTCATTGGCAGAATATAGATTTCATCTAAAAGACTGGTCAGTTGATGGTCCGGAATCTCTGGATAACAAATCGTATGTATGCACAGACAAATTTTTCTCTTGATTGATCGCATTATAGCTACCTTTGTGACGACTGCCCCCCTTCAGAATTTATACAAAACAAAAAGTCATCCTGATCACATTTCTAATCTCAAACTGATAATATGTATCATTTTATACTGTATTGTTTTGCCTAAAGCCTGGGACACACGATCGGATTTTCCACGGACAAAGCGTAGGACTTTTGTCCAAAGGGCGTTGGCCATGAACTTGTCTTGCATACAAACGGCAGAGAATTGTCGGCCAACAAACACGAAACGATGTGGTTTTTCAGCTCTTTAGCGCCATCCTTTGGGCAACTTCTGCTAATGTTGTGTCATGGTGAGCATTGCTTCTGAGCATGCGTGTTTTTACTTAGGATTTTTTTCCAAAGGACTTGTGTACACACGATTGGATAATCCCACAACACGCATTTGTTGTCGGAAAATTTTAAAGCATGCTATCCAACATTTGTTGGCGGAGCATACAAACGGTCGGATTTTCCGACAACAGCCTGTCATCACACAATTCCCGTCAGAAAATCCGATTGTGATTACAGGCCTTAAGGCCCCTTTCACATGGAGTGGATCCGAGCGGGCCAATCGTGCGAAAGGGGCCTAATTTGTCTATTGGTTATATAAAACCGAACTATCTTTCTTACTAGTAAAAATTAAGTTATTAGGTTTACTAGAAAAAAATAAGTGAATTAATATTATGCCTCACTGTGTCTCACTTTGCCTCACTGTGTCCATGTGCATGCCTCACTGTGCCCATGCCTCACTGTGTCCATGCCTCACTGTGCCCATGCCTCACTGTGTCCATGACTCACTGAGTCCATGACTCACTGTGTCCATGACTCACTGAGTCCATGCCTCACTGTGTCCATGCCTCACTATGCCCATGCCTCACTGTGTCCATGCCTCACTGTGTCCATGCCTCACTGTGCCCATGCCTCACTGTGTCCATGCCTCACTGTGTCCATGCCTCACTGTGTCCATGCCTCACTGTGCCCATGCCTCACTGTGTCCATGCCTCACTGTGCCCATGCCTCACTGTGCCCATGCTTCACTGTGCCCATGCCTCACTGTGTCCATGCCTCACTGTGTCCATGCCTCACTGTGCCCATGCCTCACTGTGTCCATGACTAGACTGACGTTTAACATGGGAGTCTATGGAAGGGGTGCCCGGCTTTGAAAAATCGGTGCTCCTCAGCTGTAGGTCCCCCAATTGACAAACTTTGCACACTTGTAGAGGAAGAGTGGGGCTACATGTGTGCCAAGATTGGGGTCCAGGGGACCTATGGCCGGCCGTTAAAGACTCACCAAAAGCAACAATTGTTCAATGGAGCGTACAAACGGTCTGATTTTTCACCACTGATAAAAACTTTACAGTTTCACAATTTGCATACTGGATTATTCCCCTTGCAATATTTTACCAAATCTATAATTTTGCCACTCTTTAGATTGAAAAAGCCATGACGATTTTCCAACCAAATTGTAAATATAAGTATAAACAGCTCCAAAAACTCAAGATAGAATTAAAGAAATTTAAAGAATACACCCAGGAATAATACCAACCCAGGATCTAGTCACACTTATAGCAACATAGTAACTAGAGTTCACAATTTGCAATATTATGTCATTCTGAAGACATTACAGCATTTATTTGGTACATCATGTTAAATTGTTAACTGCTCATGAAGTACTAATGATAATGAACATTTTGTAAAAATGTGCATGGATTACAGCCAAATCCAAACATTGCATAAGCTGTGTGATGGTGCTGGGTGTAGAGCAACCTGTGAGGGAGTCAAAGATTTGTATCTTTTAATTATACATTTAAATTTATTATAACAGTAGACATCATTTTAGTGAACCCCTGTTTTTTTTTTTTTTTACACATCTACTCCACCCCCCCCCCCCAGTCTCTATCAAAATGTTCTATTGTTGTACAATGCAACAGCAATCGCAAAATGCAGCGTGTCCCCTGGGGCACACAGTGGTGCAATGTCCAACTGCTGTGTCCATCGTGTTTGATATCAGGCCGTTGTGAGTGACTCAGATACCACGTGATCGCTGTGAGATCCACATGTTTCATAGTAAACAATAGTCATGAATTAAATCATTGTTTACTACTGTGTGTGATCTGTGATTTGTCACCAGTGATTACATGGTACCTGGGCCAATTACAGTGCCCTGTACAGTGTGATAGCTGTGGGTCAATCAGAGCTTCACAATAGTTATCAATGAGTAATGAGCCATTCATGATAGTTCAAACAATTGCTGTTACAGTGATCATCACTGTTAGAAAACTACTGGCTTTTTGACAAGAAATCTCTTTAGTGCCCTTTTTTCTTTTAAATACTGGGGGCTTTTTGTCTTTCATTTTATTTATAAATTGATTTGAGGTCAGTGGTCTCTTTTAGCTGCTGTCATAGCAAACTTTTTTTGTGCAGCAATTTTCCCTTTAAAAAATAAGCTTTGAAGGGGTGGCTTTTTCGAAGTTTCATTTATTTTTGGCTTATATTTGTTTCATTTTATGTTGCTAAGGCATTTATTTTAGGTTAAACTCTTTTTTTTCATTAGATTTTTAGTTATTTTGATTTGGTTTTAATATGGTCATTTGGGGTGACTAAGGCAGAGCATTTACCTGTTACTGTCCATCTTTTTTAAAGCAGAATTATGCCCCTTTCACACTTGTGCAACCTGAAAGTTGCTAACTTTGACACGACTTGAGGCAATGCCTGTGTGATTTTGAGGTCTATGGACCTCAAGTTGCATTAAAGTCGCACCAAAGTAGTGCAGGGACTACTTTGAAGTTACTACGACTTGAAGTCGCACAGCTATGAATGGTACACTTTGGAAATCATGGCGTAGGACTTGTGATGTTTCTTTGCAGTCCCAAGTTGCAGCACAAGTCACACAAGTGTGAAAGGGATCTTAAACCCAAAAACAAATACGGTATTTATTATATTGCAGCTTACCAATTCTTAGATCTGATGGCTGCATTTGTTTATTTTTTAGGCTTTCTTTCTCTTTTTTTTTTCACCTGGTGATCCTGCCAGATAGTCTGTTGCTTTTTCAAAAGAACACACTGTCATGCAGATGTAGCCGTTAGAGATTTTAGAAAGACATTTAACACTGACAGGGGCGCCAATTATTTACTTTATTTATTTATGTAAAACTTCTATTCCAAAAGGAAAACAAAATGTTAATGTTTATAAAGTGTTAACTGAAGCTTGGCTTCAATTTGTTAATGTATCTAAATCTGTTAGTCCATCTAAAGCCTTGTACACACGGTCGGACATCCGACAAACTTTCCCTTGGATTTTTGTCCGAAGTGATTTGTCCGGTCACACCCATAGCATACACACGCTCGGACTTTTCTGAAAACTTTTCTAAAACTTTCCCAACATCATGAGGTTTTTCTGCTATTTTCTGCTCTTTATCGCCACCCTTTTTCTTTAACTTCTGCTATTGTTGGTTGATTTTAACATTGGTTCTGGGCATGCGTGTTTGTACTTCGGACAAAAGTGCGATGGCTTGCTGTACACAAGGTCGACTAGGCACAATCGGACTTTTGTTGCCGTAAAGTTTTTCCGTTTGCAGACCGAACTTTTTGTCCGTTGAAACCCGAAAAAGTTGGTCCGATGGAGCGTACACACGATCGGACAAATGTGAAAACTTGTTGATTTTGAAGTTTGTTGGCCGAAAGTCCGACCATGTGTACGGGCCTTTATATAGTACAGTGCTATCATCATTCTAAAACCATATCATAGAATCCAAATGAATAAACTTATGCTAATGTCCAAAAACAAATATAATATGCACACAAAAGTAAAAATCCACATACAAAGAGCTGAGTGATAATTAGTGTCCATGTACCACATACAAGAATAATTTTAAAAAGACCTTTTGTCCCTTTGTTAAGAGATTCCTTGAACAAAAATTGTATGTGACGAAACACGTTGGGTGTGGAGTCAGACATTGCAGGTGGATCTTTTCTAAGCAGTGTGTGAGACCAGGAGCACTCCTTCACTGATCAATCACGGTACTTTTCTCTGTTGAGAAATGAGCGCCCATCTAGCTGCAGGGTTTTGCTGAGTTTCATTTGCAATGCAACCTTGTATCATTGCGAGTGCATAGATGTGTTTTACAATAAATGTATTTTTAACCACTCAGCTACCAGCGGCCGTCAATTGACGGCGGCAAGGTAGCTCAATTGTCCTGACAGGATGTCATATGACGTCCTCGTCTTTTAAAGCCGCTAGGGGGCGCGCACCCGCCGCATTACTGGGAACACAATGCGCGTGCCCGGCGGCCGCGATGGCCGCCGGGCACCCGCGATTGCCCAGTAACTGAGCAGGACCGAGGATCTCTGTGTGTAAACACAGAGATCCACGTCCTGTCAGGGAGAGGAGACCGATGCTGTGTACATGGGGACACAGATCGGTCACCTCCCCCAGTCACCCCCCTCCCCCTACAGTTAGAACACTCACTAGGCTACATATTTAACCCCTTTCCCCGCCCCCTAGTGGTTAACCCCTTCCCTGCCAGTCACATTTATACAGTAATCAATGTATATTTATAGCACTGTTCACTGTATAAATGTGAATGGTCCCAAAAATGTGTCAAAAGTGTCCGATGTGTCCGCTATAATGTCGCAGTCCCAATAAAAATTGCAGATCGCCGCCATTCCTAGTAAAAAAATCATAATAATAAAAAAAAATCATAATTATGTCCCCTATTTTGTAGGCGCTATAACTTTTTTGCGCAAACCAGTCACTATACGCTTATTGCGATTTTTTTTTTTTGTTTACCAAAAATATGTAGAAGAATACGTATTGGCCTAAATGGAGTTTTTTTTTTTTTATTGGATATTTATTATAGCAAAAAGTAAAAAATATTGTGGGTTTTTTTTTCGAAATTGAAGCTCTTTTTTTGTTTATAGCACAAAAAATAAAAACCGCAGAGGCGATCAAATACCATCAAAAGAAAGCTCTATTTGTGGGGAAAAAAGGACATCAATTTTGTTTGGGAGCCACGTCGCACAACCGCGCAATTGTCAGTTAAATCGACGCAGTGCCGGAAGCTGAAATTTCGCCTGGGCAGAAGGGGGTATATGTGCACAGTAAGCAAGTGGTTAAGCAATATCAAGCTATTTTTTTTGGTGACCACCCATCTATCCCTGTTGCATGCAGACAGTGGAGAATCACTTCCTTGGCTTTAAAGTGGTTCTAAAGGTAATATGTTTTTTACCTTGATGCATTCTCTGCATTAGGATAAAAAACAGTCTGCATGCAGCTCTCTCCTAGCCCCCCAATACTTACCTGAGCCCCCTCTTGATCCAGCGATGTGTCTGAGAGCAGCGTTTCTCTTTACTCTCTCCATCCTCATAGACTCAGAGATCGTCAGTGGGATCATAGCCGACTTGGAGTGAGCCCACACGAGTTCCCATGCTATGGTGGGCACTTGGTGGGGGGGAGAGCCAGGAGGACCGGTGGGGACCCAAGAAGAGCAGGGTTGGGGCTGCTCTGTGTAAAACCACTGCACAGAGCAGGTATGTATGACATGTTTGTTATTTAAAAAAATTACTTCAACACAAACTCAGCTTGCCCATCTTGAGCAGGGCCGGCCCTACCATGGGACCCGATGGTACCATTGTACCAGGCAGCACTTTCAGGGGGGCAGCAAATTTCCTGCCTGCACGCCATCCCATTCCGCCAGCTCCACTCTCCACTCCACTGTGGGGCTAATTGTCACCCGACCGCTCCTCCCGTTCCGCTCCGCTCCACTGTGGGGTTAATTGCATGAATAGAGCCATAACAGGTCTTTTTTATACTCCTATATACATGTATAGAGCCATGATAGGTCCACTTTAGTTATCATGATATAAAATAATGGATGTGGGGGCATTTTGGTGGGCGTAATTGTTTTTTGGGGGGGGCAGCATTTAATTCTTGGTACCAGGCAGCACAATGTCTTGGGCCGGCACTGATCTTGAGTAAAAACCGGTATGTTCTGTTGGGGAGTGCAATCTTGATTGTAAAGTAAAAGGATCACTAAGAAACGGTGTTGATTTATATGAAAATTCACAGAGTCAACAGTTTTTTAGGGGTCACCTAATGCTGCGTACACACGATAGGTTAGTCTGATGAAAACGGTCTGATGGCCCCATCGGTTATTTATCCATTGGTTAAAAGAATAGGAACTTGTTTTAAAATTATCTGATGGATAAAAAACCTTTTGAAAAAAACGATCGTCTGTAGGCACGTCCATCGGTTAAAAATCTACGCATGCTCAGAATTAAGTCGACGCATGCTTGGAAGCATTGAACTTCGTTTTTTTCAGTACGTCGTTGTGTTTTACGTCACCGCGTTCTGACACGATCGGTTTTTTAACTGATGGTGCGTAGGCACGACTGACCATCAGTCAGCTTCATCGGATAACTGATGGAAAAATCCATCAGACTGTTCTCATCAGACTAACCTATCGTGTGTACAGGGCATAAGAGAAAGAATCGTATTATACTTTGTATTATGCTGGACACTTTTCTTTGACTTTTATTTGGACCTTTTTTTTTATTTCTGGGTGGTAGAGCCCTTTCACACTGAGCCGCAGGCACGTTAGCGCTAAAGCACTGCTCGTTTAAGCGACGCTTTAGTGCTGTTTAAACTGTGCTTTTCAGCCACTAGCGGGGCACATTTAACCCCAAAGAAGGGGTTAAAAGTGCGGCTGTTGCGGCTCTCCTGAAACGCTTTTCAGGCGCTTTGGAAGTGCTGCCGGCACTCTTGGAAGTTATGACCATATTAAAAGAACACGCATACGCGTTTCGGCACAAGCCTTGTTCACAGCATATTCTAAAATGAAACACACATATACAGACAAGGAAATAGTAAAGTTCACTCCCTCCAATTAGGTGATGTCCTCAATTAGAATGGATGAAAAACGTATGCATATGATAAGCAATTGGATCTATGGAACACTAAAAATATATATATTCATTTGAAAAAAAAAAGGAAAACATGTATATGTTCAGCACAAGATATCCATAGTCGGCCTACTCGGAGGAACAAATCAACATCATGGGCCAGATTCAGAAAGCCGCGCGCAAAGTTGCGGAGGCGTAACTTTTCTTATTTACGTTAAGCCGCCGCAACTTAACACGCAAGTGCTGTATTCACAAAGCACTTGCGTGTTAAGTTGCGGCGGCGTAGCGTAAATTGGGTGGCCTAATTCAAAATAGGCGGGTAGGGGGCGTCTCCTATTTAAATTAGGCGCGTCCACGCGCCGAACATACTGCACATGCGCCGGCCTTAGAAAAATCCCAGTGCGTATATCGCTGATTTACATATTCTCGGCGTAAATCAGCGAGAACGCCCCCAGCGGCCATTTTAAAATTGCAGTTAAGATCCGACGGTGTAATATAATTACGCCTGTCAGATCTTTGCTGCAAACCGGCTTATCTTGTTTTCTGCATACAGAAAAACAGATAAGCCGGCGCAAAGTGTGAGTTATGCCGGCGTATCACTGATACGCCGGCATAACTCTTTCTGAATCTGGCCCATTATCTATGGTTCATACCATGTGGAGTCCTAGTATGAAGGTTAAAGATCTACAACACCTCATGTTTGAGGATTTTACGATGTGTATCACCACCCCGAGGTGGACTTCTAACCTTCTGCAAACCATAAAATGTAAAAGATGACATATTACCTGAATGGCGATATTTAAAATGTTTGGACACATTAGATAAACCTTTGTCCTACTCATATTCTCGCTTTTGCCGTGCACACACAATCGGACATTCCGACAACAAAACCGTGGATTTTTTTTTTCCCGACGGATTGTTCGCTTAAACTTGTCTTGCATACACCCGGTCACACAAATGTTGTTGGAAATTCCAAATGTCAAGAACGCAGTGACGTACAACACTACGACGAGCCGAGAAAATTGAAGTTTAATGATTCAGAGCATGCTTCGAATTGATTCCGAGCATGCGTAGGATTTTGTGTGCGTCGGAATTGCATACAGACGGTCGGAAGTTCCGAAGAACTTTTGTTGTCAGAAAAATTGAGAACCAGCTCTCAAACATTTGTTGTCGGAAATTCCGACAGCAAATGTCCGATGGAGCCTACACAAAGCTCACATTGAACATTTGTTGTTTGGAAATTCCGACCGTGTGTACGTGGCATTATTCTTGTTCTTAAGAGGTCTTGTAGTACACCCCACGTACTGTAGTTGACAGGCCGTACATTCCACCAAATACACCACATTAGTAGTATAGTCTCTTATTGAGAAATGTTTGCCAGTGGAATATGAGTGTACTGAATTCGTTTTTTTGGAGTGTTTGGTACAAAACAACGAAGCCTGTGGTGTGTGACCAGGTTTTCTTATGGACCTCTGAAACAAGCTAGTAGAAAAAAATATCTCCCAGTATGCTGGCTCGCCTTCTCGAAAACCTGCAGCCTGCTTCCATAATTAAAGGGGTTGTAAAGGTTTGTTTTTAATTTCTAAATGGGTTCCTTTAAGCTAGTGCATTGTTGGTTCACTTACCTTTTCCTTCCATTTCCCTTCTAAATGTTTTTTTTCTTAGTTTTCTTTGTCTGAATTTCTCACTTCCTGTTTCTCCTCAGTAAGCTTCCCACCATCACCCGAGCGGTGGTTAGTCAGCCAGAACAGCTTACTGAACACCTTACTGAGGAGGAACAGGAAGTGAGAAATTCAGACAGAGAAAACAAAGACAAAAAAAACATTTAGAAGGAAATTGAAGGAAAAGGTGAGTGAACCAACAATGCACTAGCTTAACCACTTCCATACCAGGCACTTACGCACCTTCCCGCCCAAGCCAATTTTCAGCTTTCAGCACTGTCGCACTTTGAATGGCAATTGCGCGGTCGTGCGACGTGGCACCCAAACAAAATTTTTTTTCCCACAAATAGAGCTTTCTTTTGGTGGTATTTGATCACCTCTGCGTTTTTTTTTTTGGCGCAACAACTAAAAAAAGACTGAACATTTTTTAAAAAAATACGTTTTTATTTTTTTCTGTTAATTTTTTTGTAAATAAGTACGTTTTCTCTTTCAATTACGGGCACTGATATGGCGGCACTGATGGGCACCGATGAGATGGCACTGATGGACAACGATGAGGTAGTACTGACGGGCACAGATGAGGTGGCACTGATTGGCGGCGCTGGTATGCGGCACTGATGGGCACACATAGGCGGCACTGATGGGCACACATAGGCGGCACTGATGGGCACACATAGGCGGCACTGATGGGCACTCATGGGCGGCACTGATGGGCACTCATGGGCGGCACTGGGCACTCATAGGCGGCACAGATGGGCACTCATGGGCGGCACTTATGGGTGGCACTGATGGATACTTATGGGTGGCACTGATAGGTGGGCACTGGGCATGGATGGGCACTGTGGGGTGGCACTGATGGACACTGTGGGGTGGCACTGATGGACACTTGGGGTGGCACTGATGGACACTGTGGGGCAGCACTGATCTACCCATGTTGCCAGTCAGTGCCCATTTGTGTCTTTTTTTTTTTTTTTTAACTTTTTTTTTTTTTTAAGATTTTTTTTTTTCAATGCTTTTTTTGGCCCACCCTGGTGGTCCAGGGTGGGCTTCCCTGGTGGTCCAGTGTGGCGATCCAAGGGGGAGCTGCGCTGATAAACGCGAGTGTCAGACGCGAGTGAGGAAGAGCCATCAACGGCTCTTCCTGTTTACATTGTGATTAGCCGTGATTGGACATGGCTGATCACGTGGTAAAGAGTCTCCGCCGGAGGCTCTTTACCGAGATCGGAGATGCGGGGTGTCAGACTGACACCCCGCATCACCGATCGCCCGTGCGCGGCATGAAATCCTGCAGGACGTCCATGGACGTCCTGTCAGGATTTCAGAACCACTTCCAGGACGTAAATCGGTTATAGGCCGGGCGGGAAGTGGTTAAAGCAACCAATTTAGAAAATAAAAAACAAACCTTTACAACCCCTTTAAGTTGAGATCCTTATCCGTAGACAAGATAGGGAGATGCCTCCATTTCAGTAACTTGGTTAAATTCACATCCCCACCACTTTTGTTGACTTATTTTGGTAAGACTGTTTTAATCATCAACCATGTGAGTTGCTAAATGTTGTTCCTTCATTAAATGTAACCATACTGCTACACTTAGAGGCATCTCTCTTCTCTTTTATACTCTGTAGCTCCTGATGGATTTTGCTTCTAATCCCCTTGTGGAGGCTTCCATTTGTGTATGGACATTTTATGGTTACACAACTTATCACATTACTATAATCGTTTTATATGAACTATAAACTAAAGGACTTATGAATGAATGGTTGTGGAACGAATCATTTAAGTTTCCATTATTTCTTATGGGGAAATGTGCTTTGTTATACAAGTGCTTTGGATCACAAGTATGTTTTCAGAACAAATTATGTTTGCAATCTAAGGTTTTACTGTATATTATTTTGTATTACATGATATGGTTTTAGAATGATGATGGTGCTGTACTATATGATGGAACCTTTCACCTTCATAGCTAAACGGGTTAGTAATTTAAAGAGCTGCGCAAACTGTTGACGCTATATAAATCCTGTATGATAATAATAATAATTTACACAAGAAAGATAAGATTGTTTGCTCATCCAGTTCGTCTCACAGGAAGTGACAAGGACAAGATCAACAGGTGTTTTCTGTATTTGTAAAAATGTTTTTAGTCATAAAAAATAAATAAAACTAATGCAGCCACTACATCTAGTGACTGGGGATTTGCACTGACATGTTTGTTCTTGGGTTTAATCATACTTTAAAGATTTCTGTCAAGTACAAAAACATTTAATTAAAAATATATTCCTCAATCGTCACAATGGGTATACAGTAAATCCACTTTGTGGGCTGCAAATGAAAACTCAGATACTACTATGTAAAAGTAACAGTGGCGTCAGCACTGTGCAGAGAGCAGAGCTGTGGGAGGGACTCAAGAGGCTATTGAATAAACAACATCACTATTCCTATAAATAATCACCAGGGGCCGGATTCATAAAGAAGATACGACGGCGTATCTCCTGATACGCCGTCGTATCTCTGAGTCCGGCCGTCGTATCTATGTGCCTGATTCATAGAATCAGGTTACACATAGATCTCCCTAAGATCTGATAGGTGTAAGTGACTTACACCGTCGGATCTTAGGCTGCAATCTGACGCTGTCCGCAAGGTGGCGATTCCCTTTGTTTACGCGACGATTATGCAAATGAGGAGTTACGCCGATTCAGAAACGAACGACCGCCCGGCGCTTTTTTTTATGTTGTTTGCGTTCGGCTTTTTCCGGCGTATAATTACCCCTGCTACATGAGGCGTAGCTAATGTTAAGTATGGCCGTCGTTCCCGCGCCGAGTTTTGAAATTTTACGTCGTTTGTGGATGTCGTTCGCAAATACAGATGGACGTAATTTCCGTTCCCGTCGAAACCAATGACGTCCTTGCGACGTCATTTAGAGCAATGCACACTGCGATATGTACACGGACGGCACATGCGCCGTTCGTAAAAAACTTCAATGACGTCAGGTCAACACACATTAACATAAAACACGCCCCCCCCCCCTCCACATTTGAATTACGCGGCCTTACGCCGCAACACATACGCTACGTCGCTCTAACTAAGGGCGCAAGTTCTTTGTGAATAAAGAACTTGCGCCCAAAGTTAGAGCGGCGTAACGTATCAGAGATACGTTACGCGGGCCGGACAGATAGGCCGATGTATCTGAATCCGGCCCCAGGACTTTTCCAGTGGATGCTGGTCAGTTTCTCAGGGTTGGTGACAATGTCACTGACTTGGAAGTAATATATAGGTGTCACCAGACATGAAATGAGGGGGGGAATATAACTAACAGAGCCAATTAGAGCAATAAAACCCTGACAGAAAATCACACCTCTTTAGTCTACCCAAATGAAAATTTGGATGAAAGTCAGTTTGTTAAATTGTTGAAAGTGATACATGGTCAAAATTGTTTGCACAAGATTGGCTGTGTGTGGTTGTCCTATAAAGCAGGTCTCATACCCTGTACACACGATCGGAATTTCCATTGGAAAAAGGTCCGATGGACTTTTTCCATCAGATATTCCGATCGTGTGTAGCCCCATCTGAGTTTTTTCATCGGAAATTCCGATGAATTCCATCAGGCCTCGGAAACACGACCGAGTTTCTCGGCAAAAACCAGCAAGAAACTTGCTGGGAGATATTTTTTTGCCGAGGAAACCGGCCATGTGTACATTTTCGTCGAGGAAACTGTCGAGAAACTCGACGAGCCAAAAAGAGAGCAAGTTCTCTATTTCCTTGACGGGAATGGAGAAAATTGGTTTGTCGAGTTTCTCGACAGCCTAACAAGGAACTCAACGAGGAAAACGATGTGTTTCTCCCGTCGAGTTTCTCGGTCGTGTGTACGAGGCTTCAGAGTTTAGATATAGAACATGTTCTATATTTTTCCGATGGAATTCCGATGTGATTTGGCCAGGCAAAAGCCTGATCGTGTGTACGTGGCATCATTGAATACTTCTCGCATAAGTTTGAAGCATCGTGGAACAAAGAATATGAATATAATTATGGTGAGTTTAGAGTGTCATAATACACAGCGCATAAGTAGATCTTCAGATGATATAGCCACTGGAGTTATTTTGAAAGGTGAAACTAGTGTGCAATCCACAGTCACCCTTTCGAAAGCACTACTTCCCAATTTATGTGGTTACATTGAAGTGTACAGGTGGCACAGAAATGCACAACTATCCTTTTTTTTCATGAAGTGAAACAATATTAACTGTCTAAGGGATTTTTTTAGAGTATTTACATGCGGTTTAGAGTTTTGTGACGTTATTTGCATGTCACATATGCTATATAACTTTCATATTGGTCATTGCAAGTGGTGACCCAGCGCTTAGACTCCATGATGTCAGTCACCTTCTAACCCAGTCCTGTCTGGTAGGAATAGCAGGTCATTTTCAGAATGTAGCAATTAATCATTCGGCTTCTTTCAGGAAATGTGGTATTTTATATTTCCTTTGATGTTTGCTGGGCATAGAGGGGGGCATGAAACAAAAAGAATAATGGAGAATCAGCGAGAGCTATGTCCAAATGTTCTTAATCTTTAATCTGACATACGGCCAAAAAAGGTTGTATTTTAGGGCATCGTCAAAAAAAATAAGTATAATGCCCTGTACACAAGGCCGGTTTTCCCGTCAGAATAAACTCCAACGGTTTTTCCGACAGGGTTCCGACGGAATTACGCTCAAGCTGTCTTGCATACACACGGTCACACCAAATTCTGACCATCAAGAACGTGGTGACGTACAACACTATGATGAGCCGATAAAAATGACGTTCAATGCTTCCGAGAATGCTTCGACTTGATTCTGAGCAATGCGTGATTTTTAGTCCGTCAGAATTGCATCCAGATAAACGAAAATTCCGATCGAAATGTACTTCATCGGAAAAATTGAGAACATGTTCTCTATCTAATTCTGTCAGAATTTCCGATGGAATAAGTCCGATGGTGCATACACACGGACGGAATATCCGATTAAAAGCTTCCATCTGACTTTTTCTGTCGGAAATTCCGCTCGTGTGTACAAGGCATAAGGGTAGACATGTGCACTGCCAAAAAATTAGTTTTTTTCGTTTATGTTATTTTCGTTTTTTTTATTTTTTCGTAAATTCGGGAAATTCAAATTTTTTTCCGTTTTTGTTTTATTTTTTTTTTATTTTTTTCGGAAATTTCGAAAAAATATTTTTTTTCCGTTTTATTCGTTTTTTTGATGAAAAAAGCGAATAAAACGAAAAAAAAAAAACAATTTTAACTTTTTGAATTTCGAATTTTTCAATTTTCGAAATTTCGAATTTTTGACATTTCGAATTTTTCAATTTTCGAAGTTCGAATTTTTCGAAATTTCGAATATTTCAATTTTCGAATTTCGAATTTTTCAATTTTCGAATTTTAGACTTTTTCAGTTTTCGAATTTTTCAATTTTGGAATTTTGGAATTTAATTCTCGAAATTTCGAGTTTATTTTTCAATTTTCGAAATTTCGAAATACGAAAATTCGGAAATACGAAAATATTCGGAAATACGAAAATATCAAATTTCGAAAAATTCGAAATTCGAAAATTCGGAAATTTTTTTCAATTTTCGAATTTTTCAATTTTCGAAATTCGGAAATACGAAAATTGAAAAATTCGAAAATGGAAAAATTCGAAATTGGAAAAGTGAAAATTTTGAAAATTGAAAAATTCCAAATTTGAAAAATTCTAAAATTTCGATTTTCGAATTTTTCAATTTTCGAAATTTCGAATTTTTCAATTTTCGAAATTTTGATTTTCGAATTTTTCAATTTTCGAAATTTCGATTTTCGAATTTGTCAATTTTCGAAATTTCGAACTTCAATTTTTTCAATTTTCGAAATTCAAAATTTGAAAAAATTGAAAAAGCTTCAGGCCTCGTACACACGACTTGCTGGGAGATATTTTTTTGCTGAGGAAACTGGTCATGTGTACATTTTCGTCGAGGAAACTGTCGAGAAACTCGACGAGCCAAAAAGAGAGCAAGTTCTCATTTTTTTCCACGATCGTGTGTAGGCAAGGCCGTTTTAATGATCGGTTTAAAAAAAACGTTGTTTTTTCTAGACCCTTAAAAACGTCATTTTTTAGAACCCGAAAAACGGTCGTGTGTACGTATAAGTATAGATCTATGTTTGTTCCAAGCATGTTTGAAGCCATTTACTGTTGACTGTCTCACTACCTCTGCTGGAAGTCTATTCCAAACATCAACTTCCCTTTCAGTAAAATAATACTTTCTAAGACTAGTTTTGAACCTTCCTCGAAATTCGAAAATTCGGAAATTTTTTTCAATTTTCGAATTTCGAATTTTTCAATTTTTGAAATTCGGAAATACGAAAATTGAAAAATTCGAAAATGGAAAAATTCGAAATTGGAAAAGTGAAAAACTTTGAAAATTGAAAAATTCCAAATTTGAAAAATTCTAAAATTTCGATTTTCGAATTTTTCAATTTTCGAAATTTCGAATTTTTCAATTTTCGAAATTTTGATTTTCGAATTTTTCAATTTTCGAAATTTCGATTTTCGAATTTGTCAATTTTCGAAATTTCGAACTTCAATTTTTTCAATTTTCGAAATTCAAAATTTGAAAAAATTGAAAAAGCTTCAGGCCTCGTACACACGACTTGCTGGGAGATATTTTTTTGCTGAGGAAACTGGTCATGTGTACATTTTCGTCGAGGAAACTGTCGAGAAACTCGACGAGCCAAAAAGAGAGCAAGTTCTCATTTTTTTCCACGATCGTGTGTAGGCAAGGCCGTTTTAATGATCGGTTTAAAAAAAACGTTGTTTTTTCTAGACCCTTAAAAACGTCATTTTTTAGAACCCGAAAAACGGTCGTGTGTACGTATAAGTATAGATCTATGTTTGTTCCAAGCATGTTTGAAGCCATTTACTGTTGACTGTCTCACTACCTCTGCTGGAAGTCTATTCCAAACATCAACTTCCCTTTCAGTAAAATAATACTTTCTAAGACTAGTTTTGAACCTTCCTCGAAATTCGAAAATTCGGAAATTTTTTTCAATTTTCGAATTTCGAATTTTTCAATTTTCGAAATTCGGAAATACGAAAATTGAAAAATTTGAAAATTGAAAAATTCCAAATTTGAAAAATTGGAAAAGTGAAACATTTGAAAATTGAAAAATTCCAAATTTGAAAAATTCTAAAATTTAGATTTTCAAATTTTTCAATTTTCGAAATTTCGAATTTTTCAATTTTCGAAATTTTGATTTTCGAATTTTTCAATTTTCGAAATTTCGATTTTCGAATTTGTCAATTTTCGAAATTTCGAATTTTTCAAATTTCGAAAATTGAAAAAATCGAAGTTCGAAAATTGAAAAATGTTTCAAATTTCGAATTTTTCAATTTTCGAATTTCGAATTTTTCCATTTCGAATTTTCGAATTTAACTGTCTAAGGGATTTTTTTAGAGTATTTACATGCGGTTTAGAGTTTTGTGACGTTATTTGCATGTCACATATGCTATATAACTTTCATATTGGTCATTGCAAGTGGTGACCCAGCGCTTAGACTCCATGATGTCAGTCACCTTCTAACCCAGTCCTGTCTGGTAGGAATAGCAGGTCATTTTCAGAATGTAGCAATTAATCATTCGGCTTCTTTCAGGAAATGTGGTATTTTATATTTCCTTTGATGTTTGCTGGGCATAGAGGGGGGCATGAAACAAAAAGAATAATGGAGAATCAGCGAGAGCTATGTCCAAATGTTCTTAATCTTTAATCTGACATACGGCCAAAAAAGGTTGTATTTTAGGGCATCGTCAAAAAAAATAAGTATAATGCCCTGTACACAAGGCCGGTTTTCCCGTCAGAATAAACTCCAACGGTTTTTCCGACAGGGTTCCGACGGAATTACGCTCAAGCTGTCTTGCATACACACGGTCACACCAAATTCTGACCATCAAGAACGTGGTGACGTACAACACTATGATGAGCCGATAAAAATGACGTTCAATGCTTCCGAGAATGCTTCGACTTGATTCTGAGCAATGCGTGATTTTTAGTCCGTCAGAATTGCATCCAGATAAACGAAAATTCCGATCGAAATGTACTTCATCGGAAAAATTGAGAACATGTTCTCTATCTAATTCTGTCAGAATTTCCGATGGAATAAGTCCGATGGTGCATACACACGGACGGAATATCCGATTAAAAGCTTCCATCTGACTTTTTCTGTCGGAAATTCCGCTCGTGTGTACAAGGCATAAGGGTAGACATGTGCACTGCCAAAAAATTAGTTTTTTTCGTTTATGTTATTTTCGTTTTTTTTATTTTTTCGTAAATTCGGGAAATTCAAATTTTTTTCCGTTTTTGTTTTATTTCTTTTTTTTATTTTTTTCGGAAATTTCGAAAAAATATTTTTTTTTCCGTTTTATTCGTTTTTTTGATGAAAAAAGCGAATAAAACGAAAAAAAAAAAACAATTTTAACTTTTTGAATTTCGAATTTTTCAATTTTCGAAATTTCGAATTTTTGACATTTCGAATTTTTCAATTTTCGAAATTTCGAAGTTCGAATTTTTCGAAATTTCGAATATTTCAATTTTCGAATTTCGAATTTTTCAATTTTCGAATTTTAGACTTTTTCAGTTTTCGAATTTTTCAATTTTGGAATTTTGGAATTTAATTCTCGAAATTTCGAGTTTATTTTTCAATTTTCGAAATTTCGAAATACGAAAATTCGGAAATACGAAAATATTCGGAAATACGAAAATATCAAATTTCGAAAAATTCGAAATTCGAAAATTCGGAAATTTTTTTCAATTTTCGAATTTTTCAATTTTCGAAATTCGGAAATACGAAAATTGAAAAATTCGAAAATGGAAAAATTCGAAATTGGAAAAGTGAAAATTTTGAAAATTGAAAAATTCCAAATTTGAAAAATTCTAAAATTTCGATTTTCGAATTTTTCAATTTTCGAAATTTCGAATTTTTCAATTTTCGAAATTTTGATTTTCGAATTTTTCAATTTTCGAAATTTCGATTTTCGAATTTGTCAATTTTCGAAATTTCGAACTTCAATTTTTTCAATTTTCGAAATTCAAAATTTGAAAAAATTGAAAAAGCTTCAGGCCTCGTACACACGACTTGCTGGGAGATATTTTTTTGCTGAGGAAACTGGTCATGTGTACATTTTCGTCGAGGAAACTGTCGAGAAACTCGACGAGCCAAAAAGAGAGCAAGTTCTCATTTTTTTCCACGATCGTGTGTAGGCAAGGCCGTTTTAATGATCGGTTTAAAAAAAACGTTGTTTTTTCTAGACCCTTAAAAACGTCATTTTTTAGAACCCGAAAAACGGTCGTGTGTACGTATAAGTATAGATCTATGTTTGTTCCAAGCATGTTTGAAGCCATTTACTGTTGACTGTCTCACTACCTCTGCTGGAAGTCTATTCCAAACATCAACTTCCCTTTCAGTAAAATAATACTTTCTAAGACTAGTTTTGAACCTTCCTCGAAATTCGAAAATTCGGAAATTTTTTTCAATTTTCGAATTTCGAATTTTTCAATTTTCGAAATTCGGAAATACGAAAATTGAAAAATTCGAAAATGGAAAAATTCGAAATTGGAAAAGTGAAAAACTTTGAAAATTGAAAAATTCCAAATTTGAAAAATTCTAAAATTTCGATTTTCGAATTTTTCAATTTTCGAAATTTCGAATTTTTCAATTTTCGAAATTTTGATTTTCGAATTTTTCAATTTTCGAAATTTCGATTTTCGAATTTGTCAATTTTCGAAATTTCGAACTTCAATTTTTTCAATTTTCGAAATTCAAAATTTGAAAAAATTGAAAAAGCTTCAGGCCTCGTACACACGACTTGCTGGGAGATATTTTTTTGCTGAGGAAACTGGTCATGTGTACATTTTCGTCGAGGAAACTGTCGAGAAACTCGACGAGCCAAAAAGAGAGCAAGTTCTCATTTTTTTCCACGATCGTGTGTAGGCAAGGCCGTTTTAATGATCGGTTTAAAAAAAAACGTTGTTTTTTCTAGACCCTTAAAAACGTCATTTTTTAGAACCCGAAAAACGGTCGTGTGTACGTATAAGTATAGATCTATGTTTGTTCCAAGCATGTTTGAAGCCATTTACTGTTGACTGTCTCACTACCTCTGCTGGAAGTCTATTCCAAACATCAACTTCCCTTTCAGTAAAATAATACTTTCTAAGACTAGTTTTGAACCTTCCTCGAAATTCGAAAATTCGGAAATTTTTTTCAATTTTCGAATTTCGAATTTTTCAATTTTCGAATTTCGAATTTTTCAATTTTCGAAATTCGGAAATACGAAAATTGAAAAATTTGAAAATTGAAAAATTCCAAATTTGAAAAATTGGAAAAGTGAAACATTTGAAAATTGAAAAATTCCAAATTTGAAAAATTCTAAAATTTAGATTTTCAAATTTTTCAATTTTCGAAATTTCGAATTTTTCAATTTTCGAAATTTTGATTTTCGAATTTTTCAATTTTCGAAATTTCGATTTTCGAATTTGTCAATTTTCGAAATTTCGAATTTTTCAAATTTCGAAAATTGAAAAAATCGAAGTTCGAAAATTGAAAAATGTTTCAAATTTCGAATTTTTCAATTTTCGAATTTCGAATTTTTCCATTTCGAATTTTCGAAATTGGTAAATACGAAAATCCGAAAATTCGAAATTCGGAAATTGAAAAATTCGAAATTTGAAACATTTTTCAATTTTCGAACTTCAATTTTTTCAATTTTCGAAATTCAAAATTTGAAAAATTTGAAAAAGCTTCAGGCCTCGTACACACGACCAAGTTTCTCGGCAAAAACCAGCAAGAAACTTGCTGGGAGATATTTTTTTGCCGAGGAAACTGGTCGTGTGTACATTTTCGTTGAGGAAACTGTCGAGAAACTCGACGAGCCAAAAAGAGAGCAAGTTCTCTATTTCCTTGACGGGAATGAAGAAAATTGGCTTGTCGAGTTTCTCGACAGCCTAACAATGAACTGGACGAGGAAAACGATGTGTTTCACCCGTCGAGTTCCTCGGTCACGTGTACAAGGCTTCAGGGGATTTTTTTGTCTAATGCCACGTACACAGGACCGTTTTTTGGGTTCTAAAAAATGACATCAATAATGTCATTAAAAACGATCGTTTCGAACATGCTCTAGTTTTTCACAACGTTTTTAACATTGTCGTTTTTAAGGTTGTAAAAAATGGTCGTCTGTGGGCTTTAACGACGTGCATGCCCAGAAGCAAGTTATGAGACGGGAGCACTCATTCTGGTAAAACTACCGTTCGTAATGGAGTAAGCACATTTATCACGCAGTAACAGACTGAAAAGCGCAAATCGTCTTTTACTAACACAAAATCAGCTAAAGCAGCCCAAAGGGTGGCGCCATTCACATGGAACTTCCCCTTTATAGTACCGTCGTACGTGTTGTACGTCACCGCGCTTTGCTAGAGCATTTTTTTTTCACGATCGTGTGTAGGCAAGGCCGTTTTAATGATCGGTTTAAAAAAACGTCGTTTTTTCTAGACCCTTAAAATTGTCATTTTTTAGAACCCGAAAAACGGTCGTGTGTACGTATAAGTATAGATCTATGTTTGTTCCAAGCATGTTTGAAGCCATTTACTATTGACTGTCTCACTACCTCTGCTGGAAGTCTATTCCAAACATCAACTTCCCTTTCAGTAAAATAATACTTTCTAAGACTAGTTTTGAACCTTCCTCCAGTTAGCTTGAGGTCATGTCACTGTGTTCTTGAGTTTGGTTTCATATTGAAAATACTGTCCTCCTGGACCTCATTCACCCCCTTGATGTATTTAAAGGTTTCAGTCATGTCTCCCCTTTCCCTTCTTTTCTCCAGGCGTTCTGAAGGTCGCACTTGATATGTTTTATCCCCCAGACCTTCCACCATTTTTGTTACATGTCTCCGGACTCGTTCTATCTTTCAATTTATTTTTGTAAGTGAGGTCTCCAGAACTGGACGCAGTATTGTAAATGAAGTCTCACTAAAGATCTCTATAGGGGAATCAGGACCTCCTTCCTCCTACACCTGGGCAGAATGGAAAGTTGTATTTAGTTTTAGATATATTCGCTATGTTACTAATTTATTTTTGTTTAGTTTCTGACAGCTGATAAATAATCAGTTGTTAAGGATGCGGCGGCTGGCTTCCTGGTCCGCTGCTTAACAACCAGCTACTTTTCTTCACACAGAATTTGAAATGGTCGATAGTTTTTCGACCAATCTGAATTTTAATCCTTCTGAAGATTTTGAATTAGTTAGAAAACTAATAAACAAAATGACTTTTAACGGATTTCAATGAATCATCTCAAATAAGTACCCCCAAATCTTTCTCCACTGTAGTGCAGAAAATGAATGAAAAGGGGAAGGGTACCTGAGGACCCCGCAGACTATTAAACTGGTGCTAAATAGGAAATGTAGTCAACAACAAAAAATGTAGAAAAATAGAAAATGTTTTATTTATAACAAATAATAAATACATGTAAAAGAAACCATCAATTGGGATGGAAACAAAATGACATGATCTCCACCGACATATTTGGGAAGATCAATTTGAGCATTGATGTAGGTGCTTGCTCGACATGTTTCGCTCAATTGCAGAGCTTCCTCAGGAGCTTTTAAACAGACAATGCTAGGTATCAAAGAGAATGAATAGTTAGATTAGATAGATAAATACTCTCAACAATATAGATGCAAAAAATGACTGCATGACACTATATTCAAACATAAGGGAAATACATGACTTAGATAAATACAAAGAGTGTTGATCAATGACAGAATGCACACAATGGGTGCCAGCCAAAATTTACCACAAATAAAGGAAATTCCTTTTATTGAGAAAAAGGAAGCAAAAGATAACCAGAATGAACCAACATCCGGAAAGTATTTATCTATCTAACCTAACTATTACATATATTTATTATTTGTTATAAATAAAACATTTTCTATTTTTCTACACTTTTTGTTGTTGACTACATTTCCTATTTAGCACCAGTTTAATAGTCCCTGGGGTCCTCAGGTACCCTTCCCCTTTTCATTCATTTTCTGTACTACATGGGACTAGTTGCTCGGATTTGATGATTTCTGTCCATAATTAAAAATTTTCTCCTCTGTAGTGCTTAAAAACTGACATCAGAAATTGACTTGCTGGGCAAAATTTATTTATATGATTTCGTTTTTATAACATTTTTCTGGCTGATGAATTCAGAGTGCTGCATTTAGATGGATATAAAACTATACGCTGTACGTATCTAAATGTGGAGGTTTAGATGTCTGTGTGAGTAAGATGGGATTTTAAGCTCCTAACAATTACCATAAAAGTAGATAGTTTTTTTTAGATGTCATTAAGAAATAACACAGAACTTTTGAGATGACTCTTTTTTTTATTGTGAATTGCAGAGATTTATGAATCCTATTTCTTCCTTGCAGATATGTTATCTGAGGGATACCTTTACAAAATTCAGTCATGGTATGAAGATGGCATAGCAAAACTGCATTCAGAGGAGGTGACGGTGACTAGAGAAAGAAAAGAACTGGCCGGGGTGTGTACTCTAAATTGTACAGTTGCATATGAGACCGGAAGCAGAAGAGTTTTTAGGAGATATGGGTCTGTTGGAAAAAAAGCTCCAGAAATACAAGGGAAAAATACTGCCCAAAGCTCCATGGAGACACAGTTGTTGCAAGAAATGGAAAATCCTGTGTATGAAACTGATCAATCATTCCCTGGCAGTGTAAGTGCAAACTCACCGTCTAATAAAGATACATATCTGGTGCCATCATCCTGTAAAAATATCTGTAGAGACTATAGTGACTTGCATGTAGCCGGGGATCAGGTCATGGCTATAAACTCAGTAATGACTGACTTCACTTGTGAACCCAGCTTTGAATTTGGTGAAGGGCCATTTCTTCAATCTTCTCAGATTCCCTCAGCTATGGATTCTGTATGTGTGGCAACAAATGATTTGCCGCGTAAGCTTTCTAAACACGAGTCCTCCAACTGGAAAGTGAGCAGCACTAAAGACAAGAGCATCATGAACCAAGAGCAACCCTTGTCCAATTCCATACTCAATGAATACTTGGAGCGGAAAGTCATTGAACTCTACAAGCAGTACATGATGGACATGAGCTGCAGTACATCTGCTCATATTATGGAATCAGAGCTCATCATGAATAATGTGCAGCAGATCAGTATGCAGCTGTCACGAGAACAAAATATGGAAACCAACAAAGCTAAAGACATGGTCATCAGTTTTCTGCTCAGGCTTGCAAGTGAAAAACAATCTAATTTTATCAGTACTCCTGATCTGCAGATATCATCCAATTTAGCCTAATCACAGGCATTTACAGGGGTTGGCAGTTACATGCAGACATCAGATTTGTGTAAAGATACACATGCTCACATTGCTCTAGTGTGTATTGTGCATGGGACATGCCATTTGAGGCGATCATGTGTTACAGTAGTTTTCATCATCTTTTTGTTCCTGCAAAATATATTATATCGTATCCCCGACCCCAACACATATATGTCACAAACATGTAAACTGTACTGTGTGTCTGACTTCTGTATAGAGCAGGGGTATTAAATAAAAATTCACGGAGGTCCGATCTGTACAATTTTCTTCCAGCAAAGGTTCGAATCACACGTTTGTCCAATGACTCAGGTCCTTCCTATCACAGCCCCCATCCTTTTATATCACAATCCTGTTATTACATCAGTGTCCTCTGTTGTGTTCTGTACCCCCATTCACATCACCACCATAGAGCACTGCCCCCCCACAGCAGTGTTCTGTGCCCCTCTCAAATCACCCCCCCTCCACCACAGCAGTGTATTTTCCCCTCTCAAATCACCCCCTCCCCCACAGCAGTGTCCTGTGCCCCTCTTAAAACACCTCCCCCCACAGCAGTGTCCTTTGCCCCTCTCATATCACCCCCCGCCACAGCAGTGTCCTCTGCCCCTCTCATATAACCCCCACAGTAGTGTCCTCTGCCCTTTTCATATTACCCCCCACCACAGCAGTGTCCTCTGCCCCTCTCATATCACCCGCCACAGCAGTGTCCTCTGCCCCTCTAACATAACTCCCACAGTAGTGTCCTCTGCCCCTCTCATATTACCCCCCCCCCCCCACCACAGCAGTGTCCTCTGCCCCTCTCACATAACTCCCACAGTAGTGTCCTCTGCCCCTCTCATATTACCCCCTCCCCACCACAGCAGTGTCCTCTGCCCCTCTCACATAGCCCCCACAGTAGTGTCCTCTGCACTCCCCAGTAGTGTTCTCTGCCTCCTTTACATCTCTCCCCCCTTTACATTACCCCCTCAACAACACTGCCCCCCGCAACCCCCTACAGCAGTGGTCTTTGCCCCATTACATACCCTCACACACAGTGGGGCTCTCTGTCCCTTTACATAACACCCCTCACAGTTACGTGCCCTGCCCCTTTACCATGGTCCGCCATTTAGTGATGCCTGGTATAGAGGTTTATATTTGACTGATGAAGGCACTCTTTTCAGTTTACCTCATATTTAAGTGCGTTTTGTTCATGCTCTAGGCCACCTGTTTGTGCATGTCTGCAACTTAAACAGATGTAATTTAATACCTGTAATCATTTCAGAAAAAAAGACATGCAAATAATAAAATAGTTTAGCTTAGCGTAGAAGTGTTAAGTCAAAGAAAAACAGAATATCACATAGTCAAAGTATCTGCAAGTTTATATTTAGATTCAGTGATCAGTATTTAGGAAAATCCAAGCAGCAACTGAACTCAATCCACAATATACCAGAACTGGTTTTGTTTTTCCCTTATGTTATCTCTAT
This sequence comes from Rana temporaria, assembly GCF_905171775.1. Taxonomy (NCBI): domain Eukaryota; kingdom Metazoa; phylum Chordata; class Amphibia; order Anura; family Ranidae; genus Rana; species Rana temporaria. The sequence goes on along the minus strand of NC_053490.1, from coordinate 222,143,835 downwards.
AAAAATAAACTTAAAAAATAAAAGTAAACTTCTGTACACACAAAAATGTGCATCTGGATAGATTGATTCCAGAGCTTCTACATTGTTTGGACAAGTTTTATTTTTTTTCTCGTGCTCATGTAAGTAAATGACACTGCAGTGGCTCTGACCCAATAAGCTTTATCAGTGCTGTTCAGGGCAGTAGTGATTTTTCTTTAGTAAATAAGGGAAATCCTTCTTTGCATACATTTCCAAGGCAACCTAACATGATATTCTATTACCTGTTACCTTTGTACTCCAAAAAGTTTCAAACAAGTATGTTTGCATTGGGTCGTCTATTATGCCTAATGTTTTTATGTGACGTTAATTTATTTAATGAAACAAAAGAAAAAAGAATGTAAGGCATTAGAATGTGAATATTGGGTATGTACTTTGTTGAACAAGCTGATGTACTTTATTTCAGAGCTATGTAATACATATTTAATAAAGACTCTACAACGATTAAAGCAAAATTATATTTGTTTTTGGTCAATGTATTCACATGTATATTTTTGCCTTTTTTTATTGTTTCTACTTTTTTTTTCTAAATTTATGTTACTATTTATAATAATTTTATAAAAAAGTATATTTTTGTTTTAAAAATTAACAGGTTCACCATGTGGAAAAAAGAGAACAAGAGAGCAAAGCAGAACTAAAGCAATGTGGTGGATTTACTAAAGACAAACACACTGTGCACTTTGCAAGTGCAGTTGCACTCATTTTCCCGAGAGTTTAGTAAATGTAGAAAGGCTCTGGTGATTTCCATCATCCAATCATGTGCAAGCAAAAATGCAGTTTTGAAAACCCCCCCATTGGAATCCATGTGTCCGGTGCTATGCATGTAGACGCATGGATAGAGGGGGAGGCGCCCAAGCACCCCTAATGGATGGGCCGCCACAGCCTACTGGTGTAAAAAATACTGGTATTCCTACCATTGCTATATGTGACCGTTCCAGCTCAGGGATGCTGGTTGTCAGGGAACCGGCACACACCGGCATCCTTACATCCAATGACTCATCCCTGCCCTGCTCATTCAGCTGTCCGCCTGGGATTCCCGCCTGGGATTCATGGCTGACAGGTGAATATAAACAAAGGTGTGAGGACAGGGTTTAAAAAATGAAAAAATTCTATACCAGACAGGCCAGAAAAGGGGAGGGAGGAGGAGAAGCATACACCCCACTTCCTGAATCATACCAGACCATATTCCCACAGGCAGGGATGAGTCACTGGTTGTTAGGATGCTGATGGGTGCCAGCTCTATGACAACCAGAATCCTTGAGCTGGAACTGTCTCATTTATCATGGTAAAAATACCACTGCAAAATGTTTCAATTGGAAAAGAAAAAAGGTAACAGCGAGCTCTGCAGGGACAACCCAATCCATACACCAGGTCCACTCACAGGTGCCGAAGCTCGATGTGTCCCAACACACTCGAATGCAACAATAGTAAGAAGAGCCGGCAAAACTGTAATCCTTGAAGTGTCGTTTATTGGTACATCAGAGTGACAATAAAACAATAATGCTGACACATTTCGGCAATAGCCTTAGTCGTAGCTAGATGTTTCAATACGTATGTAATATATTTGGTAAATAGAGAGTGGCTAGACCACCAGATAATTACCATTTTTGCTTTTTCAATGAATTTACTTTAATGTCATATCACATTTTTTGCAATGGTTACTGCAGGAATGACTCATTTGCACTTTTTGCCACAAATGCAGTATTTACTGGTAGTGAATTGACACATATCACATATCACAAAAGATAGGGGCCTGGATTCAGATAGGAGATACGACGGCGTATCTCCTGATACGCTGTCGTATCTCTGAGTGCCGGCCGTCGTATCTATGCGCCTGATTCAGAGAATCAGTTACGTATAGATTTCCCTAAGATCCGACTGGTGTAAGTGTCTTACATCGTCGTATCTTAGGCTGCATATTCACGCTGGCCGCTAGGTGGTGCTTCCGTATAGTTACGCGAGGAATATGCTAATTAGGTATTTACGCCGATTCAGAAACATACGTCCCGCCGGCGCATTTTTTTACGCCGTTTACGTTAGGCTTTTTTCGTTGTATAGTTACCCCTGCTATATGAGGCGTAGCTAATGTTAAGTATGGCCGTCGTTCCCACGCCGAGTTTTGAAAATTTTATGTCGTTTGCGTAAGTCGTTCGTGAATAGGGCTGTACGTCATTTACGTTCACGTCGAATCCAATACGTCCTTGCGGCGTACTTTGGAGCAATGCACACTGGGATATTTTACGGACGGCGCATGCGCCGTTAAAAAAAGAACCCGTCAAAAACGCGGGGTCAAGTGAAATTTAGATTAAACAAGCCCCCAACATCCCCATTTGAATTAGGCGGGCTTACGCCGCCACACATACGTTACGCCGCCGTAACTAAGGGCGCAAGTTCTTTCTGAATACAGAACTTGCGCCCAAAGTTACAGCGGCGTAACGTATCGGAGATACGTTACGCCCGCAGAAAGATGCGATCATCTTTCTGAATCCGGGCCACAGTACTTTCTATAATCCTTTCAAGCCTAATGCCACGTACACACGATCGGAATTTCTGATGGAAAAAGTCTGACTGACTTTTTTCATCGGATATTCGGATCGTGTGTAGCCCCATCAGAGTTTTTTCATCGGAAATTCCAGTGAATTCCATCGGAGTTTAGATATAAAACATGTTCTATTTTTCTCCGATGGAATTCCGTCAGAATTCCAGATGTGATTTGGCCGGGCAAAAGCCTGATCGTGTGTACGTGGCATAAGCCTATTTCTTACAAGTTAAAATCAGTATTTTTTGCTATGCTAGAACATTACTTAGAACCCCCAAACGTTATATATATATATATTTTAGCAGAGAATCTAGAGGCTTTTAGCCACGTAATTTTGTATCCCTGTAGAGCCAACTGCCCGCTCTTAAAAACGGTACCAGGATGATGAATGCAGCTGCATGCATCACCCTGGTATAACCTCTGAAAGCCGAGGCTGCATATGTGAGTATGCGTGGCGGGAAGGATACTGCCTGCAATAGGATTAGCTGCAGCCCTTGGAAGTCTGGAGAAAAAACGGATACACTACTGGATCAGTGTCTGGCTACCGTGGATTCCCTCAAGTGACCCCTGGTTTGCTGAGCCTCTAAGATCTCCGTAATAGAGGTCCATCTGATCTGGTAAGCGGCCCCTCTGTTTAAATGTGTTCCAACGGCTGAAATATTGGATGAAAATATTGGATGAAGTTTTGCCTTTTTCAGCTGCTTTTCGATTTGGACACCAATTTGTTGTTGTTTTTGGCACCAGTTGTATTTATTTATTCATTAATTAGGTCAACCCCCTGCCACACAGCACTGCATCCCAAAATGGACAGCTAGCCATTCACTAAACTGATCCAGTTTAGTGTGAGGGCAAGTGTCTATAGTGCAGGAGTCAGGAGTGCATGACACCAGCCACTTTTCAGAGTACACCCAAAATGACCCCCTCCTCCTACCTGTACAAATACCCCCCCCCCCCCCCAATTCCCTCACAGTACACAAGTCCCCTAACATCCCTAAACCCCCCTCCCAGCCTACCCTTTAGTACAGATTTCCCCAGGACAAACACTTCCGTACAGTCTCCCCTTCCAGCACAGACCTACTTCCCCAACATAGACCCCTCTGTACAGATGGAACCCCCAGCACAAACCCCTCAGTACAGACACCCCCCACCACAGATCTCTATACTCAGACCGACCCTCTCCAGGAAAAAAACCCTGGGACAGATCAATTTCTGCCAACATAGACCCCTCAGCACAGACTTACCTCCCCCCTAGAACAGATAACCCTCCAGCACAGACCTCTCAACACACGCTCCCTCTGGAGAAAAAAAACGCCCCCAGCACAGACCCCTCTCATAAATACACCCTTTCCAGCAGTGCAGACCCCTCAGTACAGAATCCCCACCCCCCCAATACAGACCCCTCAATAAAGACCCCCCCCACCACCAGTTCAGACCCCTCGATACAGACAACCCCCCTCCCGGTATAGATCCCTCATTAATATAACCCCGTTAGCACAGATTTAGTGCAAGTGAACTGTTGTGTCCTCCTCCAGCACAATCTCATGCTATGGCATCCTAAGCCCAGCAGTGCCCACAACCCGGGCAAAGTGTGCACCCAGTTGCAGGTACAATGTGAGTGGGGCAGTGAAATGGGCAGGGTCTGAAAGAATGGGACAGAAGTAGGGGGTGAACTCAGCAGCTTTCAGAGATTGAGCACAGAGTTGGAAGATGGGAGGAGCCTTGTTCTAAACAAAGTGGGGAGGAGTCTGGGCACTGTACCGACAGAGCCCTGATGCCGGGACACAGACATCTCAGGTCTGAATATCAGGACTGTCCCTGCAAATCCGGGACTGTTGGTAAGTATGGAACAGCGATCAGAACAATAGTGGTATCAGCAAATTTCAATTCAGTTCCCCAGAAACTAGCAGTCAGAGGCAACAGTGTCTTAGACATTATAGTAAAGATCTAAGAACAGGAATGCTTATAGGCACACTCATATGTCAGACAGTGCTCTGCTATGTTTCAGGAATTCATGAAGAAGGGTAAAACTTTTGGTGTACTACTTAGGCATAATTACCACTTCTAGATGTTGCCTATAAAACACTAAATAATTCACCGCCTATTCCTTAAACTGCCTCTTGGAGCCACGGGCTCATAGTATAAACCAGTGATGGCGAACCTTGGCACCCCAGATGTTTTGGAACTACATTTCCCATGATGCTCAGCTACTCTGAAGAGTGCATGAGCATCATGGGAAATGTAGTTCAAAAACATCTGGGGTGCCAAGGTTCGCCATCACTGGTATAAACATTTCTGTACCACTGTGTGTCAATATGCAAAATGGAAATGTCGCTTATTATCAGTGGAGCATAGATAAACTTTATTGCTTGGCAACAGAAAACTGTAAGAAAGACAATCCAACATATCTAATCTTTTCAATTTCCTCCATTAAATGGATTGAGTTCTGAGATAAAAATGAAGGCAGCAATTGTTAATCTCCTTCTAAAATACTAGTCGCCTTGTCGTACTGCTAAAATACATCACTGACCTTAAAGGCACATTTATTGTTGTGCTGTGTTGGTGTGCTAAAGGCAAATCCACTTTGCACTACAAGTGCACTTGGAAGTGCAGTCGCTGTAGATCTGAGGGAGACATGCAAGGAAAATAAAAAACAGCATTTTAGCTTGCACATGATTGGATGATAAAATCAGCAGAGCTTCCCCTCATTTCAGCTCTATCCCTCAGATTTACAGCGACTACACCTCCAAGTGCACTTTCAGTGCAATTTTAAGTGCACTTTTCACTTGTAGTGCAAGTGGATTTGCCTTTTGTAAATAACCCCCATTGTGATTTTATCATCCAATCATGTGCAAGCTGAAATGCTGTTTTTTTATTTTCATGGCATGCCCCCCTCAGATCTACAGTGACTGCACTTGAAAGTGCACTTGTAGTGCAAAGTGGATTTGCCTTTCATAAATAACCCCCGATTGCGTCAGCATAACAGTCTAAAGAGAATGCAAGCAATGGAAGTCTCCCTATTTCTCACAGTATGAATGCTCTTTCATAGGTCTTATCCTTTCCCTATCTTAGGCTTTGTAGGCCCCCTTGTGAGAAATCTATTTCTGTAAAAATGCTCAACATAAAAAAGTATTAATGCATACATATATATATACTCTTGTAGTTAAGTGTGGATAAATGAATTTGTACAGGAGCTAACATTCATATATTTCTGTAATATAAATTTTGCCCACTAGGTGGCATCTAAAACTTAAAAATAAATGACATATGCTGACTTTAGCACACATTGGATCAGAATGTAGCCTGGATGATGTATGAAGAAATCAGTTCAATATTTTGTTACGTAGTATGAATTATAGATATGACACATTGCTCATAAATATTATACTGAATAATTATGTAAAGAATGATGATGCATTGCATATGGTTTGACAGAGCTGTGTTTAAATGTTGCTTAGTAAGCACTAAGCTATTCCTGTAAAATACCGCATCTCAGTGATTTGTCCTAACTTTCAGTAATCAGCATGTGGTCTGCTTACCAACAGTGCACTCACCTGCTGAGATATAGGCCTGGTTCACACCTATGCATTTTTTAGTGCATTTTCAGTTTTGCAGAAGAACAGTGAAGTACATTTAACATGGTTGTCTATGGATGTAGTTCACATCTGTGCATTTTATGTAAAGGCAGGGTTTTTTTTCTGTTTTTTTGTTCCATAAACTTCAATGGTTTAAAGATGTGTATTGAAAAATGCAAAATGCACCTGGAATATGCAAACTGCAACCTGCATAGGTGTGAATCCGGCCTTAAGACTTGATTCATACCTTTGTGTTTCTCTATGTATTTTTTACATTATTTCATTTCCATTGAGGCTGGATTCACACCTCTGCATTTTAAGTGCTTTTTGAATTTTGCAGATTAGCAATACAGTCTATTTACAATGGCTTCCTATGGATCATGTTCTGTAGTACAAATCTTCAAAATGCAAAAAGCACTAAAAATGCATAGGTGTGAATCCAGCCCTTTGCACATTTGGAAATGTGTATTTGCTCGCAGGAAAACTGCCGTGTTTATGTTGCCCAGTTAAAAACGTACGCTTAGTACATGGGGCTAAAAAAACATGTAAAACATCATATGTGCGTTTCATTATTTACAATTGACCTCTATAGGCCTCAAAATGCATAACAACTGACTAAAAAACAGACCTCAGCTTTTTTTTTTTTTAAATGCTGCAGCACAGCATACAGAAATGAAGAGCAAGAGGAATATATCAAAACTGAAGCAGGAACAATCTGGAGCAGCTGTGTATTGCAACCAATCAGAATCTATCTTCAGCTTGTTCTGTTTGAAAGTGAAAGCTAGAAGCTGATTGGTTGACATGCATAATTTCCCCAGAATATGTCTGCTCCAGTACTACTAAATTGCCCTTTCTATCTATAACATTGCCTTTGTTTATATGTGCATTTTACTACATTCCCATGCATGCTATACAGCGCAAATGTGTGAACAGGATTTAAAACTTTTCGTGTTTGTAGATCAGTGTGTTAAAAGAACACATTGGTTATACAGACATCTATTACACTATTTGTTTTCTGACTCCAATTGTTGTAATAGTGACTTATCCTTTTTGCCTGACCTAAATATAGCAAAGACAATCATTGTGGACAATTTCCATCAGATAGCGGAACTCACCAAACACTTGGCATCCACAAATATCTTTATTGCATGTAAAAGGGTTGTGGCAAACAATGTCATGCAGTGGTAGATGTTGGAATGGCAATAGTTTAAAGGTCAAAAATAATATTTTATTCAAAGCCTCAATGTGCATTTTGCAGGAACAACACTGGAACTCACAATGGGGATGACAGGAAGTGACATCATCTAAGAGGGCGTATAAAAAGAAAATTAAATGCAATTAAACAATGACCACAGGGTGGCAGCAGAAGCTGTGAGTTTTTTATGCAGTTTAGGTGTCTGTTTAATACGCTAAAATAAGCCGCAATGGTGACTATGGCGGCTTATCTCAACTGTACATTAGTTTAATAAGCCACGACGAAAAGTGAAGATGTTCTCTGCTTTTCATTGTAACTAAGTGAGAATTTGTCAGTAGAGTCAATGCAAACGGCCAGTTTAATAGGGTGTTCCCAGTAAGGGAAGCACCTCATTGGCTGTTTGTGTAATTTACCTCGCTTCCTGCTTCACCACCTCAGCGGTGGTAGGGAGAGAAGAGGGAAATTGCTGTATTGTGATAATGTATACTGTATATACAGGGCCACCCTCAAAAATCATCACGCCCCCCTATGGCCTTTAATAGCTCTTTAACCTCTAAAAAAAAAAAAAAATTCTATGGGGATCCTGTGGTCTAGTACATTCCCACACTATGCCCTCATTACATTCACTTATTATAAAGTTAGAGGGACCATGTGTATTTATCGCTGTACAAGTGTCACAGAGAGGTCTATAAATATATAAAAACACAATTATTTATAAATGGTCCCACTCACATAGGCCTATAATTACCTTTGGACACAGCGGGAGCCAATCAACAGGTCCAGCGGCCGCGATGACTGCCGGGACCTGACGTTTGTTCAGAGGAGAGACAGAACAACATTCTGCCTATGTAAACAAGGCAGACTGCCATTCTATGAGGGAGGAAGATGGAGATCTTGTGTTTCAGAAACATGGATCTCTGTTTTCCTCCAGTGTCAGCATTCCCCCCACAGTTAGAAAGCACTCCCTAGGAGCACACTTAACTTTTGATCGCCCCTGATGTTGACCCCTTCCCTGTCAGTGTCATTTATACAGTGAGTGATATATAGTGATACTTTTTTTAGCACTATGAAAAAGAGGGGTGTACTGCGCTAATTCGATAAATAGTAAAGTGGCAACTAAAATGTTATGCAACACTAATAATAATGGTCAAAGGAAGAGCTGCTAAAATGTGACACTAGTAATGAAATGCTAGATAAATATTAATTAAAATTATGAAACACAGACTGAGTGAAAAGAATTATATCTGTAAATAGGTCTGTGAGACCTCAATAGGATAACAAGAAGGGGTTAATTCCTAAATTAGGTAGAAAGCTGAGAATTATCAAGTGAATAAATAGCAGTCCGTGTGAACAAACCAAAAAAAAAACCTTAGGAATACCATTAACAAAGCTTCAAAGGTAAAAAATGTATATAAAATAAAAATTTATGCAGAGTGTCCATATAAACTTAAATATTCCCAGTGTTCAACAAATCCAATAGTCCAGGAAAAAGTGCTGACAGGATAGTGCCTCCACCAAACAATAACACTGCCGCTTACCAGATGGACGTGATCTCTAATTATAGGAGATCAATATGCGCATATGGTTGATATCCCAGCCTGGGGTCTCTATTGGTAGCATAAATCCCTCAGTATGGTTCAATATTGCATAGAAGATGTCTCAAACAACGTAGCAATCCAGGATGCACCACATAAAAAAGGGAAGAGACTAGCATAGCGTAAAACCCTTAAAAATGTAATAAGTAACATAAAAATGCACACTTACATTGAAGAAGTGAGACAAGGCATATAAAATACAATCAAGCCGGCCGGCTCTTCGATTCAGAAACCCGTATCTTTCGGGTCTGGCGCACAACGCGGTGACGTCAGAACGTCGTTCCTCCCAACGTTTCGTCACTAGAGGGGCGTGGTGACGACATGGATGACATCACGGAGCTGATGGATGTTAGAGACATGACTGAAAAAGGTCTGCTTATTGGCACCTGATCAGCGCTCTCAGCCAACGGCGGGGGGGGGGGGGCAGGTCCCCTGTCAGACTACAATAACTCAGCGGGGGAGATCACTGTACTTTGGATTGTTAGTACAGTGGCTTCTCCTGAACGCTTCCGTTTGTTTTTTTTCTTTCGGCCCGCTGAGCATAGCGTCTTTGAGTGTTTTTACGGCATTGTTTTCATATTTTTATGTGCAATTCTGGCACGTTTTTCTGCACATTTTTTATAGAGTTTTTGTGTTTTGCCGTTTTTTTTATTAGCCAATAGAAAAAATTATCATCTGTTGCATCATTTGTTGCTAGGTATTTCATCTTTTTTAGCTTTTCCATTATCCTTTATTTCTCTTTATATTATTATCGGTATTCATTTATTAATGTGTTTTTTTTTTAGGTAAGAGTAATGCCGCGTACACACCATCACTTTATGTGATGAAAAAAAACGACATTTTTTGTGAAGTAAAAAACGACGTTTTTGAAACTTCAAATTTTCAAAAACGACGTTGCCTACACACCATCGTTTTTTCACAATGCTCTAGCAAAGCGAGGTTACTTTCACCACTCTTTTCCATTGAAGCTCGCTTCATAACTAGCTTCTGGGCATGCGCGGGTTTAAAAACGTTGTTTTAAATGTAGTTTTTTGCTACACACTGTGATTTTTTGTGAAACAAAAAACGACGTTTTGAAAAACGACACAAAAAATTGAAGCATGCTTCAATTTTTTTTTGTCGTTTTTCACAAGACATAAAACGATGTTTTCCCCCACACACGGTCATTTAAATTGACGTTTTTAAAAACTTTGGATTGTTAGTACAGTGGCTTCTCCTGAACGCTTCCGTTTGTTTTTTTTCTTTCGGCCCGCTGAGCATAGCGTCTTTGAGTGTTTTTACGGCATTGTTTTCAGGGGGGGGGGGGGGGGGGCGAGCACGACACTCCACACCAGGGACAAAGCCTTGCATTACTGTGTGGAGTTACAGACAGAAGAACAGGAAGTGAGGATTTCTCAGAAGAAATAAGGACATTTAAAAGCAAAATGGAAGGATGAGGTAAGTGAAGGAAGACTGCACTAAGGTAAAGGAAGCTTTTTAGGAAAAAAAATTGTACCTTTACAACCCCTTTAATTGGCACTTTTGACCAGCCGTGCCATCTGTCAAACTCTGAAAGTTGAGTTTAAATGGTCATGGCCCCAAAGCAAAGCATTGCAACTGTGGCATGTGTACAACTCTTTCAAGCTGCAATGGTAGAATTTAGCTGTGCAGATGGGGTGGCAGTAAAACCGCAGCTCAACCGCCTGTTTTTACTGCCCTCTGGCTGCCCATGTAAAAGAAGTCTTAAGCACAAAATATGTAGGCAAAGGACACATCTCTGCCACATTGTTGGCTATAGCACAGGAGGTGAGGCTGGGTTCACCCTTATGCTAACTGGATGTGGGTTTCCCCACATCAAATTCGAATGACAGGGGTGTGACGAGCTCTCAATGGAGCCAGTTCACACATCATCTGGGTGGCTGCGGAGTGCATAGCAGAAGGGTCCTGTTTCAGGTCCGATTTCATGCAAAAATTCAGACCTAATTCAGACCTGAAACGATGAACCAGGACGAACTGATCCTCCTGCTGTGCCCCGCGCCAAACATAGCGTGAACTCAGCTTGGAGGAAAGTCTCAAAGAGACTCTGTCTCAAGGAGACAGAAGACAAAAAAAACTGACAGGGGTTGTAACCCTCCTTTTGGCTATCCAAAATTAAAAAAGATGTTTCCTTTATTTTTATTTTAAGTTGAAAACTGTTATCTTGAATTTAAAGAATAATTAGAGGTTGAAAACCAATCTTGAATCTCCCAGGGGACCCAGTGCACATAGCACTTGGTGATGTTCAGGTCCATGCAGTGATTTGCAAATTAAAGCACATTTATTTTCTGTTTTTGATGTGCTGTAGCTCCACCCCAGGCTGAAGCCCAATTTATTATTCTACTCTCTGCTTTGTACATGAAGGAAAAACTAGAGAGTAGAGTCCAGACCTTTCCACCAGCCACCATCTATTCTATGGAGAAAGACTAGAGTAGTAGCTGCCAACTTGTGTTCTTGTGAATAACGGCACACTGGAGCCGAGAACCATCACCCATTAAAACACAAGACTACATAAACACAGCTACTACTCTACTAATCAACTGATTTCCCCATCCATGCCAGCAGCAAGAGTGAAGGATTCTCCACTGCCCGCTATGGTATTCAGGCAACCGCAGCACATGCAGCCACTTGAATACAATTGTGCTACCGAGTGGTTGCCTCTCTTTGGACAAAGTCATCATTTAGCCAATAATTTTCATACATCTCAGTCAAGTTTTAAATCAACTTTAGTCGATTGAGTCAGGTGGTGCCTGCAGGGCCACCCACAGCTTAAATTCTTGAAATTAACCGGTTAAGACCCGGATCATTATGCAGGTTAAGGACCTTGCCCCTTTTTGCGATTCGGCACTGCGTTGCTTTAACTGACAATTGCGCGGTCATGCAACGTGGCTCCCAAACAAAATTTACATCCTTTTTTCCCACAAATAGAGCTTTATTTTGGTGGTATTTGATCACCTCTGCGTTTTTATTTTTTGCGCTATAAACAAAAATAGAGCGACAATTTTGAAAAAAATATAATATATAATATATAATAAATATCCCCCCAAAAAATATATAAAAAAAAATGTTTCCTCAGTTTAGGCCAATATGTATTCTTCTACCTATTTTTGGTGGTAAAAAAAAAAAATCGCAATTAGCGTTTATCGATTGGTTTGCGCAAAATTTCTAGCGTTACAAAATAGGGGATAGTTTTATGGCATTTTTATTAATAATTTATTTTTAATACTATTGGCGGTTTTCGTGACTGCGACATTATGGCGGACACTAGGGGAAAGAGACCGCCGCTCCAGATGAGTGCACTTCGGTGGTGAGTCTGAACTCAGAGAGATCCAATGGGTGCAGGAAATGCACAAAGCATAAATGGAAGCAAAAAGGTATGGACAGCCGCACTCCGATAAATGTAAAAAACAATAAAAGCCTTTAATCCAGTAAAAAGACACTGCACAAACAGAGAAACAGCAAAAGGTGGGATAATATAGCTGACGCGTTTCACATTGTTATACAATGCTTAGTCATAGCTAAGTCGTAGCTACGTTATACAATGCTATGACTAAGCATTGTATAACAATGTGAAACGCGTCAGCTATATTATCTCACCGTTTGCTGTTTCTCTGTTTGTGCAGTGGCTTTTTACTGGATTAAAGGCTTTTATTGTTTTTTACATTTATCGGAGTGCGGCTGTCCATACCTTTTTGCTTCCATTTATTATGGCGGACACATCGGACACTTTTGACACATTTTTGGGACTTTTGTCATTTTCACAGCGAAAAGTGCTAAAAAAAATGCACTAATACTGTGAAAATGACAATGGCAGTGAAGGGGTTAACCACTAGGGGACGCTGTAGGGGTTAAGTGTGACCTCATGTGTGTTTTTTACTGTAGGGGAACAGACGATCACTGACACTGCCACAGAGAAGAACGGGGAAGGATGGTTTACACTCACCTCTCCCCGTTCTTCAGCTCCTGTGACCCGATCGCGGGACACCGGCGGCAATCTGGTCCACGGGTCCCGTGGGCGCGGTTCATGAAGCTTCGGACTGGGTCGCGAGCGCCCCCCAGGGGCGCACTCGCGACCCACGGCTGGGCTCTTAAAGAGGACGTATATATACGTCCATGTGCCCAGCTATGCCATTCTGTCAACGTATATAGTCGTGCGGCGGTCCTTATGTGGTAAAAGCAGTTTGTGGGGTCTTTAGAAGTACCCTGTGGAACTGTCTGAGAAACAGTAATCAGGTGTTTAAAGATAAGAGACTTCTAGGCAATGGATGGATTAATGGATTAAGCCCTGCATTCAGGGCTGCTGATAGGGGGGGCCACCAGTGCTCCTGTAGGGGGCCCAGGCACACAGGGGGGACCAAACACCAGAGGGAAGGAAGGGCAATTACAGGATGCCCTGTGCGGCTCTCTGCAGCAGTGGAAAACCCTCCTGCTGACTTTTAGCTGTTGCAGGGAGCAGGGCCGGACTGGGAATAGAATCCAGCCCTGGAAAATAATTCATACCAGCCCCATAGCATTTTTATACCAGCCCAACAGCACAGCGTCATTATTTTCTTGTTCATGAAAGGGAAAACCATAAATTTTAAAGCACATTTGAAGAATGTATTATATATATAGAAGACAGATATGAAAGCACATATATAGATATAAAAGGAAATTTCAGTTAAAAGTGCTAAAAGTGGTCAAGCATCAGGGGGGACCCCAGGAACTCTGGGAACGTGGGGGGGGGGGGACTCTGTTGACCAGAGACCACCTTCCACAGAAAGAATACACATTCGGGTTACTAATATTGGGGGAAACCTTTATATCAGAACCCCCCCTTTTATTGTTGTATCCACTCCCCCCTTACATCAGTGACCCCCCCCCCCAGCCTGGCCTTGCGGCACTGTCACTGACCTCCTCTCAGGTGCACCTTGCAGGGATCAGTCAGTCGGCTCCAGCTTGGTTTGGTGGCTCTGGTTTTATCCTATAGTCTTCTCTCCACTGTCCACACGTCTGACTTCTCCCATGACCCCCATCTCAGCAGCACTCCATTGCTTGACTCCTCTCCAGACTCCCTCAGAGCCTGCAGACATGATATAAGACAAGAGATGGTTAGAGGTTGTGGACATGATACAAAAGATGGTCAGAGACTGCAGACATGGTACAAGAGATGGTCAGAGAACGCAGACATGATACAAGAGATGGTCAGAGAATGCAGTCATGGAACAAGAGATGGTCAGAGACTGCAGACATGGTACAAGAGATTAATACAGCCTCACTGTGCCCATCAATGCAGCCCCACTGTGCCCATCAATGCAGCCTCACTATGCCCATCAATGCAGCCTTACTGAGCATATGAATGCAGCCTTACTGTCCATGAATGCAGCCCAGCCTTACTGTCCATGAGAATGCAGCCCAGCCTTACTGTCCATAAGAATGCAGCCCAGCCTTACTGTCCATGAGAATGCAGCCCAGCCTTACTGTCCATGAAAGCAGCCTTACTGTCCATGAAAGGAGCCCAGCCTTACTGTCCATGAATGCAGCCCAGCCTTACTGTCCATGAAAGCAGCCTTACTGTCCATGAATGCAGCCCAGCTTTAGCCTTGCAGGTTTCTACACAGATGTCAATCTAAATCGCAGGCAGAAATCGCAAAAAGTAGTACAGAAACTACTTTTTGAAATCGGTGCAGTGCCGCAAATGCGGTGTTGCACCAATTAGGACGGTGTCATTGCCGGGAAATCGCAAGTCAAAACGCACCAGTGTGAACCAGGGCGTACTGTCCATGAAAGCAGCCCAGCCTTATGTCCATGAAAGCAGCCCAGCCTTATGTCCATAAATGCAGCCCAGCCTTACTGTCCATAAATGCAGCCCAGCCTTACTGTCCATAAATGCAGCCCAGCCTTACTGTCCATGAACGCAGCCCAGCCTTACTGTCCATGAACGCAGCCCAGCCCAGCCTTACTGTCCATAAATGCAGCCCAGCCTTACTGTCCATAAATGCAGCCCAGCCTTACTGTCCATGAAAGCAGCCCAACCTTACTGTCCATGAATGCAGCCCAATGCAGCCCAGCCTAAGGGCTCTTTCACACGTCCGTTCCGCTCGTCCGTTTTTTGGACGTCCGTTAACGAACCGCAATGCTTTCCTATGGGTTAGCGTCCGTTAGTGGATGAGCATCCGCTAACGTCCGTTAACATCCGTCTCCGTTAAGCTCCGTTTTTTTGAACAGAAGAAAACCCTATATTTCTTCCGTCAAAAAAACGGAACGGACGAAAAACGGACGTTAGCGGACGATCCGTTTTCCAATCCGATCCGCTAACATCCGTTTTTCATCAAAATATGTAAAAAAAATAAATAAAAAAAAAACGGATAAAAAAACGGACGAAAAACGGATCGGAAACGGATGTAAACGGACGGAAAACGGACGAAAAAGGATGAAAAAACGGATCAACTGATGATCTAAAAAACTGAGCGGATGTGTGAAAGAGCCCTTACTGTCCATGCATGCAGCCCAGCCTTACTGTCCATGCATGCAGCCTTACTGAGCCCATCAATACATATTTGCCTGGTTTACATACCGTATTTATCGGCGTATACCGCGCACTTTTTTGCCCTGAAAATCAGGGCAAAATTGTGTGTGCGCGGTATACGCCGATACCCGCTTTCCCGCGCCGAGTTTGAATACTGCGCCGTATACCGAGCGCAGTACACTCGTGTATTGTCGGGCAGTCTCGGGTCCTCTCGCACTGACGTCCTGGACCTACAGGACGTCAGCGCGAGAGTTGCCGAGCCTGCCCGACGATACACGAGTGTACTGCGCTCTGTATATGTCGGCGCAGTATTCATACTCGGCGCAGGAAACGAGCGGGAAGGACGCGAGGACGCCGCAGAAGGACGCCGGACCCGAAGAAGAGGACACCCGAAGCCGCAGACGGACGCCGGACCCGACGAGGCTGCCGATGGACGCCGCGCAAGACACCAAAACTGTAAGTACAAAAAATCTTTTTTCCACAGGAATTCGGGGCAACTTTAGGGGTGCGCGCTATACGCGGGAGCGTGCTATACCCCGATAAATACGGTATACACCGGATATCTCCTGCGCTGTGTGTGAGAGCTGGGTCTGTGTTTGGCTGCCTGTAGGAAGGTCCAATCAGTGTTCCATGATCCATCTACTATCACACAAGCAGGTCTAGAGGGGCGGGACCTTCTTACAGGCAGCACAGCTGAACATCGACCCAGCTCTCACACACAGTGTGTGAGATGCCCGATGTATGACACATAGGAGAGAGAGAGAGGGAGTGCTGCATTCAGCTGCAGCTCAAAGCAGCCCCAGGACAGGCAGCCTACCGGGAATTATCCCGCTATCCCAGTGGGCCAGTCCGGCCCTGGCAGGGAGAGACACAGACACAACTGCCGGCTTCCTTGTCCTGTTAAAAAAAAAGAACACATTTTAACCCTGTATTGTTTTAATCCCTTGTAAAAAAAATAAAATTGTAAAAAAAAATTTTTTTAAAAATTATAAAATAATTTTAAAACATTTCAACTTTTTTAAAAAATTTAATTTTTTGTTTTAAAAATTTTAGAAAATATTTAAAAAAGGACTAATTCACACAGCTTATCTGTCCGCTAAAAATGATTTTAGTATATTTATTGTGAAAATGATTTTTTTATATATATATATATACAGTATTTGAGGGAGGGGGGGTAGGGGCCCTGCAGGTTGGCTGTATGGGGCCCCATGATTTCTAACAGCAGCCCTGCCTGCTATTATCATATACATTAGATTGATATATTACAGACCTCTTCCATTAGAGATTCCTCACTTTGTTACTGCACAATTGAAAACCACAGACTTTAAAAGTAAATTGATGGGATTCTTTTAGAGCTGGTTTGCATCAGAAAAGAATGCACATGCAAGAGAAAATCCATTATTTTTTAAATGGATCTGTTCAGAGCACTGTGTTTCAAAAAATTCCTGAATGCTGAATATTGGGTGGTTTACCTGTATCTTGCCACTCACACATAGGCATTTTAATGCACTTCCAAGCAAGTACAGGGGTTTGCCATTGTTTTTAAATGATGCTAATTTACATGTGTACATGTGTGTGATGTGCTGACCTCTATTGTCCAATATTTCATCCGCGGCTTATTGATTACAGTGGAAAGGCATCACAATTCGTGATTATTTATAACACACATGAGAGGGTGTGATTCCAGCAATAGATGGTTGGATCGCTCTACAGTAACTTAACCCCTTTACTGACCCTGATGTAAGAGTTATGGTAATAACTACCATAGCTACTAAAAAGGTTAGGCCCATCTGCTGGCTTTCTTATAATAGTGATTCGGATAGCTGCTGGAAAAGGGACACTTCATTCTCTACCTTGTGTCTCAGGCTCACCTACCCCTTCTGATGGTTTAGGACCTCTATGGAGGATGTCCGCAGAAAAAAAAAGGGGAAGATAAGTAACCATTCATTTGCTGATCTCCCCTGTATAGTATGAACCCAGAAGGACTCAACTCCAAACACTTCCTGGATTCAGAGCTGGCAGACAGCTATAACAGGGAAAATAGCTGATCAAGCACAGTCTGTGAACATGGAAGAATTGTGTTCAAAATTGCTGTAAAATCGCAGCATGATTTTGCCACAATTTTGCAGCATTTTGCGTTTTCCTGCAGCTAGCGATAAACCTAGTCTGTGTATACATGAAGCTTTATACTTACCTGAGCCCAATCTTTATTTAGCAATGTGTATGAGAGCAGCAGCTCTCTCCCTCCTCACAGGGCAAATTGATAACAGCATTGATAACAGCAAGCCCACACAAGTGCCCCCATAGAAAGCAGCTTCCTATGGGGGCACTTGCTAAAAAGGAGGAGCCAGGAGCGCTGGCAGGGGACCTCAGAAGAAAAGGATCAGGACTGCTCTGTGCAAAACCATTCTTTATTACCGTATTTATTGCGGTATAGCGCGCTCCCGCGTATACTGCGCACCCCTAAAGTTGCCCCCGAAATTCCTGTAAAAAAAAATGTTATATGATTTTATTACTTATAGTTTTGGTGTCTTCCCAGCGTCCATCGTCCGGTCCGGCGTCCGTCTGCGGCCTCGGTGGTGTTCTCCCGGCTTCTCCAGCGCGCGCCTCAAGTCGAGTCCCCGCTTCCCGCGCTCAGTTCGAACGCCTCCGCCGACATATACCGAGTGAAGTACACTCGGGTACATTCAGGAAGGCTCGGCTTCGCTCGCGCTCACGCTCTGACGTTTATGCGTGAGCACGAGCGAAGCCGAGCCTTGCCGAATGTACCCGAGTGTACTGCACTCGGTATATGTCGGCGCAGGAATTCAAACTGAACGCGGGAAGCGGCTATCGGCATATATCGTGCACCCACGATTTTCCCCTTATTTTAAGGGGAAAATAGTGCGCGATATACGCCAATAAATACGGTATTTAAAAAAAAAAGCTTAATATCTAGAATCACTTTAAGCCAACATTTATAGAGGCCGCTTTGGAGTCGCTTTACTTTAAAGCAATTTTAAAGCCACCGACCAGTGCGACTTTATGTGTGGCTTGCCAACATCTGTGCGACTTCATACACAGATGTCAATGCAAGTCGCACATGAAATCGCACAAAAACAGTGCAGGAACCTTTTGCATTGTGACATTTAAATGGTTCCATAGCGGCAAATAGATAGGGTGCGGCTTGTTATGTGACTTTAATCTGTCAAATCATACCCGTGTGTGAACGGGGCTTACTGTTCTATGTGTGGTTCTCATGAGACACTGAATCTGTTACAACTGATACAATATAAACATTCACAGATGATAGCAGGCAAAAGATCGCTTCCCAAGGTACATGCTAATAAAAGAAACTAATGTTACTTTCAATGATACATTTGTATCATTTTATTTATAAAGCCAGCACTGTGTCTGGGAGTTCCACTGATCTGCTGTTCTTAGCAATATAACTACATTTTCATATATAGAATGGGAGAGGTCTTTATAGCTCTCTGTGACCCCCATTATCACCTATTTGTGCTTGTTAATATCACAAAAAGGAAAAGAAAATGTTTTGTGTTGACATCAGACAGGAGTAGGGGGAAATGTATCCTACGGGGACACTAGTTCATGGATTCCCTCTGCTTTGAAGGAATTTCCGTTTACTTCCTGTTGTGACTAAAGGATAGGAAGTGAAGGTAAATTTCCTTAATGGGAAACAAATGACCTCATAGGGTTTTTAACGTTCCCTTAACTCTATCCAAAATTAAAATAAAAACGGTTTTGCCTCTAGTTCTACTTTAACCACTTGCCGGCCGCGCTATAGCTGAATGACTGCTACAGCATGGCCAGCTAGTTCTGAGAGGCCATAATATATACCAGACGTGATTGCGCCCAGAGGACACTGCTGATCACAGATTGAGGTAAAGAGCCAATCAGCGGTTCTTTGCCATGTGATCAGCTGTGTCCAATCACAGCTTATCACGATTGTAAACAGAAGGTGGTTATCTACACTCCTTTCATCATGCTGACAGTGTGGGGAGAGGAAAAGAGACAATGGGCCAGATTCAGATAGATCAGTGGATCTCTAGATCCACATAATCTATCTGATTTAAGATCCGCAGCTGCAAGTTTTATAGGCAAGTGGGTAATTCACAAAACACTTACCTCCAAACTTGCGGCGGCGGCGGATCGTAAATCCCACGGCGGAATTCAAATTCCGCGGCTAGGGGGAATGTAGTATTTAAATCAGGCGCGTCCCCGCTCTGATTTAAATGCGCATGCGCCGTCCACTAATTTTCCCGGCGTGCATTGCTCCCAATGACGTCGCTAGGACATCATTGGTTTCGGCGTGAGCGTAACTTGCGTCCAGCGCTTTTGTGAATCGACGTACGCAAACGACGTAAAAAAAAATATTTGACACAGGAACAACGGCCATACTTAACATTGGCTGCGCCTCATAGAAACAGGGGTAAGTATACGCCGGGAAAACGCTTACGTAAACAACGTAAAGTGACTGCGTCGGGCCCGCGTACGTTTGTGAATTGGCGTATCTCGCTGATTTTCATATTGTCGCCGTAAATCAGCGAGAACACCCCCAGCGGCCATTTTAAAATTGCAGCCTAAGATCCGACGGTGTAACACAGTTACACCTGTCGGATCTTAGGCATATCTATGCGTAACTGATTCTATGAATCAGTCGCATAGATACGACCGGCACAACTCAGAGATACAACGGTGTATCAGGAGATACGCCATCGTATCTCTTTGAGAATCTGGCCCCGTAACTGGATTCTCTAAAAGGGATATGTACACTGATAATCAGGGCACAGTCCCAAAAGTGCCCACCAGTGCTGCCAATCAGTGCTCACCAGTGCTGCCAATAAGAACCCCCCAGTGCTGCCAATCAGTGCTGCTAATCAGTGCCCACCAGTGCTGCCAATCTGTGCCCACCAGTGCTGCCAATCTGTGCCCACCAGTGCTGCCAATAAGTGCCCACCAGTGCTGCCAATCTGTGCTAACCAGTGCTGTGAATCTGTGCTCACCAGTGCTGCCAATCAGTGCTCAGCAGTGCTGCAAATAAGAACCCACCAGTGCTGCAAATAAGAACCCAGCAGTTCTGCCGATAAGTGCCTACCAGTGCCACCTCATCGATGTCACCTGTCAGTGCAACCTCATCAGTGCCCACCAGTGCCACCTCATCAGTGCAGCCTCATCATTGTCACCTGTCAGTGCCCACCAGTGCTGCCTCATCAGTGCACACCAGTGCCACCTAATCAGTGTACATTAGTGCCCACCAGTGCCACCTCATCAGTGCACATCAGTGCCCACCAGTGCCGCCTCATCAGTGAAACAGAAAAATTACCTGTTTGCAAAGTTTAATAACAAACTATGAACACGTTTTTTTTTTATTTTTACGTTTTGATCTTTATTCGTTTATTTAGCAAAAAATAAATAAAAAACCCAGCAGTGACTAAATACCACCAAAAGAAAGCTCAATTTGTGTGGGAAAAAAATAAGTTACAGTGTTGCATGACTGCACAATTCTCATTCAAAGAGCGAGAGAGCGCTAAGTCTCCGTTCACATCTCCGCGAGAAGCAACGCCGCGTACGCGGCGTATTTTGCCGCGGATAGTGTATCTTTTTTTTCTTTTTTCAAATTCTTCCCATTGCTGTCAATGGGTGAACGCCAATGTTGCCTGAAAAAAAGGGTCCGGGACTTTTTTTCAGGCGACAGGCGTACGGCGTCTATGAGATGTGAACCATCTCCATAGACAGCAATGGGAATTTCCCCCTCTAGCGCACAAGCGTCCGGCGTCGGGCGTTTTGTCGCCTAGATGTGAATGGAGACTTAAAGCTGAAAATTGGCCTGGGCAGGAAGGGGGTAAAAGTATTGAAGTGATTAACAGGCTCTTCCTTCTGTGCTGTGGCTGGGGGGGGCACACTGCCCATGGTCTGGGCATTTGGGAACCCAGGAAATTTGAAAGGCTCGCCTGTATACTAACAAAGGAAACCTAAAACTGTTCATTGCAGCTGACAGGATACAGCTGTGACATTGCAAATCTGGAAGGGTTCTACAAATACAAGTAACCCTTCCCTCCCGTTCCCCTCACCGCCAGGGTAAAGTGTTTGTGTTGAATAAAGTTTGTGTGGATTGAAGAGTTGTGGCCACCGCAGGGAGTGCTGGGAGTGGTAGTTCCGGCTCTCTCCTCCCAGCATCACTCATTGCCTGGCTGGGATTCAGCTCATGGACGGAGCAACGGTAGTGAGAGGAGGCGACATCCCGAGCTGAACTCTATACAGGGAGATCCGGGGCTCCGGCTGAGTAGGGAGCAGAGGGCAGCACTACCACCTACTGATCGGTAAGATGGGTCCTGTATTGGGGGGAGAGATAATAGATTGATGTGTGTGATTACTGTGGGATGGAGAGGAGTTGTAGGGATCATTGGTGTGGCTCTGCACAACCCCCCCTCCCATTACTATATACACATCCTAGAAAACAACATGGGAGAGATGATGGGTCTGTGCTGGGATGGATGGATGGATGGGGATAGGAGTATTAGTCATGTTGTCCTGTGATGATGACACACAAGGGTGGATGATATTATCCCAGAGCTGGACACAACTAGCTGAGTACAGGATTTGTCAGATTGCTAATGGGCCATGTGATCAGTGCCTGCTCTTCATATGAATGGACTGGAATGACATCCTACATAGTCCTAATTATAGCTTTGACTTTGTAAACATTGATTGTCACTCACAACACGCAATGATGAGACTAACACCCTGTGTCACTACAGCCTGGCACATCATCAGAATATCATACAAAAAATACCGCTTTCAAATCGATTGTACGAAAATCTGATCGTTTCGTACACCGCTTTTGTCTGAGATTTTCTCGTACGATTCCAGATCGTAAGATTCTCTTTTAATCCGTACAGTTTTTGTCTGAAAATACAATGCGTCACGTCCATGTGTTTTTTGTATGAGGATTTTTCGTTCTTTAGTAACCTATTCGCATTCGATATGGAGACTAGCATGCAAAAAAAAAAAGACGATCATTTTGTCTGATAAGTGTGTGTGTGTGTGTGTGTGTGTGTGTGTGTGTGTGTGTGTGTGTGTGTGTGTGTGTGTACGCTAGGTTTAACTACTCACATCTGAGCAGCCATCCTCCACCAGCGTTCCTCCGGAGCAGGGGTCTCAAACTGGCGGCCCTCCAGCTGTTGCGAAACTACATGTCCAATGAGGCATTTCAAGACTGACAGTTACATGCATGACTCCCACAGGCAGAGGCATGATGGGACTTTTAGTTTCGCAACAGCTGGAGGGCCACCAGTTTGAGTCCAGAGGCTGTTAAGCCTGGTACACACGATGAGATTATTGGAGGAATGATCGTGTTATTTTTTTTTTTGCATGCTAGTCTCCATATAAAAATGCGAATGGGTTACTAAAGTAGAAAAATTCTCATACGACACAATACAAATTCGTCTTCTATTGAAAATGAAGTGGATACTAAAGTAGGAAAATTCTCTTACGACAGAATAAAATTTGCAAGTAATGTATTGTATTTTCGGACTAGAACTGTATACTTATTAAACAAAAATCGCATGATCTGGTATTGCACGAGACATTTTTGTGTTTTTGTCACTTTGGGAAATTTCAGATGACAGCTGTGTACTAATGTTCAGATTATCGTACGATCAATTCAACAGCTGTATTTTATATAAGATATTCTGATCATGTGTATGTGCCTCAAGGGGGCTGTCCTCATAGTTCCAGGGTCAAGGCCGCTTGGCAGAGACACTAACATGACATTATTGATCTTTTTAGCTGTCTGTAATAGGTTTTTCTTTCCACTAGCCACCACTGCAATCTTTTCACTGACCTCCAGTGTAAAGCCTCGTACACACGATCGGATTTTCCGATGGGAATTGTGTGTTGGCAGACTGTTGGCTGAAAATCCGACCGTTTGTACGCTACAGCGGATAATTGTTGTCGGATTTTCCGCAGGCAAATGTTGGCTGGCACTTTAAAATTACGTAGACAATTGTCTGTTGTCAGCTACAGCTGCTTGCAATAATGACTGTGTTCTCCGGGCAGGGACGGCTTCCTGTAATCGATGACCACCAGTGTAGGGGGCACTGATTGGCACTAGTTTGGGACAGATGGCACTGGCAGGTGGCACTGGCAATTGGAACTGGTTGTCACTGATTGGTGGTGACACTGGCTGTTGGCACTGACAGGCGTCACACTACGCCGAGTGTAACTGTGTGAAACTAACAGAGGAGAGAGAGGAGCTGTCAGCTCGATGTCGGCGGGACCCAGCAGCTAAATTACACCAGCCAATGATTGGGCTGCTTTAGAAAGGGGGCAGGGCCACATACACGTAGCGGCCTGCCCAGATACCATCCCGTTGGCTGGTGTAATATATAGCTGCTGGGTCCCACCCACCCCTGACATCAAGCTGACGGCGCTGTCTCTGTGTCTGTCTCTGTGTCTGTCTCTGTGTCTGTCTCTGTGTCTGTCTCTGTGTCTGTCTCTGTGTCTGTCTCTGTGTCTGTCTCTGTGTCTGTCTCTGTGTCTGTCTCTGTGTCTGTCTCTGTGTCTGTCTCTGTGTGTGTGTGTCTGTGTGTGTGTGTGTCTGTGTGTGTGTGTGTCTGTGTGTGTGTGTGTGTCTGTGTGTGTGTGTCTGTGTGTGTGTGTCTGTGTGTGTGTGTCTGTGTGTGTGTGTCTGTCTGTCTGTCTGTCTGTCTGTGTGTGTGTCTGTCTGTGTCTGTCTGTGTGTGTCTGTCTGTGTGTGTGTGTGTGTGTGTGTGTGTCTGTGTGTGTGCGCGTGTCTGTCTCTGTGTGTGTCTGTCTCTGTCTGTGTGTGTGTGTGTGTCTGTCTCTGTGTGTCTGTCTGTGTGTGCGCGTGTGTGTCTGTCTCTGTGTGTGCGCGCGTGTGTGTCTGTCTCTGTGTGTGTGCGCGTGTGTGTCTGTCTCTGTGTGTCTGTCTGTGTGTGCGCGTGTGTGTCTGTCTCTGTGTGTGTGTGTGTGTGTGTGTCTGTCTCTGTGTGTGTGTGTGTCTGTCTCTGTGTGTGTGTGTGTCTGTCTCTGTGTGTGTGTGTGTGTGTGTCTGTCTCTGTGTGTGTGTGTGTGTGTGTCTGTCTCTGTGTGTGTGTGCGCGTGTGTGTCTGTCTCTGTGTGTGTGTGCGCGTGTGTGTCTGTCTCTGTGTGTGTGCGCGTGTGTGTCTGTCTCTGTGTGTCTGTGTGTGCGCGTGTGTGTCTGTCTCTGTGTGTGTGTCTGTCTCTGTGTGTGTGTGTGTGTCTGTCTCTGTGTGTGTGTGTGTCTGTCTCTGTGTGTGTGCGCGTGTGTGTCTGTCTCTGTGTGTGTGCGCGTGTGTGTCTGTCTCTGTGTGTGTGTGTGTCTGTCTCTGTGTGTGTGTGTGTCTGTCTCTGTGTGTGTGTGTGTCTGTCTCTGTGTGTGTGTGTGTCTGTCTCTGTGTGTGTGTGTGTCTGTCTCTGTGTGTGTGTGTGTCTGTCTCTGTGTGTGTGCGCGTGTGTGCGCGTGTGTGTCTGTCTCTGTGTGTCTGTCTCTGTGTGTGTGTGTGTGTGTCTGTCTCTGTGTGTGTGTGTGTCTGTCTCTGTGTGTGTGCGCGTGTGTCTGTCTCTGTGTGTGTGCGTGTCTGTCTGTGTGTGTGTGCGCGTGTCTGTCTGTGTGTGTGTGTGTGCGCGTGTCTGTCTCTGTGTGTGTGTCTCTGTGTGTGTCTCTGTGTGTGTCTCTCTCTCGTCAGTTTCACACTCAGCGCGGAGCTTGATGCTGCCAGAGCCGCTGAGTGTGGAAAAGGGAGGAGGAGGAACGGCGGTCAGTGTAAAATATTGGCCAATGCCGATTTATGAAAAATGTCCAATCATTGGTCTACCTCTACTCCCTTTTTTTTTTTTTTCCTGTTAGGAAAACTGTGATGGAGCATACACACGGCCGGCTTTCCCGGCCAAAAGCTCTCATGGCAGTTTTCCCAACAGGAAAACCAGTCGTGTGTATGAGGCTTCATAGTGCAATACTGTCATACAGGTTTTTTATGAAAAGCACCAATTATGAAAAGCATGAGAAAAAACAAAATGCAGCATGTGTCAGCCAATCAGACTCGTCTCTGGTTTTAATACGGGTTCCCCCAGGAGCTAAAAAAAATAGTTTTCGGGGTTCCTCTATGGTAAAAAGGTCACAAAAGGCTACATTTGAGTTTAGCTTGGCAACATAAGGACTTCTGATCATGTTTGGGAAAACACAAGGGCACACTTCACACTGCCAAGACTTGGGATACAACTTGTAAAACCCCAAGTCACGTGACCTGAAATCCCATGTTGGTCAATGAGGGCTGTTTTCATCGGCACTACTGACTTCAGAAAAGGTTCTGAAGGCGACTTCTATCTGACTTCTATTCTATACTTGTATCAAAGTGTAGTACTCAAGTCACCTGGCACTATTGCGGCAGTGTGAACCGAGCCTAAACCAGAAATGTGACATGGACATAACATGCCCCTGTGGGTGGTGTGCTGATCATTTGTGTTGAACAAAGTCCTTGTTCTAATATTTTATCTCTTCTTTCCCCTCCAGGGTATGAGTACTCCCTCATACAGGTAGGATACTATACATTAATACAATTACTTATTTTTTTTTTTTTCTATTCTAAAGGGGGATTGTTACCTATGCCTGGCAGTAAACTATGAAAAACAATGGTGGTACTGGTTAAAGCGGAGGTTCACCCAAAAATCCACTTTTTTGACATTAGCTGTAGCATACTGTTAACATCTTTTTATTTTTTTACTTGTACTTATCGTTATATGAGCCCTTGTTTCCCGGCTCCGAGCGGGGAATCCTGCGGGGAATGGGCGTTTCTAAGCGAAGAGGAGTTGATTGACGGCTGCTAAGGCGTGTCTTGGCCTCTGTTTAATCTTCAACTGCCATGACTGCCACATGTGATCAGTTATGACACCAGCCATTGGATGGTTTGACAGTTTGGTTGAGAGCACAACCAATGTGACAGTTAGCATTCCCGGCATGCTAGGAATGTAACTGCTTTTTCAAACTGTTAAATTGATGGGTTTACTTCCGCTTTAAGGATGCTGGAAAGTTCATTTTGAGGGTGAACCTCCGCTTTAAAGCATGCACAATAGAAATGAGGAATGTTTAAGGGGGTACATGTACTGACTGCTGAAAGATCTTCTCATAAATGTGTGTGCTCCCGCCACCTGAGCATGCATGTTAATGGCTGTTGAGGAGGGAGAAAGCTGGAAGACTATATATAACTAATATTAATATATATGTGTATGTATATGCATTTGAGGGATAGTATTTGTTGGTCTTGCCACGCTGGCCAGGGATGCGATGGATGTTTGATGGCGCCTATAGACATGCCACCACCCAATCTGGCCAAAATTACATAGAACAATGAGCAGTAAAGTTTTGTTTCTTACTGTAAGTAGCATCAATTCAGCTAACCATGTATCTCACAAAAGTGAGTACACCCCTCACTTTTTTGTAAATATTTTATATCTTTCCATGTGACAACACTGAAGAAATGACACTTTGCTACAATGTAATGTAGTGAGTGTACAGCTTGTATTACAGTGTAAATTTGCTGTCCCCTCAAAATAACTCACACAGCCATTTATGTCTAAACCACTGGCAACAAAAGTGAGTACACCCCTAAGTGAAAATGTCCAAATTGTACCAAATTAGGCATTTTCCCTCCTTGGTGTCATGTGACTCATTAGTGTTACAAGGTCTCAGGTGTGATTGGGGAGCAGTTGTGTTTACATTTTGGTGTTATCGCTCTTACTGGACACTGGAAGTTCAACATGGTACCTCATGGCAAAAAACTGAGGATCTGAAAAAAAATAATTGGTCTACATAAAGATGGCCTAGGCTATAAGATTGCCAAGACCCTGAAACTAAGCTGCAGCACGGTGGCTAAGACCATACAGCGGTTTAACAGGACAGATTCCACTCAGAACAGGCCTCGTAATGGTCGACCAAAGATGTTGAGTGCATGTGCTCAGCATCATATCCAGAGTTTGAGTTTGGGAAATAGACGTATGAGTGCTGCCAGCATTGCTGCAGAGGTTAAAGGGGTGGGGCATCAGCCTGTCAGTGCTCAGACCATATGCTGAACACTGCATCAAATTGGTCTGCATGGCTGTCCCAGAAGAATGCCTCTTCTAAAGATCTAGCACAAGAAAGCCCACAAACAGTTTGAAGACAAGCACATGGATCACTGGAACCATGTCCTGTGGTCTGATGAGACCAATATCAACTTATTTGGTTCAGATGGTGTCAAGCGTGTGTGGCGGCAACCAGGTGAACAGTACAAAGACAAGTGTCTTGCCTACAGTCAAGCAACGGGGTGGGAGTGTCATGGTTTGGGGGCTGCATGAATGCTGCCGGTGACCTGCCGTGCTGGTTCCACCTATGGTATTTGTTCCCCGAGTCGTGCGCAGGCGTACTAGCAGCCGACGGAAACAGCCGAGCTATAACAGCTGTTCGTTAGTTGCAGATGCGCTCGCTCCCGATGACTTCTCATACACGCCGCCGATGCTAGGTAATGCACGCTGCCGCACGCTGTAATGCACGCTGTAATATTTTTTTGATTGATTGGCAGGTGGGCAGGAAGGGGAGCAATGTGACATCGAACGAGATTGAACGTGTAATATTTTTTTTATTGATTGGCCGGTGGGCAGGAAGGGGAGCAATGTGACATTGAACATGTAATATTTTTTTGGTTTGGTTATACATGATTTTATACAGCAGCAAGGGGCATCAAGTAATACATTTGGATGGGTCATGTATTGGCGGGATGGATGGATGGGTCATGTATTGGCGGGATGGATGGATGGGTCATGTATTGGCGGGATGGATGGATGGGTCATGTATTGGCGGGATGGATGGATGGGTCATGTATTGGCGGGATGGATGGATGGGTCATGTATTGGCGGGATGGATGGATGGATGGGTCATGTATTGGCGGGATGGATGGATGGATGGGTCATGTATTGGCGGGATGGATGGATGGATGGGTCATGTATTGGCGGGATGGATGGATGGATGGGTCATGTATTGGCGGGATGGATGGATGGATGGGTCATGTATTGGCGGGATGGATGGATGGATGGGTCATGTATTGGCGGGATGGATGGATGGGTCATGTATTGGCGGGATGGATGGATGGATGGGTCATGTATTGGCGGGATGGATGGATGGATGGGTCATGTATTGGCGGTATGGATGGATGGGTCATGTATTGGCGGTATGGATGGATGGGTCATGTATTGGCGGTATGGATGGATGGGTCATGTATTGGCGGTATGGATGGATGGGTCATGTATTGGCGGTATGGATGGATGGGTCATGTATTGGCGGTATGGATGGGTCATGTATTGGCGGTATGGATGGATGGGTCATGTATTGGCGGTATGGATGGATGGGTCATGTATTGGCGGTATGGATGGATGGGTCATGTATTGGCGGTATGGATGGATGGGTCATGTATTGGCGGTATGGATGGGTCATGTATTGGCGGTATGGATGGATGGATGGGTCATGTATTGGCGGTATGGATGGATGGGTCATGTATTGGCGGTATGGATGGGTCATGTATTGGCGGTATGGATGGATGGATGGGTCATGTATTGGCGGTATGGATGGATGGGTCATGTATTGGCGGTATGGATGGATGGGTCATGTATTGGCGGTATGGATGGATGGGTCATGTATTGGCGGTATGGATGGGTCATGTATTGGCGGTATGGATGGATGGATGGGTCATGTATTGGCGGTATGGATGGATGGATGGGTCATGTATTGGCGCAATGGCGGGAATTGGCATGTACATGCCACCCACCCCTATACACTCCGCACCCCTGTAATCTAAATGCCACCCACCACTGTGTGTGTGTGTTTTTTTTTTTTGCATAAAAATTCATCAAAGTTTATTTTTTTCCTCATTAAATTCTGTGCGACGCCATTTTATTCTCTGGGGTCTCTGTTGAAAAATATCTATCTTTATAATGTTTGGAGGTTCCAATTAAGATTCTAGCAAAAAAAAAAAGTCAGTTTTTTTTACTTGTAAACAGGAAGTGTCGGGTTTCGGTCGGGGCACTGCGGGGGTAAAATTTCCGCCCATCTCTGACCCCCTTTGAAGAGCGATGGAGGACAGATTTAGCGCTCAGCTGCAGCTTTTCATTCTGAGAGATTTGGAGATCAGCTTCTCACACCTGGAGGGGAGCCGCCGCCGCCGGACATAAAGGTCGAATGTTATCAACGGAACATAGATGAAGGTGTTCTATAGTCCTCTCTTGAACTTAGGGGGAGGTGTTCTATAGTTCTACTCTAAGGTGACAACACTCACTCGCCATACTGTATCTATGGAGGGTCCCTGTTGTCACCCTATGACAGGACTACAGAACACCCCCCTCTCCTCTAGTACATAGATGAAGGTGTTCTATAGTCCTCCTGAATTTAGGGTTAGGTGTTGTATAGTTCTACTCTAAGGTGACAACACTCACTCGCCATACTGTATCTAAGGAGGGTCCCTGTTGTCACCCTAGGAGAGGACTACTCCAGAACATAGATGGAGGTGTTCTATAGTCCTCTCTTGAATTTAAGGGGAGGGGTTCTATAGTTCTACGCTAAGGTATACTGTATCTATGGAGGGTCCCTGTTGTCACCCTAGGACAGGACTACAGAACCCCCCCCCTCTCCTTGGCTCTAGTATATAGATGAAGGTGTTCTATAGTCCTCTCCTGAATATAGTCCTATTCTAGAGGGACAATGCTCACTCGCAATACTCCATCTATGGAGAGTCAGTGTTGTCACCCTTGTACATGACTGCTGAACCCCTCTCCAGCACATTGATGGAGGTGTTCTATAGTCCTCTCCTAGGGTGAAAAAGATGCTTCTCCATAGATACAGTTTGACTGTAATGGCGTTGATCTGCGATTTTTGATATTGCGGTGGAATGGCGTTGATCTGCGATTTTCGATATTGCGGTGGAATGGCGTTGATCTGCGATTTTCGATATTGCGGTGGAATGGCGTTGATCTGCGATTTTCGATATTGCGGTGGACATATCGGACACGTTATCGTACATATCGGACACGAGGGAAGGGTTAAATGTGAGTGCCTGTGAGTGCTTCTTAGTGTGGGGGAGGGGGGCTGACTGGTCCAATATTCCCACCAAAATAGTTTTAATAATATTCCCGCCAATACAGTTTTAATAATATTCCCGCCAATATAGTTTTAATAATTTTCCCGCCAACATAGTTTTAATAATATTCCCGCCAAGTTAGCTTGTCCCGCCGAGCGCGCACTCGAATGTGTCCGCGAGTGTCGCCAATAATATTCCCGCCAAGTTGGCTGGTCCGCCGAGCGCGCACTCGCGAGTGTCGCCCAGCGTGTCCGCCGAGCGCATTAACAGCTGACGATCAGCTGTTGCGCCGCCGAGCGCGCACTCGCGAGTGTCTTCCGCGAGTGTCGCCCAGCGTGTCCGCCGAGCGCATTAACAGCTGACGATCAGCTGTTGCGTTCGGCTATTTCCGTAGGCTGCTCATAGCGTAATACTGCGCATGCGCAGTTGGGTGTGGAACTTCCCGGACGGTGGAACAAGCTTGTTAAGTCACCGGCACTGGGGAGCTACAATTCATTGAGGGAACCATGAATGCCAACATGTACTGTGACATACTGAAGAAGAGCATGATCCCCTCCCTTCGGAGACTGGGCAGCAGAGAAGTATTCCAACATACCGACTCCAAACACACCCCCAAGAAGACCACTGCCTTGCTAAAGAAGCTGAGGGTAAAGGCGTTGGACTGGCCAAGCATGTCTCCAGACCTAATCCCTATTGAGTGTCTTTGGGGCATCCTCACAACGGAAGGTGGAGAAGCGCAAGGCCTCTAACATCCACCAGCTCTGTGATGTCGTTGTGGAGGAGTGGTAGCAGACTCCAGTGGCAGCCTGTGAAGCTATGGTGAACTCCATACCCAAGAGGGTTAAGGCAGTGCTGGAAAATAATGTCCACACAAAATATTGCAACTTTGAGCCCAATTTGGACATTTTCACTTAGGGGTGTACTCACTTTTGTTGCCAACGGTTTTGATATTAATGTCTGTTATTTTGAGGGGACAGCAAATTTACACCGTTATACAAGCTGTACACTCACTACTTTACATTGTAGCAAAGTGTCATTTCCTTAGTGTTCAACAAATTCTCCTGCGCTCTGGTGTTTCCTGCTATAGGGCAACGTGATATAATTACAGGGTAAAGTCTTGCAGCCCTCCTCAGAATCATGGGAATTCATGAAGCTAAAAAAGAAAAGAAAAAGGAGCACGCACCGACCTAGTGGAGGGGGACACTGTTAGGGGACAGCTTGGTTGGAAGTTAGAACTTACTAGTTAGAGCTAGTAATCTTTACAGACTGTGTCTATATTAAGGGGCAGATTCACGTACAGCCGCGCAAAATTGTGCGGGCGTAACGTATCTGATTTACGTTACGCCGCTGCAACTTACACGGGCAAGTGCATTATTCTCAAAGCACTTGCTCCGTAAGTTGCGGCGGCGTAGCGTAAATCGGCCGGCGTAAGCCTGCCTAATTCAAATGTGGAAGGGGGGGCGTGTTTTAGGCTAAACTACTGTGACCCGACGTGATTGACGTTTTTGCGGAACAGTGCATGCGCCGTCCGTGGAATTTCCCAGTGTGCATTGCTCCAAAGTACACCGCAAGGACGTAATTGGTTTCAACGTGAACGTAAATGACGTCCAGCCCCATTCACGGACGACTTGCGCAAACGACGTAACTTTTTCAAATTTTGACGCGGGAACGACGGCCATACTTAACATTGACTGCGCCTTATAGACCCAGGGGCAACTTTACACCGGGAAAAGCCTAACGTAAACGTCGTAACTTTACTGCGTTGGCCGCGCGTACGTTTGGGAATTCGCGTTTCTAGCATACTCAACGCGTAATTCGACGGACGCGCCACCTAGCGGTCAAAAAAAAATGCAGTTTAGATCCGACGGCGTAAGACTTACGCCTGTCGGATCGAATGGATATCTATGCATAACTGATTCTAAGAATCAGTCGCAGAGATACGACGGCCCAACACAGAGATACGACGGCGCATCTGGAGATACGCCGTTGTAAATCTGGGCCATAGTGTCTTCCTCTTTTACTATTACATATATACATTCCCCCCCCCCCCCCTTAACGATTTTTTAAGGGAGTTTTCTGGTAAGGTAGGCTCAGTACAAAATATTAGGCCAGTTTACACAGGCTTCAGCTTGTATAAGAGCAGTGTGAACAGCAAGCTTTGACAAAGCATTTACAGAGCTTCCCCAAGCTTTGAAGCTTTTAAAGTACCATTTAGCTCCAGTTTGTAAATGTTGTTGAACACCGATCCTAATAGGAGTGTTAATTTTGCTACTTTAAACAAGCTGCTTACTATACCCCAAAATATAACCTACAATGTCTGATTAAAATATGGTAGAATAGTAAAGCTCAAAGTGACTGCATGCGTTATATTTTAGGAGCTTTATCCCCCTTTCAATGCTACATTTGGATGTACTCGGAGAGAAAAAATAAAATAAAATATGTTTGCGTAAATGATTATTATTAAGATGGATGTAAAGTCACTTTTACTACTAATTGGAATCCCCTCTGTTCTATCAGGTTAAATCGTTCAGTGCCTTTTGTTTTATAAAAATAATGCAGAGCAGTACCTTATTTTGCTGCGCCACTGTCAGGCCGCGTACACACGATCAGTCCATCCGATGAGAACGGTCCGAAGGTCGGTCGATGGTCCGTCGCGCCTACACACCATCGGTTAAAAAAAACGATTGCGTCAGAACGCAGTGACGTAAAACACGATGTGCTGAAAAAAACGAAGTTCAATGCTTCCAAGCAGGCGTCGACTTGATTCTGATAACCGATGCTTTTGCATACGAACGATCAATTTTGACCTATCGGTTAGGCGTCCATCGATTAAATTTTAAAGCAAGTTCTGTGTCCTTGGTCCCTTTCTGTCACAGGTTTACAGCTGCTAAAAATGTCAGTGCTATTACGGTCACTTTTGTGAGCATTTAATGCTTGCGCAGTGAACGCAAAGGACTTTATTGTGAGCTTGGGATTAATTTTTGAAGGACTTTTCTAGTCTCAATGGAGACCAGATCCAGACCCCTCATGCAGCTTTGCAGCAGCAGATCACGTCTAAAACTGGTCTATTGCTTGCTACAATCGGCCAATAGTAGAACAGTGATCAACTGCTGTAGGGAGAGCCTGAACAGCGTTGCCCAAAACTGCATACTGACAGGTGGTGCCGTAATGTCACTACACTCCCAGTGTAAACATAATGAGGAAGCATTGTGTTTATACAGTGCTCTCATTGGAAGCAGTCTGTAGAAGCATTGTTGGCTGTTTTCAGCTGCTGGGCACCTAGCTCTGGACCCCGGGTGATGGTGACCGCTGGTGGTTGCATCGCCAGTGACTTGTCCTTAATGTTCACCTAAAGGGGAAGTTCCTTCAATGACTGCGCAGGCGCAAACTTGTCGACGGAAATCTCCGAACCTCGCCCGGCATCCAGGCTCATTCTTTAACATCCCCGTGGATTTGAGGATGTTAAAAAAAGAGCCAGGAGGCTGAGCGAGCGGAGTGAGGCCGACTGGCCACCTACCTCGAAATCCACGTCGCCCTGGATGCCGGCCGAGGTTCGGAGATTTCCATCAGCAAGTTTGCGCCTGCGCAGTCCTTGAAGGAACTTTCCCGTTAGCCGGAACCATCTCGGCACATCAGATTGCGCCTGCGCTGGAACTTCCACGATAACTGGAACCAGCTCGGCAGATCACCGGCATAAGCCCACAGTAGTCCAGGTGTGGTTTTAAAACCGTGCCTGGTACCCATTAGTTAAGGCATATTTTGTGGCTAGAAGGCCAATGGCATGTGTGCAGTTTTCTGCAACAAACAGGCTTGTGTATGATCTAATCATTCCATTTTAGAACATGACTGTTGTAAAGCAGGATATGGCCACACTCCATTTGTTGCGGTGTGCAAAGCTTTTTTATTCTCCTGCTTGCTTTTCTTTAATATGCCTAAAGGAGCTGCAGTCTGTGCTCTTAGTATACTGTAAATGGTTTCTATATATCGTTGCATCCATTTTCTGACTAAGCGCATCTCATGATCGTGCAGGTAGTCCCTGAGTTACAAATGAGAAGGTTCTGTAGATTTGTTCCCAAGTTGATCTTGTATGCAAGTTGGAACAGATGCACTTTTTTTTTTTTGTGCAACTTCAATTTTTTTACTTTATTTTTTGGGGATGGCATAGGGAAAGGTTAACACCCCTTTCCCATGATAACTCTTACAGGAGACAATTTCCCTTCCCAGGGGTAGATTTTCTCCTCGCTTCCTGTTGTCTCCCTCCGTTTGTAAGTAGGAGTCAGATGTAAGTTGAATATTTAACTTGGGGGGGGGGGGGGGGGGCGCGCCTATATGTCTGCTTTTTAATGTAACACAGGATTCTGGGTCAGGGACTTGGGTCCACTTATACTCTCAGCACAGTTTAAGAAAAATAAAAATTGTCTGGAGCTTCCCCTGCTTACCAAAATGTACAGGGTTTCCTCAGGGCTGATTAAAACCTTCAAGGTTTGACAACCCCCAAACTTTTTGGAACCATAACGTAAGCCTTGTTCTCAGCTGTTCTTTTCTTAATATAACAAAAATGGCCTAAGGTGGTGTGTGTGGTTTTTTTTTTTTTGTTTGTTTTTTATTCCTTCATGCATGAAGCAGTCCCCCTAATACTTGCCTGATCTTCCTGTGATGGGCAGGCGAGCCTCGGCTCTATGAGAGACTGTGGCTAGAGAGCACACCTACTTAGGTGCCCCCAATGCAAGCTACTTGCTCTGGGTGCACTTGACAGGAGGGAGGAGCAAGGGGCACCAGCGGGGGACCAGAGAAAAGGGTTGGGCTGTTCTGTGCAAATCCATTGCACAGAGCAGTTAAAGTGATTGTAAAGTCTTGTTTTTTGCTTAAAAATGACACGTCATATTTACCTGCTCTGTATACTGGTTTTGCACAGAGCAGCCCAGATCCTTCTCTTCTCGTGTCCAAAAAAATAGTACAACACAAAATTTGTAATGCAATGTCGTATGGTGTGTTGCTTTTAAAATCAATGGTAGTGTTGTGGTAATATGTACCGTATTTATCGGCGTATACCGCGCACTATTTTGCCCTGAAAATCAGGGCAAAATCGTGGGTGCGCAGTATACGCCGATACCCGCTTTCCCGCCGTGAGTTTGAATACTGCGCCCGCATATAGCGAGCGCAGTACACTCGTGAATCTTCGGGCAGGCTCGGGCGCCTCTCGCACTGACGTCCTGTACGCTCAGGACGTCAGTGCGAGAGGCGCCCGAGCCTGCCCGAAGATTCACGAGTGTACTGCGCTCGCTATATGCGGGCGCAGTATTCAAAGTCGTGGCGGGAAACGAGCGGGAGGACGCCGCCGAAGATGGACACCGGACCCGCCGAAGATGGACGCCGGACCCGCCGAAGATGGACGCCGGACCCGCCGAAGATGGACGCCGGACCCGCCGAAGATGGACGCCGGACCCGCCGAAGATGGACGCCGGACCCGCCGAAGATGGACGCCGGACCCGCCGAAGATGGACGCCGGACCCGCCGAAGATGGACGCCGGACCCGCCGAAGATGGACGCCGGACCCGCCGAAGATGGATGCCGGACCCGCCGAAGATGGACGCCGGACCCGCCGAAGATGGACGCCGGACCCGCCGAAGATGGACGCCGGACCCGCCGAAGATGGACGCCGGACCCGCCGAAGATGGACGCCGGACCCGCCGAAGATGGACGCCGGACCCGCCGAAGATGGACGCCGGACCCGCCGAAGATGGACGCCGGACCCGCCGAAGAGGACACCCGACGAGGCCGCAGAAGGACGCCGGACCCGACGAGGCCGCAGATGGACGCCGCGCAAGACATCAAAACTGTAAGTACAAAACAACAAAAAATCTTTTTTTCCCACAGGATTGGGGGCTATATGTAATGTGCTGGGATGTGATCTAAGTGCTGGGATGTGATCTATATGTAATGTGCTGGGATGTGATCTATATGTAATGTGCTGGGATGTGATCTATATGTAATGTTCTGGGATGTGATCTATATGTAATGTGCTTTTTTTCCTAAAACTTCCCTCCTAAAATTAGGGTGCGCGTTATACGCCGGTGCGCGTTATACGCCGATAAATACGGTATATCACTGCAGAACAGACATAAGTGGGCCATAAAACTGGCTTTCTAGTTCTTTGCTGTGTGTGTGCTTTTTTTTTTTTAATATGCTTTCAACTTTTTGTCATGTTTTTAGCTGGTGAACTATAAATTGCAACCAGTTTTGATAATTATATTGTCAAAGCTGATAATGTATTGGGTAAAGAGCAAAGTACATGTTTTTTGGAACTTTAATGAACAAGGCTGGGCAAATATCACTTCTTGCTACGCCTAATGAAAACAAAGCATTCAAACTTGCAAAAGCAGTCTGAATTTTAAACGATCCTCAAGGTGTGTGATATATTTAAGAGGTGTGTGTGTGTGTGTATGTGTGTATGTGTGTATGTGTGTATGTGTGTATGTATGTATGTATGTATGTATGTATGTATATATATATATATATATATATATATATATATATATATATATATATATATATATATATATATATATATATATATATATATATATATATTACACACATACACTTCCAAAAAGTACAGGTTTTGATTAAAAGAAGGTATATTAAAATTACTCAATCATTTAATCGGTTTGTTTCTACAGAATTCATTTTTCTGGCTCTAAATATTAATTTTTTATTAAAGCAAAATGGGTGCCTTGCTAAAATAAAATAAAAAAATAATAAAGGCATCCTTATGCAAGGAACTTGGCTTAGCCCACTATTCAGTGTTTGGGGCTTTTTTTCACTGAAATTGGAAGTGTATCTAAATGTTGCAGACTGCTCATAGACCATTTACTGTTAACCTAGGTACTTTTCTTTATCAAAAATGTAACTTATAAAAGTATAGGATGTTGCAGAGCCAGCCCAGACATTCATGTGTGTGTGTGTGTGTGTGTGTGTGTGTGTGTGTGTGTGTGTGTGTGTGTGTGTGTGTGTGTGTGTAATATATATATATATATATATATATATATATATATATATATATTAATCTCATTTTTTTAATGTATATTTCACTATAGACATGAAATTGTTTGCTCTGATTTAAAAAAAAAAAAAAAGAAGTTGGTCCAAGCAGTGATCTATCCTCTACTGCAGTGGTTCCCAACTGCAGTCCTGGTGTACCGCCAACAGTTCATGTTTTTGGGAATCTCCTTTACATTGTAGATAAAATAGCTGTCATAAATGCCAATTCATTGATTTTAAAGCTCCTGTGCAAGGTGACCTGTTGAAGGTAGTTGTGGACTTATGTTTGGAGCCACAGCTTTAGGGCATGTTTCCACATGCATCACTCTGTGGGGAGCAATCCATGGTGGGTTGCTCTTCATGGAGCAGTGCAGATGTGGCTAATTGGCATTCAGGAGACAATACTGCTGCCTGTTTTTTACTTGCCCCATTCGAATGGGCTTTTTGAATGGGATTTATGGCACAGTAAACTTCTGTAAATGAAGCCATGCCACAACAGCAGGCCAAATGCTAGGCTTGGGTTTTGTGGCACTGCTCCATTTACAAAAACATGAGGGATCCGAGTGTTAATTTGTACCACCCTCAACCGCAAATGTAGAGCCTTATAAGCCGAAATGCGTGACCAGTACAGCAGATTTTGGAAATATGAGTGCCGATTCATTGACATATTGTGAGTAACATGCTGTGATATCCTTCTTGGAAGGAAATGATGTTCAATGCAGGGAAGTTGCCTTTGTTTTAACAGTTTTTGCAATTTTTTTTTATTTTTATTTTTTTAGCAGAAACCATTCTTCTATAGAACTTTTCTGGTTATTGCTAAGGAAAAAATAATTTTGCTTTTAAATTTACAGTAATTGCATTCTCACTGTAAATTCATGTTTCATCGTTTCTTAATGTTTAACCCAGGTTTTTCTTTTATTTCAGGCTTTTTGTTCTACAGTTGCTGAATTAGTGGAGCTATGGACAGTGGTAAGTAATACATAATTGGCAAATGTCTTTGTTGCAGCACTTTAGGCCTCATTCACTGTTGGCTTTTCTAAAAGCAGGGGAAGTGATCTGGGAAGTATAACCACTTAAGGACGAGGGAGACCTTCCCTTTTTTTTTTTGTTTTGTTATCTAATAACTGTGTATGTATATATGTGTGTAATATAAATATTAAAAAAAAAATATATATATATATATATATATATATATATATATATATATATATAATTATTCTCACACCTAGCGTTCACCACTTCACGGGGTGGGGGTTGCTTTTGAAAATATATATTTTTATTTATTTTATTACTTTTTTTTTTTTTTCACACTCCCTTGTGATAACAAAGCATGACGGGTCAATAAGACCCCAAATCTCAACTCGCAATGAAAAGCAACAGATCAAAAAAACAGGCCTTGTTTACATTGGCCCATGAACATCGCTTTAGATCTCCTAGGTCCTAGAGATGAGCGGAGGCCATCTTTCCTCTGCTATTCTCTATAGCCAGTCGCCGCAACCGTCGGGCTCAGTTACTGGGTTTCCTGATGGGCCAGGTAAGCCCAAGAACCATCAGAAAGCATAGGGGGGCTCGGTCCTCCCTAGCTGCAGCCATAACCCCGATTATCCTACTGAAAAAGCATGACATATTTTCCCAGTTACGTGGTTCTCAAATTGTATGCCTCCCATTTTCAATTTTCCTGTGTTTAGATGTTTCTGCTTTAAAGTATACCTAGGTAAGTTTAGTCACATTTGGGGTACATTCACACCAAGTGTGGTGAGACTGCATTGGGCAGATATTCCAACGATGTTCCACTACAAGACGAGGCAAAAAGCCTTTGTCTACGGTGTAGTGTGCAGACAAACACTGTGTGCAGCGTAGTCACTGTACACTAGCCAATAGGACTTTATTAAATGGTCCTTTTGTGACATTTCAATTAAGGTTTGTTTGTATGTGTATATGTATATATGAGCAGTGCGATCTACCAAGCTCCGCGAATCAAAACTGCCTGCACCACTAAGCACACCAGGTGCTGCATTTGTAATAAAGCGAATGTGAATAGTTCCAGTCAGATCCAAAATGCATGGAATTCTAATGTATCTAAACGCAGCTAAAACTGAACACGCCTAAATGCAGATAAAGACACTGAATATCACCATTGAACAATCGCTGCTTGATGTTTTGTATGCGTTTTTAGAAATGTTTGTGTATAAATGTATCTTTGAAACTGCCATTGACAAGGAAGCCTTGGACCTCAACACTGGTACTGTAAACCTGCATCTAGAGGACATTTCTAAATGCATGCAATGCTTTTTCAGGGATGCTGTTTACACTAGGTGCTTGAGTGCATTCACTTTATCTGCGTTTTAGAGTAGATGGATTTCTGTGTCTAGAATTCAATTAGAAGATCTAATCTCGGCTAAAGCAGTGCAGACGTGGCTGACAGACATTAAAGCAGGAGCGTCTAAACATGGGGGAAAAAGTGATGTGGGAGACGGAAAAAATAGGTCTCTACTTCACAGATCACTTCTGTGAAAAGATAAACACAGGCGTGCCAGTGTGATTGAAGCCTAAGGCCCCTTTCACACAGGGCGAATCTGCTCGGCGGACTCTGCGAGATCGCTCTGTTGATCCCTGCTGAGCAGGCAGATGACAGGTCTGCCTCTGCTCACTGTGCAGAGATGGACCTGTCAGAGCCCCGCTGTTCTCTATAGCAGTGGTCATCAACCCTGTCCTCAAAGCAGACTAACAGGCCAGGTTTGCAAGATAACTGAAATGCATCACAGGTGATATCCTTTGCTGCTCAGTGATTTCAGTATTCTAGTCTGCATCTCCCCAAGGTAATGCATAAATCCTGGCCTGTTAGTGGGCTCTGAGGATAGGGTTGATGAACATTGAAAACAATTGTTATCTTTGTGCCCTTGCTGATCACGTGCAGAAAAGCTCCCGTCTCTGCACATGGTGTGAACAAACCCCTGCATGAGTAAGCCTTTACATTTTCTGATTCATCAAATAATCATGGGTAAGAAGCCTTAAAATCCACGTTTGGCTTGTAAATAAAGTCCTTGAGATTCTCCACTAATCCTTGCAATGTTTACTTGATGCAAATATGTTCGTGCTAATATCTGTTCTGAGAACAAATATTCATCCACATGATCCAGCTGCTGAATTCTGTGGGTGATTGCAGTGCTTCTCACTCTTGTGATTTACTGCAACAACAAGTGGGCTCAAAAGAAGGCTGCAGTGCGTGTGTATAGGTGGTATTGCCCATATGTGGGCAACGTTTCCAACATTTCAGTATTAAAGGATAATCCAACCAAATGGCCTTTGCCCTGGAGTATAAAAATGTTGTTGTCTGGATTAACAAGATTGAAACCCTGCAGCCTTCTAGCTTTTTGGGGGTCTGTTTCCATCCATCTCTGGTGACCTATAAAAAGACAGCAATGTTCTCCACTGCTGTCACCATAAAAGCGGCTACCACCCTGCATCAATGAATATGGGCTGGAGGGGGGTTTGCTTAATGGGTCAAGCATGTTTTGCCAATGAAACATGATAGGCATGGGAATGTAGGCTATACCAGGACTCAATAACTATTATAAATAAATAACACCAAACCAAGACCATCGAAGATGGTGATAAATAGGCCGCGGCACCTTTATTGGTGTAAATATAATACAAACATTGTAATATAAAATTAAAACTTATCTTTATTAAAATCCATTAATAAATAAATAAATATTTAAAACTTAAATTATTTTCCAAATATTTCAAAATCTCACTCAGTCTTAGGACTCGAGCGAGTATCATAAATAAAATTATTAAACAAAAAGTCCCCCCTTGATACAAGGGTGACAAACCACATAGAAGGTGCTGCGACAGGGTGGGAGGGGTGGGGAGCTCTTCAATTCCTCAGGTAAAGTGCCTGACTGACTTGTGAGGAGGGGGTTTTTATACCCCCCGCTGCACGTGTATGAGTCACACAGTACACGTGACTTTCCCGCCCAGAAACACCTGTCTCTGACGTTCAAAACGTGACCTTCCCGCCTAAACTTCCTCACAATCCCTCAGCCTCCTATTAACCCTTAAAAACCCTTGTATTTAAAAGTGGGATAGCCACAATCCCATGCTGTGGGCACTAAACAT
This sequence comes from Rana temporaria, assembly GCF_905171775.1. Lineage (NCBI taxonomy): Eukaryota > Metazoa > Chordata > Amphibia > Anura > Ranidae > Rana > Rana temporaria. The sequence goes on along the minus strand of NC_053490.1, from coordinate 222,102,066 downwards.
GCCCCCTTGCTCATGGGAATGTAGGCTATACCAGGACTCAATAACTATTATAAATAAATAACACCAAACCAAGACCATCGAAGATGGTGATAAATAGGCCGCGGCACCTTTATTGGTGTAAATATAATACAAACATTGTAATATAAAATTAAAACTTATCTTTATTAAAATCCATTAATAAATAAATAAATATTTAAAACTTAAATTATTTTCCAAATATTTCAAAATCTCACTCAGTCTTAGGACTCGAGCGAGTATCATAAATAAAATTATTAAACAAAAAGTCCCCCACCTAGCCTATTTGTTTGAAAAACAAAAAAGGCTACCCCAACACCGCGGCCTTCTCAATCATGGTTTGGATATCAGAGTTAAAAATATCCAGGCCTACATCAGACAAGTGGACCCCGTCTCGTCTATATAAGCCCGGAAATCCCCCTTCTAACTCCGTATGCCGGAAAGAAAAACCACCCAGACTGGGCATAAACTTCTCCATGGAATGATTAATTCTACGTCTTATTTTTTCCAAATTTTTTGTCTGTCCAGCGGACAGCCAGATCAACCTAGGGACTATTTCTGAAAAGATTAATCTTGCCTTAGGAAAATTACGTTGTATTAAATGGAAATCATTCTTAACCTTCAGCAATAATTCTAATGTGGATTGTTTACCCACGTCATTACCACCTCCATGTATAATTATCACATCCGGAGAAGGCCAACTTTCTCCCATTTTGAAAAATTGCAACAAAAAATTGCTCCATTGTAAACCACGTACACCCTTCCACCAAATTTTATAATGTTCCAGAGAAAAGGACAAATTAGCCGTATAACACCTCAAACATGCCCTTTTATGTGCCCAGTGCACAAACGAATGTCCAAATATCCAGATAACCTTTTTGTGACCTGAGAAATCAAACAGATAAGTTAGGGCGAACATACAAATTGAACCTACTGGATTCCCATCTTCCTATATTTTTAATAACAGCAGTGTCCAAGCCCAATCTAGCTGCCTCAGTTGCGGCACCAATTCTAAAAGAATGTGAGGAAAATTTCAAGTGTGAAAGGCCAATGCATGATAAGCATTTGCTCAATACTGCTGAAAATTGAAACTTAGTTAATGGTAAGCCATTTTGGTGAACTAAAAAACTTCCCGCACACTGAGGCCTGGCACTCAGATATTTGGCCAAAATTAGTAAAGGACACACACTAGAATCTCCACAGGCATTTAGCGTGAGCCAATGACCCTTTCCTTGTACGTCAGTCTTAGATTTGCTAATAAAAATACGCACTTTATCCACGTCTATGAAAACCTCACCAAACTTTAGACCCGACGAACCCTGCTTATTTGCAGGGACCAGTTCGGAAATACGCAAAGCCGCGAAGAAAATCAATATAAACGCCGTCTGAAATAACAGTGACTCATAATCCGAGCTACAAATTGAAACAGTTGCTGCGCAAATCTTTTTTAAAATGTCGACCGATATTGGTCTGCGCGAATCCGGCATATAATTCATCCTTCTATAGCCTTTTAAAGCCTGACGTACCGAGAAAAAGCTATTACATGCTGGTAAACCATTCATTTTAAAGAAGAAAGAAATACCCACCATCGTTTTATTGATATGATTAAAGGAAAAACCTCCCTTCATTAATGAACTCAGAAAAGCTAATACTGTGTTCTCTGATGGCGATAAACCTGAACAACCCAAATTATCATTAAACAGTAGCCATTTCTTCCATGCTATGGAATACTCAATCCACGTTTTCGGAAGCACCGACTGTTTTATAGAGTCTATGACTGGCGTTAAATCAATTCCCACAAGTGGCTTGGGCATTTGAAACCTACCGAATCCGCTTCCGGGAATAGCAGTCTGAATCGAGAGATCTGAAAGCGAGATAACGCATCAGCTACCGAATTTTCCTTACCAGGTACATGTTTTACTTTTACCCAAATATTGTGCTTAAGACACAACAGAACAAAATAACGTAATAATTTTATTACCTGTTCAGATTTCGAAGACAAACAATTGATAGCAAATAAAACTCCTTTATTGTCCGAATGTACTAATATTCTTTTGTTGGCGAAACTGCTTCCCCACAATTCAAAAGCCACAACTATAGGGAAGAGCTCCAACAAAACAATATTCTTCGTCGCTTTGCACTGAACCCAAAAAGGAGGCCAAGAACCGCAACACCAATGCGTTTTCCAAATCGCCGCGTAACCCAATGACCCCGCAGCATCCGTAAACAAATGCATGTCTGCCGAAAAAATGAATTCGTCCTGGAACATTGTCCGACCATTATAATCCTCTAAAAATTGGGACCATACTATCAAGTCATCTTTTAATTCAGTCGTAAGGCGTATATGGGAAAAAGGTGATTTTAAACCCGCCGACGCCAACGCCAATCTCCTGGAAAATATTCTGCCCACAGGCATGACCCTAGACGCGAATGCTAAATGACCAAGAAATGATTGAAGCTCCTTTAAAATCACCTTTTTCCTTCGTAGCATACAACATATCGTCTGCTGCATGCGCACAATTTTTTCTAAAGGCAATTGAAACTGAAATAACTCAGTGTCAATGCTTATCCCCAAAAATTCTAACCTAGTTACCGGTGCAAAGGTCTTTTCTTTAGCAATCGGAATTCCAAAGTATTCCGCAAACACTAGGAAAAGATTCAGCACCAATTCACATACCGGAGAATCCGGGGGGCCTACGAACATGAAATCGTCCAGATAGTGAATTATTCCCTCGCTACCCGACTCAAACACAATTACCCACTGTAAGAAAGATGCAAATAGCTCAAAATAATGGCAAGACAGTGAACAACCCATCGGGAGGCACATATCGTAGAAAAATTTATTTTCAAAACAAAAACCAAGGGAACAAAAAGATTCAGGCGCAATTGGCAACAGCCTAAAAGCCGACTGAATATCGGATTTAGCTAACAACGCACCCGTCCCAAATCTTTTTATAATACTCACTGCTTCATCAAAGGTAGCATAAGACACTGAAGCCGATGCTGGATCGATTTCATCGTTTAGCGATTTACCTTTCGGGTACGAGAGATGGTGGATTAATCGAAAGGAGTTAGGCTCCTTTTTGGGAACAAGACCCAAGGGGGATATTCGAAAATCCTTAAACGGTGGAAAAATAAACGGACCAGCGATACGCCCAGCCGATATTTCTTTTAACAATTTTTCTCTCACAACATGCTCGTTTTGTGAAACCGATTTTAAATTGTTCACTGGCTCGCATCCTGTACCTAAAAATTTTGGTAATTCAAACCCTTTAGAAAACCCATTAATTAAAACCTCCGCTCTCTCCCTGTCGGGGTAGAGCAGAAGCCACGGTAGCATTCTTTCCAACCTCACTGGCGTTCGTGCCTTTGGAATTCTCTTTTTGTTGGAAACCTCTTTTAAAACATTTTACAACTGGATGAGGTCCGAAACAAAAAGAACATTCATGCCTGTACCTGCACGACGCCGCCCAGCGGCATTGAGACTCGTTAAAGGCATAACAAATTCCTTTCTTGTACACTGAGGAAGAAACAGTTTGCGTAGGGTTCGGCTGGCTTTTTGCAAAAAATGGCTTTTGAGGCAGTATGAGGTTCAACCACAACCCTACATCCTTCATACCCCATCTGAGATTTTTGTAAACCGCCAATTTTTGTCTAAACGACTCATCATAGTTATACCAGCCGAAGCCTCCGAAATTTCTATATGCTTCCAAAATGTGTTCTAGATGTTGGAAGAGCCCACTACATTTTTCAGGAAATTTCTCACCCAATACTGCAGCAAAAATACAATAAGCTTGAAGCCAATTGTTAAAAGATCTAGGCGCAACACGCCGTCTATCCTCTTCTTCAAGCTTCTTATCACTCTTAGCATTGGGGAGTAATGACATCAAATCGATGAAATCATTATTCCAAATTTTTTCCTTTACATTCATTGCCAGGTGAAATCCTAAAGGTGAAATTTCACAAGGTAAAACTTCTTTAAAACAATTGTCAGGTATAGGGTTCTGAATCTTCTCTCTAACCTCGCAAGTGTTTGTAGTCAAATCACTCCAAACACTTGCAGTTGCATTTGTATGTACTGTAGCAGGCTTTAAGGAATCAGTTAACTTGTCAATTTTCAACAGTAATTTAGCAATTAGGCTGCTTTCTGATAACTCACCAGCAGGGGCTGCGGGAGCACATGAAGCAGCTGCTACTTGACTTGACCTCTCATCCTGTCTGCTGTCAGCCCTCGCCGTACCCAGCTGATCCAGCCTGGAGACACGCGAAGCTGCTGGACCCGCTGCACTTCCTCCTGGGACCTGTGGAGACAAAGGAATATTTCCTCCCCTAGTCGGGGAAACTTGTGCCGAGCTCCTACCACCTCTCCCCCGCCCAGGGGATGGCGAAGCGTTCTTGCGCTTTTTCGATGCCTTCCGGGCACCCCTTCCGATGGCTCCGACGTCACTCCCGACCTCCTCCTCCGAGCGGAATACCGGCATCTCGCGAGACACCTCCGACGTTGACGGCCGCTCCGGCGGACGGGTGCGCTGGGACCTGCGGGATGGAAGAGAGAGCACATCGAGCGGGGGCGGCTCACGAGGTGACGATACCTCACCTTCTTCCCGGCCGTCCGTATCCACGTCCCGGACGCCTACGCCTTGCTCCACCGCATCCGATTCTTCAATGCCCGACAGGCATTTCTTCAGCCACTCTTCCCCGCCTTCGGTCTCCGCTTTCTCCAGTAACTTCTGGACCAACGACCTCATCGCCTCAGACGCCAGCAGACTCATCACGACAGGAGCTCTTCAATTCCTCAGGTAAAGTGCCTGACTGACTTGTGAGGAGGGGGTTTTTATACCCCCCGCTGCACGTGTATGAGTCACACAGTACACGTGACTTTCCCGCCCAGAAACACCTGTCTCTGACGTTCAAAACGTGACCTTCCCGCCTAAACTTCCTCACAATCCCTCAGCCTCCTATTAACCCTTAAAAACCCTTGTATTTAAAAGTGGGATAGCCACAATCCCATGCTGTGGGCACTAAACATGCCCCCTTGCTCATTATAACCCTACCTTACTCTGTCCAAAAAAAAAAACATATTTTGCCTTTAGTTCTACTTTAACTACTTGCCGCCCATATGACATCAATGGATGTCTTTGGGTAAAAGCAGTTATACCGGGATGATATGCCATAAAAGCAGCCGATCAGACCGTTCTGTGTCTGATCGGCTGTATTGGAGGCCAGAGTAGAGATCTGGGGTCTAAAAGAGGACCTCTCACGGCCCATGCTGTCACAAGGCATGTTGTTTATCCATTGTGATGGCAATAAAGTTGGTCCAAAAAAACTTTTTTTTTTTTGTATAAAACCTACTTTTTTTAAAACTATTATTATTATTTTTTTAAAGCACCCCCATCCCCTCGTGCTTGAGTGTAGATGCAAACACATACGTTACTCTAGCATGTAAACAGCGATTGCACCACAAGTGAGGTATCGCCACGAATGTCAGAGCAAGAGCAATAATTCTAGCACCAGAACTCCTGTGTAACTCTAAACTGCTAACCTATAAAGGCGTTTAAAGTGACACCTATAGAGAATTTTAAGCACCGTAGTTTGCTGCTATTCCTTGGGCAGATGCAATTTTAAAGTGTGACATGTTGGGCATCTACTTGGTGCAACATCTTTTACACTATACAATAATATTGGGGCAAATATTGTGTGTGGGGTGTGGTTGTGTTTGTTTTTAGTCATTAAAGTGTAATTTTTTCCAAAAACTTGCGTTTGAAAAACTGCTGCACAATTACCACGAGACATAAAAAAATGTAAACACCCATTTTGTTCTTTAGGGCTTTGTGTATGTTTTGGGGGTTCTAAGTAATCTTCTAGCAAAAAAAAGTAGTGTCTAGTACCGTAGGAGCATAGGGGTTGATTTACTAAAGGGAAATGCACTCTGCACTGCAAGTGCACTTGGAAGTGCAGTCGCTGTAGATCTGAGGGGAAGCTCTGAAATTAGGGGAAGCTCTGCTGATTTTATCATCCAATCATGTACAAGCAAAAATACAGTTTTTTAAATTTTCCTTGCATGTCCCCTTCAGATCTACAGCGACTGCACTTCCAAGTGCACTTGTAGTGCAAAGTGGATTTGCCTTTCGTAAATAACCCCCATAGTGTCAGAGTTAGCCCAGTTACGAAGTGGTTAATACTTGATTGCCTCCCTGTCTATTCAGGGGGATCTATGTATTCTGTGGTTTAAAGATTTTTGTCCTCTCCTAGAGAGGACTGTGCGAATTCCTTGATGACCTTGCAAAGGAAATGGATCAATTTCTTGGGTCAAAATATTTTCATGGCAACTTTTAGTACTAAATATGATGCCATTAGTTATTTTTATGGATTTTGTCTTTGTTATATCATTAGGTAGGGCATTCTGCATAACGAATCCCTTCATGTAATGATGGTAAAGTCACTATTCAATCAGACACAATTAATGCAGTCTTTGGTGTACAAAAAAACACTTATTCTATTGATTTTTTGTGGGTACAAACAACAAGGAAACGCATATTTTTAAACCATTTGCAAGGCCTGAGTGGCAGCACAAATTTCTTCTACGATTACTTACCAGAGTTCATTTACTAATGTGTGTGTGTGGGGTCTTTTTTTATAAAAATAAATAAATAAAATAAAAAAAATTGTGTGTAAAAAATTGAGAACTTTTGAAACAACCCTGTCAGTGGATACTTTCATTTGAAAAGTCCTTTCAAGTGTTTCTGGTGTTTTGGAGTGCCGTTTCCTTCAACACACTATAGTTGCGTATTATGCACAATGAATACATTTTAAGCTAATTAATTGCCACAGGTAAAGCTACATCGTAAGATCACACAGTTGCTACTTTGACTGATGTGGTATTAACTAGTAGTGTCATGTGCAAAATGAGGCTCTTTCAGGGATCAAGAAAATAATTGTCCTTCTACTGTTAGTGGGCTTAATGCAGAGAAAAGCCTTTTCTTGCTGGGTGAGCTGTGTCTTTGCTGTAGGCTACTTCAAAACGCATCAGAGTCTATGCTGGAAATCCGTCTGTTCTGCTGATATGGGAAGCATAGGAAAGCTGTGTGGGTTTTTTTAAGTTCTTCCTTTTTTTTTTTTCTTCATACTGTATCTATGTATTCCATATTAAAGGGGTTGTAAAGGTAAAACATTTTTTTTCCTAAATAGCTTCCTTTACCTTAGTGCAGTCCTCCTTTACTTACCTCATGCTTCGATTTTGCTTTTAAATGTCCTTATTTCTTCTGAGAAATCCTCACTTCCTGTTCTTCTGTCTGTAACTCCATACAGTAATGTGAGGCTTTCTCCCTGGTGTGGAGTGTCGTGCTCGCCCCCTCCTTTCTCTATCTGCAACGTAGAGAGCATCCTGACTGTCCTGTAGTGCAAGTGAGGGGGCGAGCATGACACTCCACACCAGGGAGAAAGCCTTGCATTACTGTGTGGAGTTACAGACAGAAGAACAGGAAGTGAGGATTTCTCAGAAGAAATGACATTTAAAAGCAAAATGGAAGGATGAGGTAAGTGAAGGAGGACTGCACTAACGTAAAGGAAGCTATTTAGGAAAAAAAATTGTACCTTTTACAACCCTTTTAAAAGGACACAGTTCATTTATACATTTTCCTGTGCTGTGTGGGAGGTGAAGATTAATTTGAAGCTCATTCTGCACTTTGTGTCATGTGTGCTTGACTGAGCTGCTGAATGTAAAGTTTTGACCTTTTTAAGCTGGTTATACTTTAACGACATATTGATTTTTACGTTTTACAAAAAAGCTCAGGTTTGAAAATGTTTCCAAACCAGTGTTTGTGTGTTTGTGTGTGTGTGTGTGTGTGTGTGTGTGTTTTTTTTTTTTTTATTAATATAATTTTGGGATTTTATTTGTATGATTGCCAGGTGTCCCTCTGTCTGCAATAAAGGTCTCCTTGTCTAACCACTTGTCCTGTGGCATGTCCCACCAATTTTCTCTACTCCGGGAAAGCATAAAAAGCTAGTGCCAAGTTGTAGGGATCGACCGATTATCGTTTTTTTCAGTGCCGATACGATACCGATATTTCGGCCACCTCTCGGGCTGATTATTCTGAACCAAATTTTTTTTTTCACGGTTATTGCTGTCTCAAGGACTATAAACCATCCCTTGGCTGTAATAGGCAGTGACCGGTAATCTTTATGGAGGGATTGGGGGTCTAGAAGACCCCAAACCTCTTCTCTGAACTTGAAAGTATTCAAAACGTCAAGATGGGCGTTCTTGAATACTTTTTTTTTTTTTTTTTTTTTTTTTTTTTAAAGCCGATGCCTTTTTAACAGCTTGCTGACTGCCTCACGCACTTGTATGTCGGCAGAATGGCACAGGCAGGCAAAGCAACGTGTGTGTGTGTGTGTGTGTGTGTGTGTGTATATTTACGTTGCTTAGAATCTGCCACCTAGCGGGCACGCCCCCGCGGGACCCGTGGACTCTGTCTGCTGGTTTTCAGAGAGCGGGTCACGGAACGGGAGGATGCCTTTGTAAACAAGGCATCTCCCTGTACTGCCTAGTGACACAACACTGATCGTCTGCTCACTCATCAGGAGCAGCGATTTAGTGTTGTCACAGTAAGTCCTGCCTCCTTAAGTTAGAATCACTCCCTAGGACACACTTAACCCCTTCCTTGTGAATATCGGCTGATCGGTCAATCCCTACTAAGTTGCCTGTGTGTCGTGTAGACCTAAATGTACCCATACTGCAGGAGCAAAGCATAATTGAAGTCTAAGCAACGTTGGTGTACAGATGCATGCAGTCCTGGACTTGCTTTTTACCTTTCAAAGGTGGCATATAAGCACCTAAGGTAATGATGCTTCAGCTTGGAGTAGTTTCAGCAACTTGTTCATTGCTGCCCTCCTATTCTCATGGACTTCAGCTTTGAGATATGTGGACCAGGAAACTTCTCATCTTTTTTAGCAACAGTTGCAAAGGAATATGTAGTTGGCCTTGCACCAATGGATTTATTTTGTTTATCCTGCAGGCTGACAAAATCGAATAGATTCCTGCCTGTTTGCTATACAGTGTAGATCAGGGATAAGCAATTAGCGGACCTCCAGAACTACAAGTCTCTGACAGCAACAAGCATGACACCCAAAGGCAGAGGCATGATGGGATTTGTAGTTTTGGAACAGCTGGAGGTCCGCTAATTGCATATCCCTGCTGTAGATGAATGAGTCCTGCTGCGGTCGTATTTTTTATATCCAAACGCTGTCTGCATTTGATTGGATACAGGAGCAGTTTGGCCGACCTATTTATTTTTCATTCAAAGAATGCTGGGTAAAATGCGAAGAGGGCCACCCACATAGCGCTGAACAAATCCTAGTAACCTGGTAGCAGGTTGTACCTAGAAACATAGCTGGTGCTGAGTTTGGCTGCCTGGCTTCTGCATTTGGCAGAGCATTGTCTACTTTTGCTATGAAGATCCCACCAGGTAGAGGCTGACGCCAATTCGCTTGGCTACACATATCACTTTTCATTCATGGCAGGGCTGTTCTCATGGCTTAACAGGGTTCCCATGTGTGACCTTACCCTTTTAACATGCCTTAGTGTAATGTTAATGGTATTGTCCAAAACAGCAAGAGGGGGACCTCCTGACTGAGTAAAAATTGAATGGATTGTTTCGGTAGGCCCCTACACTACAGTTATTCGTAAATCTTAAATAGGGGCTGATTGCGTCATTTACAACTAACGTGGATCAGCTTGGTTGAGCGGCACCTTGTATCTTTCATGAATCTTAAAAGGAACTTTGTTTTTTAAAAAAAATCTCCTTTTTAGATTTACCAGCAAAAAATCTGTAGAATATTCTATAATTTGATTTTTTTTTTTTTTTTTTTTTGTGTGTAACCTTAAAGTGTTACCCACAACAGTAAAATCAGTATGTCCAGTAAAGCATGCTTGTTATACTGACTGTGGAACTTCTCCTATATTGTGTAAAAAGGCTGTTTAATGTCTTCTCTGATCCTCCCCTTTTATTCCACTGTCCCAAACCATCTGCTGATGGAACCTAGCATTGGGGGCTTGCAGCCTCATAAAACAGGCGAGGAATGAGAGCTTCTTCTACAAGCTTTAACCAGACACTGATGGTCACAAGACTGCTATATACTGCTGATGAGAAATGGTATTGAGCAGTTTATATTTACTAAAACTATTGCATGTCCATGTTCTGTGTACTGTGGGAGACCAGATACATGTGAAACTCAAAAAATTTGAATATCGTGCAAAAGTTCATTTATTTCACTAATGCAACTTAAAAGGTAAAACGAATATATGAGACTCATTACATGCAAAGCAAGATAGTTCAAGCCGTAATTTGTCAGAATTGTGATGATTATGGCTTACAGCTCATGGAAACCCCAAATCCACAATCTCAGAAAATTAGAATATTGTGAAAAGGTGCAATATTCTAGGCTCAACGTGTCCCACTCTAATCAGCTAATTAAGCCATAACACCTGCAAAGGGTTCCTGAGCCTCTGAATGGTCTCTCAGTCTTGTTCAGTAGGAATCACAATCATGGGAAAGACTGCTGACCTGACAGTTGTGCAGAAAACCATCATTGACACCCTCCATAATGAGGGAAAGCCTCAAAAGGTCATTGCAAAAGAAGTTGGATGTTCCCAAAGTGCTGTATCAAAGCACATTAATAGAAAGTTATGTGGAAGGGAAAAGTGTGGAAGAAAAAGGTGCACAAGCAGCAGGGATGACCGCAGCCTGGAGAGGATTGTCAGGGGAAGGCCATTCAAAAGTGTTGGGGACTTTCACAAGGAATGGACTGAGGCTGGAGTCAGTGCATCAAGAGCCACACACAGACGGATCCTGGACATGGGCTTCAAATGTCGTATTCCTCTTGTCAAGCCACTCCTAAACAAACCACGTCAGAAGGGCTTTACCTGGGCTAAAGAAAAACAGACCTGGTCTTGCTCAGTGGTCCAAAGTCCTCTTTTCTGATGAGAGAAAAGGACCCAGAGTATATGTATGAGTATGATGGAAGAATGGAGAGGCACACACACTGCAAGATGCTTGAAGTCCAGTGTGAAGTTCCCACAGTCTGTGTTGATTTGGGGAGCCATGTCATCTGCTGGTGTTGGTCCACTGTGCTTCATTAAGTCCGTCTGCCAGGAGGTATTGGAGCATTTCATGCTTCCTTCTGCAGACAAGCTCTTGGCACCTGTCCACATTGCCAAAAGCACCAAAACCTGGTTCAATGACCGTGGGATTACTGTGCTTGATTGGACAGCAAACTCTCCTGACCTAAACCCCATAGAGAATCTATGGGGAATTGCCAAGAGAAAGATGAGACCAGACAATGCAAAAGAGCTGAAGGCCGCTATTGAAGCATCCTGGTCTTCCATAACACCTCAGCAGTGCCACAGGCTGATGGCTTCCATGCCACGCCTCATGGAGGCAGTAATTGCTGCAAAAGGGGCCCAAACCAAGTACTGAGTACATATGCATGCTTCTACTTTTCAGAGGTCCATGCACAGAGTTTGCATGTTCTCACTGTGCTTGCGTGGGTTTCCTCTGGGTACTCTAGTTTCCTTCCACACTCCAAAGACATGCTGGTAGGTTTATTGGCTCCTGTCTAAATTGGCCCTAGTATGTATGTGAGTTGGTGTCTTTTTGAGGGCAGGGACTGATGTAAAGCGCTGTGTAATTTGATGGCGCTATAGAAGTACCTGTAATAAAGAACAATGATCCTCTTATTTGCAACCTTTTGGTCTATTGCATATGCCATTGAAGCATTTTGTTATACCTGTTTGATAGGTATATAAAATAAAATCTTTGGAACCTGAGAAATTTATGCTATCCCTATGCCGTTATCTCTGTGGACTACAATACACCTTCCACTATGATATAAACAATAGTAGTTCTAGGGTTACAACACTACTCCTCTATAAATATAGTGCAGTGAGTGAACATTGCCACCCTAGGACAAGAGGTATTTTGCTGTCTTATCAAGTGACTCTGAGGCAGAGGAAAAAAAAGTAATGCAGCCACCATATCCAAAGACTGGTAAGCTGCAATAAAATAAAATGTTTTAAACTTGGGTTTAGATACACTTTTAAAAACAGACGTGGCATGAATACAAATGCAGGCACAGCTCACTTGATAAGTTTAAAATAATATGCGTTTTTTTTTTTTTTTTTTTTTATTATGTATTTATGTATTTTTTTTTTTTTTTTTTATCTGAAATAAGTAAGCATTTGTCCTCTGCTCTAGAAAATGTAGCAGATAAACGATTTCACCGGACAATGGCAGCCTGTAAATAGAATTGTGTGCTGGCTTTGTATGCTGGCACACAAACTGCTGTATCACCCTCTGCTGATGTGATGTGATAAGCCCTGGGGATCTGCCTCCCAGAGCAAATGTCATTCATGAGCTAAAGGACTTGTGAAAAACACGTGCCTGGACTCAATGGCGGCCTTGTAGTGACCACCTCTGGGACACTTGTGGAGTGCACTGTACTAATCCCTCTTTTTCAGACTTTGCTATAGTGTTTTCTCCTTTTTTTTTTTTTTTTTTTTTTTTTTATTGAGCCTTGAGTGTAACAAACTACTAGTAGATAAGCAGAAAGCATGGTTGCAAGTTGTGTGTAATGTACATAGTATAAAAAAGGGAATGCATTGTGTTTTTTTTTTTTTAGTTTTTTTTATTTATTATCCACAAAAATAAAAAAATTTTTTAGCGGTATACACTAGCATCTCAAGAACTGTATAATCTGGAGCTAAATAAGCATATTTTAAATGCACAAAGTAGCATGCTAAGCTTGGAACCTAAAGTGCAAGTAACCCCAAAATCCAGTTTTCAGTATTTTTAGTGTCAGGTCTTGCTGTATACAGTTTTCTTAAGCAATTTTTATTTATTTTTTCCTTTTTGACTATCTGTTGTAAAATGTCTTGCTTTGAGATCCTGCCAGTAAACAGTACTTTTGTTGCAGGCTGACAACTTTATAAGGAATTGTAAACAATCGCCTTGGGAAAACTGCCCATTCAGTTTAAAAGTGAAATTAAACGCAAAAACGTGTATTAAGTTATTATTTTTGTTTATTTTTAAGTGTCAGGACAAGTCTAAATCATTGGAGGCAAGCAGGCTGAGTTCCCAGCACTAACCATAGTGTAGTCTACTCTTGCTTAGTGTGGTCAGTTTCTAAAAGGAAAACAGACTAGCAGGAACACCAGGGATTTCTCACAAAGAGAACAGGATACTTTTTCTATACCAAGTACATGGTATAGCAGGCACATATTGGGAATATGAAATGCTGAGGTAACAAACATTGAGCCACTGTTTTGTAATTAGAAGCCACGTTGTCGGTCAGCCATGTGCGTTTTAGGCTGTCTATTAGTGGTGTCAGTTAATCCAATGGTCAACCGAAGAAGCACACTAGCAGGTTCACAATGTTGATGCTAATAACGAGGCTGTGGCTTCGCATTATCGGCCTGCAACAGGAAGAGCTGTTACTGGCAGGATCTTGATGTAAGAAACTTTGCAACAGATTCCTAAAACATTATTTGCTTACAGTGGAGCTTCATCAATCAGCATTAACTATTTTTAATCCCTATGCTGTAAATATATAAAGTATTTATATATTTGCTTGCCTTAGTCTTTTTTTTTTTTTTTTTACCGTTTTAAGGGCAGTGTCACGCTGATATACGTCGACAGAATGGCACAGCTGGGCAGATTAGTGTGTGTGTGTGTGTATATGTGTGTGTGTATATGTATATGTGTGTGTGTGTGTGTGTGTGTGTGTGTGTGTATATTTATTAGGGCTGCAACTAACGATTATTTTCATAATCGATTAGTTGGCCGATTATTATTTCGATTAATCGGATGATAGCCTTAAAAAAAAATAGCATTTAAAAAAAAAAAAATTTGGCCCAATTTGTTAGGCTGATTACAAAACCCAAATTGCCGCAAAAAAAACACATTCCATGCTTTTCTGCAGCTTCTCCATTGAAGTATATTTAACCAAAAAAAATAAATGGCACTGTTTTGCGTTAAGTCCTTGCCCTTTCCAAATACGCAGCAGCTGAAAAAAAAATCATGGATGTCAACGTGTCCCATAGGAAAACATGCAAATCTGTAGTGTGTTTCTGCAAAAAGCACCAAAAAGAGGTGTGACCCCAGGCCTGAGATGTTAGTAACATAATGGGGTTAAAAAAACAAAAAGTACAAAAAGAGAAAATAATCTCTACTGTAAGGGGTTCATTTTTTTTACCGTGGGACAGTGAAATATTTACAGTAGCAATTAGCTTTTTTTTGTACTATAAAGGGCTAATTTTAGTTTTTTTAACCCCATTATGTTACTGGCCGATCGATTATGAAAATTGTAATCGATTCATTTCATAATCGATTAGTTGTTTCGGCCCTAATTTTATATATATATATATATATATATATATATATATATAGTGTATGTTTGCCCCTTTAAGAGCGGCATTGCGCGCCGCGGGTGACGGGCACACACTGTGTGAGCTCCGTGAGTCCGACCGCGGATTCGATGTTCGTGGGGATACCCTTGATCGTCTCGTGGTGAGGAAGAACGGGGAAATGCTGATGTAAACAAACCTTTCCCCATTCTTCCTAGTGACGGGACACTAATCACCGCTCCCTGTAATCAGGAGCGGTGATCAGTGTTGTGTCATAGCCCATCCACCCTACAGTTAGAAGCACTCCCTAGGACACACTTAACCCCATTCAGCGCCCCCTACTGGTTAACTCCTTCACTGCCAGTGTAATTTTTACAGTAATCTGTGCATTTTTATAGCACTGATCGCTGTATCAATGACAATGGTGTCAGTTGTGTCCGACATAATGTCGCAGTCATGATAAACGCTGATCGCCTCCATTAATAGTAAAAAAAAAAAAATAATAAAAAATGCCATAAAACTATTCCATATTTTGTAGATGCTATAACTTTTGCGTAAACCAATCAAACGCTTGTTGCAATTTTTTTTGGGGGGGGGGGGGGGAATTGAGAAAAAAAAAAAATATATATATATATATATATATATATATATATATATATATATATATATATATATATATATATATATATATATATATAATTTTGTTTGGGAGCCACGTCGCACGATCGTGCAGTTGTCAGTTAAAGCGACAGTGCCGAATCACAAAAAGGGGCCTGGTCCTTTAGCTGCATAATGGTCCGGGCTTAAGTGGTTAACACATTCCTTCAGTTGCTTCCTAGTTTCTGACCTAGGCTAAAATGATGTCATACACCCCAGGAGTTTTCATTAGCATTTTATTTTTTTTCATCTGTAGAGGAGGGACATTTTCATGCATGCATACATACCACACTTTTATTTTTTAGGAGCTTGTAAAGCATTGCACGCTTGTTCGTAGGTGCAAGCTTAGGATCCTGCAGACTGTCGGTGTATATGTCTTATCCTACCTGCTATGGGCCGGCAGTTGCACAATAACAGGAAGAATCCATAAACTACTTAGAGCACACACTAGCGCCCTTGTGGTAGTTCATAGAGAACTACAAGCAATCAACCACAAAGGTTGTAGGTACTTGTAGTTTGTTCATTCACAGATCTCTGTGAATGATGTGGCTGTGTGGGCGGAGCCACATACTTTTCAAATTGTGCGTGTGGGAGAAGATCCCTGGCCGGCTGTTGCAGTAATGGTGGCTCATCGAGAGGCTGCTTGAGTGGGACATGTTAAGTTTTCCACCCTAAAAATGGGAGGAACATGTAACCCGTTCCCAAAGGTGAACTTTTAGCCTTTAATAGTTTCTAAGGCAATGACCTGAAAGAAGTATGCAGATTAGAAGTTAATAATTCTGAGTTGCGAAATTGCATGTTTGTTCCTGGTCTGTGACTACAAAGTGTTTTTTATTCTGAGAAAGCCACACAACTGTGGAGGATTCTATGGATGATCTGTGGGTATTCCAGTAGAAAAACTTTTTTTAAACCGTTTTCGAATTCTTAGCCCTGGTAGTTACTCATTGACCCAAATCTGTAGACTTGAGCTGGAACATACTTAGATCCCCCATCCAGAGACCAGTGTGCACTTCATTTTAGGGAACCATGCATAAGTTTGCTTAGAAATGATTTCTAAGCTTATTTCACACAGGAGGATGCCCATCCAGACTTGTCCTTTGAATGTGCCCTTAAGATTTCCTGATTTAGCAGACAAGTAATGTGATGCTTTCTGAAATAGCCTGTCTCGAGAAATTGGAGTGTAATACTTTTTACAAAGCTATCAAGGGCATTTGCATTCAATGATTCACATGCAAAGCAGTTATATATAGATTAGCTCCTTTTATAATTGAGGTTTACAAGATACTTTTGTGTGTGATGCAAGCTAAAATGCTATAAAGGCTAGGAGTTGAAGTATCGTTGGTGTTACTAAACCCAGGACCCTGCATTCACTACATCTGGTCTCCCACAGTACACAGAGCATGGAAATGCAATTATTTTATTAAATAAATATAAACTAATGTATACCTTTTCTCATCAGCGGTATATAGCAGTCTTGTGACTTCTATCAGTGTCTGGTTAAAGCTTGTAGGAGTTTTCATTTATACACTGCAGGATCCCTGACACGCTCTCTGGACAGTGCTGATTGGCCCTTTGCTGATCACATGCACCCTCCCAAAGAAAAAAAGGAAAACTCTGGCAATACACACCACACTGAGCATGTTAAGAGTGCCCCCAAGGCTCTGTTTCCATCAGATGGATTGGGGACTGTGAAAGAAGGGGAGGATCAAATAAGACAGGATCAAACAACCTTTTCACACAATTCGGCGTTAACCCCCTTAGGTTCCACCCTGAGTATAATGCCTGCATACAGACTGATTCTTCAAACTGGACCTTTTGTAGACCTGTGTTTAATCCACGGGTGGCCGGATATCAGCAGACATGTGTTTTACAACAGGCTACCTCCAGTCTTTTACGCTTAGACCCCATAACACACTATTAGATTTTCTGCAGATTCTTGTCTTCAGATTTACCAAAAGCATGTATGAGGTCAAACCTGAAGAGTTTCAATTTGTATGCAATCAGGCAGGCCTTTGCACTACATGGGTTTTGGTAAATCTGAAGAGAAAAAATCTGTAGAAAATCTAATAGTGTGTATGGGGCCTTAAGCAATATAAGAGCAGTGTGAACCGCAAGCTTTTATAAAACATTCAGCAGGCTTCAAACGGCTTTCCCTAAGCCTTTAAAGCACCCTTCAGCGCCTGATCGGAAATGTTGTACACAAATGTTAATGAGAGTGCTGATTGTCACTTTAACTACTTGCTTACTGTGCACATATACCCCGTTCCTGCCCAGGCGAAATTTCAGCTTCCGGCACTGCATCGCTTTAACTGACAATTGCGCGATGTGGCTCCCAAACAAAATTTACGTTTTTTTGTTTTTTTTGTTTGTTTTTTCACAAATGGAGCTTTCTTTTGGTGGTATTTGATCGCCTGTGCGGTTTTTATTTTTTGTGCTATAAACAAAAAAAGAGCGTCCATTTTGAAAAAAAAAAACTATTTTTAACTTTTTGCTATAATATCCCATTTAAATAAAAAAAAAAGTTCTCAGTTTAGGCCGATATGTATTCTTCATATTTTTGGTAAACAAAAATTATATATATATAACCATTCACATATATACAGTGAAACAGTGCTATAAATATGCACTGATTATAGTACAAATGTGACCGGCAGGGAAGGGGTTAACACTAGGGGTCATAGGTGATTCTAACTGTAGGGGGAGGGGACTGACTGGGGGAGGTGACCGATCTGTGTCCCTATGTACAAGGAACACAGCATCGGTCTCCTCTCCCTGACAGTACGTGAATCTCTGTGTTTACACACAGATCCACGGTCCTGCTCGGATACTGGGCAATCGCGGGTGCCTGGCGGCTGCCGCGGGGCACGTGCAGCATGTTCCCACTATCGGCTTTAAAATCGGCACACGCGCCCACTATCGGCTTTAAAAGACGAGGACGTCATATGACGTCCTGTCAGAACAATTGAGCTACTGTGCGGCCGTCAATTGACTGTGTCCGGTAGTTAAGTGGTTAAACAAACAGCAGGATTTCAACAAATTTCAAGTAGTGTTGAAGCCTGCTAGCAACTTGTTTTTAAAGTGGCAGTCATAACTCCCATTCGGATCTGTGTTCAACATTTACAAACTGAAGCTGAATGTTAACAAAGCTGGGGGAAGCTCTGCAAATGCTTTGTAAAAGCATGCTCTTCAGCAGGGATCCCCAACTACAGCCCTCCAGCTGTTGTGGAACTACATGTCCCATAAGGCATTGTGAAACTGACATTCCCGGTGTATTGTCAGTTTGCTGCCTATCCTAGAATGCTCCGGAAGTCACGTGGCGGCCAACTGCGCATGCGCGATGCATTCCAATGGATTAACGACAGCGCACACCAGTGAAACCTCGGTCGGCATCCAGGCTCTTTCTTTAACATTCCCGTGGATTGGAGGATGTTAAAAAAAGAGCCAGGAGGCCGAGCGAGCCGTCCGAGCGAAGTGAGGCCGACTGGCCACTTTCCTCTAAATCCACGTCGCCCTGAATGCCGGGTTCGCTGGTGTGTACTGTCGAAAATCCATTGGAACGCATCGCACTTGCGTTTGGAATGCATCGCGCAGTTGGCCGCCACGTGACTTCCGCAGCATTCTAGGATAGGCAGCAAACTGTGACACTACACTGGCCATGATGTAGTTCCTAAACAACCGAAGGCCCATAGTCTGGAGACACCTGTACTAGAGGAATAAAAATATTTTTTCCCATAAACGATAGAAAACCGATCTGATTGGCTAATAACCACTGTCTCTTTATTACCAAAATATAGTAAACTGATAAATACTGGTATAGTACGATAATACAAACGGCTGCTTTGTAAGTCTTTGTTCCATACAAAGAGCAGGTTTCTACAGATAGTGTCCTCCTCCTCCCTGTACTTTACCTCCTGCCAAGAAATATCACAAAAAAGAGTGCAGTGCCGTTATTTTTAGCTGTGGAATTTCCTCTTGTGAGCTCAGTGTGCCGCTGGTAATAAACTTCTTCTGCAGTAGAATGCACAATCTGACTGTAGCACTGGGAACGGAGGGCCACTGTCCATAGGAATTAGTATCGGCTTTGGGAACTGAACTTTTCATATGCCCTGTCTACGCTCCTTTTGTGTGGGTTTGTTCTTTAGTTATTTTGCTTACGTGCCAGTCTGTCATGTTTTATTCAGAAAGGTCTTTAAATAATTTAATAGAAACAAAGATATATATATATATATATATATATATATATATATATATATATATATATATATATATATATATATATATATATATATATATATATATATATATATATATATATATATATATATATATATATAAAAATATTTTTTAAAGCTTTCATGCTAGTATACTGATTGTTTTGCAAATTGCTCTTTTTTTTTTTATATCAGTTTTTTAAAACTCCTGGTGGAATAGTGGTCAATTTCAGAAGCATAGATGTTGGTATTGCTCTCTTGTCGTCCTGAAATTCTAGTCTCCTGACTGTCGTCTTGATCACCTTGCATTGATACTTTTTTAGTTACTAACATGGAGCAAGTATGCACATAATGACGTCTGACTTTACGCTGACTCATTTTACATATTGGATCTGGATTAGTGACTCGAAGTACTGAATCTAGGCCATGAGTATGAAAGCTAGGCAAATAGTCCTTCAATTTACATTTCTACTAGCCTCCTATACCACTCCTGAGTATCAGTATTCAGGCTTGGCGAGATCACACTGTTATGAATTTAAAACATTAAAGTTTTAAATACAATTTAACACATTAAAACATTACATTTTCTGATGAGCTCCAACAGCTAAAGGTCAGCTCATGCTTTTTTCCACTAAAGCCCTATGCACACAGGCCGAGTGTCGAATGGCATCAGGTAGTCTAATAGAAACTGTCCGACATTAGGTTCGTTTACTGCAGCAGGTCCGCCAGAAGCTCACTATTTGGCTTCTGTCCATGGGGCATGACCGAAAAAAGGTTGGCCGGCTCATGATCAGCACCCTTGGCCAATTGCCCTTGGGGTTGCAGTGTCCAGTCTGACTCGCTCCCCTCCCCTGGGGCTTCTTTATACCCCTTTTGGGCTGCCCCATCCTCATGTTTACATCTGTTGGCGTTTGCAGCTGCCTGGATCCTGGACATCGTTTTTTTGGGCCAGAGCATTGTCCAAGGGCTACAAACTAGAGTTCTGGTCTCTGCCTCTCTTAATGCTGACTAATCTGCCAGCTTCCTTGCAAAGATGGGCAAACCTTCATGCTGCCCTTGAGATAGAGCTGCACGATTAATCGCGGAGAGAATCGCAATCTCGATTCTCCCTGTGGGATGACCCGCAATTCTTCTGTGTCACCGCCGTTTCCACGTAACCAGCGTGGAACGCAAATGGCGCTGATATCGGAACCGACGTCAGCAGCCTGCGCCGCTGGATGGATGCCTGGGCTTCTCTCACAGTTCTGTACAACTGTTAGTGTGTATCCATGCGCCACCCAGTGGTTGCCGGCGGTACTGCTTCTGATGTATAAAAGAGACCAGTGATATGTCTATAATGTTAAAGACCATATAACTCCTATGAAAAAGCAGAATCAAAGTTTGACTCTGCTTTTTTCATAGGAGTTATATGGTCTTTAACATTCTAGACATATCACTGGTCTGTTTTTTATATATTCATATTTTCAGATAAATCACAGGTTTATTTATTTGGGGGAGGTTTCTGGCATTCAGTTTTTGAGAATCGTGAGAGAATTGTGATCTTTAGTCTAAGCAAAAGAATCGGCATTCTCATTTTGACCAGAATCGTGCAGCTCCAACTAAAGCAAAGGGGGCATTCATCCTATACTGGATTTTCCTGTTTCGACAACCTCAACAAAGTTCAAAAATTTGGTATGGAATCGACGCAGTTTGTATTTGCCTCCTTTCACCTGGGAGACTTTCTGGCATATGTGAGAATAAAAGATGCTTAATTAAACATTCCCTTCCTGATGTTGCAACAATGCTATCTGTATTTTGCTGTGGGCACCAATTATTTGCTCTTCCCTTTGGTCTGTTCACTGTACCTTGGGTCTTCACCAAGGCGCTAGCTTCTGTTCTCTCTATCCCACTTTCAAGGCATTCCCACTGTGGATTACAACCACCTGTTGCAGAATAGTTGGCTCGGGTTCTGCCAATGTTGAGTGGATGATACAGACGCTTTGGAAATTGGAATAATTCCAGAACCACAGAAGTCGATTCTATGCCAACACTTCACCTGAATTATTTGAGCCTAACTTTGCATATAGCCATGTCTAGGGTCTTTTGTCCGTCTGGCTGATTCCAGTCTTATTTTTTGTTATTCTCAGGCCCTATAGTCCAAAAGCTGCCCAACCAATCGCTTTTGCATAACCATTTTGGGCTTGATTGTTGCAATTCTGGCAAACATCGGACCAGCAGGTACAGTCTTCATATCACCTTGTGTGCCTGTCCAGCAAGACCAGACTAACCCTGACACAGTGAATCTCCAGTCCAGTGATGGAATCAGGGACTCTTGCCTGATGGACTATAAAGTGATCAGAGTATTCCAACCTGTCAGGCTTGTGTGGAGACCTGGACACACTCAGTAAAAGGGGACTTGGGTTGTCGGAAGCTCAGCTCAGTATTCGGGAACACAGGGCAATTCAATTGGCTCTTCATTGCTAGACATCTGAGCTGTGAGGTCACCCAACCAGGATTCTGTTGAACAACATCACAGCCATGGCTTACATTAACCATCAGGGGGGGCAGCTCAGTGTTTCTAAATCAAACCTGGGCAAAATTTCCATGTTCCTGCTCTGACCACTGATCACATCCAGTTGTGGTGATTGGACTATGAAGATTACATGTTAAGACACTGATGACTGAGGAAGAATGCTCCCTCCACCTGGTGGTTTTTAGAGCTCTCTGTTGCAGGAGGGAGGCATCAGACATGGACCTCTGGACCTCCCAAGTTCACAATAAACTGGATCAGTTTGTTGCAAGAAACAGGGATCCTAATGCCGCGTACACACATCACTTTATGTGATGGAAAAAAAAACGACTTTTTGTGAAGTAAAAAAAACGTTTTTGAAACTTCATTTTCAAAAACGACGTTGCCTACACACCATCGTTTTTTCAAAATGCTCTAGCAAAGCGCGGTTACGTTCAGCACTTTTTTCCATTGAAGCTCGCTTCATAATTAGCTTCTGAGCATGCGCGGGTTTAAAAACGTCGCTTTAAACATCGTTTTAGCTACACAGTGATTTTGTTGTTTTTCACAAGACATAAAACAATGTTTTCCCCCACACACGGTCATTTTAATTGACGTTTTTAAAAACGTTTTTTTTTTCATCACATAAAGTGATGGTGTGTACGCGGCATAAGGCCTTCAGTCAAAGCTTTGGGCACTCCTTGGGAACCGTTCTATGCCATTCTCCTGCTGAAGCTTCTCCCTTGCTTCGTCTTGTGGAATTGAGATGTAGGGCATTCCAGTGATTCTCATTTTGCACATTGGATCAGGAGGTTGTGATACTCGGCCTGCTGGCAAACTCTCCAAGGGCCCTCCCAGACTATCCAGACTTTTTTTTCCAAGGGCCTGTTTACCATCCTTCTCCATTGCTGGCTTTAGCGGCTTGGCCAAACCTACTACTTCTGGTGCAAAGCCAAGTACTTCCATCCAGGAAAATAATTTTTAGGATGAATTCTCCTTCCTCCAATCAGGCCTTGATCATCAGCTAGACTTAAGTACCCTCCCAAAGGTCAAGATTTAGCCTTAAGTCCTTTTAAAGTGTATTTTTCCCAAAAATGCGTTTTTTGAAGGACTGCTGCGCAAATGCAGTGTGACATAAGATATTGCATCAACCGCTTTATTCTCTAGGGTCTCTTAAAAAAAAAAAAAAAAAAAAGTTTGGGGGTTCTGAATTTTCTAGCAAAAAAAAAAATACAGATTTTTAATTTGTAAGCCGCAAGTGTCAGATAAAGGCTTGGTCTTTTTTAAGTGGTTCAACTGACCTAATTTAAAGACCGAACTTCATCCCTTTGATCTAAAAACTGTTACAATGTTCTTCTTTCTTCTTCTTCTTTTTTTTTTTTTTTTTTTTTTTTGACAGCACTGAATCGAGGAAATGCTGTATTGAGATTGTGAGAGGGGGTTGAATCTTGATTCTTTAACTATTAATCGTGCAGCTCTACTACCACTCTATGATCTCTAGTGGCTCTGTGGGATTTCAGCATGGTTCTGTTGGCTTTACAAAAAACACAAAATAACCCCTTGTTTTACCTCATATTTTTATTTTTTTAAACCTTTCTCAAGGATTAGCCCCTCCACCTTAACCAGGACACTGTGCTTCCCTCTTTGCCCTGTCCATAAATAACCTAGGGAAATTGTTCTCCAGTGTCTCCACATGGCTTGTGCTGTTCAAGTCTGTGTCTCTCCATCTACATGTTAATTTGGACAGTCTGACTCAGTTATTGTCATTTCTGGAGCTTTGTGGTCACGTGACTGCATAGAAAAACCTGGAGGAAGAAACTGTATTATAACTTATGCAGGGCAATGTGGAGGCAATATTTTAAAGTATGTGTATTTGTTTAGCCTTCACTTCTACTGAAGTGTTAAAGTCCAAAATGAGTTTAGTTTATTTCAGTATGAAGATAAGGCAGCGACTTTATAAAAGGCCAGTGTGTTTTTTATAAGTGCTCAACAGTGCCACCTTTCATTAGGGCTAAAGCGTGAATGGGAAATAGTTGATGGACTGAAATACTGTATATGGTACACTACAGCAGCATTCCCCAGCCTTTTTGGCTCCAGGGACTGGTTTTAGGGCAGGATTGGGGGGGGGGGGGGGGGGGTTACCCAGATATTCAGTCTGTCCTCTGGCCCCCTTCATACCACAACCTTCCTGTATATCGGTCCTTCTCGGTTTCCCCTTCACGTCACAGCTCCCCTTTATATTGGTGCCCCTTATATTGGTGCCCCTTTATATTGGTGCCCCTTTGCATTACAGTCCCCTTGCCCCTGTGCATTACAGTCCCTTTACAGTAATATAATGGGGACTGAACTGTAAAGGGGCACTGTAATGACAATTGCAGTGCCCCTAGCAATCACGGCCTTCTCCATTGGTGCCCCTGCCTTGCTGATACAATGACATTATTGGTGGGACGAGAGACCCGAGCGGACACACAGGCTAAATGGCACTGCTGCACCGCAAGAATTTAGTGGCGGCCATGGTTGCAGTTCACCCCTGTACGGACTGGTTATCAACAGGGCCACAGACTGGCACCGGCAGGGGGGTTGGCGACTACAACCACTCCTGTGTGGTAAAAGGGTATCCTTAAAATGGTCATCGGCACCATCTTCTTTCCTTGTTCAGCTACTTTTTGTTTTTTGTACCCTTTTTGCAAATTTCTTTAATATATTTTGATTACTGGATTCTACTTGTATCGATCTGTGTACTTTTGCCATCTAAAAAAAAAAAAAATGTGGGGTTTCTTGGTTGTTTAGGAAATATTGCTGTATAGTTCATCATACATTGGGTTATTGGGTTTATATTGCATACAATTTTGGACTTTGTAAAGTGACATGAATATGGACGTTCAATTGTAGTCCTCATCATAAATCTGCAAAGTGCCCCTGGCCGTTATGATGCCTATTTTTCCTTTTATGTCCCCCTTCTTTACAATGCTTGCTTCTGTTCATCCTTAAACTACCTTTGGTCTTTGTTTCCCAGTTTTCCTATCTGAAGAGAGAGCCAATTCTGTTCTAAAAGCGCTTCCCCAGAGGCTAATGGGTTCCTCGAAGAGATCAAGCAAGGCAACATTGAGCGGGAGTGCAATGAAGAATTGTGCAGCTATGAAGAGGCGAGGGAAGCCTTTGAGAATGACGAGAAGACTGTAAGTATCCTTCTGAGACTTGCAAGGCTCCTAACCAGAGCAGTCAGAGTAGCTAACTAAAAGCACATTTTTGGAAACCATTATATAAAATGGCTCTGCTTTCATTTACTGTTGCTTTCTGACATTATTACCAAATTGATATTTCAGAAAAAAGTGTGCGTCAGTGGGTTGAAACCCCTAACAGCCTTGTGTATCTCTTATGTATCTCTTGGAGAATGACAAAATCTTCCCCTACATGACTCTATTCACAAAGATTTTCAAGAAGGATAGGTATTTTTCTTTTCAGTTGAGTGAGTGTAATTTTCAAATTTCATTGGACTTGGCTGAATATAATGCTCCCTTTTAAAAAAAAAAAAAAATAAAAAAAAAATGGATTCTCAACCTAGTGTGCTAGATGTGTGAAGTGAGTCTGTAGCCTTCTCATATTGACCTAATGAAGTCACCTGCCTACTGTGAAATATCTGTGGCACGAGGAATTCTGTGGATACCTTGCCAGTTCCAAAAAACATATACAGGTGCATCTCAAAATTTTTTGAATATCAAAAAGTTAAGTAATATAGATCAATTAAAAATTAAAACTTGTATATTCTATAGATTGGCGTGTCATATCTTTCAAGCATTTCTTATTTACTGAAAACCAGGAATTCAGTATCTCAGAATTAGATATTCTGAATGTTCAATATTGTAGACTCATGGTGTTGCCACTCTAAGCGACTAACTCAAAACAATGAATCAAAAATAAACTGTGCTAAAATTAAATTGTTCGTTTATGAAAGTCTATATGCATAAAAAGCAGGCAAGTCATATAGTGATGTGATATCCAAAGGATCCCTTAATCGTGGATAATTTCACCAAGAAATCATGACCGTTCAGAGAAAACGCCTCCACTCCACTTTTGGGAGGTCCTAGACAGTTGTGACTATATACCCAGCCTGGGCCTTTGATCATCCAGGAGCCAGCTAAAAGTTAGGGGCCAGGTTTTTTTCATGTTAGGGGGCACAAAAATGCAATAAATTACCCAATTTTTTGGTAAAATATTAAATCCAAGGTTGCATCGAGTAAATAGATACCCAACATGTCAAACCTGAAATGGCGATAGACTTCAGACTTCAGTACCTTTATAGTTTCCATAGGCAACGCTTTAAAAGCCTGCTATAGGTCATCAGTTTGGCATACGAAGGGGGGTCTGGTGCGAGAATTATTGGTCTTTCAATGTGTGCGGCGATATGTAAAGTGTATCGCAATCCAACTTTTTTTTTTTTTCTTCTTCTCCCCCATCACTTTTTATCCCCTATGTGATGATTTTTTTGGGTGACCGATTCTCTTTAATGAGAAATCCAGGGTTTGCCTTCTCTGTGCTCCATCGAATGTTGTACAATGCACATCGCACTGTATTACGTTTTCCCGGCCGGGGAAACTTAATGGGGGCCCGGAAGTGATGTCGCCCTTCCCTTTTTGTTGCTGACCCGGAAGTGGAGGAGAGTGTGTCTGCTTTCCTCCCTCCCCTCTACCCAGTAGTACCTGCTATGCTGGGCCAGCAGATAAACAAGCGGAGCCCGGAAAAACAAGGGCACGGGTTGTGTGGAGCATTAGGGCAGCAGCCCAGGTGCTAGGACTCAAACTTGGCACCTGGGGTTTGTCGAGCCCTGTCTCGGCATGATCAATTTTATTATGTCTGCAAACAGTTTTTTAGGGGTTTTCTTCTTTTTTACGCAAACAACCCAAGAACATTAAAGGGTGGTATGTGATCCGTTGCGCCGCCTTCTCCTCCACTTTTTTTTTTTTCTTGTAGGTATGTTGTATTGAGGAAACAAGGTATTTGGAACATTTTAAAGTAGAATGTTTCCTTTTAGTTTGGGGGAAATTTCTACTCACTCCTTGATATGATCTATGGCAATAGAAACATTCCCTCACTCTTTTCAAATCTAATACAAAAATTGTAAAGCTGGAGTTTTATTTGTAATTTTTTCAAGGGATGTTAAATATTTTGTTCACTGGAATGCAGCAGTTTGTTAGCTTATGGTAAACTAATGGACGTGTTTTGCAATATTACTGTTGTCGGTTGTTGTATGAGGACTTCCCGGAATCTGAATGTAAGGTGATGGTTTAGTGTAAATAAATCCCTGGGTAAACCTAATCCAAGTTATTTGAGTATTTAAACACAGTGTATAGAAGAATGGAAGGCAGTCACATCAGCCAGAGCATACAATGTTCTTCTGGAACATACAGTACATATGACGGGGGGGGGGGGGGGGTTTACTATAGATCACACATTCATGTGGACTTTCCTGTTGGCCTCAGTCTGAATACAAAGCTTATTTTATTAGGAACTCCTTTTTCTCTAACTTAGATTGGCATTGTGTAAAATGTTCCATTGTGCAGGAAAATAAACCATTCCAACAAGTTATCTTACTTTTCCCTAGAGCACCACCTTGTGGTTGTCATATGGCTTGTAAAAGACGTCAACACATTTTTGTTTTCTAACCTATGCAAGTTTATTGCCATTTTGGTTTATTAATCCTTTACAAACAATTTTAAGTGGTATTAAATGCATGAAGAGACAAAAACATGGGAAAATTTACACACATAGAACTGAGTAAGAATTGTTTTATTTTGCCCTGACACGCACTTTAAGCTGTTCAGCCAGTGATCACCATGTACCTATTTTGTCTTGGACAGATCTGTATATTGTATCTCCTGAAATGTTAAACCCCTTTAGCATATGGCCTGAAAGCTGAACTCCAGGAATTCAACTAAATCTACACATGCAGTAGGGTCCCCCTGCACTGCACCTTATTCCTGGCTCTGGCAGGCCCACTCATTCAACACTGCCGCCTCTCTAAGCTGCTCTCCACCACGGTTGCAAGATCACCTCTTCCACAGGATTAAGATCCCTGCACTGTATTGTGGCTGAGGGACATCCTACAGCTCAGAGCTTTGAACAGAAAAAAAAGCCTCCAGAACCAAGGGATGGCGGTAAATAATTAAACTTAGGCAGCCCATAGACTAAGCGACCACTACGGGTTGCAGGAAATAAACTTGCTAGATTCCCCCATCAACACAATTGGTGTTGACGGGAGAATCCCTCCCGCAGAACTATTGTATTCCCACCGGGGCAACACATAGATTATAGCTAACGGGCAGTGCTTTAACTGGGCCGGATGCGGCGGTACTCAGTACCGTCACTTCCAAAAATGGCCCTGGAGAGTACCAGCACCTCTCCGTGCGCCCAGTACTTGGGTTTCCAGTACCGGAACGCAGCCCCAGGCCAGGAATGATGATCAGTGGCGGAACTACCGCCATAGCGACCCACGCGGGCGCTATGGGGCCCACAGCCGAGTGGGGCCCGCTGATGGGGAGGCAGATCGGTGCGCTTTGACAGTTACAGAACCGATGCTGTGCATCTCTCCCTCCTGTCTGCATCATTTCTGTAACTGTCACAGCGCACCGATCTGCCTCCCTGTTCTAGCCACATGTGATCCTCCTATAGGTGCCTGGTCTCCCCCCCCGCGCTGCCTGCTTTCCTCTCCTTAAAAGCTGGGGGACACTGTGAGAGCGGGGGAGGGCTTTCCTGTCTTAATGCACAGGGCACTTCTGTGAACTGCCCCAGGGGTCCTAGGTGCATGGGGGGCCTTTGAAGTTTCCTCCCTGCAGGTTCGGGCAGCAGTGCTAACAGGTCTCCTCACGTTGGCTTTACAGGTCAGTTCTGGCTGGTGTCTGCAATGCTCTCTCTCTCTCCCTGGCATCTTCCTCCCCTTCCTCAGCACTATCTGGCCGGCCGTCCTGCTCCTGTCGTCCTCACACAGATCCATTCATCTTTGCCTGTCACACTGCTCCTCTCAGATGGTTGTTATCTCTCCCCCTCCCTTCCCTGACTTTTCCCTGCAGACACTTTACCTTCACACGTGTGTGTGTGTGTGTCCCAGGATCTACAAACATTACAAATGTCTGGAACAGTGGCGGCTGGTGCTCAAAACAGCAACTGTGCCATCAATTGTCACCACTGTGCCATGCCATCAAACGCAGCCACTGTGCCATCAAACGCAGCCACTGTGCCATCAATTGTCACCACTGTGCCATGCCATCAAACGCAGTCACTGTGCCATGCCATCAAACGCAGCCACTGTTCCATCAATTGTCACCACTGTGCCATGCCATCAAATGCAGCCACTGTGCCCCTCAATTGTTGCCACTGTGCCCATTGTCACCACTGTGCCCCATGATGCCACTGTGCCCATTGTCACCACTGTGCCCCATGATGCCACTGTGCCCATTGTCGCTCCCTTTCCCTGTAAAAAGCACTTACCTGAATTTAGCATTTATGTTCAGTAGCTCTTTCTACAGTAGCTCTTTTTCAGGGTACTTTCTAAGGGTATTTTCATGTTCAGTATTGGGGGGGGGGGGGGGCAGCACCGGCGCCTAATAGAGTACCGGCATCTCTTTTGGCCCACTTAAAGCACTGCTAACGGCTATACCAGCCACTACCAATAATGGCATGTCATTTATGCAGGCTGGTTGTATCCAAGTTGATCGATCGATCGATCAACTTGAGTACAATCAGCCTGCCCATACATGGTTGGAATCTCGGCTGGTTCAGCAGGATTTGAACAGTCTATGGCTAGTCTTATTCCTGTACCCCTAGGCTAAATGAACATTTAACAGTGGAATTCCGGGCTTAATCCTAACTACTCTCTGTCCCTGTACCTCCGTCTAACACCTATGTTTACCAACTTGGGTAAGAAAGATATGTGTACTTGCCTATTTTCAGCCTGCTCCGGTCATGTGATCACCCTGTCTACCAGTGGTGCTACTGGGGAACGGAGATGGTGCTCCAACACTTAATGGTAAAGCCTAAAGCGGTGACCACACTCATAGGCTTCAATGGCCCATCTGTTGCTGCTCCCCCCCCCCCCCCCCCAACACCCATGCTGGCTAAATCAGTTGAGCCAGGTGCATATACAGATCTATCCTACACAGGTTGGTTAGGTGGGGGTAGGGGACAGTTTATTAAGAGTAGTTTGGGTTAAGCCTGGAATCCCACACTTTTTTTTTTTTTTTTTTTTTTTTTTTTTTTTTAACCCTTGCAGTGCATGTGGGTCTTACTACAAAGGTAGATTTGGTCTCATTTCTGGAGTTGTTTTAGGTCACCTCTGCGGTTCTCTTTTATATGATGGAGCCCATAACCCTTAGATTTCTCTATCCTACCAAGACAGCCCAAGTTTTTGTGCTAGTTTTAGAAGCATAATTGAGATTCTTTTGTGGCAGATTAGTCTGAGGACATCAACCGATGGTGAGCTGTATAATTCCAATCATCTGCCTGCATTATGAATGATTTAACTGTTAAATCCACGACTTTAAGAAATAAAGTTTATAGTTTAATGTTTTTATCATTCAAATTCATTTTAACACCACTCCCCTACATGTCTGCAAATACTGTTCAATAAATATGACTGCAGTAAACCTTTTTTTCTTTTTGTGAACAGAGGTAGTCGATTTAGTTCTTTTTCTGAAAATTTATTTTTTGCTTTATAAGATTATTGTACATTCGAACACTTACACTTTTTTTTATTTGTTTTTTCCTCAGAAAGAGTTTTGGAAAGAGTACACCAGAGGACATGGGGACTCAAGCTCGGACAGCAATTGGTATCCATTTTACCTGGCCTTCCCTTTAATCACAGTCTTCTTTGTTGTTGCTCTGGTTCTCTTGCTATTGTGGAAGTGTGTATTCAGAAACAAAGCATGCCGGAGAACTGCATATGCCAACAGAGGTGCGAGAGAAAATACAGCTGAGACTTTAGATAACGAAGGAGTTTCCAGTCACGCTCAGCATGCTAATGTGTTGTGTGCAATGGAGGATGCTTTTGAAAGGGCTGGGAACCCCAGTGGATTGACTGATTATGATGTGCGGTCAGATACGCTTTCAGCTGGATTTTCTTCGAATTGCGATGCACCACCTTCTTATGAAGAAGCCACCGGAACAAGGGGTGTGAGATTAAGCGAGCCACAGCACAGTCCCAATGAGCCACCACCACAGTATGAAGAAATAGCTATTTGTGCCTCTGTAATCACAATACCTCAGGAGGGAACAACCAATCCTAAGTAGCGTAGGAACAGATTTTCTTTTATATATTTTTTTTGTTTTGTTTTTTATTGCATATGAATTTTTTTTTTATTTTTTTTTTTTTAGTACAATAGCATTTAGCTCTTGACACATTTTGACATTTTATGATTTATATATTTTTTTCTTTTTCTTCGAGTATAGTAATGAACACTATTTCCTGTGAGAACCGCTTAGATGAAGGGTACATATTGCTTTTAGATGAACACTGTACTGTTATATTACACAAAAATGACAAAGTGCCGTATATTTGAAACAGTACTTTCTATTTTCAGTCTTGCTGCAATGAATTTGCCCATGGGGATTATACTGATATTGCAATATAACCACTATTGACCTAACTACATTTTATATGAGCTTGAATAAAATGCCTTTTTATTTTCACACGTGCCTCTTTTCCTTGTTAATGAATTCTTTGAAAGTGACATATACAAAGATGACCTCAACATATTTTATTTTACTTTTTAAGCGTTTATTAGTAGGAGTTTGTACATATTAAACTCGTGTGTATAATGAAACCACCAATTTCTACTATTTTCCAGTTTTCAGTAATAGCACAACAACCTACACACACAACTTAATTCAGTTCTACAGTAAACATACAGTAGGTGCTTTTTTTTTTTTTTGGTATAAGTTGTGATAAGTTTTTATATAAATATGTAACATTCTTAGTATTTTGTTTTCTTAACGGTTCCAAATTTGTTTTTAATATTGATTTTTTTTTTTTTGTACATTGTAAATGGTTTTTATAGTTTGTAACCACTAGCATTTTACATTAACAATTGGCCTCTACTATTTGCTTCATAAGGTATGTTTCTTTTTTTTTTTTTTGTGATTTTAAATAAAGCTTTCCTTGTTTTTGAGATTAAACCTGAACATTGGTCTGGGGGTTTGTGTGTGTGTGTGTGTGTGTGTGTGTGTTTGTTATTCAAAATCCTAACTATAATGTATCTTCTGAGCAAATACTATCGGATATCTGTACTCTCCATCCTACTTAAAGTGGAGTTCCACCCAAAAGAGGAACCTCTCGCCCCCCTCATCCCCACTTCCACCAGACCTCGCCATGGAGGTACATCAGAAGTCTAGCTCCTCCTCCTTCCCCCTGCTGCCGGGCCAGTAACGGAGCGCTTTGTGCATGTTCAGTAGGGACCTGGCCTGGAAACTGTAATGCTTCACAGGTAATCCTAATAAGTCGGCTACAGTATGTGGTTTCTGGCTTTTAATTTTTGGAGGGGGGGTGGAACTCTCCTTTAAGTAGAAAATATTGTTCTTTAAATGCATTTTAAATTCAGTTGCCTAAAGGAGCACTGTGGTGTAACAAATATTTAGGATAGTGTCGTTTTTGGAGGGAGCTGCAACTGCACTAAATACAGCCAGTTAATTCTTCTACCCACTTACCTTCCAATTGATTAGTAGTTTAGTATACAGTCTGGTACCTTGCATACTTAAATCTGTACCCAACGTTTCCACCAACCCAGGCTAACTTACAGCACAGCTGTAAGCTTTCTTTTATTTATATGATTTGGACCCTTTTTTCTGTGCGACATGCTGAGGAGTGGTGACCGCGTGCAAGAATAAAAATTCAAACTGGCATATGTGGATAGGCATATAGATGCAGTAAAATACTTATTGTAATAAAGTAACTGGATATAAAACAATTTATACTATGCTACTCAAGGAAAATTATTTTCGTGGGGAAAATGGCACATATACAGTAATTGCAATACAAGTCATATTGTAATTGAATGTTGATCAAAATTGCCTTTCCTTTTCAAACTGAAGCCACTTCTATAAGAATGCATAATGGCTACAAGTCAGATTTCAAGCATCCCCTGCAACAAAAATGTCATTTTTGGTAGAGACCCTTTCAATAGGAACATGTCTAAAGGGATGGAGGCTGCAAAAATAAGCACTGGTCGGCACTAATAACGTTGTTGTTCATTAGGGGTGCAACGGATCGTGACCGATCCGTCATCCGAACGGGTCGCCCTGTTCGGATCGGCACACAACGCGATCCGCGGAGCGCTGCCTCGGCCTCCGCCTTAGGAAAGGCCGCGGTTTCGGCCTAGCTCCAGAGCGGTCGGCCATCTTGGTTCACCCGGCCAGGCCAGTAGAAGGAGTTGTGAGCCCCGAGCGCATAGCCTGTTGCACTCCTCACCTCTCGTCTGATTGCCAACCCTGCCGTGCAATGTCACTGCCGCTTCTGCGTTACATTAGGTAGGAAGGTTATTGCTTAAACTGCATAATTGCGCACCTCAGTGCTGTGCAATGGCATCTGTGGGGTGTTGCACACCTTGCTGCTGTATGACAGTAGGCTACTTGTGTAGCATTTTTTGTCCTGAATGCCGTTCTAGTGCTCTGCTGCGTACCCTTGCGGTGCACTAAAAACAAAACCAGTCTCCTCTGTTGGTGCTATACCTCCCCCTTCTCCAAGGTGTAATGCAAAAAAACATTCCTAAAAAGGTTACCTATGGCTACCCCAGACTACAAGCTATAGTGTTCACACATACAGCGTCGCTAAAGGTTTTTTTTTTTTTAATTGCTGATCCGAAAAACGATCCGATCCGTTACTCCCTGATCCGAGGATCGATCCGATCCGTGAGTTTTTTGATCCGTTGCATCCCTAGTTGTGAGCCATGATAGTGGCAATGGCTAATGTTTACTCGCCTAGACCTGAGAGCTTTTGCTTTATTTAGAAAGAAACCTTACTGCGGCTTCCCGCTTTGCATTTAGGTTTGTTGTGGCTGCTGCTTCCATCTATCAAAACCAGCCTAGTACTGCTGGATAAAAGCACACATTCTGTTGCTTAAAACCAGTGGTTCTAAACCTCAGTCCTCACGTACCCCCAATGGGCCATGTTTTGGGGATTTTTCAGTTGGATAAAATGGCTCTTATCAATACCAAGTCATTAATATTGATTTATAGCAGCTGTGCAAAGTAAAGAAAAACCTGAAAACATGGCCCGTTGGGGGGTACTTGAGGATTGAGGTTGAGAACCACTGGCTTAAACTATCTGAAAACGTCTTTTGTTAGAAAAAAAAAAAAAAAGTAGTAAAATTGGTGTGCCATTGCGGTCTAGCCTTCATTCAAACCGCACTAAAGGATCCCTGCAGTGTTTATAGTGGTTTTAACCGCTTGCCGACCGCCCACTGTAGTTTTTAACGGTGGCAGGTAGGCTCGGCTGCGCAAAATCGCGTAATATAACGTGATTTTGCTTTGTGGCCACTAGGGGCGCGCATGCGCCCCCTGGTGCTGATGCGAGTGTCCGGCAATCGCCGCTGGGCACCTGCGATCGCTTGTGACAGAGCGAGAACTGGGAGGTGTGTGTGTGTGTATAAACACAGATCCCGGTTCTTTCAGGGGGAGAAATGACTGATCGTATGTTCATACAATGTATGAACAGCGATCTGTCATTTCCCCTAGTCAGTCCCACCCCCCCTTCAGTTAGAACACAATGAAGGAACATGATAAACCCCCTTGATCGCCCCCTAGTGTTAACCCCTTCCCTGCCAGTGACATTTTTACAGTAATCTGCATTTTTATAGCACTGATCGCTATAAAAATGTCAAGTGTCCGAAGTGTCTGCCATTTTTTACAAAAAATATGTAGAAGAATACGTATCGGCCTAAACTGTGGGAAAAAAATGTTTTTTATTTTTTTTTTGTTTGTTTTTTTTCATATTTTTTGGGGATATTTATTATAGCAAAAAGTAAATTCAATTATTTTTTTTTTCGTTTGGGAGCCACGTCACACGACCACGCAATTGTCAGTTAAGGCGACGCAGTGCCTAATCACAAAAAGTGGCCCGGTCATTGACCAGCAAAATGGTCCGGGCTGAAGTGGTTAAACCTCAGACATTAAATATGAACAAAGAATATCCCTCTTTAGTGTGTACTTGTCTCAATTGCTGTAAGAACACTAAATGCCATTTCTGTCTGTTGCTTCATTCCTCTGCTGTGAGCATGAGTCACTCCTGACAGGTTTTCCTGACACTTGGAACCCTTTCACATTGAGAAGTTTTTCAGGCGGTACAGCACTAAAAATAGCGCTGCCATGCCGCCTGAAAAACGCCTTCACTGCATACTCAATGTGAAAGCCAGAGGGCTTTCACACTGAGGCGATGCGCTCAGGCCCGGATTTACTCCCTGTGCCGCCCCAAGGCCGGGTCCTTCAATGCCGCCCCCCCCCCCCACCACACACACACAGGCCAAGTGATACAGTCGGCTGTATCACGGGAGCGTGCCCGCAAGAACTAACCCATATGTGATAGAGCTCACATCCATATTTAGCACTATAACCGGCTGCTTGCTTCTGCTTGGGCCTGGCACAGTGGCACGCACATATGCACAACATGATGATCAATCATACCTGCTAGTGTGTAATCCCTGCTGGCTGCGGCTTCTTTTTTCTGGTGTGGTGACGTCAGCCTCAGACCCCTGCTCCTGGCCTGGGGGAGATGCGGGCCGTTCACAGAGGGTCTCTTCTCCTTACTTGTCACTGTCCCCAGCGCAGTGCTTCCTTACATCTCAGGTGTCCATGTCCCCAGCGGAGTGCTTCCTTACATCTCAGGTGTCACTGTCCCCAGAGGAGTGTTTCCTTACATCTCAGGTGTCACTGTCCCCAGCGGAGTGCTTCCTTACATCTCAGGTGTCACTGTCCCCAGGGGAGTACTTGCTTACATCTCAGGTGTCACTGTCCCCAGCCAGCGGAGTGCTTCCTTACATCTCAGGTGTCACTGTCCCCAGCCAGCGGAGTGCTTCCTTACATCTCAGGTGTCACTGTCCCCAGCCAGCGGAGTGCTTCCTTACATCTCAGGTGTCACTGTCCCCAGCCAGCGGAGTGCTTCCTTACATCTGAGGTGTCACTGTCCCCAGCCAGCGGAGTGCTTCCTTACATCTGAGGTGTCACTGTCCCCAGCCAGCGGAGTGCTTCCTTACATCTGAGGTGTCACTGTCCCCAGCGGAGTGCTTCCTTACATCTGAGGTGTCACTGTCCCCAGCCAGCGGAGTGCTTCCTTACATCTCAGGTGTCACTGTCCCCAGCGGAGTGCTTCCTTACATCTCAGGTGTCACTGTCCCCAGCGGAGTGCTTCCTTACGTCTCAGGTGTCACTGTCCCCAGCGGAGTGCTTCCTTACATCTCAGGTGTCAATGTCCCTAGCGGAGTGTTCCTTACATCTCAGGTGTCACTGTCCCCAGCGGAGTGCTTCTTACATCTCAGGTGTCAATGTCCCCAGCGGAGTGCTTCCTTACATCTCAGGTGTCACTGTCCCCAGCCAGCGGAGTGCTTCCTTACATCTCAGGTGTCAATGTCCCCAGCCAGCGGAGTGCTTACTTACATCTCAGGTGTCAATGTCCCCAGCGGAGTGCTTCCTTACATCTCAGGTGTCAATGTCCCCAGCGGAGTGCTTCCTTACATCTCAGGTGTCACTGTCCCCAGCGGAGTGCTTTCCTTACATCTCAGGTGTCACTGTCCCCAGCGGAGTGCTTCCTTACATCTCAGGTGTCAATGTCCCCAGCGGAGTGTTTCCTTACATCTCAGGTGTCACTGTCCCCAGCGGAGTGCTTCCTTACATCTCAGGTGTCAATGTCCCCAGCGGAGTGTTTCCTTACATCTCAGGTGTCACTGTCCCCAGCGGGAGTGCTTCCTTACATCTCAGGTGTCAATGTCCCCAGCGGAGTGTTTCCTTACATCTCAGGTGTCACTGTCCACAGCGGAGTGCTTCCTTACATCTCAGGTGTCAATGTCCCCAGCGGAGTGTTTCCTTACATCTCAGGTGTCACTTCTGGAAGAATGGTTCAAACATTCCCACAGACACTCCTAAACCTTGTGGACAGTCTTCCCAGAAGAGTTGAAGCTGATATAGCTGCAATGGGTGGGCCAACTCAATATTGAACCCTACGGACTAAGGCACCATTAAAGTTCATGTGTGTGTAAAGGCAGGCGTCCCAATACTTGTCTGAGCTGTCAGAAAAAAAGGGGACAAGGAGCTAAAACTACACTCAGTGAGGAGAGCTCTGGAATCAAATTGAAGGGACACAACCCCACTTCACACAAAGTGTTTCAAAAGATAGGAGATAATTATTTTCATACAAGCATGCCTATGTCCATTGAAGTTTGAGTTGTGTATTGTATATCATATCAGTGTTTTTACAAGTTAACTTGGCATTAACACAGCGCCTATGTGTAGCGTGTGCTGACATAACTTGTAATAGATGAAGTGTGCATCTTCTCATTTTTCCTTAATATTTACTTTTAACTGACACAATGTATAGCAGTAAATGGGTTGTCACCTCCAGATTTTAAGGTTTCTATAAAAGCTGGTCTGTAAATGGGGGCCTCTGCTGAGCTCATCAACTCTATGCTGTAAGCTCCCGGGGATTTAGTAACACCTCCCACCATGTTCCTACATGAATCATTCATATTTCCATTGTTATGTCAGACATAGGACAGCACACACTACAAAATTAAACCTCAAGAAACTCGCATGGAGCCAAATGCTAGGTTTTCATGGATCCTGTATTCCTTATTCCGTCTTTCTGCAAGAGTCACCCACTAAGGGGAACACCAAGTAGCACTGTCAGGAAACTGGGTCCCTTTTGGCTGCAATAAACAGGTACGCTATATTACCAAATGTATTGGGACACCTGCCTTTACACGCACATGAACTTTAATGGCATCCCAGTCTCTTGAGTTGGCCCACCCATTGCAGCTATACAGCTTTAACTATTCTGGGAAGGATTGTCCACAAGATCTAGGAGTTTGTATATAGGAATATTTGACCATTCTTCCAGAAGCACATTTGTAAGGCCAGGCACTGGTGTGGATGAGAAGGCCTGGCTTGCAGTCTCCACTCTAATTCATCCCAAAGGTGTTCTGTTGGGTTGAGGTCAGGACTCTGTGCAGGCCAGTCATGTTCCTCCACCCCAAACTTGTGCATACATGTCTTTAATGAACCTTGTTTGTGCACTGGTATGCAGTCATGTTGGAACAGGAAGGGGCCATCCCCAAACTGTTCCAACAAAGTTGGGAGCATGAAATTGTACAAAATGTCTTGGTATGCTGCCACCTTAAAAGAGCACCCTTCACTGGAACTAAGGGGCCAAGCCCAACCCCTGAAAAACAACCCCACACAATAATCCCCCCACCACCAAATGATAAGGAACAGTGCACAAAGCAAGGTCCATAAAGACATGGATGAGCAAGTTTGGGGTGGAGGAACTACACCTTTGGGATGAATTAAAGCGGATACTGTGAGCCAGGCCTTCTCGTCCACATCGGTGCCTGACCTCGCAAATGCACTTCTGGAAGAATGGTCAAAAATTCCCATAGACACACTCCTAAACCTTGTGGACAGACTTCCCAGAAGAGTTCAAGCTGTTATAGTTGCAAAGGGTGGGCCAACTCAATATTGAACCCTCGAACTAAGACTGGGATGCCATTAAAGTTCATGTGTGTGTAAAGGCAGTGTAGATCTCTTTGCAATGACAGCACCCAATGTTGTCACTGTGACTGCAACCAGCACAATGGGAAAAACAATCATCCCACTGATCTTTGTGCAAACAATAAAGAACACTTCCAGTGCTGACACATGCACTTTTTGGATAACTCCTATACTGCCACATTATCTCATATTGAGCTCTTTCAATAGGGGTTAGTACACAAAAGCTTTACTGTTCATTGCTTCCATCACCTGTGTAGAAAATACAACATTGGTTAATTCACAAAAATATAACCTCACGTTATCAATGCAAATGCCCATGATGTACAATGCTGTGAAAAGTATTGCCCCCTAAACCTAATAACTGGCTGTGCCAAGCAATAACTAGCAATGAGTCTTTCACATTGCTGTGGAGCAATTTTGTCCCACTCTTTGCAGAATTGTTTTCAGCAATATTGGAGGGGTTTCCAAGCATGAACGACCTGTGTAAGGTCCATGATACAGCTTTCAATTGGATTTAAGTTGTGGACTGTGATTAGAACCAAAATGTAGCTTTGTTTGAACCATTTGGAGGTGGATTTGCTGTTGTGTTTCGTATCATTGTCCTGCTGCATAACCCAAGTGCACTTGAGCTTGAGGTCATAAACTAATTGGCCGGACATTCTCCTTTAGGATTTTTTGGTAGAGCTCAGAATTTGAGGTTCCATCAATTATGGTAAGTCTTTCCAGGTCCTGAAGCTCCAAAGCAGACCATCATGCTACCACCATCATGTCTGACTGTTGGTATGATGTTCTTGTTATGAAATTCTGTATTAGTTTTATGCTAGATATTACGGGAAATTACACCTTCCAAAAAGTAACATTTTTGTCTCGTCGGGTCCACAGAATGTTTGCCTAAAGTCTTGGGATAATCAAGATATTTTTGGTAAATTTGAGATTGAGCCTTTGTGTTCTTTTTGGTCAGCCGTGGCTTTGGCCTTGGAACTCTGCCCATGGATACCTTTTTTGCCCAGTCTCTTCCTTATTGTTAAATCATAGACACTGATCTTACCTGAGAAAGTGAGGCCTGCAGTTCTTTTAGATGTAGTTCTGGGTTCTTTTATGACCTTCTGGATGAGTCGTTTGTCATGCTTTTGGAGTAATTTTTGTAGGCCCGGTCACTCCTGGGAAGGTTCATCACTATTCCAAGTTATCTCCATTTGTGAATAATGGCTCTCCCTGTGATTACTGGATTCCAAAGTCCTTAGAAACCCTTCCTAGACCGATACATGTACAGTACAGACCAAAAGTTTGGACACACCTTCCCATTCAAAGAAGTTTTCTCTTATTTTCATGACTATGAAAATTGTAGATTCACACTGAAGGCATCATAACTCTGAATTAACACATGTGGATTATACAAAACAAAAAAGTGTGAAACAACTGAAAATATTTTCATATTCTAGGTTCTTCAAAGTAGCCACCTTTTGCAGCAGACACATCTCTAGAACTGTTAAGAGGGAGACTGTGTGAATCAGGCCTTCATGGTAGAATATCTGCTAGGAAACCACTGCTAAAGAAAGGCAACAAGCAGAAGAGACTTTGTTTGGGCTAAAGAACACAAGGAATGGACATTAGACCAGTGGAAATCTGTGCTTTGGTCTCATGAGTCCAAACTTGAGATCTTTGGTTCCAACCCCCCGTGTATTTGTGTGACACAGAAAAGGTGAACGGATGGACTCTACATGCCTGGTTCCCACCGGTGAAGCATGGAGGAGGAGGTGTGATGGTGTGGGGGTGATTTGCTGGTGACACTGTTGGGGATTTATTCAAAA
The DNA here is from genome assembly GCF_905171775.1 of Rana temporaria. NCBI lineage: Eukaryota > Metazoa > Chordata > Amphibia > Anura > Ranidae > Rana > Rana temporaria. The sequence continues at coordinate 222,061,746 of NC_053490.1, read as the reverse complement.
TTGAAGGCATACTGAACCAGCATGGCTACCACAGCATCTTGCAGCGCACGCTATTCCATCCTGTTGCGTTTAGTTGGACCATCATTTATTTTTCAACAGGACAATGACCCCAAACACAACCTCCAGGCTGTGTAAGGCTATTTCACCAAGAAGGAGAGTGATGGGGTGCTGCGCCAGGTGACTACCTCTTGAGAATGCCAAGAGTGTGCCCAAGCAGTAATCAAGCAAAAGGTGGCTACTTTGAAGAACCTAGAATATGAAATATATTTACAGTTGTTTCACACTTTTTGTTATGTATAATTCCACATGTGTTAATTCATAGTTTTGATGCCTTCAGGTGTGAATCTACAATTTTCATAGTCATGAAAATAAAGAAAACCTTTGAATGAGAAGGTGTGTCCCAAACTTTTGGTCTGTACTGTACATTACTTTGTTTCTAATCTGTTCTTGATTTTTTTTTAGATTGTGGCATGATGTTGGCTTTTTGTGATCTGTTAGCATGCTTCACTTTTTAGACAGCTTCTATTTATGTGATTTTCTTGATTCAATAGTCTGGGTTGTGGCAAGTGAAATTTAACTCAACTTTCCAAAAAATTGTGGTTAATCACAGCTCATTCATATTTCAGCATGGAAAAAGGAAACTGCATTTTGTATTTACTCAGGTTATCTTTGTGTAATGTTAAAATTTGATGATCTGATTCTTTTAAGTGTGAGAAATATGCAAAAAAAATAAAAATCAGGAAGCGGGCAAAAACTTTTTCACAGCACTGCATTTCTTCCAGTATTTTAACTAATCCTGTGGTATTTTAAACACTTTTTTACTGTATTTTAACACTTTGTTTACATACAGCATATAAAAGTTTATCACACAGGTTGATTTTTTCCCTAAAGATGAATAGGTGTTTACTGATAACAGCAGGAAATTGTGCCGCTCAGGGTGGTGGTAAAATACCAATACCTGTATATGAGATCAAATAGCAGTTAATGAGAAATATAGGATATTAGTAGTTAAATATTAATTCCAAGTAAAATTAAAACGATTCCATACCTATGCTATTTTTATGTTTATGAGTTAAAACATTTTCATGAATAAGTTATATTTTAAAGTGGTACTAAATGCTAAGCATTGTTTTACCTTAATGCTTTTGCTGCATTAAAGAGTTAGTTCACCTTTAGGAATGTTTTTACATAAAACCCCCAATGGACATTGCAGTCCAATTTTCAGCTTTCAACCACATGTATTAGTAAAAGCAGCACACATTACGCATTATTAGGCACACAGTTAACCCCTAGATGGTAACAACCCCTTTCCGGACAGTGATATTATCACTGATCATTGTATTAGGCTGGTTATAGACGGGGAAAATTCTTCCTGCTGAACTGGCTCAGATTCAAACCGTGTATGGTCGGCCGTTGTGTCACTGGAGATATCAGTGGCAGTTAATCAGTTTGTTTGTTATTTTTTTTAATTTATATAATTTAAAAAAAACACAGCGCTGATCAAATACCACCCAAAAAAACTTCTACTTGTGTGAAAAAAAAAATTGAAATTTTGTTTGGGTACAGTGTTGCATGCCCGTGCAAACACAAATAAAGTACCACTGCTGATTAGCAAAAAAAATGCCCCGTCATAAGGGTGGGTAAAATCTTTCAGAGCTTAAGTGATTAAAAAAAATGCTGCTTTGTCATTAGTTACATGTAGGCTGTACATGGCCTGTTCACAAAGTGAGTAGGCAACACCCCTTCTGTCCTACATACATCGCAGTTTGTTATATGTATGTTGGAAGTGGGTAGGGGCAGAGGCAAAGGACGGTGCTTGAAGGTGGGTAGGGAGACAGAGACAAGGGTGATTCGGGGGAAGGAGGAGTATTTGCACCTATTCTCTGAGAAAAAAAAGCCCTGATGATAATACATTGTTGGCTTAATAAACATACAATGACTTACTAATGTCGTACCAGTGTCACTCTTTGTGACACAGAAATGTACTCAGCTGTTCATTTGCTCACTCTTCTTACCATGCACCCCAGAAATTATACGCTTTGCATAGGAGAGATAATAGTGACGTATCATGCTGTATGTAGAAGTTTCTCTTGCCTGCAATAAACACAGATAACGGTGTGGTTCAACTGAGACAGACGTGTTCAGTGACTCATTCCTAGCCATGCATGGTGATCTGAACTATGGAATTTGGAACAGCAGTAGAATCCATATTAACCCCTTTGTGGTTAGGAGAACCATCTCAGTTCAACATGTGATATAGATAACAGAACCCTCCTACACATGTTATGGAAATGTCCCAAACTTGTCAGGTATTGGACATCAGTTCTGGATGACATTGGTAAAGTTAACCTTACTTTGGAACCTAAGAAATGTTTGTTGGGGTGGTTGGACAAGGAATTCTACACTCCTCTTACTTATGTTGCTATTATCCATTTAATGTTTACCGCTAGGAAAATTGCACAGAGGTGTATATTACCAACCCATTCCTTCTCATACCTCCTGGGTGAAAGCTGTCAATGATGATGTTGTACTATGTAAAGAAGTGGTTTAGCAGTCTCGGCAAATTTACAAAAATATGGGATGACTGGCTAGGTACTCTTTGCCTAGCCCCCTTCCAAATGGTCAGAGGTAGGCTGTTGAGTGGGGGTGTCTCCTCTGGTTTAATGTGAGACTGCTCTTCTCATCCACATCTCGGTATAAGTAACTGCACAGACATGTGGATATTGGTTTTACATTCTCTTGATTGTTATTTATTCAATGGTACATTGATATAAGTGTACGTGGGTTCACTATGCTGATATCATTCTCATTCACAGCTAAACTATAATTATTCAAGGGTTGAACATGAATGCTACCACTGATGGAGCATATCAAATACATATGTTAAACCTGTGAAATTAATGACATATATACCTAATAATACCTAATAATAAAAAAAAAAACTAAAAGTATTGGCTAACACAAATTAATTAATACTGAAAAGCATATCATGTGCATATATAACCAATTAGTATACACCATGATTTAAACAGTATAAGTGCTTAATCCACATAGACAGATTGGAAATGGAAAAATAATCCTGGTGCGTCTATTAAAAATATATAGACAGTGAAAAGTCCATCAAATAAGATAAGTGAAAACAAGTTCATAAAGTAATGTGTCTTGTTGAAAACACCTGTGCATACTCCAAACGACTAGAATATCGTGATTCCGCATGAAGCCCATGTGAATCCGCCACCATTAGTGAAGTAATCTGCTTACCAGATTCTCAGGTCCTAATGGACCAGATACAGCATATAAACAATCCAGCAGGACGATTGATACTGTGTCTCCAGTTTGGCAGATGTCAGATGGACTCCAAGCAAATCTCTGATGGCAGTTTAATCATGTAAAGAAGGAGAAGCCTCACATAGCATAAAACCAGGGTGATTTATTGGTAAAAGGATAAAAAAGTATACAACTCACATTTTAGTAAACATAAACAAGCCTTGAGCCTGTAGCTCGGCCGGACGCTAACAGGCAAATCCGTCCGTGTAGAGAACAAGCGAATGAGGGTGATGACGTCAGCACGCCGCTCGCTCTGTCCACCGCGTTTCGTGATAGGTCACTTCGTCTCGGGGGAAACCGAGACGAAGTGACCTATCACGAAACGCATTGGGCGGAGCGAGCGGCGTGCTGACGTCATCACCCTCATTCACATTAAAACCCAAAAAAATAGATTTACATTTTTGGTTGTAACATGACAAAATGTGGAACATTTCAAGGTCTTTGAATACTTTTTCAAGGCACTGTACTATGAGGCTGGGTTCACACTATTGCAAATTGGATGCAGGGAATTCACAATAGAAGGAGATTTTGACCGGTTCTCTATGGAGCCGGTTCACATATTTCCACTGCGGCTCCAGTGCAAATTTGCACAGGTGTCCTGTGTGTCTTTTGGTCAGTTTCAGGTCTGAATTCAGCCAAAAAAACAGGCTGAATTCGGACCTGAAACTGTGAACAGGGACACACCGGACCCCTGCTGTGAGCCTAGGGTTGCCACCTTATCTCTAAACCACTTAAGCCCCGGACCATTTTGCTGGTAAAAGACCAGGCCCCTTTTTGCGATTCGGCACTGCGTCACTTTAACTGACAATTGCGCGGTCGTGCGACGTGACTCCCAAACAAAAGTTACGTACTTTTTTCCCCACAAATAGAGCTTTCTTTTGGCGGTACTTTATCACCTCTGCGGTTTTTAGTTTTTGCGCTATAAACAAAAATAGAGCGACAATTTTGAAAAAAATGCAATATTTTTTACCTTTTTGCTATAATAAATATCCCCCAAAAATATACATAAAAAAAAATTTTTTCCCTCAGTTTAGGCCGATACGTATTCTTCTACATATTTTTGGTAAAAAAAAAAATCGCAATAAGCGTTTATTGATCGGTTTGCGCAAAAGTTATAGAATTTACAAAATATGGGATAGTTTTATGGCAGTTTTTTTAATAATTTTTTACTAGTAATGACGGCGATTTTTATCGTGACTGCGACATTATGGCGGACACATCGGACTTTTGACACATTTTTGGGACCATTGTCATTTTTACAGCGATCAGTGCTATAAAAATCCACTGATTACTGTGAAAATGACACTGGCAGTGAAGGGGTTAACCACTAGGTGGCACTAAAGGGGTTAAGTGTGCCTAGGGATGTGTTCTAACTGTGGGGGGGCTGGGCTATGTGAGACACGACAGTGATCACAGCTTCTGATTACAGGAAGCTATGTACACTGTCCTGTCATTAGGAAGAATGGGGAAATGCTTGTTTACATCGGCATTTCCCCTTCTTCCTCACCGTGAGACAATCGCGGGTCTGTTTGCGGACATCGTCCACAATGGTGCTTCTTAAAGGAGACGTATATATACATCCTATTGCCTGCCCGTGCCATTCTGCCGACGTATATCTGTGTGCAGCGGTTGGCATGTGGTTAAAACAGATATGAGTTACACAGGTTCTAAGGTTCATTTTATGCAGATAATGCAAGTGAGTTTAAATACCACCTTAATCAGCCACAGAACCTGTGTAATTAATATGTGTTGTGTTTTAAAGGGATGAGGTGGCAACCCTATGGGAGCCGCATGCAAAGATAGTGTGAACCCAGCCTAAAGGGGCATGTAAACACAGAGCTCCACGTCCTGTCAGGGAGAGAGGAGACCGATCTGTGTCCCTTGTACATAGGGACACAGCATCTGTCACCTCCCCCAGTCAGTCCCCTCCCCCCACACAGTTAGAACACACACCTTCCTCACCCCCTAGTGTTAACCCCTTCACTGCCAGTCACATTTATACAGTAATTAGTGCATATTTATAGCACTGATCGCAGTATAAATGTGAATGGTCCCAAAATTGTGTCAAAAGTGACCGATACGTCCGCCGCAATATCGCAGGCCTGACAAAAAAATCGCAGATCGGCCGCCATTACTAGTAAAAATAAAAAAAATCTTAAATCTATCCCCTATTTTGTAGGCGCTATAACTTTTGCGCAAACCAATCAATATACGCTCATTGCGTTTTTTTTTAACAAAAATATGTAGAAGAATACGTATCGGTCTAAACTGAGGGAAATTTTTTTTTTTTTTTTTTTAATTGGGAAATTATTATAACAAAAAGTTAAAAATATCGCATAGATGATCAAATACCACCAAAAGAAAGCTCTCTTTGTGGGAATGATAAAAATATAATTTGGGAACAGTGTTGTATGACCGCGCAATTGTCATTCAAAATGCGTCAGCGCTGAAAGCTGAAAATTGGTCTGGGCACGAAGGGGGTTTAAGTGCCCAGTAATCAAGTGGTTAAAAGCATTTTCTTTACTTAACACAACTGCTAGATTCAATATACTGTAGACAGAATTCAGCTGCAGAGTTTACTTATTTGGTGCAGGAAAACCACATGGTCCTTTGTGCTACATGTTTTATAAAATCTTCTAGTGACATTGTTTCCACATTTTCAATTGAGAGAGTAAGAAAAGTCTTCTATTGGCGTTTTCTTCAAGGACAAAAGATCCTGGAACACTCCTGCTATTTATTGTCAATGTTGTATTCATGTGCCCAGACTGCACACATTGTAGCCTTTGCATTTGCCTTTGATATTTGTGGCAATGCTGTATTTTATGTTTCAGTTTTTTTTTTATCGTATTGAATGCTAAAAAATAACTTTACAGAACTTGAACAAAAAGCATCTTAAAGGGGTTATAAAGGTACAATTTTTTTTTTCCTAATAGCTTCCTTTACCTTAGTGCAGTCCTCCTTCACTTACCTCATCCTTCCATTTTGCTTTTAAATGTCCTTATTTCTTCTGTGAAATCCTCACTTCCTGTTCTTCTGTCTGTAACTCCACACAGTAATGCAAGGCTTTAGGACACTCTACGTTGCAGATAGAGAAAGGAGCTGTGTGTCAGGCCTCGTACACACGACAGAGTTTCTCGGCAGAATTCGGCGAGAAACTCGGTCAGAGCCGGATTCTGCCGAGAAACTCTGTCGTCTGTACACTTTTGGCCCGATGGAGCCGCCGAGGAACTCGTCGAGAAAATAGAGAACATGTTCTCTATTTTCTCGTTGTTCTATGGGAGAAGGCGGCCCGCCGAGCTCCTCGGCGGCTTCATCCCTGAACTCGACGAGGAACTCGATGTGTTTGGCACGTCGAGTTCCTCTGTCGTGTGTACGAGGCCTTAGTGGGTGTCCTGACTCTTTTGTAGTCCAAGGGAGGGGGCGAGCACGACACTCCACACCAGGGAGAAAGCCTTGCATTACTGTGTGGAGTTACAGACAGGAGAACAGGAAGTGAGGATTTCTCAGAAGAAATAAGGACATTTAAAAGCAAAATGGAAGGATGAGGTAAGTGAAGGAGGACTGCACTAAGGTAAAGGAAGCTATTTAGGAAAAAAAACTGTACCTTTACAACCCATTTAAGGGCCCACTAAATTCTAAGCACACTTTGCATTGCATTGCAAAGCAAGCGCTTAAAAACATGTGCTTTTGTAGATGTATATATGTGTATAGATGACCACAGAACATAGACCTGGTTGTTTGAACCACCATGAGTGATGCTGCTGTGACACAATTTTTTTGTGTGATTTTGTGGTGCATTTTTGAAGCAGCACTATTCATTTTGAATGGGCCTTCCTTTGCTCCAAAAGTACGCCAAAGAAGCTCTTGTACAAATTTCGGCACTGAGCCAGGTGCATTTGCCACTGCATGTTTTTCCATGATTTTCGTGCGTTTTGTTACACAACCACAGCTTTTTTTTCTCATAACATAGGTGCAAGAACTCAATCACGACCTCTCCGAACCCCCTCACACACACACACCCTCCAAACCTCATCACATAGTGGGTTAATAGTCTGGTTAAATTTCAACAGTGGGAGGGTCTTTTGGGGCATTAAACACCAGGAGTGCATTACATACAGAGTTCAGAATCCGGGGGTGCACTACAAAGAGAGTGCAGAGTTCAGCCTTCTTCCACAGCCGCTTACCTCTGAATCCCACTTTCACCCATCTTCAGCTCTGACCTCTCCATTCAACCTCCCTTCCTTACCTTTGTTGCTGTATTAAGCTGAAGCACCCAGCCAGCACTAGTACCTCCACTGTAGGCCACTTCTATGTTTACAGGTGATAGTGGTAGGCAGAGAGCCTTAGCCAGAGGTGGTAGAACTGAGTTCCACCAAGTTCCAACTAAAAAAAAGCCCTGTGCACAACAATTGCGGAAAAATCACACCATGTTTGAGGTGGCATTAACAAATAATGGCACTGCAACCATGTCCTGCGTTTTGCTGTGTTTCTAGAATGTAAGAGCAGGCTTGAGGAACCACAGCACGTGGCAAGGGAGGACGTTTTTGTCACCAATGCAAGTGTCTGATATCTGCAGCATCCAGAGATCAGCAATGCAATAGGGTTGTGAGACACGGGCTGCCGTAAAGGTAGGTATTTACCTTTTCCTTTTGCAGGCTGGGCTTAGTCGAGTTTTCTGCACATCTTGACGGGGTCACGTTAATGTTATAAATGCAGCTAACTGCTCCCATATATTTGACTTTGATGAAAACTTACTGCATAAAGAAAATTGCCTTCGCTTTTTTGCTATTATTAGACTGTGATCTTCTGGGAAATATGGTCGAGACTGTTCAATATCCTCCTGAATGTATAGGACACAAACACTTAACCACTTAAGGACAGAAGGTGTTTTTCAGATTCAGCGTTTACAAGACTAAAACTGTTTTTTTTGCTAGAAAATTACTTAAAACCCCCAAAAATTATATATATTTTTTCTAACACCCTAGAGAATAAAATGGCGGTCATTGCAATACTTTTTGTCACACCGTATTTGCGCAGCGGTCTTACAAGCGCACTTTTTTGGGAAAAAATTCACTTTTTTTAATTAAAAAATAAGACAACAATAAATTTGGCCCAATTTTTTATATATTGTGAAAGATAGTGTTACGCCGAGTAAAATGATGCCAAACATGTCACGCTTAAAAATTGTGCCCGCTCGTGGCATGGCGTCAAACTTTTACCCATAAAAATCTCGATAGGCGACGTTTAAAAAATTCTATAGGTTGCATTTTTTGAGCTACAGAGTAGGTCTAGGGCTAGAATGATTGCTCTCGCTCTAACGATCGCGGCGATACCTCACTTGTGTGGTTTGAACACCGTTTTCATATGCGGGCGCTACTTGCGTATGTGTTCGCTTCTGCGCGCAAGCTCGTCAGGACGGGGTGCTTTAAAATAATTTTTTGGGGTTTTCTTATTTATTTTTATTGATTTTATATTTTTTTACACTGAAATAATAATAATAAAAAAAAAAATGTATCACTTGTATTCCTATTACAAGGAATGTAAACATCCCTTGTAATAGAAAAAAAGCATGACAGGTCCTCTTAAATATGAAATCTGGGGTCAAAAAGACCTCAGATCTCATATTTAGACTTAAATGTAAGAAAAAAAAAAAAAAAGGAAAATTTGTCATTTAAAAAAATGACAACAAAAAAAATTGTCTCTTTAAGACGCTGGGCGGGACTGACGTTTTGACGTCACTTCCGCCCAGCAAAGCTATGAGGATGGGTGGGGGCCATCTTGCCCTCACTCGAGTCCTCACTGAAGAGCCAGCAGCATCCGATCTTCTCCGCCGCTACCGACGGCTCCGGTAAGCGGCGGAGGGCGTGGAAGAGCGGCGGGAGGGGGGGCCCCCTCTCCCGCCACCGATAACGGCGATCTTGCGGCAAATCCGCCACGGAGACCGCCGTTATCGTTTACACGCCCGCCCACAGAAGAGATGGATACCTCGGTTGTGGCAGCAGCTGCTGCCGTTACTGAGATATCCATCTTTAAAAAGAGGACGTATATATATAGTGGGCGGGCGTTAAGTGGTTAATTGTCGGGGGTAGAGTATAAATCGCATTTTCAAAGAATTATCTGCATCAGTTTGTAAATTCCCTTTAAGAAATGATATGCCACAAGACTGATTATACATTTCCCAATTAAGAAGATCCAAGTGAAAATAAATAAATCCACATCAAGCGTAGACCTTCACTGTCCTTCATACTGTGTATAGGACAGACAAAGATTGACTAATCAATATAGAATTGCTGCCCTTGACTATTTTAATCATGGATAGGATGTATCCAGTGCAGTGTAGCAATCATGTTGTTATGTGATGGATATAAAAAGCTGTGTGCCATATACCATGCAAATAAATAAAATGGCCTCTTCCACATCCCTGAAACCCCAAGGTTCTGGTCTAGAAGATATTTGTAGGATAGAGAGAAAAACATAATAAAGGAAGCAGCTATCTACCATCCTTAGGCCACATGTAAACTAGAGGTTTAGCTCTGGTGCATGGAATGCATGAAGGTAAAAAACCTTCAGCCTTTATAACCATTTTAAACTCTTGCAGTCCCCAGGCAAAGTTCAAAGACGGGGATTCCACTGTCCTGTCACAGGGTGGGAAGAAGACTTGTAAGCAAAATTGAATCTGTAGCAAAGCGGGCTTAGCGGGATTAGTTCCCTTTCCCTGCCAGGCAGGACTGTGGTGCTGTGTGGCAGAGCCATGTTAACATTGGGACTGAATGGACAGAAACCCTTTTCACCGGTAAAATTGCCCATATATATATACACACACACACACATATATATATATATGTATGTACACAAATGTGTATTTAGTTGTTTCTCAGGCATTCATCTCTAAATCAAGCATTTGTTTAGTGCAGGGGTCTCCAAACTGCCGCCCGAGGGCCATTGGTGGCCCTTTGCTAGCCTTTATGCGGCCCTTGGAGCACTATTCCTCCCACCGATATGGGGCACTGTTCCTCCCACCGATATGGGGCACTATTCCTCCCACCGATATGGGGCACTATTCCTCCCACCGATATGGGGCACTATTCCTCCCACTGATATGGGGCACTATTCCTCTCACTGATATGGGGCACTATTCCTCCCACTGATTTGGGGCACTATTCCTCCCACTGATTTGGGGCACTATTCCTCCCACTGATATGGGGCACTATTCCTCCCACTGATATGGGGCACTATTCCTCCCACTGATATGGGGCACTATTCCTCCCACTGATTTGGGGCACTATTCCTCTCACTGATATGGGGCACTATTCCTCCCACTGATATGGGGCACCATACCTCCCACTGATATGGGGCACTATTTCTTCTACTAATATCAATGATGGGATACTGTTCCTTCTACTGATAGGGGCCCTCCTCCTCCTGACCACCAACCAAGGCCACATTTATTCTCACTGGAGCTGGGTCCGGGACATTTTCTGCCCCCGCCGCTGGCCACAATCCGGCCCTCCTAAAGTTCGAAGGACAATAAAGTGGCCCTTTGTTTGAAAAGTTTGGAGACCCCTGGTTTAGTGCAACATTGTTTATTTTCAAGTGCTAGTATAATGAAAAATAAGGAAAGTATTAACTGGATGGACAGTAAAATAAAGTTAAGAGCAATATAAAGAACCCTAATAATTGTAATAGTATGCCTAGTTGTACAGATCTATACATCAAACCTAAAGAGGGACAGGTGTGGCGGGGAAGGGGGGGATTTGTGTCCTACCACAGGAATCACTTATTTTTAGGGCTGTTATTGATTAAAATTTTCCTGTTCGATTAATCAATTATTTTTTAATTGATTAATCGACTAATTTCGATTAATTATGTAGCACTACCCCCAAAGGAGCTGCTGAGTAATTTTGGGTGGCACGTTACCTTTATCTTCTCGCTGTCCAGGGTGGTAAAGAGAGTTTTAAGAATTCCGGAATAAAGTACAGTCTCTGTCACAGACCTTCCTTTATAAGGAGACACTTTTGGTCCAGAATCCCCTGACACAGGATTCAGCACCCGGATCTCTCCAGATTAACTTCTGTAGAACTTAGATCTGACAGACGACCACCGTCGAGCCTCTCAGTGTGTGATGCATCCTTTCGATGAAGTTTCCAGGCCTTCTCCCAAGATACCAGCCACTTGCATGGTCCTCTCCAGAAAAGGTCCTCCTCTGGCTTCCTTCATCAAGTGGCTTCCTCCCGCAGGACGGACAGCACAGGATCACCTTGTAAATGCAGACCCAGTCTGACTACTGGACCTACCAAGGGAAGCCGCAACCCCGGACCAACGTGGTCCCGGAGTCAGGATTCAGGAACACGCACCCCAGGCCAGGTGGGCCACGAGGCGCGTGGGACAACAGACCCCGCACCAATGGCGTCTGTCCCTTAAGTATCCCTCCCCAGCATGCACAGCGGGGCGATCACTGCCACTGAATCCCAACTGAAGGGGACACCCAATACACCCTGACTCTGCTGCTGCCACCCTTGTCCTGGGATGGCAATAACACCCCCAGGCGAACAATGGTGGTTACTCCCAGCACAGCCATGACTGGAACAGAGGCTAAATTGCCCATAATTACACTTGACTGAGCCAAATAACGACTCAGGCCCCTTCTAAATTTACAGCAGCGCCTTTTCAACAGGAGCAGGGTGCTACAATTATAACTGTAATATCCACATCTCCCCCCATACTGTAATGTTCCCAATTTCCCCCCATACTGTAATGTCCACATCTCCCCACATATTGTAATGTCCACATCTCACCCCATACTGTAATATCCACATCTCCCCCCACTGTAATGTCCACATCTCTCCCCCATACTGTAATGTCCACATCTCCCCCCCATACTGTAATGTCCACATCTCCCCCCACTGTAATGTCCATATATCCCCCGATACTGTAATATCCACATCTCCCCCCATACTGTAATGTCCACCTCTTCCCCCACTGTAATGTCCACATCTCCCCCATACTGTAATATCCACATCTCCCCCCATACTGTAATGTCCACATCTTCCCCCACTGTAATGTCCACATCTCCCCCATACTTTAATATCCACATCTCCCCTCATACTGTAATATCCACATCTCATCCCATACTGTAATATCCACAACTCCCCCCACTGTAATGTCCACATCTCTCCCCCATACTGTAATGTCCACATCTCCCCCCCATACTGTAATGCCCACATCTCCCCCCACTGTAATGTCCACATATCCCCCGATACTGTAATATTCACATCTCCCCCCATACTGTAATTTCCACATCTTCCCCCACTGTAATGTCCACATCTCCCCCCATACTGTAATGTCCACATCTCCCCCCATACTGTAATGTCCACATCTCCCCCCCCCCCCATACTGTAATGTCCACATCTCCCCCCACTGTAATGTCCACATCTCTCCCCCCATACTGTAATGTCCACATCTCCCCCCCCCATACTGTAATGTCCACATCTCCCCCCACTGTAATGTCCACATATCCCCCGATACTGTAATATCCACATCTCCCCCCATACTGTAATGTCCACATCTTCCCCCACTGTAATGTCCACATCTCCCCCATACTGTAATGTCCACATCTCCCCCCATACTGTAATATCCACATCTCCCCCCATACTATAATGTCCACATCTCCCCCATCCTGTAATGTCCACATCTCCCCCCATACTGTAATGTCCAGATCTCCCCCATACTGTAATATCTACATCTCCCCCAATTTTTTATATGGGAAGATTGTCTGCTCTTACCAGAATAGAGCAGACGACACAAGCAGGCGGGTGATGATGACGTCAGCGTGCCGCTACTAGGACTGCCGCCGGGTGTACCGAGATGGCCGCTGCTCCGTAGCTAGGCCGAAGCCATGGCCTTTCCTATGGGTGAGACAGCGGAGCTCAATCCGTGTATCGTACTGATAAAAATTATTTTGATCGATCAAAGAAATTAACAATTAATCAAGGAATTAATTGTTAATTTCCGCAGCCCTACTTATTTTGTCCGGTAAGTTGCTTATGTCTAGGAAACTCCTTCATGAAGCAACATGTCCTAGAAACATAAAAAAAAAAAAAAAAGGAAAATAAGACCGTGGTGGCAAGAGTTATATCTTATATACAAAATTTGCAACATTTAGTATATCTAGTAGATGAATAGACAAGCATATACTTACGTGTGCAATGAAGTAATGTACTTATTTCTGAGGCACTTTAAGCTGAGTTCTGTAAGAAATGTGCATAATTATCCCATATCTTGATTGCACATATAGGAAGCCAGAGCCGCAATCTCTTCATCATGATTTCATATCAAGCATTCCCTGTAATCCTTTAAGCTGAACCTCAAAATGTTTCTGCAGTTTCTAATTTCAGAAAAATACTGTGCAGACATAGATTCACATGGCTTGGAACTAAAGTTTTATTGAAAAGACTATGGAGCATATTTATAAAGCAGGGAATGTGAAAATCACCAAACATTTACAGGTGGTTAAACATTTAATTCTATTTAAAACACACACACACACGCCAGGAAGATTTACCTATTTGGTCCCATTTACTGCTTTAAAAATATGCCCCATAAATCCGTGGTTCATAAAATTTGCACTTTAGGCACGTATTCAATACAAGTAATTATATGGTCTTAAAGGGGTTGTAAAGGTACACTTTTTTTTTCTAAATAGCTTCCTTTACCTTAGTGCAGTCCTCCTTCACTTACCTCATCCTTCCATTTTGCTTCTAAATGTCCTTATTTCTTCTGAGAAATCCTCACTTCCTGTTTCCTCCACACAGTAATGCAAGGCTTTCTCCCTGGTGTGGAGTGTCGTGCTTGCACCCTCCCTTGGACTACACGAGAGTCAGAAGGCTCACTACGTTGCAGATAGAGAAAGGAGCTGTGTGTTAGTGGGCGTCCTGACTCTCTTGTAGTCCAAGGGAGGGGGCGAGCATGACACTCCACACCAGGGAGAAAGTCTTGTATTACTGTGTGGAGTTACAGACAGAAGAACAGGAAGTGAGTGACTCCCCACCGAACACCTATCTCACTTGGGATCCTCTCCTCAGACTTAGGGACCCAGTTGAACACTGGGGCCCCGCCACAGCTTTAAATGATTCGGGCCAACATGGTCCCGGAACCAGGAACACCGCGTGGCACGCACACCCCTGCCTGGTAGGCCATCTTGCTGGGGAGCCGTGACATGTGGTCACCCTAAAGGTGCTGGCAAGAGGCACCCCAGCCTGGACTCCACTGGCGCCACCTGTCGCTCTGGGGTGGTATAGCACCCTGGAAACAATAGAATGGACCCACAGTACAGCCCAGCTAAAGCAGAGTTAGCCAATTTAGCCAAATCAAATGGATGAGAGCTAATAACTCTCTCATCCCCCTTTAAATTTAAAATAGCACCTGTACAGAAAGTACACAGGCGCTACATTTATAACCCCTTTAAATCTAGAGGTCAAGTGGTTAATGCAGGGAATGCATTAGGATAAAACATGTTTGGGCTTTAGAACCATTTTAATTAATTCTGGTCTTTGAAATATATGCTCATACATGCGCGTTTATTCTTGTAAGCTCCTCTCTGAACGCAGCTTTGGTGCATTAATTTTTTTGCTTCTTAATGCTGCTCCTAAAATACTTATCTAAAGGTCTAATTGCATGGCCAAATAGGCTAACATAGAACTGCATTTAGGCATACAGAAAATTGCTGTATGCCTGTAAAAGCAGCCTTTTTTTTTAAGCCTGTGTGCATGAGGCCTAAGAGAAGAGGTACTGTGCATTGCCCTTGCCTGCGTAATTAGAACAGACACCAATCATACAGAAAAAGAGCAGTGGTAATGTGTATTGTTCATACATACAAAATAAGAACAGATTACACCAATCATACAGAACAAGAGAAGTACCATCTATTTTAACATTCATGCATACAGAATAAGAATACATTTCTAGAATTATACTCAGTACAGTATATAGAATAAGAGGAATGGTAAAATATAGAATTAATACATACAGAACAGGGCCATAATTGTGGCGAAGCTCTGGGGATTCCAGGAGACTAGTGTAGGCTGTTTGGAAAACAGGAGGAAGAAGAAATGTAAGTGCCCCCCCCGCCAAAAAAAAATAATATATATATATATATATATATATATATATATATATGTATACACACAGTATATAAATATATATAATGGGCCAGATTCACAAAGAGATACGACGGTGTATCTACAGATACACCATCGTATCTCTGACTTACACTGGTCCTATCTATGCGCCTGATTCATAGAATCAGATACGCATAGATAGGGCTAAGATCTGACAGTGTTACACTGTGTTACACTGTCGGATCTTTTTTTCAATTTAAAAATGACGCCGGGGGCGTTCCCGCTGATTTACGATAAATAATATGTAAATCAGCGAGATACGCAAATTCACGAACGTACGCGGACCCGTCGCAGTGTTCTTACGTCGTTTCCGTAGCGGTTTTCCCGTCGTATACTTACCCCTGTTTTTAGCAGGCGCAGCCAATGTTAAGTATAGCTGGCGTTCCCGCGTCGATATTTGAATTTTCCAACGTCGTTTGCGTACGCCGATTCACGAACACGTGCGTCGCAAGTCCCGCTCACGTCGAAACCACTTACGTCCTAGTGACGTCAGTGGGAGCAATGCACGCCGGGAAATTCCCCGGACGGCGCATGCGCATTTAAATCGGCGCGGGAACGCGCCTGATTTAAATAGTACACTCACCTAGCCGCGGAATTTGAATTCCGCCGGGGGATTTAGGATCCGCCGTCGCAAGTTTGGAGGTAAGTGGTTTGTGAATTAGCCACTTGCCTCCTAAACTTGCGGGAGCGGATCTTAATTCACGTAGATCGAGCGGATCTATAGATCCGCTGAGCTACGTGAATCTGGCCCAATATATTTATTTTTTAAGCAGAACACAAGCCACAGATCACAAAGTCAAAAAGAATAACCCCTTACATTGGAATCTAATTCAAAATGTGAAAAGTGTGCTGCCTTTGTAGTGTATTTTAATCATTTCCCTTGGGACTAATAAAGTATTCTGAATCTGAATCTTTGTGCATTGGGGTGCCATTCAAAATGAATGGCAGTGCAATGCATGTTATGTGCATTGCCCCACATAAATTGTGTTGGGGTGCCATTCAAAATGAATGGCAGTGCAATGCATGTTAGGTGCATTGCCCCACATAAATTGTGTAAAGCAGGGGTGCCAATCCAGTGGCCCGGGGGCCACATGTGGCCCGCGTGGCACTGTATTAGGGCCTGCAACCTCCTGCTCTGGGATGGAATAAAATAGAATAGAATACTGTTATTAAAGGTAAGTTTATTACTAAAATCACAGTGTATATATGGGCATATCTGTTCTGCAGTGGTTACTGGTCTGCTTTCAAACTGATCCACAGGTGCAGAGAAGTGCAACTGCGGGTTACCTGCACTGAGCCATAGACTGTTATTACCTGCGAGTTTGGTGTGCTGAGAGTAGAGCGGGCTCTATAGAGCTGAGTGGGCTGCCATCCACCCGCTCTGCTCATTGTGGCCCGCGGCCGGTTACCAAGTCGCTTAAGTGGCCCTTGCTCTTCAAAAGGTTGGGCACCCCTGGTGTAAAGTATGGGCTTGGCCTAATGACAAGTTATGTCCAAAGATGGGCAGATCGATACACAGGGACACCTATATCTGGACGACCACCACCTTACCTGTAATGACTAAGCGCACGTGAAGTGTGTGAAAAGCATTCTGGTTCTTGTAGTTTTGAAATGTCCAAATAAAAAGTATTGTGATCTACAGTGGTATAAGTTGGAAACCATCATGAGCGATATGTCTCTGGTTGTGAAAGGTGCATGTTATCACAGCTTTGAGGTCAGATGTCAAGTTATTGTAAATTGTGCATTATTAGCCATTATTGTGTATTTCAAGCACAAACAAACCTTTTTTTTTTTATATCGAGCAGGGAAAAATTAAAGTGATACTAAAGGCTGTTATGTTTCAATACATAAAAAAAGATGTTGTACTTACCTGCTCTGTGCAAGTATATTGCACAGATTTTCCGTCACTTTCTGTCCTGCTGACAATTTTCTATGAGATATGAAGTAAAAAAACATTCATCAGGGATACAAACATCAATATAAATCTAATGCCGCGTACACACGATAATTTTTCAGCATGTAAAAAACAACGTTTTTCAGCCTCTAGAAAAATAGAAGTTCTTTCCAACTTCATCATTAAAACGACGTTGCCCACACACGAACATTAAAAAAAAAATGCTCTAGCAAAGCACGGTGACGTACAACACGTACGACGGCACTATAAAGGGGAAGTTCCATTCGGATGACGCCACCCTTTGGGCTGCTTTAGCTGATTCCGTGTTAGTAAAAGACAATTTGCGCTTTTCTGTCTGTTACAGCGTGATGAATGTGCTTACTCCATTAGGAATGGTAGTTTTACCAGAACGAGCGCTCCCGTCTCATAACTTGCTTCTGAGCATGCGCAGGTTTTTCACGTCGTTTAAGCCCACACGCGATAATTTTTTACAACCCAAAAAACGACATAGTTTAAAACGTCATTAAAAAATGGATCATGTTGGATTTTTTTTTTTTGTTGTTTTTCAGAACCCCAAAAATGCTGTGAAGCCCACACACAATCGTTTTAAATGACATTTTTTTAAAACTTCGTTTTTTACAAGCCGAAAAAAGATTGTGTGTATGCGGCATAACAGGGGGTTTTACCCCCCCCATTCTACTAAAGAAAATAATAATTATTTCTGCGCCTTGCGGGAATAGAAGTAAAAATTGACTGACGGTCTTTCTAATCCTTCTATATTTTTTCTAAACCAGATAAAAACAGTTTTAGCTTGATATACATTTTAATAATGAAGAGACACAATAATGAGAAAACAAAGACACAAAAGGACCAACATATCTTTTTTTTTTTTTTTTACAAAAAGCTTTCAAACTTTCTATTTTTTTTTTTTTATCGCCTAGCCTGAACTGTATTTACAAAACTGTGTGCCCAAGCTAACTGGCAGGCTTGAGTAACATATGTTAGGATGTTTTTTTAGCTCTTTAGACTACGGGCAACATTATTCATAAATGTGATATGTGGGCAGGTAGTGGACTAAATCGGTATGTATGTTGCTAGGGAGAAAGAAAGCTTTATTCTCATTTTTGTGCAAAAGAATGCAGCATTCCAGCATCATTATTTAGGATCTTAGATAAAAAAAAAAAAATTACAATTTTAACTTATTACAAATGGCAATGAATTTATAATAAATACTCATTGATTGCTGCTTGGAAAATAGATTTTTATTATTTACATATATTATTTACATATAAAACAAAAGGCGCTTAGCAGAAATAAAAGTCCAGTTATATACCAGTACTGAATGTATCTGTATTCAGTTTGTCATTGAGAGGATGGGATGCTTGTTTTTATAGTTAACTTGCCATGCTGTATAAAATGATTTGTCATGCTTTTATTAATAAATCCCTGAGCTGCCCTGACAGAAGAGACTCAATAGCTTTCAAAATGGATTAGAGGACTTGAAATGACAGTAGATGACATTTATAAAAACTACTGCAACTGGAAAAACAGTGACATTACCCAGAGCAATCAGAAATATTCCATTAATAGTTGCTTTTAGTACACGTTTCCATGTGTTTTTTCACATGTGTTATAAACAATCACTGCCGGCTTTATAACGTATGTTGATGCATTGAAAAATGGGCAGCGATGGTCAGCTCATCACACTTATGTGGAATAGCACCATATAAAATAATAGCGAAGCTGAGTACATGAATTTACATATGTTCAATATTTTAAGTGGCACGATTTCTTCATTATTTCATTGGGACGCCTGTTTTCATAGGTGTTGCACAGACTATAATTCTCTGTTGTTTTTATTATGCTTTGGTCTCTGGAGCTGCAATACAGCAGAACTGTATTGAATACAGTGAGAATTGTATTTACCCATGTCCAGTGGCGGCTGGTGCTCCAAATTTTTGGGGGGGCGCGAACAAACAAACAAAAAAAAAACAATTGCAGCCTCACAGTGCCCATCATACACAGCTACTGTGCCCATCAATTGCAGTCACTGTGCCTATCAAAGGCAGCCACTGTGCCCATCATACACAGCTACTGTGCCCATCAATTGCAGCCACTGTGCCATGCCATCAATTGTTGCCACTGTGCCATCAATTGTCGCCACTGTGCCATGCCATCAAACGCAGCCACTGTGCCAATCAACTGTCACCACTGTGCCATGCCATTACACGCAGCCACTGTGCTATCAATTGTCACCACTGTGCCCATCAATTGTTGTCACCACTGTGCCATGCCAAACGCATCCACTGTGCCATGCCATCAAACGTTACCACTGTGCCCATCAATTGTTGTCACCATTGTGCCCATCAATTGTTGTCACCACTGTGCCCATCAATTGTTGTCACCACTGTGCCCATCAATTGTTGTCACCACTGTGCCCATGAATTGTACTCGCCACTGTGCCCATCAATTGTACTCGCCACTGTGCCTATCAATTGTACTCGCCACTGTGCCCTGTTAAATTCTGCCACTGTGCCCTGTAAAATGCCTCCTCCCCACTTCAGCCCGGCACTTACCTTTTTGGGGTCAGCCATCCTGCTTCCACTGTCCCTCGATGTCTTCTCCCGCCCTCGATGACGCTTCAGCCAATCAGGTTACCAGGTTAAAAGAACCGGTGAACCTGATTGGCTGAGACGCCTGTCAGTCTTATACAAGGACCGCATCCCTAGAGCGTTCCTTGTATAAGCTTCCGGGACCCGAGGGCTGTACTCGGAAAAGCCTATCAGAGCCTCTGATAGGCACTTCTGTACAGCCAACCAGCTGCCGTTATTCAGATGGCCGGACATGAGCGCCGACCATCTGAATAGAACAGCGGCAGCGGCGATAATAACATAGATTCATGCAATGCATGAATCTATGTTATTAGACTCAGTGGCGGTGAGAGCCAGAGGGGGCGGCGCTCCAGCGCCCTCTATGGACGAACCGCCACTGCCCATGTCCATCAATAGGCTTTGGTGGGTATCCAAGGAAGAAAGCATGTTGCATTCAGTACAATTTTATTGTTGGTCAAGCAAGCCATGTAAACAGGGATCTACAATCTATAGTGAACTCTACAATTCATTTACTTGGTGAACATAGAATAGGTTCTCTCGGAGGGAAGGGCAGGGTAAGCTGAGCTGTTGACAGAATGACATAAATGCCGTATTATGTCTGCTGGGAACTTTGACAGTGCCTACAGCTACAGAAATGAATGTGGGTTTGTTTAAGAGCTTATTACTGGTTGTTCAAATTTTGCAAATACTTAAAGGGGTTGTAAAGATTTGTTTCTTTTATTTTCTAAATAGGTTCCTTTAAGCTAGTGCATTGTTGGTTCACTCACCTTTTCCTTTGATTTCCCTTCTAAATGTTGTTTTTCTTTGTCTGAATTTCTCACTTCCTATTTCTCCTCAGTGAGCTTGCCCAGTCCCAAGGGAGGGGGCAAGCACACTGACTAACACCCAGCCAGAACAGCTCGGATGATGGGGGCAAGCTTACTGAGGAGAAACAGGAAGTGAGAAATTCAGATAAAGAAAAAAAAACATTTAGAAGGGAAATCGAAGGAAAAGGTAAGTGAACCAACAATGCATTAGCTTTTAAGGAACCTATTTAGAGAAAAAAAATCTTTACAACCCCTTTAAAGCTGAATTGCAGGCATGGATTTTATTGCATAGTCACATTTGCCCCTGTATTCTCTATGTAGAAGGGCAACTCTCTGGCACAGGACCGAGAAGACAGTGGTGATCACTTTAGTAGTGGTGCCTAAAAGAGTTATACTCTGTTTCCCCAGTGGCATAATATTTGGACAGTGACATCACTACTATCCCACCCCTTTGCGTATGTGGTGACATCAGCGGTTCCTAGAGACAAGTAACCAGTGACAGTGGGAAGCTATAATAAATAAAAACTTAAAATGGCATTGTAGATTTACTTTAAATTATAATTCCAATTGAAAGCATTCAGTGGTCCATTAATGCTCTCAAGTAAACACAGCAATATCCAAGTCCAAGGATCCAGGTCCACATAGAGGATGAAGTGCATAGATGGCCTGAGCCCTAAAGCTCACCACACATAACAATATGATTGTGCAATCTCCTTTAAATATCCAACCCACTATATAGTGTAAGGACCTGCTTTGGATACCAATTGTTACTGGGAGACAGGTAGGTATTCATATCACATAGATTTGGTAGATCTACTGTAAAGTTGTACAAAGTTTGTATGGCCAGATGGTAACATATATGTTGAGCCCTAAGCATAAGACAACACTTTTTTTAAGTACAGTACCTGCCCATGGGTGAGGCTACATTTATTCACTGCTCATTAAGTATTTGTTTGACAGATTGCATATTTCATTCCTACTTGGTTCATACTTCACAACTGGCACAGTACATCCCAATGTAGGATGATCTGGACTTTACTATGCACCTTGAAGAGCGGGTGGGCTAACTTTTTATTAAATAATATTGCATAGGACAGGGGAAACGTGATGAGGACGTGACGTGCGTGAGGGTGGGAGGTGCCGGAGCGCTCCATGGCCCGAGGTAGGGAGTGGCGGGGATCCGACGGAGCCAGCATCGGTCCGGTGGAAGCCAGCTTGAGAGGCTGACACCCCGAAGACCGGAGTCGGAGTCCCAGCCCCGCTCAGCGCGACCTAACACTCCGACGGGACCCAAGACCCAGGATCCAACAGACTCCCGACGGACCGAAGTGACTGAGGCTTTCAGTCTCCCAGCGCGGCGGGTCCGGACAGACACATCGCTGCATATAGAAACTGCCAGGAAATAGACGAAGGAGGAGATCAGCTGAGAAAGGCGGAGCAGCGGCAGCGGGTCTTTAGAGGGTCCCGAGGTTGGGTGAGATGCTCAGTTGAGCCGAGCAGGGTCGGGCGCCGTCCCGCCCCCCCCCGCCCCCCCCCCCCTTGCCTGGTCGGGTGATTCATAAAATGTATGCCATGATTTTGAGCACAGGGAAGTAATATTGGATCGTGACCAAATGCAGAGATCAATGAGGAAGGGTGTTAAACTGGTATCAAAGCCCCAACTGATTAAGGAGTTGTAAAACCCTCATACACAGGGCGATCATTGATATAAAAATCCCTCAGGACACTTGCGGAGCATAGCCCAGGGAAGAGACTCTGGGCTGAGATGAGGGGGTGAACACGTTAACTTTGACACCGAAGTATTAATGGATAGAGGAACAGAAATCTATGCATGTGAACGATGGTCATAATTACACAACCTTGCAGGACTTATGTGATGTAAGACCCATAGGCGTCTGGTCTATGCTAGTAAATTATCGGTGCTCATGAACGGGGGGCAGTGAAAAGGAATACTAAGTCCATACTAGTTATAAATACCTTTTGCGCGTCACCTGAACACCTGCTTGGGTAGGCCACCCAGTGTAAGGAGGACTGGTCAGAGAAAATACCAGGGTTAAATCCCTAAAATACACTGCGGGTATCCCCCTCATAAGAAGATAATTCGGAAGTTACAGCTGGCCTGACCATAGTAGAAATTGAACTGTGTATTAGACGGGCAACAGACAGGACTCAACAGGGAAACGGGACGGAGAGGCCGCAAGTGGTATCCCCGCTCCGGGTTTTCTCTTTTTCTGGTGCCTCCTCTCTGGATCTCTTCCTTGTTTTTATTATCTTTTTGCGTTTTTCTTTTTCCCCTCTGCTCTTTATTTCTCTCCCCACAGATAGACCAGCACATTTTGTCGCTGGTGCGTCAAACACCCTAATCAGAGCAGAGCAGAGTATACGATAATTGATACGGCTTGACCTCTGGGAGTGAGGGGAAGGGAGAGGAGTGAGGAGGAAGGGTAGGGAAAAGATAGCGAGAAAGGAATAGATATTTCCGTGGGTAGTGACCTAAGCAAGGCTGAGTATAAGAAATAATCTTTAGATCGTAAAAAAACCTTTTCAAACTGGGGAAGAGAATCAGACCCTCCAATAAAATGAATAGATCGACGAGAGGCGTTACTACAAAACCAACCAAGAATAATTCGGGGAATAGCTCTATACAGCAATAAGAAGAAGAACGACACAAAAAAAGGAGCAAGCAGTGCGGAGAGCTCTAAAGGGGAAACGACAATAGAAAGCGAGCAAGAGCATAATAATTCTGAAGAGCTAGCCCAAGACACACAACCCCCCACAAAGGCAGAGATGAACGCAATGCTGCTGAGGATGGAAAATGTCATAAGGACAGAAATCAATAAGGTAAGAACAGACCTTGGGGGGCTCCGCAAAAGAGTGGAAGAGACGGAAAGGAGAATAGAGGAACAGGACCAGGAAATAAACTCCCTGAAAAAGCAAGTAAAGGCCCTGAGCGAAAGTCAAATATTGGCGGCATATAGGATAGAGGACCAGGAGAATCGCAACAGGCGACAGAACCTTAGAATCAGAGCGATAGTAGAAGAAAAGGATGAAGACCTTAGAGACATCATGAACACAATTTTTAACCCCTTGCTAGAGAGATCAGCAGAATCGAAGCCCCTTAAGATCGAGAGAGTGCACCGAGTGGGGAACCCCCAACAGACAGAAAGATACGGACCAAGGGATGTTGTGGTACGTTTCAGGAATTACGTCGACAAAGCAGAAATCTGGGGAAGGCTCAGGGGGAAACCCCCCCTGAGATATAGAGAGACTGAACTACAAATATTCTCCGATCTGTCGAAAGAAACGTTGGCAAGGAGAAGACACCTGAAACCCCTCTTAGAGCTGATCCGGATACAAAATATAAAGTACCAATGGGGTTTTCCGGCATGCCTCATAGGCATAAAGGGGGGTAAAACAGCACGACTAAGGTATCCGGAGGAATTTAATGAATTCTGCTCTAAAATGGATCTAATAGCCCCTGAGCTACCGGATTGGGTGGATTAGTTGGGTTCTGGATAGTCTGGAATTTCAGGATGCTGGATCGGGCGGATGGGGGGGGGGGAGGGGGGGAGTCAATGGAGTGTTCTGGAGCACCACCACGAAGGAGGAGCCGAGGGTGAAGTCGAGGAGTCATCTAATAGCGGCTCCCAGGCCAAGAACGGGCCAGGGTAGGGGTGGGAGGGACAGGGGGAGGGGGAATAGGGGGGGGAGGGGAGGAGGGGGACTGGGGGGGGGGGCGGGTGGGGAATGGGAGGGGGACCATCTGAACGACTCCACAAGAAATCTTTTTAAACTCTTTAAAAAAAATAGAAATAAAAAGATACATATTTATAAATGACAGATATTAAGTTCCTCTCATACAATGTAAAAGGATTAAACTCTCATATTAAGAGACATAAAATTCTCTGCGAATTAACACAGTATAAAGCAGATATCGTCTACTTACAAGAGACCCACATTACCTTGGAGTCCAATATAAAGCTGTATTCACCTGAATATCCTGCATGGTATTATGGGGATACAATCTCATCGCGATCCCGAGGGGTTGCTATAGGATTTGCAAGAGGAGTCCGATTCACATTGGTGGACAGACAGATAGACCCCGAGGGGAGATTTCTGTTTTTGAAAATAAAACTAGGAGGGGAGGACTTTACCCTGGCAAATGTTTATGCCCCCAATGTGAATTCGGTTAAATATATCAGTAAAATTCTAAGAAAATTAAAAGAATTTGAAGAGGGACATGTAGTGTTGATGGGTGACTTTAATTTCTGCATGAGCCCGAGCCTCGATAGTACGTCCCAGGTACAGGGGACTAATTGCGAGCATCTTAAGTTACTGAAAAAACAAATGTTACAAAATCAAATGGTGGATGTCTGGAGAATTCTCAACCCTAAGACCCGTGACTACACGTTTTTTTCCCCTGTATATGGGACGTACTCGAGGATCGACTACATCCTCGTGGACCATAGACTTCTAGAGAGTGTGGTTGAAGTAAGTTGTGAGATCACGACGATATCAGACCATGCCCCTATAACCATGAAAATAAGCACATCCATTCAAAAAGCTACTCCACCAGAATGGAGATTGGATGAAAGTCTGTTGGAGGACGAGGAGGTAGTCGAGAGAGTACAGAAAGAATTGGAATTTTATTTTCGGGAGAATGACAAGGAGGGCATCTCAAGAGCTTCCCTTTGGGACGCCCATAAAGCCTATATAAGAGGGATTTTTATTGGAGAAGGGGCAAAGAAAAATAAAATAAGAATGAGTAAACTAAAAACACTAAAGGAGGAGATATATAGGTTGGAACAGGAACATAAAATACAGGGGCAAAAGAGGGAAACACTCCGTAAGCTAACTATAATAAGAGACGAATATAGAGCCCTTGCTGAGCAAGAAACTAAGAAATACATAGACAGTACAGAGAGAGAAAGATATGTCTGGGGTAATAAACCTAGTAAAAACCTGGCTAGAATGGTAAGAAAAAAGAAAACCAGGAATTTTATTGAAAAAATCAGGAATGGGAACAGGGATCTAGTCTATGCGACAAATAAAATAACAGAATCCTTTAGAAGCTATTATGAAGAATTATACGGCGTTCAACAAAAGATCAGGGACCCACGTGAAAAAATGGATAAGATTAGGGAAGTATTACAGCATGCTAACCTACCGAAGCTAGAAGAGCATGAGATAGTAAGAATGGAGGAATGTATAACAGAGCAGGAAATAAGCGAGGTCTTAAAAAACACTCCTAAGGGGAAAAGCCCTGGGCCAGACGGCTTTACGTCTGCTTACATACAAAGGTTTAGTACCATCCTAGTTCCTAGACTATGTCAATACTTTAATGGACTGGGGTTAGACTATGAGATGAGTAGAGAGGCATTAACAGCAACGATCACTGTTCTTAAAAAAGAGGGAAAGGACAATACGATTTGCACAGTGGATAGACCCTGCCACGAGGAGGAACGGCACCAGTTGTAACTCTATGGCACAATCGTATGGGCGGTGCGGAGGCAGGGCAACAGCGTGCACCTTATCGAATACATCCTGGTACCCCTCGTATTCAGGAGGCAACACAGAGTCCGAGGAGGTACACAACAACTTGACAGGCCCATGGATGCAACTAGCCCCACACTGTGGTGACCACGAGAGGATCTCGGCCGATCTCCAATCGAAAGTCGGATTATGCTTCTGGAGCCAGGGGTACCCCAAGACCACCGAGTAGTGTGGAGACGAAATGACCTGAAGGCAGGCCGACTCCCTGTGAACGGCCCCAATGGCTATCCCCACTGGAAGGGTCTTATGAGTCACGTGTGACGGCTGGAGGGGTCTGCTGTCTATCGCCTCGAGAACCAGCGGGGAAACTCGAGCCTGCAGAGGAATGGAGTTGGCGGCAGCAAACTTACTATCAATGAAAAATCCACCAGCACCAGAGTCCACGCCTGGGTCATCACCGAGCCCCCGACCCAGGAGAGAACAATGGTGATCAGTGGTTTATCAGCACGGGAAACCGGGGACGAAGAGACTCCACCCAAGATCTGCCCCCGACAGGATCTCAGGTGCGAGCGTTTCCCGGACGGTTCGGACATGCCAACCGAAAATGCCCACCGAGACCACAGTACATGCATCGGCCCTCGCGTCTCCGGAGTGCCCTCTCCCGCTCGGACAGGCGAGCAAACCCCAGCTGCATGGGTTCACCCCCAGACATGTCAACTCCAGGAGGCGTGGGAGGAGAGGGAGGCACGGGTGGAACAGCAAACGTAGGCGCCAATCTGTTAGGAGACCTCCGCAGGCTCTCCTTAAAGGAAGGTCTCTCCCTGAGTCTGGTGTCAATCAATATCAGGAAAGAAATAAGAGCCTCGAGCTCCACTGGTAGGTCCTTAGCTGCAACCTCATCCTTCAAGGCATCCGAGAGACCATGGGAGAAAGCAGCGACCAGAGCCTCATTATTCCAGCCCACCTCTGCTGCCAGGGTACGAAACTCAATGGCGTATTCGGCTACCGATCGTGAACCCTGGCTGACGGACATAAGGAGCTTCGCAGCAGAGGCAGAGCGAGCCGGTACATCGAATACCTTCCGAAGAGAAGCAACAAAACCGGAAAACTCGGCAACCACCGGATTGTTGTTCTCCCATAAAGGGCTGGCCCAGGCCAAGGCCTTGTCCGAGAGCAGCGAGATCAAGAAGCCCACCTTAGATCTCTCAGTAGGAAAGGCATGTGGCAGCAACTCGAAATAAATGCCCACTTGGTTAAGGAAACCTCGGCACTGAGTTGGCTCTCCCCCAAAGCGCTGCGGAAGGGGGACAGAACCGGTCATACCCCGAGACACCGCAGGCGCAACAGGTGTCGGGGTAGACTCTGGCGCAACAACCGAAGCGGCAGTAGGAGCGGACCCAGGAGCGACAACTGGCCTATCGGCAATGGGAGCGAGATGAGCCGTGCGTGCAAGCAGGGTTTGCAACGCCTGAGCGAACTGACCCAGCAGGTGATCCTGCTGATCAAGTCTGGCAACCAGCATGGGTAGCGAAGGTGGCCCTGTACCGTCAGAATTCATGGCCTGGTCCTAATGTCACGGAAGCATGATTTAGACGTACAACAATAGATAAATGAAATAGGAAGGCTTTATTGAAAACCAAACAGCAAGGTAAAAGTCCAAACGGATGATCAAACAGTGCAGAGTCTTCCACCGGAGCCAGGGATCAGGAGCCAGAAGGATAGTCCGAACGAAGCCAGGGATCAGGAGCCAGAAGGGTAGTCCGAACGAAGCCAGGGATCAGGAGCCAGAAGGGTAGTCCGTGGAAGCCAGGTCGGTAACCAAAAGCAGCAGCACAATCTCAGGAGCATGTGAATACAAGAGGACCAAGCAGGGAAATTAAGCAACAGACCTCAACAGAGCCGCAGGGTGTGGTAAGTTATAAGAAGCCCAGAAACCAACATGGCCGCCAGCACATGTCAGATGAAAGAAGCCAGCAAGAGGTAAGACCATGACACCTGGCCTCTCTTATAATGAGAAATGCTAACAGTCTTACCTCCTATTAGAAAGCAGTCCTCATGCTGGAAACCCATAACTACATTGTCCTATCTGGAAATGGTCCTGCAGATGTAACATAGACTGTAGCTGATAACTGAGGAACTTTGTTGCTGCTGTATTATATTTCTACAATGTGGTCAGGGTAAACTGACAAATTTAAGTGGAACTAAAGTCCTCCTATGATACACTGTGAGCAGCCAGGCGTGCATGAAAACGTACCTACCTGTCTGCTCAGAGCGATCCCTGCATGCGCAGCTCGGCTTACAGCGGAGGGGCCAACTATGTGTGCATGTGCAGGAGTGACGTCATCCTGTGGCCGTGAATGAAGATGACCTAGTACACAGGAGAAGATACCAGCATTGGTAAAGGAGTGTTGGGAAGGTGAGTATCCTCTTTTCCACTTTAAGGAGACCACTTTGTAATGCTCGTCTATGGAGTGTCTCCAGTGCAGGGGGCAGCCATTTTGGCTGAGTCTGTATCGATCCTAGAGGATGGTGATTCACTGATGCAACAAAGCAAGGAGAAGGGTGGTCTGCAGGCTGCTGAGAAGAAGGGGGAGAGGACAGTCTTAAAGCTGGAGAGGTATGGAAAAAGATTGGGCTGCTGGCTTAAAGGAGTTGTAAAGGAAAAACATTTTTTTTCTGAAATGACTGTTTACAGGGTATAGAGACATAATAGTTAACTGATTCCTTTTAAAAATGATTAAAAATAGATACAAATCAATCATATAATGTACCTGTAGTTTCTAGTTTTGTTTTTGCACGTCGTTTCCTGCTTCTGTGATGTACAGAGCCACAGAGCCAATACAGGGCAGTGATGGTTTGGAAAACGAAACTGATTGGTGCTGTGGGATTTTAGACACACAGTAATCACACCTCCTTGATTAGTGACCACAGAGAGAAAGCTCCCAGTACTGTGGTTATCAGGAAACAGACAACCAGGAAGTGTGGAGATCAGCGAAGAATTACAGCAACTTGAGAGCAAAAACGAACAATGAGGACATGAAAACAGCACTGCATTAAGGTAAAGGAAGCTATGCCTTCCTCTAGCTGGGTACCATCATCGGAGCCTTCAAAACGCTGCGCATCCTCCTGCAGTATGTACCCAACACTGTGGTCAAACAGTTCAGGGGACTCCTCAAGAGGACATGGAGGGGCTAGGGAAGGAGTGACTGATGCCATTGAGCAGAGGGTAGAGGCCGCATTGGCAGCTGCTTTGCCAGACAAAGTACCCTGAGCCTGGGCGAGAGAGGATGAGGAGGATGAGGACGGCTTGGTCATCCACTCTACCAAGTCTTCGGCATGTTGCGGCTCAACACGGCCAGCTGCCTAAAAAAAGGACGAGCGTGTCCCACGGCCACGTGCTGATGAGGATGCACCGTGTCCATGACCAGCACTGTTGCCTCTAGACGCAGAGCCTTCTTGCCCTCTTTTATCGGCTCATGACTCTCTGCCTCTCCTTGTTGTCCTTCCAGACATACTAATGGCCTGCAGGGAGATGTAGCTGCACAAAGCTGGGATGTATATATATATATATATATATATATATATATACAGTACAGACCAAAAGTTTGGACACACCTTCTCATTCAAAGAGTTTTCTTTATTTTCATGACTATGAAAATTGTAGATTCACACTGAAGGCATCAGAACTATGAATTAACACATGTGGAATTATACATAACAAAAAAATGTGAAACAACTGCAAATATTTTTCATATTCTAGGTTCTTCAAAGTAGCCACCTTTTGCTTTGATTACTGCTTGGCACACTCTTGGCATTCTCTTGATGAGCTTCAAGAGGTAGCACCCCATCACTCTCCTTCTTGGTCAAATAGCCCTTACACAGCCTGGAGGTGTGTTTGGGGTCATTGTCCTGTTGAAAAATAAATGATGGTCCAACTAAACGCAAACCGGATGGAATAGCATGCCGCTGCAAGATGCTGTGGTAGCCATGCTGGTTCAGTATGCCTTCAATTTTGATTAAATCCCCAACAGTGTCACCAGCAAAGCACCCCCACACCATCACACCTCCTCCTACATGCTTCACGGTGGGAACCAGGCATGTAGAGTCCATCCGTTCACCTTTTCTGCGTCGCACAAAGACACAGGGGTTGGAACCAAAGATCTCAAGTTTGGACTCATCAGACCAAAGCACAGATTTCCACTGGTCTAATGTCCATTCCTTGTGTTCTTTAGCCCAAACAAGTCTCTTCTGCTTGTTGCCTTTCTTTAGCAGTGGTTTCCTAGCAGATATTCTACCATGAAGGCCTGATTCACACAGTCTCCTCTTAACAGTTCTAGAGATGTGTCTGCTGCAAAAGGTGGCTACTTTGAAGAACCTAGAATATGAAATATATTTTCAGTTCTTTCACACTTTTTTGTTATGTATAATTCCACATGTGTTAATTCATAGTTTTGATGCCTTTAGTGTGAATCTTAGTATGAATATTAGTATGAGAACACCAGCAATTGTATTCAGGTAGCTTTAGGTGCACACTGTGCAGAGGACACATTACACCAAGTGGAAATACTTGCAGATCCCTGCCTGCGGTATTAGTATGAGAAAACCAGCAATTGTATTCAGGTAGCTTTAGGTGCACACTGTACAAAGACACAGTACACTAATTGACAATACTTGCAGATCCCTGCCTGTAGTATTAGTATGAGAACACAAGCAATTGTATTCAGGTAGCTTTAGGTGCACACTGTGCAGAGGACACAGTACACCAAGTGAAAATACTTGCAGATCCCTGCCTGTGGTATTGGTATGAGAACACCAGCAATTGTATTCAGGTAGCTTCAGGTGCACACTGTGTGCAAAGACACAGTACACGAACTGACAATTCTTGCAGACCCTTGCCTGTGGTATTAGTATGAGAACACCAGCAATTGTAGTCAGGTAGCTTTAGGTGCACACTGTGCAAAGGACACTAAAACTGAATACTGGAGGTCCCTGCCTGTATTTGTATGAGAACACCAGCAATTGTATTCAGGTAAGCTTGAGGTGTACACTGTGCAAAGGACACAGTACACTAAGTGAAAATACTGCAGCTAGCACAATCACCTGCCTGCCTGTCAGTATATTAGAAAGAGAATACAGGAACGGATCTAGCTAAACTGAATAGAGTGTATAAATATATATACAACACCTGGGATGCATATTATTCCTCTACACACTGTAACTGCAGCTAACTGACTCACCTGCCTGCCTGCTCTATCTAACTCAATTGAAATGACACTGTCTCTCTCTCTTCCTTTCACCAACGCCACAACACACTACACAAGGCCGACTTCCAGGCGGCCTTATATAGTGTGGGGCTTGTATTAAATCCCCTGAGGCATAATTGGCCAAAGCCACCCTGGCTTTGGCCAATTACGGCTCTCTGTACAGACGGCGCTGTGATTGGCCAAGCATGCGGGTCATAGTGCATGCTTGGCCAATCATCAGCCAGCAATGCACTGCAATGCCGCAGTGAATTATGGGCCATGACGCGCCACTCGAATTTGGCGTGAACGGCCCATATTGTTTGAAATTTAACGAACGATCGAACATACGATGTTCAAGTCGAACATGAGATCAACTCGAACATGAAGCTCATCCCTGGTCCAGTATATGAGAAGTCCAGTATGTGAGCAGTCCAGTATATGAGCAGTCCAGTATGTGAGCAGTCCAGTAAATGAGCAGTCCTGTATGTGAGCAGTCCAGTTTATGAGTAGTGTAGTAAATTAGCAGTCTGGTATATTAGCAGTCCAGTATATGAGTAGTGCAGTAAATTAGCAGTCCAGAATATTAGCAGTCCAGTATACAAGTAGTGCAGTAAATTAGCAGTCCAGTATATTAGCAGTCCAGTATACAGTAGGAGCAGTCCAGTATATGAGCAGTCCAGTATACGAATAGTCCAGTATACGAGCAGTCCAGTATACGAGTAGTCCAGTATATTAGCAGTCCATTATATCAGCAGTCCAGTATATGAGCAGTCCAGTATATAATCAGTCTGGTAAAATAGCAGTCCAGTATGTGAGCAGTACAGTATATGAGTAGTCCAGTATATTAGCAGTCCAGTATATGAGTAGTCCAGTATGTGAGCAGTCCATTATATGAGTAGTGTAGTAAATTAGCAGTCCGGTATATTAGCAGTCCAGTATGTGAGCAGTACAGTATATGAGTAGTCCAGTATATTAGCAGTCCAGTGTATGAGTAGTGTACTAAATTAGCAGTCCAGTATGTGAGCAGTCCAGTATATGAGTAGTGTACTAAATTAGCAGTCCGGTATATTAGCAGTCCAGTATGTGAGCTGTCCAGTATATGAGTAGTGTAGTAAATTAGCAGTCCGGTATATTAGCAGTCCAGTATGTGAGCAGTACAGTATATGAGTAGTGTAGTAAATTAGCAGTCTGGTATATTAGCAGTCCAGTATATGAGCAGTCCAGTATATGAGTGGTGTAGTAAATTAGCAGTCCAGTATATGAGCAGTCCAGTATATGAGTGGTGTAGTAAATTAGCAGTCCAGTATATGAGCAGTCCAGTATATGAGTGGTGTAGTAAATTAGCAGTCCAGTATATGAGCAGTCCAGTATATGAGCAGTCCAGTATATGAGCAGTCCAGTATATGAGTGGTGTAGTAAATTAGCAGTCCAGTATATGAGCAGTCCAGTATATGAGTGGTGTAGTAAATTAGCAGTCCAGTATATGAGCAGTCCAGTATATGAGCAGTCCAGTATATGAGTGGTGTTAGTAAATTAGCAGTCCAGTATATGAGCAGTCCAGTATATGAGTGGTGTAGTAAATTAGCAGTCCAGTATATGAGCAGTCAAGTATATGAGCAGTCCAGTATATGAGCAGTCCAGTATATGAGTGGTGTAGTAAATTAGCAGTCCAGTATATGAGTAGTCCAGTATATGAGCAGTCCAGTATATGAGTGGTGTAGTAAATTAGCAGTCCAGTATATGAGCAGTCCAGTATATGAGCAGTCCAGTATATGAGCAGTCCAGTATATGAGTGGTGTAGTAAATTAGCAGTCCAGTATATGAGTAGTCCAGTATATGAGCAGTCCAGTATATGAGTGGTGTAGTAAATTAGCAGTCCAGTATATGAGCAGTCCAGTATATGAGTAGTCCAGTATATGAGCAGTCCAGTTAGTATATGAGTGGTGTAGTAAATTAGCAGTCCAGTATATTATCAGTGTGATAATCGTCCTTGAATAGTGTGATGATCATCCCACCTCCTACATATGTATGTGTTGGCAGTGTCGCTCCTCCCTGCCCACAGTGCCCAGCATGTATAGTACTCTCCGGGCTCTGACAGCTCCATTGCTCTCCAGCAGTCTCTTGGCTATCAGCCTATCACCGGCTGTGTGATCCGTCCTTGCCTTCCCAGGACCATTGGAATCAGAGTTGGTCCATCCATCATGCAGGATGCGGGTCCTCCGATGGAGAACAAGCGCTGCTTCCCCAACCACTTCTCTGACTACAAGGGCAGCCTGGTGTCGGGCCAGGCAAGTGATGTGGGGGGTGTGATCAGGACCATAGACAGCATCGTCCAGCAGCTGCCTGCCCAGGGCGGCCAGGAGGGCGGACTGTACGGGGGTCTGTGCTGGGGTGGCATACATGCTGTACCATGTCTCCCAGTGCCCCGCGTTCAGTGCCCACAGGGACACCTACCTCCGCCGAGCCGGCTCCATCATCGAGGCATGCGTGCTGCACTATGACCGGGAGCTGGACCGGGAGACCCGGGCGTCCTTCCTGCTGGGCGGTGCGGGGGTCTATGCTGTGGCCGCTATGATCTATAAGGCGGCGGGACGGGCGGACTACACCAAGCCGCTGGACAGGTTCGGGAGCTGGGGGAACGTGTGTATGCCGCTTGGTTTCCTGGACTGTGGCTCCGACGAGCTCTTCGTGGGCAGGAGCGGATATCTTTGTGCTGCCCTGATCCTCCGACACAAGCTGGACATGGAGGTACGGGGGGTGGGCTGGCAAATACTCTACCAAGGGGGCATCTCATACATACAAGGGGATACAAACCTCATACCATACAAGGGGGGTACAAACTGGGCACCTCATACATACAAGGGGGTACAAACTGGGCACCTCGTACTATACAAGGTATGGTATGGGCATATCATACGGTACAATCCTTGCATAACATAAGATGCCAGGTTTGTACCTCCTTGCATAAAATAAGATGCCAGGTTTGTACCTCTTTTGAATAACATGAGATGCCAGGAGGTACAAACCTGGCATCTTATGTTATGCAAGGAGGTACAAACCTGGCATCTTATGTTATGCAAGGAGGTACAAACCTGGCATCTTATGTTATGCAAGGAGGTACACACCTGGCATCTTATGTTATGCAAGTGGATGCAAAGCTGGCATATTATGGTATGCAAGGAGATACACACCGGGCATCTTATGTTATTGCAAGGGGTACAAACCTGGCCATCCTATGTTATGCAAGGGGGTGCAAAACCTGGCATCTTATGTTATGCCAGGGTGTACAAATCTGGCTCTTATGTTATGCAAAGTAGGTACAAACCTGGCATCTTATGTTATGCAAGTAGTACAAACCTGGCATCTTATGTTATGCAAAGAGGTACAAACCTGGCATCTTATGTTATGCAAGGAAGTACAAATATGGCATCTTATGCAAGGGGTACAAACCTGGCATCTTATGTTTAATGCAAAGGGTGCCAACCTGGCATCTCATAGTATGCAAGGGGGTGCAAACCTGGCATCTTACGTTATGCAAGGGGGTACAAACCTGGCATCTTATGTTATGCAAGGGGGTACAAACCTGGCATCTTATGTTATACAGGAGGTACACATCTGGCATCATGTGCTATAAAGGAGAAACTGGGTACCCCTTTCTGTAAAAGGGTGTACAAACTGGGCATCTCGTGCTACACCAGGGGTAAAAACTGGGCACCTCAAGTCATGCAAGGTGATAGCACAAGCAAGGCATTCTCATACTATACAAGAGGCACAAACTGGGCATCGTTATGCAAGGAGGTACAAACTTGGCATCTTATTGTTATGCAAGGGTGTACAAACCTAGCATCTTATGTTATGCAAGGAGGTACAAACCTGGCATCTTATGTTATGCAAGGAGGTACAAACCGGGCATCTTATGTTATGCAAGGGGGTGCAAACCTGGCATCTTATGGTATGCAAAGAGGTATGCAAACCTGGCATCTTATGTTATGCAAGGGGGTATAAACCTGGCATCTTATTTTATGCAAGTGGGTATAAACCTGGCATCTTATGTTATGCAGGAGGTACAAATCTGGCATCATGTGCTATAAAAGGTGATATAAACTGGGTACCTCTTTCTGTAAAAGGTTGTACAAACTGGGCATCTCGTGCTACACCAGGGGTAAAAACTGGGCACCTCAAGTCATGCAAGGGTATAGCACAAGCAAGGCATTATCATACTATACAAGAGGCACAAACTGGGCAATTTATGTTATGTGAGTACAGACAGCATCTCATGTCATGCAATGGAATACAAATTGGGCACCTCATGTCATTCAAGAATGTACAAACTGGGCATCTCACGATATTCAAGGATCTGCAAACTAGACATCTCATGACATTCAAGTAGGTATAAACTGGGCAATCTCGTGTCATGCAAGAGGGTACAACCTGAACATCTTGTGTTATACAAAGGAATGCAAACTTGGCATATCATGCTATGCAATGTGGTAAAAACCGGGTGTCTCATACTATTGTGTGTACACAAACAGGGCTTCTCATGTTATACAAGGACATCCAAACTGGGCATCTCTTAGCATACAAAGTGGGTATGGCATGCAATGCAAAGAGGCACAAACTGTTCATTTCATACTGCGGGGGGGGGGGGGGGGGGGGGGGGGGGGGGGGGGCGGGGGGTGTACAAACAGGGCACTTTGTGGTGTTCAAAGTCTAAATTGACATTTCACAATAATAAAGTTGTGCAACTTGTGAATTTCATTCCTACAGTATATAGGGTGGATGAAGTGGGCACCTCTTTGTGTGTAAACTGGCATTGCTATTCTGTGAATGTGGGTGCAAACTAAGAATCTAGTGTTATATAATGGATAAATGCTGGTAATCTTAGTACAAAAAGGGTATTTTATATTATACAAGGACACGAAAGCTATTTATATAAACAATGTCCTTGTCTAAACACATGGGAACGTTTATTATGTTCAATACCAAAATCAGGATGTAGATACAGCAAATTTTATAAAAACTGTTCTGTGATTGGTCAATGCCTGTTATGTAATTTCCACACATCCCCAGACTACTTTGAGGCTTTGAGGCTGGATTATACAAATCTGCTCTGGTTCTTGTAATTTGTCTATGTTATAGCTGTGTATAAGAGAAAGATTCAATGCTCTGAAAAATAAAATCACTATTAATGCTTGATTGTCATATTGCCATCGTTACAAATAGTTACAGAATACAGTGCAGTAAAAGTGAACTATTAATAGAATTAGGGTTACGTTAACAATATTGTTTAGATGCAAAAAGGCATGTATATTCTATTTAAAGTTGGTGTGCTTTCTAGATCTGTGCAGCAATCCAGCAAAAAAAAAAAAAAGAATTGCCACTATGCAGGTGCTTTCCGTAATTAAGACCAGTCCACTGCTACTCCCTGTCCTTGTCCAGGGTGACTGGTCCTAACCCGCCCCCTCATCTAGCTTTCCGTAATTAAGACCAATCACTGCTACTCCCTGGCTTTCTAGATCTGTGCAGCAATCCAGCAAAAAATAAGAATTGCCACTATACAGGTGCTTTCCATAATTAAGACCAGTCACTGCTACTCCCTGTCCTTGTCCAGGGTGACTGGTCCTAACTCTGCCCCCTCATCTAGTTTGTAGTAGTTTGTCTTGTTGGGCTCCACCCACAGCTCTGCTCTCTGTGCAGACATAGTGATGATATCGCTGCTACTTTTACATGGTATTTTCTGGGCTTGCAGAGACATTTCGTTCACAGAAAGTGGATTGTATATCCTTTGGGGCTATGGGGGAATTTACTTATATGAAAGTGTTTGTATCTGAGTTCAGCTCAAAAATCAGTTTAATACATTTACCATATTTGCCGGCGTATAAGACGACTGGGCGTATAAGACGACCCCCTATTTTTCCAGGAAAAATGTTGGTTTTGGGATATACTCGCCGTATAAGACTACCCTCTTCCTACTAGTCTGTCTCAAAGCTAAGGGGTAGCCGGAACAACCACTGACAGAAACAACCGCTGACAGAAACAGGCTTTTTTCAAATCTCACTGTGCCATTACATTCCATTAAATGCCCCACTGTGCCGTGCCATTACATGCCCCCCTCTGACATGCCATTACATGCCCCACTGTGCCGTGCCATTACATGCCCCACTGTGCCGTGCCATTACATGCCCCACTGTGCCGTGCCATTACATGCCCCCACTGTGCCGTGCCATTACATGCCCCCACTGTGCCGTGCCATTAAATGCCCCCACTGTGCCATTCCATGCCTCCACTATGCCATTCCATGCCTCCACTGTGCAATTCCATGCCCCCACTGTGCCATTCCATGCCTCCGCTGTCCATGCACATGCCTCTACTGTCCATCACATGCCTCTACTGTGCCGGCCAAGACGATCTCCCTATCTTATTTACATGCCCCACTGTGCCGTGCCATTACATGCCCCACTGTGCCGTGCCATTACATGCCCCCAACTGTGCCGTGCCATTACATGCCCCCAACTGTGCCGTGCCATTACATGCCCCCACTGTGCCATTCCATGCCTCCACTGTGCCATTCCATGCCCCCACTGTGCAATTCCATGCCCCCACTGTACCATTCCATGCCTCCACTGTCCATCACATGCCTCTACTGTCCATCACATGCCTCTACTGTGCCGGCCAAGACGATCTCCCTACCTTATTTCTTTGCTGCGGACATCCATGTTTCAGGCTGCGGGCATCCATGATTCAAAGCGACTCCTCCTCAGACTGTTCTGTGATAGGTGGAACACTAATTTTCCCAGCGGGGCCTCTGTTCAGTGTTCCGCCTATCATGGATGTCCTCTCGAGGATGAGAAGGCATCCGTGATAGGCGGAACACTGAACAGAGACCCTGCTGGGAAAATGAGTGTTCCGCCTATCACGGAACAGTCTGAGGAGGAGGCGCGGCTTTTAAATCATGGATGCCCGCAGCCTGAAACATGGATGTTCGCAGCCTGAAACCTGGATGTTCGCAGCCTGACGGAGACAGATCCGGCATATAGGACGACCCCCGACTTTGGATGCATTTTATTGCATCCAAAAGGTCATCTTATACGCCGGAAAATATGGTATATGAAAAACAAGAATGATATAGAAATAGGTCATATGGGCACATTAAATAATATTGAACATATCACTCCAACCACATAGGTTAGACTTGATGGACTTGTGTCTTTTTTCAACCTCACCTACTATGTAACTATGTATCCATGGAGAAGTTACATTTTTTAAAAGAACCAAGTATAAAAATGCAAAAGAAAACAAACTGTACATTTATTTAAATTTATATTCTGTCAGGTTACTTTTTAAAATAACTGCACAGAAACAAGGAAAAGAGCGCCTGATAACAGCTAGGTACACAAAAAAATGATACTTTGTAAGTGGTAAGGAGTGGGGTAATATTAAGAAGGAGAAAGGAGGGTAAGTGGGAAGGGGATAGAGATTCCTAAAATGCTCAAAGAAGCCTGAAGAGGAGTGAACCAGTTACTTGGCAACTAAATGTACAAAAAAATGGCTACCACCCCCAACCTTTAACTATCCTTTGCAGCTAGGTGCACATGGAAGGGCAATGCACATTACAACAAACAAAAGATTTCCAGAAAACGTACTGATCAGCCGTCAAAACCAACCAAATTAGCCCTGTCTAATAGTTTGCGTTAAAGACATAGGGTTTTATTTGCACACATTTTGCAAATACATGCCTAAGCCACAGTGCCCACGTCTAGGAACCTCTGTATATACTGTGGTCCTAACTCTAAAAATTACAGAGCCTCCATAGTAGGAGCACATATATCAATAGATAGGTTAAGAGCAAGTGTGCCTGGAGGGAGCCCACCCCTTCTTAAAGGCACAGGTATGCACGTGAGGCCCAGCAATAGCACAATGGCAGCAAAGGCATCCAGTGTGTCCTGCACCAATTCGACCAATTGTACACAAAATTGGCAAGGACCCCAACCTATAACTAGCCTTTGCAGCAAGGTGCACATGGAAGGGCAATGCACATTGCAAACAAACTAAAGCACAGAAGGTGGGTGAATAACTATAGACCCGCCAGCACGTCAATGCAGCGCTAACTTTCCCAGTGATGGGAAATGGCAACCCTAGCTACTTTTAAGCAGTGCCGTAATATGCCCTTAAGTTTGGAATTTGGATCCAGGAATTTTGGAAATGGACCCAGGAATCATCAACAGCAGGTGGTGGAAGACGGCTGAATATTGGATATTCAGCGGGAGGGAGCGACGAGGCAACATCAGAAGAAGAAGGAAGAAGGCAGAAGGCTGAAGGCTGAAGGCGACGAGGAAGAGCGGGCTGGCCGCTGCTAGTAAGAGAGCTGCAAGAAGATAGCAGCGTCCAGCCCCGAAGACGGCACCGGAGAGCAGGAGAAGAACCCCAAAGCAGAAGAAGACCCCGGACAGCGGAGAAAGACCTCCGAGCTGGCTAATAAATTATTTTAAAAACCTGTGTTTTTATTTTATTGACACTTTTCCTCCAGTGAATGGGTAGTGGTACAATGTACCCCATACTCATTCACGTAGGGTGGGGGGCCGGGATCTGGGGGCCCCCTTATTAATGGGGGCTCCCAGATTCCGATGAGCCCCCGCCCGCAGACCCCGACAACCAACGGCCAGGGTTGTTGGGAAGAGACCCTTGTCGCCATCAACATGGCGTAGGTGATCCCCTTAAAATCCATACCAGACCCTGGGTGGGAACCTCATGCATTTTTTTTTTTATTAGCGCGGGGTTCCCCTTCAAGATTCTCTGCACACCAGTCGCCCCGCAAGTCGGATCATCCTGATCCGACTTCTGGTGCGACCTCTATTCAAATCAATGGGCTCCCATAGGGAACCATTGATTTTGAATAGAGAAAGAAACGCAGGACCTGGAGCTTCAGAACGCACTGGCCCTGTTTTTTTTTTTTGCAGCTTAAAAACGGCTCAGCCATCTACAGCTCATAAACGTCATGTGGGCATGAGGCCATAGACTAACATGGAGAGCCGTTTTTAAGCTGCAAAAAAGCTCAGAAAAGTGGCTGTAAAAACGTCCATGGAAATGAAGCCTTAGGCCCCGTACACACGACCGAACATGTCTGCTGAAACTGGTCCGCGGACCAGTTTCAGCAGACATGTTCGGTCGTGTGTACGGCCAATCGGACAGGTTTCCAGCGTACATTTGTCTGCCCGACCATTTTCGAGCGGACAAATATTTCTTAGCATGCTAAGAAACATGCCTGCTGGAATCCTGTCCGTCGGACATGCTCGGTCGTCCGTACATGTCCGACTGGCCACCATCCCTCGCATGCGTCGAATGACTTCGACACATGCGTGGAAGCATTTACCTTTCAGCGTCGCGCATGTCGCCGCGTCACCGTCGCGGCGATGGTGCAGACACGTCACCGCACTGTCTGTCCGCGCGGATTGTCTCTCATTTCTGTCTGATGGTGTGTACAACCATCAGACAGAAATCTCCGACCGGACATGTCCGCTGAAAACGGTCCGGCGGACCGTTTTCAGCGGACTGTCCGGTCGTGTGTACGAGGCCTAAGGATTAAAAATAGTCAATGTTGATTGAGAGAGTAAAGTTTTGTCACTAATAGAATATTCTACATCTTTTCAAACTGCAATGTGAATAATATAATATAGAAAGTCCTTCAAGACTCCAAAAACCTTAATTAATGTCACATAAACATATCTAGTGTGACATTCAGCTTTTCAGAGTATGGCTATTTTTATAAACATACTATTTTGTGCAGTGTACTGGAACATTTTATTACTTCAGTCTGCACTTGAATGTCAAACTGAAAAAAAGGGGAAAGGTAGTGATTACTTGTATCTTTTGCATACAAAATTGCAATGTAATGCAAAGTCCTAGTTTGGATATTTTGAGCTCTTCTATTAGAGAGCACTTGGCAGTTTAATCCATTACAGCGTAATTCAGAATTAAAATCACACTGTGGTGATGAATTGTACAGCACATAAGCAATACTAATTAGTTGGCCTATGGCAGATAAATATTGTACTGTGGAATATCTTTATTTACAGAAGAAGGCACAATAGTCTGGCACATAATTAATAAAGACATTTATTGAATATAACTTGTAACTAGCTTTCTGCTGAATGACTTATTTTCCAAGAAAGTTGACCCTTGTAACAAACTCTGATTATCTGTAGCTTTTAAAGCAGACCTAAAGTCTAAAATAAACTTGCAGAACCCTATGGGAAGCCTCATAAAAATGCAACAGATGTTGCTAAAAAAAAATGCACCGTAAACATGAGTATTACAGATTTAACCCCCAGCAATAGCCCATGTACCATAAACATAATTGCACACTCATACAATGCTGTACCCCAAAAAAATATATATCATTTTTTTTTCACACAAATAGCTTTCTTTGGTGGTATTCGATCACCACTGTTTTTTTTTTTTGCAATATAAACCAAAATAAAGTTGGGAAAAAAACGCAATGTTTTTATTTTCTGACATAAAACATATCTAATACAAAAACCAAAAAACAAAATCTTCATAAATGAAGGTCAACATTTATTTCTGATAAGAATCCCAATAAGTTTATATTGATTGGTTTTCGTGAAAGTTATAGCGTCTACAAACTATGGTATATATACTGGAATTTTATATTACTAATGGCAGCGATTAATGACTTATAATGGGACTGCGTTAGTGCAGTGGGCAGTCTGATACTAACTGATGCTGGGGGATCTGACTAACTGCCACTGACATCACCAGTGACATTAATCCTGCACTAATGACACTGGCTGGGAGGGGGTTAACAATCTAGAGTGATCAAGGGGTTAAATGTGTGCCTAACTATGTGTAATGAGTGTAAAGTGTGCTGTTTTTACTAAGAAATCTTTCAGTTTCTCTTCTCATCCCTGAGAAACTGACAGTTCCCTCCCTTTGAACAGAGCTCTGTGTTGTTTACCAACACTGAGCTCTAGGAGGCTGTAATTCCACACAGTCGATCACCAGGTCCCAGCCATTACTTATTGGCTGGGACTTGCTGACCCACTTCCGCTGAGTGAAACAGCAAAAATTTATTTTTTCAGGAACCATGACAGTTTTGTAGTGGTGCAACTCGAAATAGCTCCCTCTTCTGTTCCTGTATTCAATATTCTGCGCATTGTAGTTATTAGGCTTCATAATCCATATATTTCATTCTAACCAACCTGATATAATGTAGCACTACCCCCGTAGGAGCTGCTGAGAATAATTTTGGTTCCTGCCGTTTCCCCTTCTTTCACTGTTTCAGAACACAGGGCCAGATTCACAGCAGAGATACGACGGAGTATCTCAGATACTCCGTCGTATCTCTCAGGTCCCGTACACACGACCGAGGAACTCGACGTGCCAAACACATCGAGTTCCTTGTCGAGTTCAGTGTGGAAGCCGCCGAGATCTCGGCGGGCCGACTTTCCTCATTGAACAACGAGGAAATAGAGAACATGTTCTCTTTTCGGCCCGACGAGTTCCTCGTCGGCTTCCTCGCTGAAAAGTGTACACACGACCGAGTTTCTCGGCAGAATCCAGCTCCGACCGAGTTTCTGGCTGAATTCTGCCGAGAAACTCGGTCGTGTGTACGGGGCCTCAGAGTATCTATGCGACTGATTCATAGAATCAGTTACGCATAGATAGCCCTTATATCCGACACTGTCGGATCTTAGGATGCAATACCGCGGCCGCCGCTGGGTGGAGTTCGCGTCGTCTTCCAGCGTCGAGTATGCAAATGAGGTTTTACGGCGATCCACGACGGTTTTTCGCGTTCGGTACGTCGTTGCTAGTCTAGTTTCCCGTCGCAATTTTAGTCGTCGTTTTACCTGCCCTAACTTTACACAGCCCACGTATGTGCTGTATAAAGTATGGCCGTCGTTCCCGCGTCAAAATTTAAATTTTTTTTGTTCTTGCGTAAGACGTCCGGGAATCCGAAAGTACGCTACGCACGTCGCCGTTCGAAAAAATTACGTCACTTCGCGCAAAGCACGGTGGGAATTTCAAAACGGAGCATGCGCAGTAGGTCCGGCGCGGGAGCGCGCCTAATTTAAATGGCACACGCCCCTTTGAATTTCGCGGGCTTACGCCGGAGGCCGCCGGCGTAAGTTTTCATGCAAGTGCTTGGTGAATCAGGCACTTGCGATGAAAACTTGCCGCAGTTCTATGTGAATCTGGGCCTAAAAGTCTATATTGGAAAGAAAATATGTCAAACAGATGTATGCACCAATCACTTAGTCTTTTTTCAATGCTTTAATAAACAAACTTGCAATAGTAGCAGTAGAGGGATGGAGGGTTAGAGGAAGTTCAGATGCCTTATTGCAGATCACTTTAGGATCCAAAAGACAAATACCACTTTCTGTCAGCGGATTTTTTGCACACCCAGATAGGCCTCTCTCAGCGACCTAGCAGCCGGTATGATGCACGGACAAAGTCTCTGCCACAGACTTAGAAATATAATGAAACTGCTGGATAATCCTGTGCCACAGGATTGTGTGACCAGTAGTTGGTAGATTGAAACACAGCTACACAGTACCAATGACTTTAAGCCATCCGGCAGTACTGTGAGGGTAAATTGGTTTTGATGAGTCCTTCGAATGATTCACCAGGCCCTTCTCGAGAAACAAGCCTACCGCTCGGTTCTCTCCAAGAAAGGTCCTCCCCTGGATCTTCTCAGTTTGCTTGGCTTCTTCCCGCAGGCAAGACAGCACAGGACCACCTCTGGACTAGTAGGCCCCCAGTCAGACTTCTGGGCCTACGTGTAGTAACAGAACCTTGAGCCAGCAGTGCCCTGAGATAGAGAGAGAGGCGACACATCCTCTGGCCAGGAGGGCCATGAGGGGAGAGAGAGATAATCATGGCGTCTGTCCCTTAAATATCTTCTCTCAGAATGCCCAGATACAAAAGAAGCTCCGGATTGGGCTGTTTCTGGGTAAAGAATAGCCAATACACTTAGCTTGCTGTATTTCTCACACTGGCCTGTGGTGACAATGACACCTACTGGCAGGGCCGTCTTTAATATGGTTTGGGCCCTGGGCAAACATTTTTTTGGGCCCCCCTCCAGCTTATTTTGGGCCTGGCTGGTTTTACATGTATGTGTTTTGGCGGCCCTCATTTGTGCAGGCACAGCAGCCCATTGATTTGAATGGGCTGCCATGCCTTTGTTTCCTGCAGAAAAAAA
Source organism: Rana temporaria (assembly GCF_905171775.1). Classification (NCBI taxonomy): domain Eukaryota; kingdom Metazoa; phylum Chordata; class Amphibia; order Anura; family Ranidae; genus Rana; species Rana temporaria. The sequence goes on along the minus strand of NC_053490.1, from coordinate 222,016,979 downwards.
GGTGCATTCAGCTTTTTTAAAATACAGTTGCCTTGAAATCCATTCAGCTTTTGCACCATGCTACTTACCTGCAGTTCTTGCACACACAAACGCTCTGTGTTTTTAAAAGCTTGACCTAAACGTTTAAAAATGCAGCAAGTTTGACAGTGCGGGAACTGCAGATAAGTCACAGCAGACAGCAGAATGGACAGATAGTGCTGTATTTCAGTGCTTGATGGGCATAGGTGTGCCATGTGTGCAGCCTATTACATGAGGCATGCGCTTTTCTTTGCAGGAAACGCAGGCATGGCGGCCCATTCAAATGAATGGGCTGCTGTGCCTGCGCAAATGTGGGCCGCCAAAACACATACATGTGAACCAGCCAGGCCCAAAATAAGCCCATCAAGCAGTTAAATACAGACAGTAATACCATGTGCTCTGAGGCCTTACTCAGCCTGGACTGCAGGTCTGGTCTGTGATTTAAAGAGTTCCTCTATTTTACACATGGCATGGCATGGGGTCCCAGGGTGCTAAAGCAGAATGGACAGACAGTGCTGTGACCCCCATGCCATGCCATGTGTAAAATAGAGGAACTTTTTAAAACACTGACCAGACCTGCAGTGAATCATCAAATATTATAAAGACTTTGGGCACACTCAACAGAAAACTTATATTTACAATATAGATTAGCAAACAGTGACATACCTTGAGGAGCAGGACATGAAGAAGTCAGCCTCGGGACGAGCAAACTGGGGATGTTATAAAATCACATTCTAATTCACTTTTATAGCACCCAGTGACAGGAAGGGAGAAGTGCACGTCTAAAGGGAAGCCAGGGGTGTTGTACATTTTAAAAAGCTGGGAAGGGAAGCAGATGTGGCACTGGCTGCGTGCCGCTGATGATTTTCAGCCTGATTTGTGGGCAGCACAGGGGCTTAACGGGCGGCTCTGCTTTGGGCCCCCAACAGTGACAGGGCCCTGGGCAGCTGCCCCTGTTTGCCCTATGGTAAAGACGGCCCTGCCTATTGGCAACAGTGAGAAATGCACACAACGCAGCTAAACTGGAACAGAAGCTAATTTAGCTTTGAGAAATAAATTCTGAACTATTTACAATTCAGACAAACACTAAATTTACATTATAGCGCCTATTCATTAGGAGCAGGGTGCTACAATAAAGTTGGATACTAGTATAATGGTTTGAAAAGGAGGCAGGGAACAGAAGAAGTACCTGTAACTGGTTACAGGTAACTGTAAAGAGATGCAACAATTTTATATAGTCATAGTGCCTGGAGATTATATTTCTGCTGCTTTACTTTGCATTTCAGTAGCTTACACGTCAGGAAAACACTGGGCTGGTTGCAAATGCAGTTTACTGAATCTTGTTTTCTGTGAAGCTAAGTAGGAGTGATCAACAGATTTTTCCAAAAGGCATCTGGAAGGCAGCGAGCATCCAAGGCATAGTGATCAAGAAAGAAGCCATCTACTTTACATCATCTGTCTTCCACATATAGTTCAATTTTACCATCACCCTGGTGGTTTGATAGCAATTCTCACTTCCAGACATGTAAATTGAAGGATTAACACCCATAAAACCTTCCTGACACCAAGGATGAGATTATGTAACTAGAACAGAGTGGTTCCAAAATTTTCAATAACATCTTCCATTTCATGGTGATTGGATCAATGTGTTGATGTTACCTGTGTTACTTGTGTTAATATAAATGCTGGGTATTTTCCTGACACTCATTACAGATGATTAAGCGACTTGTATAAGCTATGTAGTTTCTTCAACATTATAGAACAAGTCTAGTTGATTGTGACTAACAACTGTTAGATGGACCATGACATGGGTAAATGAGAACCTTCAATGCAAAATTCATGCAGGATGGGGAAGGGAGAAATTGTTACTGGGAACAAATTTATTAGAAAGGCCTCAGGACCATGAGAACCTTCATGGTTATAACGATTAAGAAATGCTTTTTATTTATTATTTAGCTTTACAAGATTAGTTGCTGCCTGAACTGATTTTAACCACTTGCTTACTGGGCACATAAACCCCCTTCGTGCCCAGGCGAAATTTCAGCTTCAGGCACTGCGTCACTTTAACTGACATTTGTGCGGTCGTGCGACATGGCTCCCAAACAAAATTGATGTCCTTTTTTCCCCACAAATAGAGCTTTATTTTGGTGGTATTTGATCACCTCTGCGGTTTTTATTTTTTGCGCTATAAACAAAAAAAGAGCGATGTGACGGTATCGGTATGATATCCCCGTCAAGCATTCCCTCCTCTCCATACAAGAACATCACAGGATCATCCACACATGAGTCAAGACTGAATGCTGGAACCAAGACTGATTTATTGGCAGCTTGCTGCTGGTTATAAATACAGTTTTACAAGCTAAATCCTTAATCAAGGAACAATGGGAGCTCCACCCCCTTTTCACACACTCTGGAGTTTCTCATACAGAATATAGCCCGACAATTCGGAGCCGACCTGAGACACATTTTCTTTAAATAATGACATCAGGGAAGTTAATTACAAGGTGTACAGAACACATTAGCTGGGCAGCCTGGCACCGCATAATGAAGCAATCAGAATACATAACATGAGTCACCTCTAATCACAGTAAACAGGATTAACATCCCTTTGAAATAAGGAGCTAGCTGCAGATGGGTCATTAACATGTCAATAGCTTGTAACACATGAATCCATTTTACCTCTAACCCACAATTTAACCAAGCAGGGAGAATTACACTGAAGCATCCTTCACAATGGCCCCCCTTTTTCTCCCTGCTACGGCAAACCCGGTTGGACCTTCCCTGGTCCAGTAGGGTTGACGGGTTCAGAGCTTTTAGTCCGAGGTTAACTCCGTTTGGCGTGACTGACCTCCATTGGTAACTGCTTCAGACTCAGGTATGCCACCGGGTCGTCAGATCACACGCCGGTCAGTCCCCAAGTCTTTGTGCGATCTGCAGAGTCACCAGAAGTCAGTGTGAAGACGGTGAATGGGTCTGTGCGCCGCCGTCTAGGTGTCCCGCTATGGGAGGGGCAGGTTATGGCTCTGAAGTGACAATCACAGGAGATTCATAAAAAGAAAAAGTTATATTTGTTGAAATGCTGTAGCACTGGTGCTCAGAGTCCGGGGGGGGGGAGGGGAATCAGAGCCCCATAAGGTCAGCCACCCCCTGCTCCCTCCGCAGCCGCCGGTTCTCCTCTTGGAGCTTCTCCAGCTCCATCTCCAGTTCATGGAGCCTGGGGGGGTCAGCCTGCTGTGACCTCAGGCGGTTGTTCTCCTCCTCCATGCGGCTTATGCACTCCTCCAGCTCCATGTATTCACAGGTAAGCTCCTGCTCATGTCCTGCAGGCTTTCCACGTGGTCCTTCATCATCAGGAACTGGGTGGTGGTGTAAGGGGCCACCGGTGGGCCCTTGGCAAATAATTTCGGCCCGCATCTGGGGCGCCCGCTGCGATTCCATCTCCTCCAGTCGCTTCTTCTCCTCCCAGGTCCGCTGGTTATATGACTTCCAGGACCTCTTCTTCTTGGAGGGTAGCTGGCGGTGCCTCTTTCTGCCCAGCTCCCTCCAAGGCCCCTCCGGCTCATGGCTGTCGCCCATGACCAGCTGACAATGGTGTTCCCTGTTGTCCATAATAACAGATTGTACCATGAGGGCTTCGTAAGGGGTGCCCAATGGTTCTTCCTGACCCAGCTCCTGGGGATCCCAAGCCGAGTCTACACAATGGGCTGCTGCTGGTGGGCGGTACCCAGGTTGAGACCAATTTGATCTGGTGTTGTCATTCAGGGGGCAATTCTGCTTGAAGTGACCCAACTGTTTGCACCGGAAGCAGCATTGTTCGTTGTCCTCCTGGCGTGGATAGCGAGGGCTAGATGTCATCGGTCTGTTAGGCGGTTGGTATCTACCTTCCACGAACTTCCAGTAGTTCTTCCAGTGTATTTCTTTTAAGCAGGGTGTAAGCCTTCCATTCACTGTTCCCAGTGTCTGCTTGGAATCCTGGTGTAAAGGAGAGTAGAAGGGAAAATCCCACTGCTGCCAACCAATTGTGACGGTATCGGTATGATATCCCCGTCAAGCATTCCCTCCTCTCCATACAAGAACATCACAGGATCATCCACACATGAGTCAAGACTGAATGCTGGAACCAAGACTGATTTATTGGCAGCTTGCTGCTGGTTTTAAATACAGTTTTACAAGCTAAATCCTTAATCAAGGAACAATGGGAGCTCCACCCCCTTTTCACACACTCTGGAGTTTCTCATACAGAATATATCCCGACAATTCGGAGCCGACCTGAGACACATTTTCTTTAAATAATGACATCAGGGAAGTTAATTACAAGGTGTACAGAACACATTAGCTGGGCAGCCTGGCACCGCATAATGAAGCAATCAGAATACATAACATGAGTCACCTCTAATCACAGTAAACAGGATTAACATCCCTTTGAAATAAGGAGCTAGCTGCAGACGGGTCATTAACATGTCAATAGCTTGTAACACATGAATCCATTTTACCTCTAACCCACAATTTAACCAAGCAGGGAGAATTACACTGAAGCATCCTTCACAAGCGACAATTTAAAAAAAAAAAAAATATATATATATATTATATATATATATATATATCCCAATTTTTTTTTTTTTAAAACTATTTTTTTCTCAGTTAAGGCCGATACGTATTTTTCGACGTATTTTTGTAAAAAAAAAAAAAAAAATCGCAATAAGCGACTGGTTTGCGCAAAAGTTATAGCGCCTACAAAATAGGGGACAGAATTATGTTTTTTTTTAAATTTTTATTTTTTTTACTAGTAATGGCGGCGATCTGCGATTTTTATTGAGACTGCGAAATTGCGACGGACGTATCGGACACTTTTGACACAAATTTGGGACCATTCACATTTATACAGCGATCAGTGCTATAAAAATGCACTAATTACTGTATAAATGTGACTGGCAGGGAAGGGGTTAACACTAGGGGGTGAGGAAGGGGTTAAATGTGTATCCTGGGTGTGTTCTAACTGTGTGGGGGGAGGGGGGTGACTGGGGGAGGTGACCGATGCTGTGTCCCTATGTACAAGGGACACAGATCTGTCTCCTCTCCTCTGACAGCACGTGGAGCTCTGTGTTTACACACAGAGCTCCACGTCCCTGCTGTGTTCCCGACGATCGCGTGTACCCGGCGAACATCGCGGCCACCAGGTACACGCATTGGCTTCCCAGCGATGCGCCGGGACAGTGTTTACCCGCTGCGCACCCCCCAGAGAACCGCGCGGGTAATGCACTTTAAAAGACGTCCACTTGGCACCTGAGAGCCGCGCTGTTGACGTCTTCTGTCAATAGCGCGGGTCTCAAGTGGTTAAACATGTTGTAGGATCACCCATGGAACCGTACATGTTTACATTTATACTTTAAAGCCTTTTTAACATATACAATGGTATTTTCTCCTAATTCCATTTACTCCCAAAGTTGTTTGAGTTGTACAGATGAGACTCTCTTGTGTGTCTTCATGATAGTAGAGAAGGAATGAGTTTCTTGATCCTGTATGTGCTATATATACAGTTATGCCATGTACACACGACCGTTTTTCATGACGTGAAAAATGCCATTTTTAAAATTGGTCATTAAAAACGATCGTGTGTAGGCTCCAGAGCATTTTTCTCGACGTGAAAAATATGCATTAAAAATTTTGAACATGCTCTACTTTTTCTCATTGTTTTTCACGTTGTGAAAAACGGTCGTGTGAAGCTTTAACGACGGGAAAAAACATGCATGCTCAGAAGCAAGTTATGAGACGGGAGCACTCATTCTGGTAAAACTAGCATTTGTAATGGAGATAGCACAGACTGAAAAGCACGAAGACTGAAAAGCGAGAATCGCCCCTCACCAAACTTTTACTAACACAAAATCAGCAAAAGCAGCCCAAAGGGTGGCGCCATCCGAATGGAACTTCCCCTTTATAGTGCCGTCGTACGTGTAGTACGTCACAGCGCTTTGCTCAAGCATTTTTTTTCACGATCGTGTGTATGCAAGGCAGGGTTGACAAGAATCACATCGAGAAAAACTTTGGGCCAAATTCCCAAAAACGTAGCCTAACTTAAATTTCAGCAGTTAAGTTACACGGCCTTAAAATTTCTACCTAAGTGCCCGATCCACAAAGCACTTACCTAGAAATTACACGCCGTGTAACTTAAGTGCCTCCGTCGCAAGGCGGTCCTCCTCTCCGGGGGGCGATTACTATTTAAATGAGGCGCGCTCCCGCGCCGGCCGTACTGCGCATGCGTGTGACGTAATTTTCCCGATGTGCAGAGCGCGAACGTAATTTACGCCGGGCTTTGTGGATTGCGACGGGACAATAAAGTTGCGACGGGTGAAAAAAAAATACGCGCCGGGAAAACAAAAAATAAAAAGGAAAAATTGACAGCGTCGCTCGGCATGCATTCCTGAGAGGGAGAACTCCATGCCAATTTTCAAAGAAAAAACCGGCATGGGTTCCCCCCCCAGGAGCATACCAGGCCCTTAGGTCTGGTATGGGTTGTAAGGAGACCCCCCCTACGCCGAAAATTCGACGTAGGGGGTCCCCCTACAATCCATACCAGACCCGTATCCAAAGCACGCTACCCGGCCGGTCAGGAAAGGGAGTGGGGAAGAGCGAGCGCCCCCCCCCCTCCTGAGCCGTGCCAGGCCGCATGCCCTCAACATAGGGGGGTTGGGTGCTCTGGGGCAGGGGGGCGCACTGCGGGCCCCCCCACCCCAGAGCACCCTGTCCCCATGTTGATGAGGACAGGACCTCTTCCCGACAACCCTTGCCATTGGTTGTCGGGGTCTGCGGGCGGGGGCTTATCGGAATCTGGGAGTCCCCTCAAATAAGGGGGCCTCCAGATACCGGCCCCCCACCCTAAGTGAATGGATATGGGGTACATCGTACCCCTACCCATTCACCTGGAGGCAAAGTGATAGTTATTAAACACACAACACAAGGGTTTTTAAAATCATTAGTCTGCTCCGGAGGCCCCCCTGTCTTCTTTAGCTCTAATACCAGGGAGGGCTTCTTCTTCCGCTCTCCGGGGGTCTTCTCCGCTCTTCGGGGGGGGGCTTCTTCTTCCACTCTCCGGGGGGGGGGTCTTCTCCGCTCTCCGGGGGTCTTCTTCTATCTTCGCCGCTCTCCGCTGTTGACTTCTCCCCTCTTCCGATGTTGACACGACGCCTCTTCTCACTGCAATGATGGAAGCGCGCCTTGCATCCCATTTATATAGGCATCACCGTCCCATCATGCTCCGGTAGGTACCCACGTGGTGGGTGCACGTGGGTAGGCACCCACCACGTGGGTACCTACCGGAGCATGATGGGACGGTGATGCCTATATAAATGGGATGCAAGGCGCGCTTCCATCATTGCAGTGAGAAGAGGCGTCGTGTCAACATCGGAAGAGGGGAGAAGAACAGAAGAGAAGAACATGACGTCACAAAAGACCGCGCTGGCTGCCTGTTAGTAATTGAGCTAACACACGAAGATAGCAGGCAGCCAGCGCTGAAGGAGAAGGCACCGGACAGCTGCAGAAGAACCGGGGTGCGCCGAGTCAACAGCGGAGAGCGGGGAAGATAGAAGAAGACCCCCGGAGAGCGGAGAAGACCCCCCCCCGGAAAGTGGAAGAAGAAGCCCCCCCGGAGAGCGGAGAAGACCCCCAGAGAGCGGAAGAAGAAGCCCTCCCTGGTATTAGAGCTAAAGAAGACAGGGGGGGCCTCCGGAGCAGACTAATAAATGATTTTAAAAACCCTTGTGTTGTGTGTTTAATAACTATCACTTTGCCTCCAGGTGAATGGGTAGGGGTACGATGTACCCCATATCCATTCACTTAGGGTGGGGGGCCGGTATCTGGGGGCCCCCTTATTTGAGGGGACTCCCAGATTCCGATAAGCCCCCGCCCGCAGACCCCGACAACCAACGGCAAGGGTTGTCGGGAAGAGGTCCTGTCCTCATCAACATGGGGACAGGTTGCTCTGGCGTGGGGGGGCCCGCAGTGTGCCCCCCTTCCCCAGAGCACCCAACCCCCCCATGTTGAGGGCATGCGGCCTGGCACGGCTCAGGAGGGGGGGGCGCTCGCTCGTCCCCACTCCCTTTCCTGACCGGCCGGGTAGCGTGCTTTGGATACGGGTTTGGTATGGATTGTAGGGGGACCCCCTACGTCGAATTTTCGGCGTAGGGGGGGGTCTCCTTACAACCCATACCAGACCTAAGGGCCTGGTATGCTCCTGGGGGGGGGGAACCCATGCCGGTTTTGATTTTACAAATTGCTGTGGAGTTCTCCCTCGGGAATGCCTACCAAATGCCGTCGCTTGAATGGGCTTTTACATGGTGAGACTAACTTTCCACATTGTAAAACCAGCACTAGTTTTGCGCAAGCAAATCGGAACTTACGCAGAAATCACAATGAAATGCTGAAATGCTTTGTGGATCTGCTTAAGTCCTCATTTGCATACTCAAAGCGGCATTTCAATGAGAAATGCCCCCAGCGGCGGATGCGGTACTGCATCCTAAGATCTGACCGTGTAAGTGTCTTACACATGTCAGATCTTCTGCCTAACTTTGGAAAAAGCCTTTTGAGGATCGTTTCCAAAGTTAGGCACAGAGATAAGCAGGCTGAACAGCAGTTCCGCCTGCGTATCTCTTTTGAGAATTTGGCCCTTTGTTTTTTTTCCATGACACGAAAAATGGTCGTGTGTACAAGGCTTTAGACTTTGATTTCTCCTCTTTTCCTGATGTGTCACCTGCCCACCATCTGTATGACTTGCTTCAGTGTATTATAGGCCCATATATTACCATATTATTATAAAAACAGGCATATTAGAGAAGGTTCTAATAACAACTAAGAAATGTAAGGTTATGTAGTGCTTAACCCTGAAGGAGCTGTTTGATGTGTTGGGTCCCCTGTTCCTGTGACCACAACTCCCTGAACAGCATTGCACAGTCTGACTCACCTGGCTGGGTGGGGAATGTTTATTGCAGGTAGCTGCATATACACCCGAAAGCAGTAATATGCTGAAAAGACAATAAATGTTCTAAAACACAACCCCTCCTGAACATTTTTAAATTAAGCCTTTTTGCAAAATGGTGAAAACCCGAACATATGCAAAAAATGTAAATAACCAAGTTTCTCAAAAAATCAAAAGGTTTACAATGTTTCCTTACAACTTTCAGAGCCATATATTTTCTGAAAGCATAGGACCAGTAGAATAAAAAGAAAGTGCTACTGATTTTTAAGGCCCCACGATATTTGCGCAAATGTTTACCAAATCAATATATTTGCAAAAATTCTCTAAAATCATTTGTAGCAGATATAAACACAGCAAATGTTTCAAAATTCATACTAAATATAAAAGCTAAACCTGTATTGAGTTAATAAATAATACATTTTTGTATTTTTTTTAAATTGCACCTTTTTGCAAAATGGTGAAAGCTGAACGTACGCATAAATGTAAATAACTACATTTCTGAAGGTTTTCGTTGTTCCCTTACAGCTTTCAGGGTTTGTTAAAGACCCCCAAATCATATATTTTCTGAAAGCATAGGACGACTGGAATAAAAAGAAGGTGCTACTGATATTTAAGGCCCCATGATATTTGTACAACTGTTTACCAAAGAATATTTTTGCTAAAAATACACTAAAATCAATATTAGCAGATACAAACACAACACATTTTACAAAATTAATGCAAAATTCCTACTATGTATAAAAGCTTAACCTGTATTGCGTTAATAAATAACATATATTTGTAAATTTTAAATTGCTCCTTATTGAGAAATAATATAAATCGGACGTACGCAAACATTTCTCCAAAAATCTGGAGGTTTTCCTTTTTCACTTACAGCTTTCAGAGTTCATAAAAGACCCCCCAAACCATATATTTTCTGAAAGCACATGGCCAGTTGAATAAAAAGAGGGTGCTACTGATTTTCAAGGCACAAATGTTTGTCAAAACAATATTTTTGCTAAAAATACACTAAAATCATTAATAGTGGATTTATACATGGCAAAGAGTACAAAATTCCTGCTAAAGTCCTAGCAAATATAAAGGTTAAAACTGTATTGAGTTAATAAATAACAAATATTTGTACATTTTAAATTGCACCTTTTTGTGAAATGACGAAAACTGAAGGTACACAGACCTGTAAATAAAAACAATTTACTCTAAAAATCTGGAGGTTGCCATTTTTCACTTACAGCTTTCAGAATTTGAAAAGACCCCTCAAACTAGACATTTTCTGAAAGCACATGACCTGAAGAATACAAAAAAGTGCTACAGATTTTTTGGGCAATGCAATTATTGCACAAATACTCATCATATCGCTATTTTCACTAAAAATACACTAAAATCATTATTAGTGCACATAAACACAACATAACTTACACAATTCCTGCTAAATTACTACTAATGCATCATTCAAAAATATTGTGTTTTTTTCAAAATTGTCGTTCTTTTTTGTTTATAGCGCAAAAAATAAAAACTGCAGAGGTTATTAAATACCACCAAAAGAAAGCTCTATTTGTGGGAAAAAAAGTATGTCAATTTTTTTTGGGAGCCACGTCGCACGACCGCGCAAATGTCAGTTAAAGCGACGCAGTGCCAGAAGCTGAAATTTCTCCTGGGCAGGAAGGGGGTATATGTGCCCAGTAAGCAAGTGGTTAAATATGCTGGCTACATTATTTTTTTTATTTTTTTTCCCTATTTGTACGTGGTGATCCAGCCAGTAAAAGTGGTTGTAACGTTTTTTTTTTACCTTCCTGCAGTCTGTGCAATAAGGTGACCACCTTAGCACCCCTAAATACATACCTGAGCCCGATCTGGATGTGCTTGCGAACAGAGCCTCTCTCGGTTCTCTCACACCTCATTGGCTCAGATACAGCAGCAGGAACCATTGGCTCCTGCTGCTGTCAATCAAAGCCAGTAAGAAGGGAGTGGGGGGGGGGCAGGGCCGGGTCCTGCTCTGTGTATCTTGTGGACACACAGACCTAGCTCAGGAGCAAGCACACACGAGTGCCCCCATAGCATGAGGCTTGCTAAGGGCATATTTGGCAGGGGGGTGGAACCAGGAGTGCCAGCAGGGGGCCCTAGAAGAGGAAGTTCGGGGCTGCTCTATGAAAAACCATTGGAGAGAGCAGAAAGTATAACATGTTTGTTATTTTAATAAAATAAAAAAGAAGCTTTACAATCACTTTCACAGACCAAGCTGTCCAACAAAAGTTGAAGTTAGGGAATTGAAACAAACAATTTACCACTGTCAAGGGTGCTTACAATGGTCAGCTTTTATTCATTTATGTAAAACCTTTATCCCAAAAGGATACAAAAATAACTGTTTATGTAACTCCAATACAGCGTACACATGGTCAGAATTTACGACAACAAATGTTCGATGTGTGCTTGTTGTCGGAAAATCCGACCGTCTATGCTCCATCGGACATTTGCTGTCGGAATTTCCAACAACAAAAATTTGAGAGCTGGTTCTCAAATTTTCCGACAACAAAAGTTGTTGTCGGAAATTCCGACAGTGTGTACACAATTCTATGCATGCTTGGAATCAATTTGACGCATGCTCCGAATCATTGAACTTTATTTTTCTCGGCTCGCCGGAGTGTTGTACGTCACCGCGTTCTTGACAACATTTGTGTGACCGTGTGTATGCAAGACAAGTTTGAGCGAACATCCGTCGGAAAAAAATCCATGGTTTTGATGTCGGAATGTCCAAACGTGTGTACGCGGCATAACACTAAAAATGATTAGCTGTCCTTTGCTTTAATTGTTAGTCTTGTCCATCTAAATCTGCTAGTGCATTGAACACTATCACTCTCCCCAGAATGCTGCTGTTCAAATGTGTCTCCATTTCTCCTCCATCCAGAGTGGAGACACTCTAAAACAGGAAGTGTGTTACTCGTCAGATCACTATGTAAAAATAAAGAGAAAAAACACCTAACAAAAAGCCACCACATTTAAAGAATGGTAAACTGCAATACCCTTAAGCCCAGGTACCGTATGTAGTAAGCCTTCGTCAGCAGATAATAAATAAAAGTATCTTCACTACAGTCACTACAAGGCAGCCATTCCCTACAGCACAGATAAGTGGTAAACATTCCAGAATAAACAGGAATCTGCCGTAAGTGTAGCCTAGTATGTCTAAACAACCGTTTCTGTACAGAAAACACTCTACATGCATGAGGAGAACATTTACGCTTCTGCTAACAATGCATTACAAGTCAAGAGGTTTCATCCAAAAGCCACTCACTGAGAGCAACAATTTTCTTCAATATTTGAGAGAATGCAGGATTCTCGCAATTAATAAAGATATGAAATAGGAAGTAAAAATTGAATTTCTAGAAAAGGGTACACACCTTTAAAAGCCAGCTCCTGACTGGACAGCCCAATGGACTACCCCTCCACCCCCATATTTATTTTTTGTATACATACCTGTTTTTCTAGTATTTTCTGGATGGTCACATGACAGTTTGGAAACCATTCCATTCTACCCTACATCTGCATCTGTATGATCACCATTCTTTAATAAAATAATAATAGAAGAAAACTAATTTGAGATTAATCCTGGTGGTTCCTACCACATCCCAAAATGATATAGTGAAAAGAAGAGATGCCCCAAGGGATGGTGTGGGCAGGAAACCATAGCAGGATATCGAGAAAGAGTAGGGAAGTATAAAAAAGTATACATTTTATTGATATGAAAAAATATGAACATTAAAAACAATGAAAGTGAGACATGATCTAAGAAAACACAGCTGCTCAATGTGTTTGGAGACAAAGGGCCAGATCCAGAAAGAAATACATTGGCGCAGCGTATCAGAGATACACTACGCCGCCGTACCTTACCTGGCGCATTTTTGAATCCTCAGCGAGTTTGCGCCGTAAGTTAAGGCGGCGTAGTATTTCTGGCGGTGTATTTCAAATTGGGCGGGTTGGGGGCGGGTTTCATTTAAATGAAGAGCGTCCCCGCGCCGAATTAAATGCGCATGCGTCGTTCCTAAATTTCCCGCCGTGCATTGCGCTAAATGACGTCGCAACAACGTCATTTTTTAAACTTAGACGTGAGTTACGTCCATCCCTATTCACGGACGACTTGAGCAAAAAAAAAATAATCTAATTTCGACGCGGGAACGACGGCCATACTTAACATGGCAAATCTATCTATACGCCGCAAAATACCAGCTTTAACTATACGCCGGAAAAAGCCGACTACAGACGATGTTAGAAAATGCGATGGTCGCGCGTACGTTTGTGGATCGTCGTAAATCTCTAATTTTCATACCCGACGCGGAAAAGGCCACCCAGTGGACGCCGAAGTATTGCATCTTAGATCTGAAGGCGTACGAAGACGTACACCTGTCGGATCTAACCCAGAAGCCGTCGTATCTTGTTTTGAGGATTCAAAACAACGATACGACGCGGGAAATTTGAAAGTACGTGGGCGTATCAGTAGATACGCCGGCGTACTTTGTCTGTGGATCTGGCCCAAAGTGTCAAGTACAGACTGTGCTAGCAACAATAATAACCCTACATGTTTCGGAAAAACATAACAGGTATTAATCCCAGAAGTACATGACTGAATCATGGATAGACACTCCATAGTGTATATAGGGAAATAACATAAAATATATGTCTCTCACCTTATCAGCGTGTCATTCACAGGCAAGTGTGATACAAAAAGACCATCCTGGCTGTGCAGCAATAAACTGCTGCACTTGCCAGTATTAAATACCTGGAGGGGTGGGAGAGGCTTAGACAAAATGACCAAATCCAAATACTCCTCTTGAGTATATCAAGAGGAGTGGTTAATAAAGTTGTAATCAATCTATGGCTTTCATTGGATTCTTTGGCTTTCATGGGGACTAGTAGTTTGTGCCAATTATTAGCATCTTCACGTTGAAAAGCTTTCTTCAGACATTTGTGACTATAGTCACGCTCAAAAGAACGTTTCTTGAAATTGTTGGCTTCACATTTAAAATCTGAGTGATTTGAGCAGTTTTGCTTGATTATTTTAAATAATTTGCAGGACAGGAGATTACTTTCGTTCTTAAAGATTTCGACATCCAAGAAAGTGATCTTGGAGGGATCAGGGATCAGAATTTAAGATTAAATTCATTACTATTTAACACAGTCAAGCATTCGTTCAGGAGGAATTGGGGACCATCCCAAACAAAGAAGATGTCATCTATGTACCTGTGCCACATAACAATGTGGCATAGGTACACAGAGAGAGCCTCGTCGCTGAAAATCGTATTTTCCCATTCCCCCAGGCACAGCTTGGCAGTAGCCAGAGGCACTTGCATCCTATGCATTAAGGTAAAAAAAAAACTGGCAATGGCGGCCCCCCAGCCCCCCCGTCTTACTTACCTGAGCCCTGAATATGCTGTGCGCGTCCCCCGGCGTCCTCTTCCCCTCAGAATCTGGCCATCGATTGGCTAGATTTGCTAGATTCATAGCAGCGCAAATAAAGGCCGTTACGTATTCTACATATTTTTGGTAAAAAAATCACAATAAGTGTATATTCATTGGTTTGCGCAAAAGTTATAGCGTCTACAAAATAGGGGATAGATTTATGGCATTTTTATTTTTTTTACTAGTAATGGCGGCGATCTGCGATTTTTATTGTGTCCATAAGACCGTTTTCATCAGACGAACCGATGTGTGTACGCGGCATTAGTGGGGTAATTATTTGCATTTTACATCTAAAAGCCACCAGATTTTAGTCCAAAGGTAGCAAATGTAATCTTAACAACTTTGGGAAATGACCGAGTAATGTACAGTATGTGTAATTTTATTGTATTTTTTGGTAATATTCTAGACCCCTCCAAAATGAAGGTTAAAAGCAAACTGCAAGGCAAACAAGATTAAATATTCTCCTAAAATAGAAGTGCTTTTGAAGAAGCTAAGCTGTAGAATTCCCATCTGCTTACTTTCATCTTTTCAAGTGGGAGAACATAAAGCAAATAACTTTTCTAAAAAGTGTCATACATTTAATAATAATGATAGCTGTGTCACTGCATATTTACGAGAAATAATTGACTTCCCATCAAAAAATAAGATTTTGTTACAGTACTAATCTACGGAGTTGCTACAAAATATGCAAATAATTTTTAATGTTACTGTAGATTTAGCATTCAGGATGGTTATACAGGTCAAAATACATGATCCCTTTTCTTCTCAGGACAGATGCCTCGGGGGTCATTTTTAAATGAGGATTTTTCATGTTTGATAATTAAACCTGCAGTCACTTTTATGAAGTCTACCATGTTCTAGGGAATTTTAAAAACATATCAGGGGTTTGCACACAATTGTTTCATATCAATCCTGAATTGTTTTCTGTAGTACCGTATTTTCCGGCGTATAAGATGACCCCCTAATTTTCCAGGAAAAATGTTGATTTTGGGATATACTCACTGTATAAGACTACCCCCTTCTTACTAGTCTTTCTGGAAGCTGAGGGGGAGCCAGAACCGCTGACAGAAACAGGCTTTTTCAAATCTCACTGTGCCATTACATTACATGCCTCACTGTGCCATTACATCACTTGCCCCTCACTGTGCCATCACTTGCCCCCTCTCTGTGCCATCACTTGCCCCCCCTCTGTGTCATCACTTGCTCACTGTGCCATCACTTGCCCCCTCTCTGTGCCATCACTTGCCCCCTCTCTGTGCCATCACTTGCCCCCTCTCTGTGCCATCACTTGCCCCCTTTCTGTCCCATCACTTGCCCCCTCTCTGTGTCATCACTTGCTCACTGTGCCATCACTTGCCCCCTCTCTGTGCCATCACTTGCCCCCTTTCTGTGCCATCACTTGCCCCCTTTCTGTGCCATCACTTGCCCCCTCTCTGTGCCATCACTGCAAACAGTGCAATTACGGTACTCACTTTTTTTTCTGAATAGCAGGCCAGGCGGTGCGGTGCGGTGACAGTCTCCGTGCTGCGAGCGTCAAGGATTTAAAAGACGCGCCTTCTCCTCAGAGTGTCCTGTGTTAGGCGGAACACAAATCTTCCCAGCAGCGCCTCTGTTCTTTGTTCCGCCTATCACGGACGTCTTCTCATCTCGTCCGAGGATGAGAAGGCATCTGTGATTGGAGGAACACAGAACAGAGGCGCTGCTGGGAAGATTTGTGTTCCTCCTATCACAGAACACACTGAGGAGAAGGAGCGTCTTTTAAATCCTTGACGCTCGCAGCAGCACGGAGACCGTACCCGGCGTATAAGACGACCCCCGACTTTGGATGCATTTTTTTGCATCCAGAAAGTCGTCTTATACGCCGGAAAATACGGTAACTTACTCAATCCATACAGATCAGATCTGAATACATATTGAGTTGCCAGTTTGGGATCGGGTTGACGTAGATGAACAAGATGCATCCACCTTCAGCTCTGAACAAGGGAATGAGGTGGGCATTTGGAGTCACTCATAAGGCCCGTACACACGATCTGACTTTTTAACAACAAATCTCCGACGGACCTGTTTTTGCAGACAATCTGACCGTGTGTACTCTGCATCGGACAAACTTTTTTGCTTTTTCATCAGACAAATGTTCGCTGTGTGAACAGACAAACTTTCCGTCAACAAATGTCCTACGTCGGCTAATCCCAACCAATGCTAAAGATCAGACAATAGCAGAAGTTGCCCAAAGGGTGGCGGTAAAGAGCAGAAAAACCACGTAGTGCGTCTAATACGTTTGTTGGCTGAAAAAGTCCTACCGTGTGTATGCATACCAAGTTCACGGACAACGCCCTTCGGAGCAAAATCCACGGAAAAGTCAGTTGGAAGTCCGATCGTGTGTATGAGGCTATACCCATGTTGACCTATCAGGTAAAGGATTCACTGACAGTAGCTCTGCATGAATTCATCCTGAAAACAGTGGATGCAGGTATCTTTTATAAATACCGTATTTATCGGCGTATACGCGCACTTTTTTGCCCTGAAAATCAGGGCAAAATCGTGGGTGCGCGATATACGCCGATACCCGCTTCCCGCGCTGTGTTTGAACTCGGTATATACCGAGCGCAGTACACTTGGGTATAGTCGGGCATGCTCGGCTCCTCTTGCGGTCACGTCCTGTACGTCCTTTACGCGAGAGGAGCCAAGCCTGCCCAACTATACCCGAGTGTACTGCGCTCGGTATATGTCGGTGCAGTGGTTCAAACACAGCGCGGGAAGCGGCGATCGAGCGGGGAGGACACCATGATGGTCGCAGAAGGACGCCGGACCGGACGAGGCCGCCGATGGACGTGATGGACGACGGGCAGGACGCGATGGCCGACGGGCAAGACACCGACGAGGGGGAATCAAACTGTAAGTATTTTTTTTTCACAAATTTTCCCTCAAGTTCGGGGGTGCGCGCTATACGCCGGGGCGCGTTATAGCACGATAAATACGGTACATTGAATCAATAATATTGCTCTGTGTTTTGATTGCTTATTTGCAAATCAAAGCTGTGTGCTTTAATCTGCACATTTTATGTAAATTCTGTAAAACCTGCAAAAAAAATATGTCATTGATTTTTAAATACTTGTTATCAACCAATTTCTCTTCCTATCCCTCAGCTTTTCCAGTTTTTTTTATCGTGCTCTTATTTACAGGGGGGGGGGGGGACAAAATTATGGAAATAAGTATGGTAAATGAACAAAATCGTTACCTAATATGGTGTTTGATCACCTTTGGCATCCAAGACAGCCTGAATTCTCCTTGGAATTTGCAAATATAAGTTTTGGATGGTGGATAATGAAATCTGATACCACTCTTCATGCAAAACTCCGGGTCACAATCCTACGCAATGTCCTTTTTGTCTCCTTCGGGCAGTTGACCATGTTGACCGTGCTTATCAGACAATGTTTTCCTGAAAACTGTATATGCCGTCATAACCTTTGATGCTGTACCTCACGACACCGCAAATAAATTGACAACTTCACTCACAGAGGCACCAGCTAAGTGGGCACCAATATTTTGCCCTCTTTGAAACTCATTAAGCGACTCCGTGTTACTAGCAGTACATGCAGTGAATGACAAAGGTGACCTCCCACCTGTTAGCTAGGTGTCCCAATACACACAGCAGAAGCAAAAGAATGTTACATCACTTCCTCTTTTAACGCAAAACATGTTGTCACTGAAAACCCCTGTACATGTTTTCCACTCTGCTATTTCATTTTTATAGCACTACATTAAAGCATTTTTTTGCCATGCAGTTGGGTGTACCAGCACTGCATGGGTTAACTGCTACTTTTTGTCTAGGGGATTGCAGACCGGAGATTGACTCACCTAATATGTCGATCCATGCAGCGCAAGACCGATCCCTGATGTACCTGTCCCCCCAGTCTAGGGGTCTTTAGTGGTGGGTTGTTCCTGATGTCATCATGCCCATGGATAGGTTCTGAATGTGAGGACTGCAAGAACAGTCCACCGCTGGACATTTGGGAGTACTTTTTTTTATCCGGGAGGATCAGTGGATCAGGTGAGTATAAACATTCTACTCACGGCTCACCCCTAGACAAAACAAGCAGTTAACTCATTCAGTGTGGCCACAGTTCCACTGCCTGGGGGGGGGGGAAATCCCCTTTTGCATGTGACTGAGAAATGTAACCTACGTCAGTTCCCACGTAAAAAAATGACAATCACGATGTTAATCCTGGGACTGTTTTAGCATTACAATGACAAAATCATCTTGGTTTAAGCACACCTATTAAGTCATACCCACTTTAGATAAGCCATGCCTACTTTTCCTAACAGCTTGCTATGCATGATCCATCTTTGCTATGCAAATTGCCTTACAGTCTTATAGGCACCAAATGGCTCTAGCTTATGAAGAAAGTGTTCCAACTTGTCCTATCACTGTTCACCCAATGACCTTTATCTGGGTAGGTGCAGGATGAGGGAACACCTTGACATCTTTGTTTGCTAGTTTTTATATATAGTTTTTTTTATACTTAGCAGTAAAAAATATTATTTGCAGTTTTAAAAGTACAGTATATCATCCAGCACCACAAAATCAAGCATCATACATAATGCAATACAAGCAGAGATATATAATTTGTAGGAACCTCACAAAAAATACACATTAGTGATCTGGTAATAAGAAAGTGGTAGGATACATCAGCTCAACAGCAAAGTCATCAATGCACATATGTGGAGAGGGATGCGGTTCACATGTTTTTACTCTGGTAAATTGTTGTGGTTATAGACTGTAATGTGCATGACCAGCCTAAAGTGAGCTTGTGATACAGGGAAAAACAATGGGTTAATTTTAACATTTGCTCCACCAAGAGGCGTTACTAGAACCTTCAGGGGCCCAGTGCAAAAAGTCATGAAGGGCCCCCCTGGCCCCCAACCAGGGCCCTTCTCATTGATCCCGGGATCCTTTACTCCCATTGTGGGACTCTTTACTACAGTCCCTCAGTGGGCCACCTTCCTGCCGGCTTGGGGTTCCCCCGCGGTGGCAGAGCACCAGAGCCCAGTTGCAAGTGCGACCCTAGCAGTTTCATCACTAATGTCAGTATTTTTGTTTTGTTTTTAGAATTTTATACCATTTATTTACCTATTTATTTCACTATTTAATTTTTTATTATTTTTTTTAAATATTTTTTAGAACCCCTATTGGGGAGCTTTGGTGAAATATTAGGGGTGTAAACAGACCCCTGATGTCTCATAGGGAAGGACACAGGTGCCTCGGAGCAGTAGGACAGATGAAGGAAGATGACGGAAGCAGCATGTGGAGGAGCCGACGGAGGAGGAGCAGCTGGTGGAGCCAAGGGCGTAAGGATAGGGGTCACAGGGGTCACCATTGCTCCAGGGGGCCTGTACAGCCTCCCTGTATCAGTGGCGGCTGGTGCTCAAAATTTTTGGGGGGGCGCAAACGAAAAAAAAAATAAAACAATTGCAGCCTCACTGTACCTATCAATTGTCACCACTGTGCCATGCCATCAAAACGCAACCACTGTGCCATCAAAACGCAGCCACTGTGCCATCAAAACGCAGCCACTGTGCCATCAAAACGCAGCCACTGTGCCATGCCATCAAAACACAGCCACCGTGCCATCAAAACGCAGCCACCGTGCCATCAAAACGCAGCCACTGTGCCATGCCATTAAACGCAGCTACTGTGCCATCAATTGTCACCACTATGCCATCAAACACAGCCACTGTGCCCCCAATTGTTGCCACTGTGCCCCCACTTGTAGCCACCATGCCCAGTACCCCCCCCTGGCACTTACCTTTATGGCTTCTACGTCCCTCGATGTCCCTCGTCCCGCCCTCGATGACGCTTCAGCCAATCAGGTTACCTGATCGGCTGAGACGCCTGTCAGTCTTATCCTCGGGCGTACGGCCGGTACGTCCCGAGGATGAGCTTCCGGAAGCCGACTACAGCCTCAGGGCTGTACTCGGACAGCCTATCAGGGCCGCTGGCCCTGATAGGCACTTCCACACAGCCAGTCAGCTGCCGCTATTCAGCTGACCGGCGCTCAACATCCGGCCAGCTGAATAGTGGGCGGCAGCGGCGAAAATATACAGATTCATACAGTGTATGAATCTGTATATTTTACTGGCTGTGAGCGAGCCAGAGGGGGCGGCGCTCCTGCGTCCCTACGGACGCACCGCCACTGCCCTGTATGCCTGGATAGGAGGGCAGCAGCATGTAGAGAAACCAATCCCTCTATGCAGCCGCTGAACCCTCCTCTCCTTCCCGCAGATATTCAGCGGTTGCAGGAGGGAGAGGAAGGTTCAGTGACTGCATGGAGGGATTGGTTCCTCTACATACTGCTGCCCTCCTATCCAGGCATACAAGGAGGCAGCACAGGCCCCCTGAAACAGGGGGCAGGTTGCAATGACGACCCCTGTGACCCCTGTCCTTATTACCTTATTTTTACACCCTTCCACTATGCAACTGGGAGCAAGGAGAGGAATTGCTGTGTGAGCTTTATGCCCCTGTGTGACAGTATGGGTGAGTCCCCTACTAATAAGTACCAGGTACTGTATGTTACTTCTCAGATGAATGGAGCAACAGAGGTGCAAAAGAAAGGGTGAGTGGTGACAGTGACCTGTAATAAAAGTAAACGTATTGCTCTATGGTTTATGGCTAAATTTAAATAAGTGTTTGGTACACAGTGCTTTAAATCTCCTAAGTGACAGAAATGATGGAGAAGAGCTGATGCTGAAGAATGAAAGCCTTTTAAAAGGCATGTTACATAAAGGACCCCATAGACTGATACAAAAATAATTCCTATGCTCTACAGATGAATCTTTGTATGGAGCACTGAGCTCAACGATAATCTGTTCTAGTGCATGAGCATACCATCCTCTGTGCATAATGACTTTGTGATCATATTATGATTACATGTACAAGGTGACATGAAAAATAAAATGGCAGAGTACAAACTAATGAAAATAATATTGACTATACTGTCACATAGTTGCCTTTATGTTCTTTGCATTGTCCAGTATTAAAAAGCATATAACAATGTTGCAGAATGTAAGCTGTATAGAAGAAGGTCTGGGATACATTTATGTAACTGTCCTTTTTAATATGGTAGGGTGAAATCAAAGGTGCTTGTGTGCAGGGTACTGTACTGCCACCTGCTGGATCATCTGCATATCTATATATTTGTAAAAAAAACTACACTTATGCCGCGTACAAACAATCAGTTCGTCTGATGAAAACGGTCTGATGGACCTTTTTTTTTTATCAGACAAACCGATCATGTGTGGGCCCCATCGGTTTTTTATCCATCAGTCAAAAAACTAGGAACTTGTTTTAAAATTATCTGATGGTTAAAAAACCTATAGAAAAAAATGATCGTCTGTGGCTACGTCCATCGGTTAAAAATCCATGCATGCTCAGAATCAAGTTGACGCATGCTCGGAAGCATTGAACTTCATTTTTCTCAGCACGTCGTTGTGTTTTACGTCACCGCGTTGGACAAGATCGTTTT
The DNA here is from genome assembly GCF_905171775.1 of Rana temporaria. Taxonomy (NCBI): domain Eukaryota; kingdom Metazoa; phylum Chordata; class Amphibia; order Anura; family Ranidae; genus Rana; species Rana temporaria. The sequence goes on along the minus strand of NC_053490.1, from coordinate 221,995,022 downwards.
TTTAACTGATGGTGTGTAGGAAAGACTGATCATCAGTCAGCTTCATCGGATATCTGATGAAAAAATCCATCAGACCGTTTTCATCAGACGAACTGATCGTGTGTACAGGGCATTACAGTATAGTCCAATGCATAAGCAGTTTGTACATTCAAACATAACTAAATATAATATGATATATGGAGGAAATGGACTTACATTATATGCCCTGTAACAATGGCCTAAAGGAAAAAAATAAAATTTAAATAGGTATTCCTACAATTTGTCTATAATATGTTAAACGTGGACCTTTTTGTAATAAAATTTATGGAAAGAATGTTTTTTTTTGTTTTAATCAAGCAAGAGAAAGGAAGAAATCTGCTTAAAGTATAGATAAAGGCAAAACTTTTTTTTTAATAAAGTGGTGAGGGGTTAGAACCACTATCAGGTTTTTATTGCCATCTGGGATCCGATAAGCTAAATTCAATCTGATTGTCACTGATTACTAATATCACTGGGAATTAAAGTGGGACAAACCCAAAATTTCGAGAGAGGTAATCTGCCATAGGAACACTTTGTACCATCTGTCTAAGAGGAGATTTTACTCACATTTGGTAGATGTCCTCTCACTTCTAGTTGAGTTTCCAGGACAGAAAGAGAAGGAAAATCTCCAAAATGCGACAACAGATGGCAAAACCCCCCCCAAAAAACTGACAGTGGTTTTAACCTTTCCGTACTCTAGCCAGCATGAAAGAAAATGTTTCTCTTTAGACTTACCTTAAGCCTGGAGAACCAATCATTTTGGCTTTACTGTACCACCCAGCATGTGTATTAGCTAGCCTAAAGCCCTGTACACACAATCGGATATCTGATGGATATCCGATGGATTTTTTCATCGGATATCCGATGAAGCTGACTTTCATCAGTCTTGCCTACACACCATCGGTTAAAAATCTGATTGTGTCCAACGCAGTGACATAAAACACTACGATGTGCTGAGAAAAATGAAGTTCAGTGCTTGCGAGCATGCGTCGACTTGATTCTGAACATGCGTGGATTTTTGACCGATGGATTTCCCCACAGACGATCGTTTTTTAGCCATAAGAAAAATTTAAAACAGGTTCTATTTTTTTTTTCACCGATAGATAAAAAAACAATGGGGCCCACACACGATCGGTTCGTCCAATGAAAACGGTCCATCCGTTTTCATCGGACAAACCGATCATGTATACAGGGCTTAAGGGTGGCTTCACAGTGTCCCCTTGCTCTTTGGGCAAAATGCAGTTAACCTGCGTTTTTTTGTGCGAATTGGCTTGGCTTTTCTATAGACTTCTATTATGTCCTGCGGTTTTGGTATTCTTTCAGAAAGTTCACCCAAACTCCTGCATGAAGGTTAAACACAAGTATAATACCACAGCAGTAACAACACACAGGAAATAGGCCACAAGCAACTTGAGAATAAATAAGATGAATGTATTATTGAAGGGCAAGCAAATTTAATGCAAGGAACAAACAGGATAAGAGAATATGTTAAATTAACTGACAATGAAGTTAGCCTCACCTATGGTAGTTGACTTACAGTACGCCGCAATAAGGCTAAGCCCCATTACACAAATTCACACAGCAGTAGTAAGAATAACATCAACTATAAAAGCATTAAAGGCATAAAGAAACCCCACTGTAATACTTAGCAGTGGATGCCCAATTAATGTCAATGGGCACGCTCTATGCACACCGTCCCAATAGCAGGTGGAAGTACGTGTTACTGGCAAAGTAGTACCCCTGGTTGTGGGTAAACTACCTGGTGCCTAACTGTCAGTTTTGGCCTGCTTTCGTTGGGTCCCATCTGTAGGAAGTGCACATGTAGCTGCTCCTTTAAGACTGTATGCAATGGATATTGAGAAGAGGACAGGCTTAACACTGTCTGCACACACTCACTGTGCCTGTGAATAGTCTCTGTTACAGACCAGACACAGAATCCTCTCCACAAAAGTATTTATCCACTATATCCCTCTGCAAAAATGTGCAAGGGCAGCAGTAGACACAATGGGAGAAATTGACTAAAATGAGTGCACACAGAACCTGGTGCAGCTGTGCATAGTAACCAATCAGTTTCTAGGTTCACATTGTGCGATTTGACATGTCAAGTCCCATGCCATATCGCAGCCTATTGCTGGCAACCGCACTTAATCGGTGCGATGCCGACTTTGCCACGCCGCACTGATTTCCAAAAGTAGTTCCTTCACTACTTTTCGCGACATCGGGGGAGATTTCAATAGACATCTGTGCACGATACTGCACAGATGTCTTTCAAATTGCCCCCAAACTCACACTGAAATGCTTTTTTGAAATTGTGCGAGTTTCGCTGAACTCACACGATTTCAAACCCGTGTTCAGTGTGACCGAGGGTTTATTGTCAAAGCTTAATTGAACAAGCTGAAGTCAGAAGCTGATTGGTTACTATTAGGGTTGTCCCTTTACCACTTAAAAGATCGAGTACAAGTACCAATACTGTTTTTCAAGTACTTGCCGATACCGATTGCCGATACTTTTTTTTACTGTCATGTGACAGTTTGGCTGATGAGTGGCATTGGCTGATGGCTGGCACTGATAGATAGCACTGACTGATGGGCACTGATAGGTGGCACTGAAAGGTGGCTGGCACTAATTGATGGCACTGATAGGTAGAACTTATGGGCACTGATAGGTGGCACTGATAGGCTGCACATATGGGCACTGACAGGTGGCTGGCACTGATAGGCGGCACTTATGGGCACTGATAGGTGGCGCTTATGGGCAGGCACTGAAATGCAGCAATACATTACATGAAAGGATTTATTTTGCAATGCTGTGCTGCGATGCCTATCTTGGTACACCTTGCACTCAGCCGCAGTAAGCAGCAGCGGACATCTTGTTACATCCAGCCCGAACTATATGGGCTGGGTGTAACAAGATGTCCGCTGCTGGCTTACCGAGGCCGAGTGAAGGGTGTACCAAGATGGGCATTGATATGTTTAACTCGCACTGAAATGCTTTTTTGAAATTGTGCGATACATTTGTAAATGCATATACGACATTTAGGAGTGGTTGAATGCTTTCAGTTAATAGCAAGCATATCAGCGGTGCTTTCATCAATCTAACATATGCATAAGAAGCCTCTGTGAGTACTATCCTGTGTATTATGCACAATGAAGGACCAAATGTAGTGGATAAAAGGAATTAAAAACATCAAACAAAATGGCATTGCATGTATAAATCATAAGATGTGTCTGCTCATTCCCAGATAAACCAATTCTTAATAGAGTTGGCCATACATATGCTCCTTGAGCCCGACACTGATATGAATTCATAATATGTAAAGCGAGAAAATTATCATCACTATATAATCACCTGTAATAATATTAATAGAGCTTTATCTTTGCTTCCCAGAATCTCAATAGGTACAGTGAACTTTGTCATACCATAATGTCATACATATGGTCAATGTGCATCATTTTAAAACATAAGGTTAAAAAAATTGATAACCTTTACTTGTGAGTAAAGCATTTAATTGATGTGTAGACCATCTTTATGGATGTTATTTTACCATTGTTTTGTATAGATAAGAGCTAAGCAGTTGGATGCGCCTTTGTGATTTCCCTATATTTGACTGGTAAAACTACTAAGAAGATATTTCCAAATGTTAATATAAAACTTAAACAGTAGACCCTGTGATCAAAGTCAGGAAACACAAGTCATCTTGTAACAATGATTGTTATGACATTCTGCATTTGTAGATTAGCAAACCAAATCTGTTTAACTACTTGGGTATAATGGAATTATGTTGTCAAGTTCTTTTTCAGATACAATTTAATTAGATAACTACCCATAACTCCTTATCCCTAATTTACTGGACTCCACCCAAATGGCTTTCCTTACTTTTTTGAGATAATGGGGTAAAATACAATCTCCCACTGGGTCTTTACTGATGTCTTTGGCCCTGAGATGTTTTTTCCCACTTCCGTCTCTAATGTAGCAGCCAGGGAATATTGGCTATGGGTTGAAAGTCCAGGTTTAGTTCTGTAGAATGGGAGAGTGGGAGCTGGTGTGGGGGGGGGGGAACAGGTGTGTGTGTGGGGGGGGGGGAGGGGGGAGACAGGTGTGTGTGTGTGGGGGGGTACAGAGTGGGGGGAGACAGGTATGTGTGTGTGTGTGGGGGGGGGGTACAGAGTGGAAACTGGTGTGTGTGGGGGGGGGGACAGATGTGTGTGTGTGTGTGTGTCGGGGGGTACAGAGTGGGAACTGGGGGCGGCAGAGTGGAAACTGGTGTGGGGGGAAGATGTGCAGGGGGGTACAGAGTGGGAACTGGTGTGGGGGGGAGACAGATGTGTGGGGGAAACATATGTGCAGGGAGGTACAGAGTGGGAACTGGTGTGTATGTGGGGGGGGGGTTGTGGACGGGAAATTCAAATGAAAGCTATTACAGCGGGCAATCGTGCTCTCTGCTGATCCGGCCGGCTTGCCTTTTCCTCTGCACAGGTGAGGCTGTATTGGGCGCAGGCAATGCTGTATTGGGCACAGGTCACGCTGTATAGGGCACAGGCAGTTCAGACTGTATTGGGCACAGGCAGGCCAGGCTGTATTGGGTACAGACAACGCTGTATTGGGCACAGGTCATGCTGCATTGGGCACAGGCAATGCTGTATTGGGCACAGGTCACGCTGTATGGGGCACAGGCAGGCCAGGCTGTATTGGGGACAGGCAGGCCAGGCTGTATTGGGCACAGGCAGGCCAGGCTGTATTGGGCACGGGCAACGCTGTATGGGGCACAGGTCACGCTGTATGGGGCACAGGTCATGCTGTATGGGGCACAGGTCACGCTGTATGGGGCACAGGTCACGCTGCATTGGGCACAGGTCACGCTGCATGGGGCACAGGTCACGCTGCATAGGGCACAGGTCACGCTGCATGGGGCACAGGTCACGCTGCATGGGGTACAGGTCACGCTGCATAGGGCACAGGTCACGCTGCATGGGGCACAGGTCACGCTGCATAGGGCACAGGTCACGCTGCATGGGGCACAGGTCACACTGCATGGGGCACAGGTCACGCTGCATAGGGCACAGGTCACGCTGTATGGGGCACAGGTCATGCTGCATAGGGCACTTCCGATGTGAGTTTGGTTGGACAAACGTCCGATTGTGTTTATGGTGCTTTACAGGGCCTTAATATGAGAGGAAGAATCAGCAGAAAGAACCTAATCGTTTATGTGCTGACAAGAAACATGGTGATAAAAGGAGAAAACAGAAAGTGATAGAAACATGAGCTTATCACTGTACTGCTTCTTTTTTCACTGTGCAGTCATAAGCTGAGGTCGGTTGAGGACAGTCTGGGCCTTCAAGAAGTGAATCCATGATGATGGTCATCAGACAAAGGCCTCATGCACACTTGAGCTCATAAACACCTGTTTTTATCTTTTAATTGACTATTCGTTTTGTATCCATTTTTGGGTTGTAGCTGGAGTTCTACTTTAGGTATTACAAACATATAGCCACATTAGGAAGTGTGTTTCTGTTCTGAGTAATGGACTATATATTTTTTTCTAACAGGTTTTAAAGCCAGCTCAGATCAGGACAATATGTCATGCTATCTTGGAATCTGGCAAACAGTACTCAAGGAAAAAAAGGAAGCCCTTCCCACTGATGTACTCATACTATGGAACAGAATACTTGGGTGAGAAAACAAAAGACAGCACTCAATATATCTCTTTTTCTTGTGCTCTACCTGGATGAATTCTTTCATGTAAAAGGCAATGTAAGCTAGCATCAGAAACAAATATCTACTTGTTAATGTACCCTCCTTATGTATTTAGTGGTACAATTCAGCACAAAATCCAATTTTGATAAACAGTAATACATCCAGATTCATAAATGCTTTGCACACCTGCTCTTCTAATCAGAAAAAGCTTGCATTCATTCAAAAAATGCAAAGCTTTCTCTGAATGGTACATGTGCCGAGCAGCCGACCGCCTTTGTTCACAGTGCAGCAGGGCAGCCACATGGCACAAGACCTGGAAGTTAGTGGAGATCATTGGAGTGAAAGTGTCAACTTCAGTGATTTCCAGCTGCCAGGGGGATTGGCAGGGTATCGGCGAGGTATAGTTTATGCATAGTTATTATAACAGACCAAGCTGGACCAATATACCTATGTATACAATATACTGTGTATACAATATCCATACCTAGAATTTTTCTTTAAAATATTGTGTGCTATTTGAATGATGCAAACAAAACTAAACCTCTAATACAAGGTTATGGGCAATACACAGTAGAATATGTACAAATTAAGCCATTTACATAAATATTACAGGCAACAATTGCATTGTATACATTGTATGAGATGTAGTATAGTTGATCCTGAGCTCAATGTCACAGCTCATACACAACATAAAAAAGTGCATAAGTATAGACTGACAGTAAGTAGTAGTTGATGATCACTTTAAATCTAACAATTTAAGAGGAATTTATCTACTATATGGTTCAAGGGGGTTATATAAACAAAAATAAAGAAAATGCATTTAAAGAGTTTGTCAGGCCAAAATATGAAATGAATGCAGTACAAATCTGCAATACAATCACATTTCCCTAAGTTTGTCTCTTTAAAAATGCAGCGAGTGCAGAGAAATGTCTGTATTTCTGTTAAAAATGTATAAACCTATTACGGGACAATTTTATGGTGCAGTTTATTGAGGCCCCAACTAGGAATGATGCTCTGTTGGGCCTGGTAATCTCAAACCATGCAGAGCGTATTACTAATGTTCAGATAAAGGAACACCTGGGTAGCAGTGACCATAACATGATTTCATTTGATGTTAGCTGTAAGCAAAAATCACATACGGGAAAGATAAAAACATTCCAAGGCTGAGGGCTGCTCTCCAGGACTTTGACTGGGAGAGAATATTGGCATCAATGGGTACAGAACAGAAATGGGAATTCTTCAAAAAGGCTGTTTGTGAACTCACTGCAAAGTATATTCCCATGGGCAATACGTTTAAAAGGCTAAAAATAAAACTCACGGCCAAAGTTAAAAAAGCCTTAAATATAAGAAAAATAAGAAAAAATATAAAAATGAAGGAACACTAGTGTTGTTTAAATGTTACAAAGAATATAACAGTATATGTACAAAGGAAATCAAGGATGCAAAAATTCAAAACGAACGACAGATTGCAAAAGATATTGGGACAACCCCCCAACAATTCTTCAAATATATTAATAGTGAAAAGGTCAGATCTGAGCATGTAGGCCCTTTACAAAATAATCTAGAGTGGGTGACTGGGGACAAAGAGAAGGCTAATTTATTAAATACTTTGTGTATACAAAGGAGCATGGGGAAGCTCATGTCTATAAAGGGGGTGGTAATGACACAGCCCCAAATGATCCACAATGGCTCAAAAGTGATATGGTCCAGAAATATTTAGACAGAATAAAGGTGGATAAAGCACCTTGACCAGATGGCATACACCCACGGATCCTAAAAGAATTGAGCTCAGGGCCAATGTGGTGCCTATATTTAAAAAGGGAACAAAGGGGCAAATTCTCAAAAGAGATACGCGGACTTAACTAAAGTTTTCAAAATTTACACGGCGCGTATCTTTGCGCCCGATCTTCAAAACGAGTTAAGCCTAGATTTCCGGATTTTCTGTCCTACCTAAAATAATTACACCTGCGCATCCCCGGACGCAAATTACGCTAGTCACGCCGCTGTTTTTGATAGGCAAAGATGCAAATGAGGGAGATAGGGCGATCCACAAAATTAAGTGTGTGCGCCGTAGATTACGCCCTGTGCGCACCTGTTAGTTTCCCTGGGCAAATTTACACATTATAAAAGCAGACCTAATTTTACACATGCCGTGTAAGGGTCTGCTCAAGCAACTGAATAGAGGTAGAGCTGACAACACATCTCTGCAGGACAACAATCTGACTGCCAAAATGCCCGGCACATCAATGATTGTAACGGCACTCGCCACTTTACAGGCACAAAGAAGGAGGAGGGCACAGAGGAGGAGGATGCGGGCACAGGAGAGGGTTTACCGCCCACGGCGCGATCTGTTTGCCATGCCTGATTATGAGGTGTCAGATTTGACAGGGAAGCCATCCTGGAGCTCACCCAAATACTTCAGGAGGATCTCACCACCCCAACCCAACGATCCCATGCCCTGCCACCTCTACAAAAAGTTATGGCAACCCTTCATTTTTTGGCCACTGGGTCTTTCCAGCGTGCATCTGGAGGTCTGGCTGGGATGGTGCAGTCGACAATGAGCCGATGTGTCCATCAGGTGGTCCCTGCCATACTGCGGCGCATGGGCAACCAGTTTGAAAAGCCCACCCAGGAGGAGCAGCGTCTGCAAGCCATGACTGACTTCTACAACACTGGTGGCTTCCCACAGACCATCGAGGCGATAGACTGCACCCATGTGGCACTACAGCCCCCCCATGAAACTGAGCACCTGTTCAGGAACAGAAAAGGCTGGCATTCGATTAACGTCCAAGCTATTGTAGATGCTCATGGCCTCATCTGGCAAGTTTGTGCCAAATTTCCAGGGTCGTGCCACGACAGTTTCATTCTCCGGCAGACCAAGATCTACCAAGACTTGGAGCAGAATGTGTATGGAGACAGCTGGCTGATTGGTGAGTGACATTGGTGTCAGGTATGCCCCCCCCCATGATGCAGACATCACAAGGGGCACATGCATGACTAATATCCTCCTGTCTTTTCCCTTACAGGTGACTCTGGATATGCCTTGGGACCCCACCTAATGACACCATTTAGGAACCCCCAAACACCAGGAGAACACAAATATAATGAGGTGCACATTCGCACCCGGTCAATTGTAGAGCGGACATTCGGGCTTCTCAAGTCCCGCTTCAGATGCCTTGACAAGACTGGGGGTACACTCTTGTATTCCCCAGACTTTGTCTGTCAAATAATTGGGGCATGTTGCATACTACACAATTTTGCAATGAGAAGGGGCCTGCATATTGAGTTATGTCCTGACCTGACCCCCCACCCAGGCAATCCCCCCCCCAACCACCTCTACCCGGTCTGCTGAGGGCACAGCAATAAGGAGACGACTTGCTGAAGGCATATTTTCCCAGTAAATGGACCTTCATTATCTCACTTTATTGTTTGGTTTTACACCATAAACGCACAGATATTATGTGACATTTTAAATGTTTCTTTGCACAGTAAATGCACATTAATTAGATGACAATGAGAATGTCTTTTTTCACAGAAAACGCACATTAATTATCTCACAATGAGAATGCATGAATGCACACCACTGTGGTCCCTAGCACAGACACATCACATGCACATCGAATTGGATTAGATCCAAGTACCCCCCCCCCCCCTTTGGTACTTGGGAGCAGTAACGCCCCGCCACGGCTCCAATTATGTCACTGTGCATTCATACACCATTCAGGAACCTGGGATGACTTCTCCCTGGTCCTGGGGATCCCTACTCCACCAAAACTGAGGTTGACACCCTTATGTTATCAGGAATGCCACCCTCCCACATTCACACATCATTCACACACATAAACCAAATCATAAGTACAGTGTAATAAAAAAAACAAAAAAAAAACAAAAGTACCCCTGCAACTTAGTGATGTTGCCGAGTGCTCCTTCTGGGCTGACCATGGGCACGGCCACGGGCACGGCCACGGTCAACTGGAGGATCTTCACGGGGGGGTCTGTGCAGGGGAGGGAGTATCTTCACGGGGGGGGGGGGGGGTCTGTGCAGGGGAAGAAGGAGCCTCCCCTGGTGTCTGTCCTCCTGCTGGCCTGCCCTCCATGGCCACGGCTATCCTTGTCAGACAGGCAGTGATGTTAGCCGTATTAGCCTGGCCAGCCCGGGTATTGTCCTGCACAGCCCGGGTATTGGCCTGCACAGCCTGGGTCAGGGCAGTCACCTCCTGGGCCACGCCTGTTGTGGTGTTCTTCAGGTCCCACAAACAGGTGATGACCCCCACTGAGTTGGTGGCCACATCACCCAGTGAATCCCTCATTAAACCCAGGCTGTGCTCCACCTTGGTCATTGTTTTTTTAATTTCACCCAGACTGCGGGTCTGCCGGGCATTGTCCCTCAGCAGACTGACTGGCAGACGCTCAAACCCCCCCTGGTTTCCGGGGTCGGCCTCCTACTTGCCCCTGAGGCTTGTGGCCTTGGAGGAGGGGTTGGAGTGACCCATGGGGGCTGCTGCATGTTGGAGGAGGGTTGGGAGGGGCCACCCCTGATGGTGGCCTGACTGCTGGGAGCCTCTGGGGTACCCTCAGGGGATGACTCAAAGGTCCTATCTTGGCCCATCAGGATTTGCTGGCCAATAACAATATTTTCATCTTCCTCCCCCTCATCCTCCCACTCAACATCCAAATTAGGGGAGTTGTGGGCACTCCCCTCCCATGGCGAATCCTGCCCTTCTTGGGACTCAGCATCAGCCTGTCTTGGAGGTGGTGCAGCAGCCTGCCCTGATGGGCCAGCAACCTCCTGCCCTGATGGGGCAGCAACCTCCTGCCCTGATGGGGCTGCCACCTCCTGCCCTGATGGGGCTGCCACCTCCTGGGCTGATGGGGCTGCCACCTCCTGGGCTGATGACCCAGCAACCTCCTGGGCTGATGGGGCTGCCACCTCCTGGCCATCTGGGGAGGACACAAAACAATCACAGGTTGGTGGATCCACACACTTGGCACATCTTCCCTTCCCCCACCCACACATGCTAATCACCAGATAGAAAAAATAAAAAACTTACCTGTCCTCACAGGAGCATCAGAGTCAAAGCTAGGCAGGCCCACCACCTGCTGTGGGTGGAAACACTGGGCCACTGCCCATTCCTCCTCACTCATCCTGACTGGGCAGGGTCCCCCTCCTCCAGTGCCCCTGGTATGGGCATGCAGCGTTGCCAGCTTGTTCCGGGACACGCTCTTTAAACCGTTTATTTTTTTTTGGATTCCAGCGATTGTCCTGGTCTCCCCCCCCCGACGCATTGATCCGATCGGTGATCTTTTTAAGGATCTCCTTTCTCCTGGCCGGGGTGGTGTTCTGGCTCTCAGGGCCATGTAGAAAACGACCATATTTTATGATGCCCTGAGCAAGAATATGCTTCTCTGCCACTGAAAAATTTAGCTTCCTGCGCTTGGCGGCCATCACAGACACCACCCAGCAACAGGAAACTCACCCAAAAAACAATCAACAATACACACACAACAAAGAAAAAAAATCACAGCAAAAAAATAAATAAAACACAAACAGACAGCTACTATAAATTCAAAAACAAACAGGCAAAAAAGGGAAACAAAAAACAATCACACACCAAAAAACAAACACTTATCAAAAACAAACACCAACTATACTCTACAACTCCTCAACAACTTTTCTCACAAACAAATCTTACCAACAAACACTGACAAACGTTCAAAGCAGAAGCAACTTGCTTTAGGAAGGGAACACAGGGAAATACTTTTGCAAGGGAAGTGTGTTTGACTGGGGCTATTTAGACACAGGGCGATCCTCAAACTAAGTACGCTTGGCCTTTTACCTATCTCACTGATTGCGATGAGCAAAGTTCTGCACATGCCCAGTGAGGTCCAGATTCGTGCGCGCATGCGCAGTACGGCCGGCCCTTCATTTGCATGGGGTCATGCCGAGCTTGGTGAATCGCGCCGGGTCAAAAAAATTGCGTCAGAAAAAAAAAAAGATACGGCGGGAAAAAAAAAAAAAAATCAAATAACAGCGTCGCGGGTAAGAAGGGTCTACTTTTACAAGGTGTAAACAGTTTACACTTTGTAAAAGCAGCCCTAATTTTACACATGCAACTTAATACTTACGGAGAAAAAACGAAGCTGAAAAGCTTCGTGGATCTCCGTAAGTGCTAATTTGCATACCCGAAGCGGCATTTCGACGCGAAATGCCCCCAGCGGCGGATGCGGTACTGCATCCTAAGATCCGGCAGTGTAAGTCCCTTACACATGTCGGATCTTCTGTCTATCTCTTGGAAACTGATTCTGTGGATCAGTTCCAAAGATAGAAACAGGGATACGACGGCGTATCAGTAGATACGCCGGCGTATCCCTTTTGAGGATCTGGCCCTATGTAACTATGTAATTTTGCTAGAAATGCAGTGTGCTCCCAAGTTCCTGTTTGAACTGCTTTGAAATCCTAAGCCGTGATGTCTGCACTGCCTAAGTCCTCTCTTCTGGACTACAGACCACACCCCCCTCTCCTCACCTCTGTAGCACAGGAGTGAGGTGTTTTGTAAACCAACAAATGGGAACTCCGGCAGGGCAGACAATGCTGCTTGCAGCAAAGGCACTGGTGTCAGGATTAACAGTTTTTTTTTTAGAATTTGCAGCATTTTTTAAAAGGCAAACTATGTGGATTCTGCATGTACTGCATGTACTGTAGAGATGTAGCGATTATGCAGATTTTTGTAGAAATAAACTTTAGGACTAACTTGCAGGTATCAGAATGTCCATCAATAAATGTTAAAAAATATTGTCTGTGCAGCCTATGCTAGAGAGACCCAGAAAGATGCAATGGGATACGACCTTATAGACACCTACCGTATTTGCCGGCGTATAAGGCGACTGGGCGTAAAAGACGACCCCCTAATTTTCCAGCTAAAATGTTGGTTTTGGGATATACTCGCCGTATAAGACGACCCCCTTCCCCCCTCACTGTGCCATTGCATACCTCACTGTGCCATTGCATACCTCACTGTGCCATTGTAACATCGCTTTGACGATCTCCATACCTTATCCCTGGCAGAGTCAGTCAGACTGCGGGCGTCCATTGTTCAAAAGCCGCGCCTCCTCCTCATGCTGTTCCGTGATAGGCGGAACACTCAGTTTCCCAGCAGAGTCTGTGTTCATTGTTCCGCCTATCACAGACGTTGTGCGAAAGAGAGGTAGCCGCTCCAGGTGGAAGCCTTGGTGGTGATCCACCCCACAGAGATCTCAGGTGCAGACAATGGAATCAGCAAGGCAGGAATAGCAAGGATTTATTTCTGGACAGCCGCACTCTGAACAATAGTAGCCTTTATTAAAATTCCCGACAGCACTACAAGCCACAGCAAACAAAACTTGGATAGCTGACGCATTTCACACTGTATCTAGTGTTTAGTCATAGCTACAAGACGACGTTCGTGATAGGGGGAACACTGAACACAGGCTCTGCTGGGAAACTGAGTGTTCCGCCTATCACGGAACAGCACAAGGAGGAGGCGTGGCTTTTGAACAATGAACGCCCGCAGTCTGACTGACTCTGCACCCGGCGTATAGGACGACCCCCGATTTTTGAGGCATATTTTTAAGTATAAAAGGTCGTCTTATACGCCGGAAAATACGGTATCAGCAAAACTTAACAACATCATTTTTTTGAGAATAGAAAGGAAACCTTTTTCTTGCCATAGATAAAGTGGTGTTTGAACTTTATAAGTTCTTGTATAGCTTAGGCAAAGACAACATGGCCTAGGCGGTGACGTCACAAGGGGGCAGGGTCTCCAGATGACGTCACTGGATGGTGACCTGGTGTGGTCCAGGGGGGGGGGCACTTGCTTGTTCCCCCCACCTTCCTGACCTGCCAGCTACATGTTTTGATAAGGGTGTGGTATGGATTTAGGAGGGGACCTCATGCCGTTTTTTGGGCATGGGGTTTTCCCCTCAAAATCCATACCAGACCGAAGGGTCTGGTATGGTCTTGGAGAGGGGACCCCACGTTGTTTTTTTTTTTTTCAATTTGGAAGTGGAGTTGCCCCCTTCAAGATTTATACCAAACTCAAAAGGCCTGGTATTATCGGATCAAAGTCGGATCCAGTTCTTTGAAGTCGCATGGAAGTTGGATTTGAAGTCATGGGGCAAAGTCGAAGCAGAAGTCGTCTGACTTCCATGTCGGAGCAGTGTGAACCCAGGCCTAAAGCATGAATACACTTTAAAAAGATTTAACTTTAAATTTGTATATCTAAAAAGCATAACAAATGTTCCAGGCTTCCCTTAACCCATGCTTCCTGCTCCCCTCATCAGCCCTTAAAGTGAGCTTTGATGATTGGTTCTCAAAGCCGTCAGGTGACTGGTAGCATTTTCTCTTGGCTCCTGATCATAATCTGTGAGTGAGAGCCATTGGAGACAGCTTGGTCAGTGTGCTGGAAGCACATAGAGAGTGGATGCATATGTGTTGTGACTGGACGTTAATACCCACTTTTCCTACCGCTGCATATATGTGTTACACGGTTGGAAAGAGGTTAATTGCTGTTATAGTCATGGACATGTAGTGAGAGCAAATGGGGTATTGAATAGTGAGAGGTGGTGCACAAAGGTACAGTAGGTGTTTGTGATATTGTGTTTATAGCACGACAGCATCGCGCTGATTCTCGGCGACATGGTGCTGAGATCTCGCCGACATCTCGCACTCACTGGAATAGTGACAGCACATCCCAGCAAGCGCGTCATAGAAGCGACGGGAGATCCGACTTGGATTCCCGCCAATTCTACACGTGTACGGCGTTTGTTATGAATCCCGAGGGGGAAGTCCCTGCCGGATTTTAAATAAAAATCCGGCATGGGTTCCCCCCTCAGGAGCATACCGGGCCCTTAGGTCTGTTATGGGTTGTAAGGAGAGCCCCCCTACGCCGAAAAAAAAACGGCGTAGGGGGTCCCCCTACAATCCATACCAGACCCGTATCCAAAGCACGCTACCCGGCCAGCCAGGAAGGGAGTGGGGACGAGCAAGCGCCCCCCCCCTCCTGAGCCGTACCAGGCTACATGCCCTCAACATGGGGGGGTTGGGTGCTCTGGGGCAGGGGGGCGCACTGCGGCCCCCCCACCTCAGAGCACCCTGTCCCCATGTTGATGAGGACAGGGCCCCTTCCCGACAACCCTGGCCGTTGGTTGTCGGGGTATGCGGGCGGGAGGCTTATCGGAATCTGGGAGCCCCCTTTAATAAGGGGGCCCCCAGATACCGGCCCCCCACCCTAAGTGAATGAGTATGGGGTACATCGTACCCCTACCCATTCACCTGCAAGAAAAGTGGTAAAAACACAAATAAACCACACAGGGTATTAAAATATTTTATTAGTCTGCTCCGGAGGCCCCCCCTGTCTTCTTTATTAGCTCTTTTACCAGGGGGAGCTTCTTCTTTGACGTCTTCGGGTGGGTGGGGGCCGCCGTCTGGTTCTCTTCCACCGCCGGGGGGGGTCGCTTTTAAAAAAGCCCCCACCCCCCGGCGGGTTTCCTCCGGCGTCTTCGGCGGGGGGGCTTCTTCTTCCGCTATCCCGACGGGTCTTCTCCGCTATCCGGGGGGTCTCCTTCTATGTTCGCCGCTCTCCGCTGTTGACTCGGCGCACCCCGGTTCTTCGTCTCGCTGTCCGGTGCCTTCTTCCGTGCTGTACGTCTTCTTCTCCTTCCGTGCTGTGAGTTCTTCTTCCGTGCTGTGACGTCATGTTCTTCACTTCTCTTCTTCTCCCGATGTTGACACGCCGGTTCTTCTCGCTGAAATGACGGATGCGCGCCTTGCATCAGACCTATATAGGCCTCACAGTCCCATCATGCTCTGTACCTACCCATGTGATACCTACCCACGTGGTAGGTATCACATGGGTAGGTACAGAGCATGATGGGACTGTGAGGCCTATATAGGTCCGATGCAAGGCGCGCATCCGTCATTTCAGCGAGAAGAACCGGCGTGTCAACATCGGGAGAAGAAGAGAAGTGAAGAACATGACGTCACAGCACGGAAGAAGAACTCACAGCACGGAAGGAGAAGAAGACGTACAGCACGGAAGAAGGCACCGGACAGCGAGACGAAGAACCGGGGTGCGCCGAGTCAACAGCGGAGAGCGGAGAAGACCCGTCGGGATAGCGGAAGAAGAAGCCCCCCCGCCGAAGACGCCGGAGGAAACCCGCCGGGGGGTGGGGGCTTTTTTAAAAGCGACCCCCCCCCGGCGGTGGAAGAGAACCAGACGGCGGCCCCCACCCACCCAAAGACGTCAAAGAAGAAGCTCCCCCTGGTAAAAGAGCTAATAAAGAAGACAGGGGGGGCCTCCGGAGCAGACTAATAAAATATTTTAATACCCTGTGTGGTTTATTTGTGTTTTTACCACTTTTCTTGCAGGTGAATGGGTAGGGGTACGATGTACCCCATACTCATTCACTTAGGGTGGGGGGCCGGTATCTGGGGGCCCCCTTATTAAAGGGGGCTCCCAGATTCCGATAAGCCTCCCGCCCGCATACCCCGACAACCAACGGCCAGGGTTGTCGGGAAGGGGCCCTGTCCTCATCAACATGGGGACAGGGTGCTCTGAGGTGGGGGGGCCGCAGTGCGCCCCCCTGCCCCAGAGCACCCAACCCCCCCATGTTGAGGGCATGCAGCCTGGTACGGCTCAGGAGGGGGGGGCGCTCGCTCGTCCCCACTCCCTTCCTGGCTGGCCGGGTAGCGTGCTTTGGATACGGGTCTGGTATGGATTGTAGGGGGACCCCCTACGCCGTTTTTTTTCGGCGTAGGGGGGCTCTCCTTACAACCCATAACAGACCTAAGGGCCCGGTATGCTCCTGAGGGGGGAACCCATGCCGGATTTTTATTTAAAATCCGGCGGGGACTTCCCCCTCAGGATTCATAACAAACGCCGCACACGTGTAGAATTGGCGGGAATCCAAGTCGGATCTCCCGTCGCTTCTATGACGGCTCTGTCTCCATCGCGGCAAGCCAGCTCGGCGCTGGCTCCCGCGATGGGACTCGTAGGTGCTCAATCTCGCCGAGAAAGAGAGCGAGATTGACACAATATCGGGTTCACCTACTGTAGCAGCGTTTGAAAATGGCACTACAGTACCCTGTAATCATTTAACCATGCCCGACTTTGCCCAGGTTGTATCCTGACCTGACATGAGGTCATACAAATACATAGTTTAACAAGAACACTGTTTCCTGATGTAGAAGCTGCCACAATTTGCCATTACTAAATTAATTATCAATTTGTTTACTTTTATTTGCATTACATTTTGTTGTTGATAACAGTAGTACTGAAAATGAAATGTTTTAATTCTGAATTACTAACAACAATTTAAACACTCTCCTTTCTGTTATTTCAGGAGCAGCACATGGTCTGTCCTCTATACTGCAAATACTCTTGTCCTATCAGGACTATCTTCAGCCAGCGGACCGAGACCTTGTTTGGCAAAGTGTGGACTTTCTTGTAAATCAGGAGCAAAACTGCAACTGGCCACCAGAGTTGGGGGAAGTCATAGAACGTGAAAATGAACTTGTTCACTGGTGTCATGGAGCCCCTGGTCAGCTACTTCACTTGTTTGTACATATTTCATATGCAGTACTTATTTATATGAGACTGTGATTATTTTTAAAGTGGAACTATTATCTATTACAGTTATTTATATTGCATCGACAATTTATATGCTGTACATTCACATCAGTCTTTGCCCTCAAGGAGCTTACAATCTAAGGTCCCTATCTCTCATGCATGTACTAGGAAACCCACATAATCACAGGTAGAACATGAAAATTCCATGCAGGTAGTCTCCTGGTAGGGATTCAAACTGAAGACCATAGTGCTGCAAAGCATAAGTGCTAACCACCAAGCCACAGTGCTGCTCTATGTCAAAATCCAAATTTTTTTTGAGTTTTATCTTTTGATTTTACCAGTAGATCTATTAACGATTCAACTTTCACAAAGCTGTTAGTTCTTCAGTGAAATCACCCAGCAGTGTAGACTAAGGTGGACATGTAGTTTTCGATTGACTCTAAGTAGGAAAAATAATAAAACCTAACTCCAGTTAACACCTTTAAACAATTTTTAAGGAACAGTTTTTTTTTTCCTTTTGGTTAAAATGTTTAAAGTCCTATTCTCAATTCTCCATTTCTGTGTGTTGCTTTAAAACATGGGTCTTCAAACTACGGCCCTCCAGTTGTTCAGGAACTACAATTCCCATCATGCCTAGTCTTGTCTGTGAATGTCAGTGTGTTACAATGCCTCATGGGATGTGTAGTTCTACTACAGCTGGAGGGCCGTAGTTTGAGGAACCCTGCTTTAAAACATGCACGTTAGTGCGCATTGTATCACACCTTAACAGATGTTGCGTCAAAGCACCCAAAGCCAATACACCGCAACAGACCAATAATCACACGTGCAGAATTTTTGCATGCAGCAAAACAATTTAATCATTGTTATGAAGTTTGTCTCAACCCTTGTAACTCTCACTTTTAATTAGTCTACATGTAATGTGACAAAAAATATATAAAAAAAGGGAACTAATTGATAATATAATTTTAGTTATCAACCACAACTAGCAAAACACACAGTGGCCCTTTAAACATACACTATATTACCAAAAGTATTGGGACACCTGCATGTGCACATAAAGACATGGATGAGGGAGAATTGGGGGGGGGGGGAACTTGACTGGCCTGCCCAGTGTCCTGCTCTGAACCAAACTGTCCAATGTGTGGTGTCATAACTTATCACATGTGCAGCATCATGGCAGTTGTAGATTAAACAGAGGCAAGGATGGTATCTTCCTTGGCTGAAAACAATAGGGGGGGGGTTTGCTTACACTTCAAAACTTGTAGACAGCCTTCCCAGAAGAGTTGAAGCTGTTAGGCCTCGTACACACGACCGAACATGTCTGCTGAAACTGGTCCGCGGACCAGTTTCCACGGACATGTCCGACCGTGTGTAGGGCCTACCGGACCGGATTCCTGGCCGAGCGTACAGGTTTCCAGCGGACAAAAGTTTCTTAGCATGCTAAGAAACTTTTCTTTCTCGTACATCACGGGACACAGAGCGGCATATTCATTACTATGTGGGTTATATGGAGTACCTTCAGGTGATGGACACTGGCAATCTCAAACAGGAAGTCCCCTCCCTATATAACCCCCTCCCATAGGAGGAGTACCCCAGTTTTTTCGCCAGTGTCTTAGGTGTTGGTCATGGATTAGCTTTGCCTCTGTATCCTTGGGATTAAGGCGGGCTAACCGGATCTGTCCAAAGTGCCTCAGCGCCAAAGTGGACAGTACCCGGGCCCCAAACCGTGGGGTTTTGCCTATAATGCCCTCTCTAGAGGGATGGACCCTGGGCCCAGGACTTAGAGCTTTTCCTAAGCCAAAAGTATCCTGTTTGCCAGGGTGCTATATAGGTCCAGGTCAGTCGGTTCCTTCCTAGGACCCCAGTACCTGATGGTCTACTACTTTACCCACGGAGATGGGAGAAGATTGGACTGTTGTTGCTTGGCAAACGTCCTGCGGCATGGAGCAGGTAAGTGGAGAGTCTGCGGGACTTGGTCCGACAGTGGGCTCTCCAGGGGAGATCTGCGGGGGGTTTGCCTGAGTATGCTCTGCATTGGCACCATGGTCACTATGTCTGTTATGTCTGGATGATCTAACTTTTCCCCCCATGACTGGATCCCCCTGTCTAGGCATCTCTTTACTGGCTACCTGCTGCCCCGCTGGTTGGGAAGGTCTTCTTAGGAGATCTGTCTCAGGGCTATAAATGTGTCCTTAAGGCCTGTGTTTAAGTCCTACCTGGCCGGGGTTTTTTGAAATTTCCGCTCTGCAGCCCGTAGGGGGCGATCCTCTCCCTGCTTCCTGAAGCCTGGCAGCGCGTCTCCATGTGTTCTCCTCCCCTGACATACGGGCGCGTGCGCGGGCGCGTGCACACTTAATAGAACAGTTTCGCGCCGTTCGCGGGGGGGGGCGTTCATAGCGTGCAGGCCGGCGTCGAAAGAGGCGGGCTTTCGCCTCTGTTATTTGAAGCAGGTCCTCGTTCATGGCTCAGTCTGAAACTGAGCTGAGAGCGAGAGGACACAGAGCGGCACACTAGTGACCCCCGGTGGCAGGAAAGGGGTAGTACATGCTAGGCTTAGCCTATGCATATCTGTTAAGCCAAAAATCCTCTTTGCAGCAGGTTGGAGGCTGGTAAAGTATTGGTGGGGCTGTATGTTTTAAAAACCTTTAATAAGGTAAAGGAAATATATATATATATAATAATGTATTGAAAAAAAAAAAAAAAAAAAGTGTTTTTTTTTTGTTGGAACATACGGAGCCCCACCAGGTTTGGGACATTAGTAATACTACTGTTCCCTTAACCACGTAGTTTTTTCCTAGCTACAAACAGTCAGTTGTATGCTGGGGTACCTCGGTCTTGTACCATGGCTCCCAAAGGCTCGGGATCTAGAGGGGCAAAGAATGCCAAAAAACAAAAGGGTTCCCCCTCAGATTCTGAGGATATGAGTCAGGCTATGCCAGTACTCTCCCCACCTGTTGACCCAGGGATGGCCGCCTTGGTTGAGCCAATAGGGGGGTCTGGTGCGGAGGCTGGCCCAGATCCTCCCAACCCGGTGTTTATCACTGAGGAAATGCTAGCTATCTCCTTAGGAGGGCTAGAGAAAAGATTGGCAGCTATGATCGCTAATTCGTTGCCAGACAAGAAGCGGACTAGGTCCCCTTCACCAAAGTGTGTATACCCAGATGCGGAAGTTCTCTCTCAAGGGGACTTAGAATCTCAGGAGGACCTGTTGGACCAGAACCTTGAAGGTTCAGAGCTTGAGGATTCTACTGTGGAGGAACCATTCTCTGCCTCCCAAGCAGAAAGTCTGTGGATCCAGTCCTTGACAGACATGGTCCGATCGGCATTTAAGTTGCCCTTACCGGAGCCTCGGGCTCCGATAGTTTCCTCCTTGGGCTCTTTAAAAGCCCCCTTGAATAACGCAGTTTTTCCGGTCCATCCTCTGTTGGAGGAATTGATTTACCAGGATTGGGTACGACCGGACAGAATCTTTTTGCCGCCTAAAAGATTTTCTGTTATCTACCCCATGGAAGAGAAATTTTCCAAAAAATGGGCGCCCCCAGCTGTGGACGCAGCCATCTCGTGCGTAAATAAAACATTAACTTGTCCGGTAGAAAACATACAAATGTTTAAGGATCCGGTTGATAAACGTTTAGAGACACTTTTAAAGGCTTCCTTTGCTACGGCAGGAGCAGTGGTACAGCCGGCAGTAGCTGCTATCGGAGTTTGTCAGGCTTTGAAGGTCCAGACTAAACAGATGCTGAAAGACATCCCTGCCCAACAGGCAGAGGAGCTATCTGATATTCCCAGAGCTTTATGCTTTGCGGTGGATGCTATAAAGGACTCCATCCAGCAGGCGTCTCGTTTATCACTATTAGTAGTGCATATGAGAAGGCTCTTATGGTTAAAGAACTGGGCGGCCGAGCCCCCATGTAAGAAACTTCTGGCAGGGTTTCCCTTCCATGGGGGAAGACTCTTCGGAGAAGATCTAGATAAATACATTCAGACTATATCGAGTGGTAAAAGTACCCTCCTACCAGTCAAAAAGAAGTTCCGGGGTCCTGCCTTTAAAAGGCCGATTTCCCCTGTCCCGGGGCCCTCAAATTCCAGGCAGTATCGACGGCCTCCTGCGCGATCCAACTTTAACAATAAGTCACAGGGACAGGCCCCTGGGGGCAAGAGGCCATGGTATCGCAAACCAACAAAGCCAGCCCCTAAGTCTGCCTTATGAAGAGGCGCCCCCACTCACTCGAGTGGGGGGAAGGCTTCGTCTCTTTTCGGAGGTTTGGGAAGCCAACATCCCCGACAGATGGGTCCGGTCATCTGTGGCCATAGGCTACAAGTTAGAGTTTCTAAAGTTTCCGCCGCCTCATTTTCAGGAGTCAAGGGTACCGAACGATCCAGCAAAAAAGGCCTCGTTCCTAACGGCATTGGATCGTCTGCTCTGCCAGGGCGTGATTGTAGAGGTACCAGTCCAAGAGCAAGGACTAGGCTTCTACTCCAATCTATTTGTCGTACCAAAGCCCAACGGCGATGTCAGACCAATTTTGGACCTAAAAGGTTTAAACGTTTACCTAAAGGTCCAGTCATTCCGGATGGAATCGGTTCGGTCAGCAGCCGCCGCACTCCAGAAGGACGACTTTCTGGCTTCCATAGACATAAAGGACGCTTACCTTCATATACCGATCTTTCAGCCACATCAAAGATTTTTACGCTTCTCGGTGGCTCAGCGTCACTTCCAGTTTGTGGCACTTCCTTTCGGCCTGGCTACGGCCCCCCGGGTGTTTACGAAGGTTCTAGCTCCAATTTTAGCCAATCTAAGAATCCAAGGGGTCACGGTCCTAGCATACTTGGACGATCTCTTGATCATAGATCACTCACCTGCTTGCCTGAAGCAAGCGGTTGCCCTCACGTGTCAATACCTCGAGAGGTTCGGCTGGGTCTTAAACCGAGAAAAATCAGCATTCCAACCAACAAAACAGTTGGAATATCTCGGCATGAGGTTAGATACAGCTCAGCAAAGAGTATTTTTACCCCTGGTAAAGGTCAAAGCTATCAAGGAGTTGATTCAGCTGGTTCTAAGCAAAAAAGAACCAACTATTCGCCTATGTATGCGTTTACTAGGCAAGCTGGTGGCTACGTTCGAGGCGGTACCTTACGCACAGAGCCATACTCGCATCCTACAGGCAGCCATTCTGGCGGCTTGGAGCGGGAAAGCACAGGCCTTGGAGTTTCCTTTAGCTCTATCATCAAGAGCCCGGCAAAGTCTGTGCTGGTGGTTAAACCCTCAGAATCTGCTGAAAGGGAAATCCTTCAGCCCCATAGCCTGGAAGATAGTGACCACAGATGCCAGCCTAAAAGGCTGGGGAGCGGTCTTGGATGGTTGTACTCGCCAAGGTACTTGGGCAGCGGCGGAGAAGCAGCTGCCCATCAATATCCTGGAGCTCAGAGCTGCTCGGCTAGCCCTCCTGGCATGGACATCCAAATTGAAGGGATTCCCGGTGAGAATACAATCAGACAATGCCACGGCTGTGGCATATATAAACCACCAAGGGGGAACCAAGAGTCAGGCCGCTCAGAAGGAAGTGAGCTTGATTTTTCTGTGGGCAGAGGCTCATGTGCCCTGCATATCGGCAATATTCATTCCCGGAGTGGACAACCTGCAGGCAGACTTCTTAAGTCGCCAAACTATGTCGCCAGGGGAATGGTCTCTACATCCCCAGGTTTTTCAGACAATCTGCCAGAGATGGGGGGTGCCAGACGTGGATGTCATGGCATCGAGATTCAACAAGAAGCTAGACAGGTTCATGTCCCGGACAAGGGACCCGATGGCCTGCGGAACCGATGCGTTAGTTTGCCCTTGGCATCAGTTCAAACTCCTTTATGCTTTTCCCCCTCTCCAGTTACTACCCCGCCTGCTGCGCAGGATCAGGATGGAGCACAAGCCAGTAATCCTGGTTGCTCCAGCGTGGCCCCGGAGGGCATGGTACTCACTAGTCTTGAGGATGGCAGTAGAAGACCCTTGGACTCTTCCTCTACGACCAGACCTACTCTCTCAAGGCCCGATCCTCCACCCTGCATTACGGCGTCTAAATTTGACGGCCTGGCGGCTGAATCCCTGATTCTCAGGGGTAGAGGTCTGTCTAAGCAGGTTATCTCTACCCTGATCAGGGCTAGAAAGCCGGTCTCCAGAGTAATTTATTACAGGGTTTGGAGGGCCTATGTAGGCTGGTGTGAGTCCAAGAAATGGCTTTCCCGCAAGTATACCATTGATAGAGTGTTAAGTTTTCTCCAGCTGGGAGTGGATAAAGGCCTGGCATTAAGCACAATTAAGGGACAGATTTCAGCTCTGTCAGTGTGGTTTCAGAGGCCGTTGGCCACCCACTCGCTGGTTAAGACCTTCATTCAGGGGGTCTTACGTATTAATCCTCCGATCAAGTCGCCACTTTGTCCGTGGGACTTAAATCTTGTTCTATCAGCTTTGCAGAAGCAACCCTTTGAGCCTTTGGCTGAGATTCCTTTGGTTTTACTAACAAGGAAATTGGTATTTCTGGTTGCCATAGTTTCAGCCAGGAGAGTGTCAGAATTGGCTGCCTTATCTTGTAAGGAACCATATCTTATTCTGCATAAGGATAGGGTGGTTCTCCGTCCTCATCCTTCTTTTCTGCCGAAGGTTATATCCGGTTTTCACCTAAACCAGGATTTGATTCTACCATCCTTCTTTCCGAAACCTACGTCTAAGAAAGAAGGGTTGCTGCATACCCTAGATATTGTCAGGGCCATGAAGGCCTATCTTAAAGCTACAGAGAAGATTCGGAAAACAGAGGTGTTGTTCATTTTGCCGGATGGGCCCAAGAAGGGGCAGGCGGCTGCAAGATCCACCATCTCGAGGTGGATTAGACAGTTAATTACTCAGGCATACGGCTTGAAGAGGTTGCCTCCTCCTTTATCAATAAAGGCTCATTCTACCAGGGCCATGGGCGCCTCCTGGGCAGCACACCATCAGATCTCTATGGCTCAAATATGCAAGGCGGCAACCTGGTCTTCAGTCCACACGTTTACAAAGTTCTACCAGTTGGACGTAAGAAGGAATACTGATACAGCCTTTGGGCAGGCAGTGCTGCAGGCTGCGATTTAAGACCCTCGGAATCGGGGGCACCCTTGATTTGAATTTACATTTAAATTTATTCTTTTTTGACTAAGTTGGATTTATTATTATTATTTTAGAGTGTACCTCTAATTAAATCCTGTTGTCTTGGGAAGATGTCTCCCTCCCCTCATTAAAGCATTGCTTTGGGACATCCCACATAGTAATGAATATGCCGCTCTGTGTCCCGTGATGTACGAGAAAGAAAAGGGGATTTTTAATACAGCTTACCTGTAAAATCCTTTTCTTGGAAGTACATCACGGGACACAGAGCTCCCACCCCTCTTTTGGGGACCATTTTGGGAGGCATACTGCTTGCTACAAAACTGAGGTACTCCTCCTATGAGAGGGGGTTATATAGGGAGGGGACTTCCTGTTTGAGATTGCCAGTGTCCATCACCTGAAGGTACTCCATATAACCCACATAGTAATGAATATGCCGCTCTGTGTCCCGTGATGTACTTCCAAGAAAAGGATTTTACAGGTAAGCTGTATTAAAAATCCCCTTATCCGCTGGAAGCCTGTCTGTCGGACATGTCCGATGGTCAGTACGACTCATCGGACATGTCCGCTGGCCCGAGAACCCGCGCATGGTGTCGAAGTGATTCGATGCATGCGTGGAAGCATTGAACTTCCGGGTTCGCGCGCATCGCCACGTCATCGTCGCCGCCAAGTCGCCGCCACGTCACCGCGTTGTCACCGCGTATTCTGTCCGCGGGGAATTTGGTCTGATGGTGTGTACACACATCAGACCAAATGATCCCAGCAGACATGTCCGATGAAAACGGTCTGCGGACATGTGTGTACAAGGCCTTATAGGTACAAAGGGTGGGCCAATTCAATATTGAACCCTACGGACTAAGACTGGGATGTCATTAAAGTAATATAGTGTAAGTCCAATTTTGGAAAACAAACATTTTGGGTTTAGGTGGAAGTATATCAATTCAATGAGCAAAATTGTATAAGAAATAAACATTAGATAACGAAACTATTGTGAATGCACCTTTCCCTGAATTCTTACTTCATCTGCCTATGTGGCCATTACACAAATCCACATAATCCGGTGATACTCAGTGCAGCTGAAACATCTTGTAAAAATAAAATAAAGAGTATTTAAGTAAATATATTTTGTTCTATATTAGAGAATCAGTCCACCCAAATCTTAGGCCACATGGTCGGTCAAAACCGATGGAAACGGACTGAAGGACCTTTTCATCGGTCCAAACCGACCGTGTGTGGGCCCCATCGGTCCGTTATCCTTCGGTCGAAAAATTTAGAACTTGCTTTAAAATTCAACCAATGGACGCCTAACCGATCGGTCTAAACCGATGGTTAGTACGCACGACCATCGGTTCAAAGTCCATGCATGCTCAGACTAAATGAGGGGACGGGAGCGCTCGTTCTTGTAAAACTCGCGGTCGTAATGGAGATAGCACATTTGTCACGCTGTAAGGGACTGAAAAGCACGAATCGTCTCTCACCAAACTTTCACTAACACGCGGGAACACGGAATCAGCAAAGGCAGAGGCAAGGGTGGCGCAAAAGGCTTTGGCCTTCCCCTTTATAGTGAGGTCGTACGTGGTTTACGTGTCCGCGTTCTGAACCGAATGCTTCTTTGACCTATGGTGTGTTGGCACATCAGACCATCAGACCATCGGTGAACCTACTGTAAGGCAACAGACATGTTTTAATTAGAGCTATATAATTTTTTTGCCTGTGTCTTCTGTGTGGTGTACATTATTTACAGTCATTGATTAATGAGTTCATTATCTCTTAAGTACCCATTACTCTGTAAATAATATCATTAATTTACATAGATATAGGTTGGATAGGCAGAAAATATAATTGCTGAATACTAGGCACACATTTTTTTATCCTTTGGGAGCAGAGAAGAAAATATTGCAATTCCATCTCCTTGTCCTACGGTTGCAACCCGACAACACAGAAAGCCTGGCTGGCATAAATGAGATTTATTACTAACGTTATTAATAGGCAAGGACCAGAAAAGATGCCAACCCGACATGATCTCCAACAGCTTTAAACAACATTACAACATTACCTAAAGATGCACAATTAACTACTGTGGGTGGAAACAAGACTCAGTCAACTACTAACTTCTTATGCCGCGTACACACGATCGTTTTTTGGCTTGTAAAAAACGACGTTTTAAAAAAATGTAATTTAAAACAATCGTGTGTGGGCTTCACATCATTTTTCGGGTTCTGAAAAACGAAAAAAAAAAAAAAAAAATCCAACATGCTCCATTTTTTAACGACTTTTTTAACAATGTTGTTTTTCAGGTTGTAGAAAATGATCGTGTGTGGGCAACGTCGTTTTATTGATGAAGTTGAAAAAAAAATCGTTTTTTCGAGAGGCTGAAAAACGTTGTTTTTTACACGCCGAAAACGATCGTGTGTACGCGGCATTAGACACTAAAAGATGCCTGGGAGGTTGATCTTTTTTTCAGATCTTGGTTCTCCCTGTTCTCTCCATGATTATGACATACTGGCCCAGATTCAAGAGGCTATTGCGCCGCGCAACCATAGGTTGTGCGGCGCAATAGCTGTTTTGCTCCCGTGTAGCGAATGCCCCTGATTCAGGAACATCACTACGCGGACTGCAGCCTAGGATATGACAGGCATAAGCCTCCTTATGCCTTCATATCTCAGGCTGCATTCTTGCGTTGTCCGCTAGGGGGCGCGGCCATTGTGATCGGCGTATAGTATGCAAATTGCATACTACCACCGATTCACAAAAGTTGCGCGGGCCCTGCGCACGCAAGGTACGGAGTTTCCGTACGGCGACTTTAGCGCAAGGTTGCTCCTGCTAATAGCAGAGGCAGCCAATGCTAAAGTATAGCCGCCCTTCCCGCTCGTGAAATTTAAATTTCACGTCGTTTACGTAAGTGATTCGTGAATGGCGCTGGACGCCATTCACGTTCACTTAGAAGAAAATGACGTCCTTGCGACGTCATTTGCCGCAATGCACGTCGGGAAAGTTTCCCGACGGAGCATGCGCTGTTCGCTCGGCGCGGGAGCGCGCCTAATTTAAATGATTCCCGCCCCCGGCGGGATCATTTACATTAGACGCCCTTACGCTGGGCTAATTAGCATAGCGCCCGCGCAATTTACGGAGCTACTGCTCCGTGAATCGCGGGCAAATCGAAATATTTGCGTGGGCGCAGAGCAAAAATCGTTGCCCTTTGCCCACGCAAATATTGCGCGGATCTACCTGAATCTGGGCCACTGTATATATCTGGCTTTAGGCCAAGAAAAACATCACCTACTGTCTCTGGGGTTCTTCTCAATAACAAATGGAAATCTTAGTGAATCTACAGCACTCTTTTACATATGATTGAGTTGAGCCCTCACAAAATAGCATGAACCAAGGCTTCAAGGCTTTATGAAAATTGTCAGACTATTGCGGTGTGGGCATGCCTCAAACAATTGTTTATTACATTATAGTAATTGTTATATGTTTATTTCATCATGATACATTCAATACTAGAGCTGTATGGATTATAATGGTGTTCTGGGTTTTGAGTAGGTTAACATTTTAATTGGCTGTTTGTAGAGTATATTCCTTTTTTAATGCCACTAATACATTTTTGTTTTTTTAGGCATTGCTTATCTATTTGCAAAAGCATATTTACTCTCAAAAAAGCCATGTTACCTGGACACCTGCATTCGCTGTGGAGAGCTGGCCTGGCAGAAAGGTCTGCTCAAGAAAGGACCTGGTATTTGTCATGGAGTGGCAGGCAGCGCCTATGTGTTTCTATTGCTTTATAGACTTACTGGTAACTCCAAGTATATCTACAGAGCACAGAGGTTAGTGTCATCACCCCACTGTTTATATGCAATGTCTAACATATAGTTCCTTACTACTAGAAAAGTAAAAATAAATTCCTATATGGTTACTGTGGTACCCACTCGAGAACGGTAAGAGTGCTATAAATACATGTGTGAGATCTGGAAAAACACTCAAGGCAAGATAAACTATCAGAGGCCCAGAGTGAGAAACCACAATGGGAAAATTAAGTGTGAAATTGTCACAAAAAATTATAGATTATGCCTCAATGACCATGATTTATAGGGTGAAGTTGCATATCGCACCTCATGCGTCTATGAGGTATGAAGAAAGTTTCTGACATCTGAAACTTAAGTGCAGAATGTTAGATTTTTTTTTTTTTTTTTACAGAAACAATTTTGACAGTGAGCTAATGTCAGAAAAATCAATGTTGAAATTGTTCAGGGAATTCACAAAAATCCAGTGTTTTCTGAACTCAATGTAAGGTTCATAAGAAGTGTCAGTGGATAAGCAAATAAGAGAGATGTATACAAAGATACTATTACTATTTAATTTAATCCAAAAGGAGTACACATTTCAAGTAATTACCAAACATACATTCAAAAATATACTTATGCAGAATCATTCTCAATTAAGAAGTAACAATTTAGATATACGTCTTGGTATATATCTTTGCCATACGTGTCCTGCACCACACACTGCTTGGTGCAACAATATGCTTATTCTTGGCACATAAAATATATGCAATATTTGTAATTATATGGCGCACACATTTTGACATTGATGTGATTTGTCACAAATAGTGATCATCCTGCTCATATTGCTTTCCACAGTAACATGCATTGCAATTCATTGTTTATTTGGCACACTACTATAAATGTCACAGCCAGCACTCTCTTAATGATGCACCACAGATTTCTTTGCGCTTGCAGAGTAAATACAATATAATTTTTAATAACTGTGAAGGCCAATGAGAAGGGAGTTACAGGTTTCATCAGTTAAAAAGGGGCATATTTTGGAGATATTACGGAGGTGAAGTCTACAAGATTTGGACAGTGATTGGATTTGGAGCTGAAAGTACATGTCAGAATCCAGGGTTACACCTAGCACCCATGGCATGAGAGGAGAGACTGATAGTTATATTATTGATCCTGATGAGGAAGTCAGGTGAGGGGGAATGGGCTGGGGGAAACATTATAAGCTCAGTTTTAGAAAAATATTGCTTGAGTAAGTGGTGTGACAGTCACACTAATATACCAGCTAAAAACTTAGTAATGCAAGAGGAGACTGAAGGGGTGAGGTGGGGAGTAGAGAAATAGATTTGGGTGTCATCAGCATAGAGATGGAATTGGAAGCATTGGGAGTTTATCAAGTGACCAAAGAAGGAGTTGTAGATGGATAAAAGAAGGGGACCCACGACAAAACCTTAGGGGACCCCTACAGAAAGAGGAAAGGAAGAGACAGAATTATAGATAGCCCTGAAGGAACCCCATGATAGCGAGTGGTGAACAGTATCAAAAGCAGCAGAAAGGTCTAGTAGTAAGAGTATGGAGTAGTGGCCTTAGGCTTTAGCAGCTCGTAAATTGTTAGTGAGTTTTAGTAGAGCCGTTTCTGAGGTGTTTTACCAGCAAAAGCCAGACTATAAGGGGTCAAGAAGGTTGATATCAGTGGGGTAGGAGCTTAGGTGGTTGTTGACTAAATGTTCTAAAAGTTTAGAGGTAAATGGGAGCAAGGAGATGGGTCTTAAGTTGTTCAGGCTGATGGGGTCCAGTAAGGGCTTTTTAAGTATGGGGTAATCAGTGCATGCTTTAGAGGAGAGGGGAAGGTGCCAGTAGAGGGGGAGAGATTGAAGATGTGAGTGAGAGAGCATAGAATAGAACAAGAGGAGGTGACCATAGTAGTTCCGAAGGAACAGGGTCAAGCGGATAGGTGGTAAGGTGGGCTTGTGAGAAAAGTTTGGTGACCTCTTCTGTAGTAACCAAGTCAAAAGAGGAAAGCATGTGGTTTTGGACAGAGTATGTTAAGTGGGGTAGCTATGTATGCAGTGGGGATGTCTCCACAAATTTCATCAATCTTGTTTTTGAAGTGATTGGCAATCTCCTGAGCAGTGAGTGAGTTACTGAGGGGAGGTGGTGGTGGACAAAGTAGAAAATTTAAGATAACAAAGAACTGACAAAGAGTGGATGCCATAGTCATAATGATAGTGATGAAGCAAGCTTGTTTGGCTTGGCTGCATGAGGGGAGAAATTGTATTTTAGGAAGGTAAATTTATATAGAGTGAAGGCTTGCCAGGTTTTGATTTCTCTTGTCTCTTGAGATTTCTGATGTCATCAGTCTGACAACAGTAGGGGCCTGATTCTGCATGTTGTAAAAGGAGCAAATGCATCCAGTGAGGATAAGAGTGAACTGTTGTAGATAGAAGTGAACAGGTCAGGGAGAACAGGGGTATGGGATTTTATTATAGAGGAGGTCAGTAGCAGAATAGAGAACAGACGTGTTCAAATGACAAACGTTTCTATAGGTAATCCTTTAGTGCCTGGAAGGGTAGGTGGTTGAAGACAGGGACACAGTAAAACTGATGAGGTTGTTATCAGAGAGAGGAAAGGACATGTTGGTGAGGTTGCAGGGGGTGCAAAGATGGGAGAATACAAGTGACTTATCTGAATCTGCTGTAACATGATCTTTAAAGTGTTTTAATCAGTAGGTCTCTATTTGTATCACTGTGCAGCCCCCATTGCGTCATATTGCTGCTGAAGTCTAATCAATATTCCAATCGCACACGTTCCTGGTAAAAATGTCTCATAAAGAAAGCATGGGTGCTGAAACGATTACCAGCTGGGTACCAGAGACATCAAACAAACAAACATATTCGCCAGCACACCAAGGATCGTCCAATTACATCCAACATTTTTTTAATGCAAAACAAACATCACAATGGTGCAACGTTTTGAGGTCGCGCCGGACTTCTTTGTCAGGCAAGTGATTTATCGCTTGCCTGACGAAGGGGTCCTACGCGACCTCAAAACGTTGCACCATTGTGATTTTTGTTTTGCATTAAAAAAAAAATGGACATGTTGCTGCTGAATTCTGCAGGACGTAAGATTGGCCCTTCCGACATTTTTCTGCAATACTCCATATTAGGAAAATATACCATCATGTTTACTAGATAGAGCTGACGATCATAGGAAATGCACAGGACAAAACACATTACAAAGACTGTTTTTGTTAATAGACTCCTAGATTTTAAGTTAGTAAATGGGTGCTACAGCCAGATTATTTAATTTTTATTATAGATGTTAGTTTTTTTGGAAGTCACTGAACTTCTTGTGACAGTTATTAAATGCTATTATATGATTTATTTATATTGTTTCTGCATATTTTCAGTGTGTACTTTGTAATTACAATAATCTGTTTTATGCATTCTTTAGTTTATCTCCTCATATGTTCTTCTCTCCTTTTAGGTTTGCAGAGTTTCTGTCTTCGGATGAGTTCAGAGCTGGATCGTGCACTGTGGAAAGCATCTACAGTCTATATGAAGGCTTGTCAGGAACAGTGTGTTTTTTGGTTGATTTATTACAGCCTAACCAGGCTGAATTCCCACTTTTTAATGTCTTTGTGTAGAGTCATCATTTGCTGTAATGAACTGGACATGAGGATTTTTGCAGGCTCTTCAAATATGAATCATGATGATTAGGGACAATGTCCTTGTGCTTGATAGGTATAAACTGATATCATATTTAAGGGGGGGGGGTGCACTAGTGGTTACCCATGGGAAAAGAAGAACTGGGGATGACCAGGGTCTTATAGCCGGGGGAAAAAGGGATATATTAGTATAAATAGCTGTGATTGCTGTTTATTATTGGCAACAGAGCTGGACTCTTAGGCCCTGTACACATGATCAGTCCATCCGATGAGAACGGTCCGAAGGACCGTTGTCATTGGTTAACCGATGAAGCTGACTGATGGTCTGATGTGCCTACACACCATAGGTTAAAGAAGCGTTCGGTTCAGAACGCGGTGACGTAAAACACAACGACGTGCTGAAAAAAATGAAGTTCAATGCTTCCAAGTATGTGTCGAATCGACTCCGAGCACGCGTGGACCTTTAACCGATGCTTTTGCATACTAACCATCGGTTTTGACCGATCGGTTAGGCGTCCATCGGTTCAATTTTAAAGCAAGTTCTAAATTTTTGGACCGAAGGATAACTGGCCGATGGGGTCCACACACGATCGGTTTGGACCGATGAAAAGGTCCTTCAGTCCGTTTTCATCGGTCTTGACCGACCGTGTGTACGCGGCCTTATAGTTTTTAAATACTTATCAAAATTGCCACAGAAAACAGGTAAGCTGGACCATATTATGATAGATATGGATTGAGAGTAGACAGTAATGGAGTGGTACATAAAAAGGAAGAACAAAGCAAGCAGGGACTGGTAATACAAACTATAGAGGTTTCTAGTTACACCTTTGCGAGCCCCATTATGAAGCCTAACAAACGCTAAACCTCTCTGTGCAATGGGTAGAGAGTACATTTTTGTGCATTGACAGTTACAACTCTCATGTTATATTTAAAAAAAACATAAGCTCAGGTTGTATTTAGTGACTAACCGTGTGCCAAAATGATTAGTAATCCAGAAATATAGGCAGCTGTATTCATATGTAAACCTTGGCTGAAAAAGAAGAGCTTTGCCCCACCTTGTCCTGCTTCATCTTCAACATTCCAGGTAAAAGGTTGTCTTATTGGCCCATGGGAAGATCCAGGAGGTTGGAGAAGTGGAGGTAAAGCTAAACTGTATGTAAAAATTGGAGGATTGCAAATAATTTCAGCTGCCTATACTGGATCTACTGATTCTTTTGACCTATGGATTTTAGTCAAGGCAACCTCTGCAACACTTGGCTTGAATTACTCAGGTTTGCGGCAAGTTTACTTAAAGTGGATGTAAACCCGATTTTTTTTTTTTTTACTTTTGTGATGTCACAATGTACAGTATAAGATTTCCTATCATCTGTGCCCAGTCTTGCCACACAGAGTTAATCCAGCTCTGAGCAATCCTCTTTGATTGTTTAGTAAAATAAAATGGATTTACAGAGAAAAACCTTAGTCCTTAGTTATTTTTCTGGATTTTGACTGGATATTAGTAATCATAGCAGAAGTTAGTGTAAGGAATACATAGGAAAAAATGCATGTTGACAAGGGGAGTGTAGAGGAGGGCGGGGAGTCTACTGACATCACGACTTCACCCACAGAGCTCCAGACAACAGATCCACCCACAGAATCTGCAGTTCTTCAGTTCTTATAACAGACAGAGGGGAAACATTTGACAGGTAAAGATACACGCAGGAGGCATCTATATCCTTATAGATCAGCACTATGGCAGTAGTTTAGAAAGCATGAGAGTGGGTTTACATCCACTTTAAACCTCACTCTTTAGCATGTGTGAAAATGATGGTAAAGGAACCGTTTGCTTATCTATAGGTTGTAGAATGATTAGACAACAGCAATCTCTTTTTTTAATTTTTGACTTTGTATAAAATTGTCATCTTAGTAAAAACAAAAAACAAAAAAGTGTAAAATTAAAGTGGCACTAAACAACATCCTTATTTAAAAAACATAATCTATAAATATCCACTACCTAATGTCCTGTAATAATTTTTGTCATGCAATTGTTTCCTACGGTGTTTTTCTTCCTCCTTGTAACATCAGTGAACTCTTAAACCTCCCCTATTTCCCCCACTTTCTTTTGTTTAAAATGAGCACATTTGTTGTGGTCATGTGAACTGCTCTATGCACATTAAAAATCCCATAGACCAAAGTTTCTCAACTCAAGTACCCCCAACAGGTCATGTTTTCAGGATTTCCCTCAGATCAAATTACTAAGGCAGTGAAACTGATCAAATCACCTGTGAAAAATAATGGAAAGCCTGAAAACATGACCTGTTGGGGGTACTTGAGGATTGGAGTTGAGAAACGTTTACATCTCGCAACATTCTGCCCGTGCGTATGGGGATTTAAGCCTCTTGCCCACTTGAGCTCAAAAACTGAATTTTTATAGGCGCTTGAGCTTTATTTTTTCCCTTCCTCCATGCTAGCTCATGTGTCAATGCACACTTACAGGAGTTTAGAGGCAGGGGAGTTTAGAAGCAAAGAATAAAAAATATCACATGTGCATTCAGGAGAGGAGTAAAGTTTAAATATGATTCATCGTGTGTTAATGCTAGGTATTTTTTAGCACTTGAGCGTTTTTTTCATTTCAATGGCCAGAATAAATGAATAGTCTGGCCAATGAAATGAATAAACCCCCAAAGCGCTTGATGTGCCTAAATGCGCTTGAGGAGCATTTTTGTAGCTGCTCTCCTCCCAGGAGAAAAGCATTTAGAAGAGCCCCAGTGTGCATGAGGCCTAAACCAGAACTTTGTTCCCTAATGGTAAGACAATTTTGTCTCCAATGTTCTGTTTCAGAGGAAGAAGAGTGCTGAAATTCAAAGCAGTTGATCACCTACTAATATGAACACTGCAAGGTGTTCTGTGTGTGCTGGGGCTGCACTGCATTCCATAGAACCCATATTTAAAATAAGCAGTGTAAATATTCTTGTAGCTTACTGATAAGTTCCCTTGTTGCCTAGATCATTTTTTTTTAAACCAGTACTTTTCCCATGCAGTCCAGCTTTTATACTCAATATACTCACTTTCCTTATGCTTGCCTATCACTCTGTGAGCTTGCTCAGAGTGAAGGGATTGAGGACTCTCTGCCCATTACACCGGGTGCGTGAGTGATTCACGTGATCCGCATACCTGGAAGTACTGAGTATTTTTCAGTGTCCTGAACAGAGCTATAAAGTTAAAATAATTAAGACAGGACCTCTAAGAGAC
Organism: Rana temporaria; assembly: GCF_905171775.1. Taxonomy (NCBI): domain Eukaryota; kingdom Metazoa; phylum Chordata; class Amphibia; order Anura; family Ranidae; genus Rana; species Rana temporaria. The sequence continues at coordinate 221,959,898 of NC_053490.1, read as the reverse complement.
TTTCCACACTGGCACTGGGCTGTGTTAGCTGCGCTTTTCGCTTTTAACCTACTCTAATGGCCAAACAAAGGGTTAAATGTGCCAGAAAAGCGCCGCTTTGCAGGCGCTTTACAGGCGCTTTACATGTCAGAGAATGAAAAAAAAAGCAATTTATTCTAGGGTTAACGGTCAATAAGAAGTAACATTTCTAGCAGAGAAATTTAAGCTGGTCATACATTGAGAGCATTTCAGATGGTTCTTAATGAACTGGACAAAGTTCACTATGTGGGTGGCTCTGTTGGCACCATTCTGCCCAACATACTTCAACTGAAAAACTGAAGGAACCAGCTGGAAAATTGTCTTCTGGACAGCAGCTGTTCCCAACAGCTAAGTTATATTTCCAATGACTCTTAATTATGCATACAAATTTGTAAATGTATAATATAATATAATATATATATATATATATATATATATATATATATATATATATATATATATATATATATAATCTGTAAAGTGCAATACCTGTGAAGTGCTGTAAATCTTCCTATCCCTAACCAAAAAAACAAAACAAACAACAACATTAGTGCAAAATAAAAAGTGCAAAGTCAAATAATGTGCAGCCAATGACTACTGTGTAGATACACAAAACTCTTCTCAACTTTGTTCGTGTTTCAAGTTTCAATTCCAGACTGGACACCGCATCATATTTGGGGCTGAACTCAACAAGAGTTATTGACCCCTTAAGTCATAATGCATATTTCCACAATAGATGGTACGTCACATCTCCCACTCTTGCTTCCAGAATTTGTCATCTCCAGCAGGGTATATGGGTTACCATAACATTGAAGAGGTAGACTTTCCTAACACTAAACATTTCATACAGTAGTATAACACTCACATGTACTGTAATGAGTGGTCATCCAGCACTAAGAAAAATTAATGTAGCCTGTTTGGTCTCTGTTGACCCCACTTGCACCCCATGTGGACAAAGAATCGCTTAAGTTTAGCTATTGCAGTCAATCAAAAAGTTTGTATTTAATAACTGGTGATTATTGTAAAAGTAAGTAACTTAGTAAGTTATGATAGACCTGTCATCTGCCTGCTCAGCGGGGATCGACGGAGCAATCCCCGCTGAGCAAAGCGGAGCCCGTACATGGACACGTCCGTGTGAAAGGGCCCTTAGAGGTCTGTTTAAAGACATGGCCTTAATTTGTTATATTGGATTTTTGTTTAATTGTATGTACTGAAATATTAAAAATGTGTCCATATGGTATAATTCATTTTTAATTACATCAGAGTTTATTTTAATAATAAATACGTAATGGAAGAAGAGTCAGTGTTACCCACAGGAACCATTCTGGAAGACTTTAACGTGAATCTTCTGTTGGCCAACACACGCAATTTCTATTTGTTACTATTTATAAATAAGCCCTGGTGCCAAGAAGGAAGGAGGATATATATTCAGGTACTATATCCCAGACAGCAAGGATAACTTGCCACAAATTTGTGTCAGTGATGAACTGTAAGGCCCCTTTCACATGGGGCGGATCAGTGATGATCCGCCCCGTGAACCTCCGCTTGCTCAGCGGGGATCACTCCGTTGATCCCCGCTGAGCCGGCGGATGACAGGGCGGTCCCCGCACACTGTGCAGGGACAGCCCTGTCTTTTTTCCGCTCTCCCCTATGGGGGGATCGGATGAACACGGACCGTCTGTCCCTGTTCACCCGATCCGCCAGACGGATGGAAAAGTAGGTTTTTCCTCCGTCACACTTTGGCGGATCGGAGCGGGTCGGATGTCAGCGGCATGTCACCGCTGACATCCGCGGCTCCATAGAGGAGCATGGAGCGCCCATTCAGGTCCGCAAAAAAACTGTCAGGCGGACCTGAACGGGCCGCCCGTGTGAAAGAGCCCTTAGTCTTGTTAACTTGCTACACATTTTCACTGGTAAGTTGTACACTTGCAGAGCACTTGAAGCACAAGTTGTGGTTGACACTTTTCCAATTTGTAGCAAATTTGCTTGTCAAGTCTCTAGCAAGAGCAAAGTTGCAGTGGTGAGTCTACAGCAAGATCTCTGCAAGTCACAGTGGCTCTTGTGGTGGGATGACCATTGCACAACATAACTGAACCAGAACTTGCAGCAGGCTTGTAGAATGTTTGGTCTGGAGTCGTGCAATGCAGACTTTTGAAGCCTGGCAAGTCTAGCAATAGCATTTTCAAACGTGCATCTCAATTGCTTGCTATCTGGGATTGTGCATCATATGTTCAGAATTTTGCTTTTGTTTGTAACATATGTAGTTTAAACCCATCACAGTATAAAAATCTAACGATACATGGCCTTAATGATTAAGATTGCTAAAAAACAAAAACACATTTTCACTAACAGTATTCATTTCATTATAAATAGTTCAGGTTGATCACTAAAGCAGTGAAGTCTTTGTGAGGCTTACTATTGCAGTACTGGGAATCTTGCGTTATTCAGTGCCCAATCACATGACCTATATCGAGTTATTTGTCATGTGATCTCTTCTAGAAAATATTGAAAAACCAATCTCAGGATACTATTTAGGCAGAGACACATTGATTGGGATGTTCTTTCTGAGCAGTGTCCTGCTATTGAGATCCTAAAATCTTCTGTATTAGCAGAAAGCATGTGACCAGTGTCTTGGAATAGGTTACTTGACTGAACGGTGGTTGATATTTATTATTAAGGCAACATTTTGCAACTGTGTCATTCATTTGTATTTTTAATGTGCAGGGTAAATATTGATGTTACACAAAATGTATTTTATAAGGGCTCTTTCACATAGGCGGACCGTTCAGGTTCGCCTGTCAGTTTTTTAGGCGGACCTGAACGGGCGCTCCGTGCACCTCTATGGAGCCACGGATGTCAGCGGTGACATGCCCGCTGACATCCGACCCGCTCCGATCCACCAATGTGTGATGGAGGAAAACCCTACTTTTCTACGTTGTCATCCGATCCCCCATAGGGGAGAGCGGCGCTCTGGCAGGTCGGTCCCTGCACAGTGTACAGAGACAGACCTGTCATCTGCCTGCTCAGCGGGGATCGACGGAGCAATCCCCGCTGAGCAAAGCGGAGCCCGCACATTGACACGTCCGTGTGAAAGGGCCCTTAGAGGTCTGTTTAAAGACATGGCCTTAATTTGTTATATTTGATTTTTGTTTAACCACTTCCGGACCGCCGCATGTACATTTACGTCGGCAGAATGGCTCGGACAGGCACATCAACGTACCTGTACGTGCCTGCCTAGACGATCCGATCGGGACCCCCCCGTACATGCGGCGGTTCCCGTGGCTTCAGGAGCGATCCGGGACGAGGGCGCGGCTATTCATTTCTAGCCGCCCCCTCGCGATCGCTCCCCGGAGCTGAAGAACGGGGAGAGCCGTATGTAAACACGGCTTCCCCGTGTTTCACTGTGGCGGCTGCATCGATCGAGTGATCCCTTTTATAGGGATACTCGATCGATGACGTCAGACCTACAGCCACACCCCCCTACAGTTGTAAACACACACTAGGTGAACCCTAACTCCTACAGCGCCCCCTGTGGTTAACTCCAAAACTGCAACTGTCATTTTCAGAATAAACAATGCAATTCAAATGCATTTTTTGCTGTGAAAATGACAATGGTCCCAAAAATGTGTCAAAATTGTCCGAAGTGTCCGCCATAATGTCGCAGTCACGAAAAAAATCGCTGATCGAAAAAACGAAAAAAAAAAAAAACTATCCCCTATTTTGTAAACGCTATAAATTTTGCGCAAACCAATCGATAAACGCTTATTGCGATTTTTTTTACCAAAAATAGGTAGAAGAATACGTATCGGCCTAAACTGAGGAAATTTTTTTTTTTATATATATGTTTTTGGGGGATATTTATTATAGCAAAAAGTAAAAAATATTGCATTTTTTTCAAAATTGTCGCTCTATTTTTGTTTATAGCGCAAAAAATAAAAACCGCAGAGGTAATCAAATACCACCAAAAGAAAGCTCTATTTGTGGGGAAAAAAGAACGCCAATTTTGTTTGGGAGCCACGTCGCACGACCGCGCAATTGTCTGTTAAAGTGACGCAGTGCCGAATTGTAAAAACCCCTTGGGTCATTTAGCAGCATATTGGTCCGGTCCTTAAGTGGTTAATTTTATGTAAAGAAATATTAACAATGACTTAAACAGTGTTTATTGTAGACCTGTGTATTTATTGATGAATGTAGCCTTAATGTAATATTAGCCTTTGTATTGTCCTTATTAATAATTGTGAATAACCTTTTTATTTTATATACATTGTTTTATTTTTCTATATTTTCTAGATTTGGTTGCTAACCGTGTTTTTTATGCAGGTTTATGTTGCATATCATTTCTTCATTTCTGTGCTGTACAATTAGCCTAAGAAGAATTATCATTTGTAAAAAATAATAAAGATTTTGTACAGTGTTGCATTATTGTCTTATTAATAAAGCATTCATCCTCCTTCATGCTTTTTTTTGCTACTAGTTTGTCTGCTTCTACAAATACCGCTTTAAAACATTACATGGTCAGTCACTTCAAATCCGATATTAAAGTACACTAATAGCTAGATTCAGGTACATGTGTGTATCTTTGCGGTGGCGTAGCGTATCGTATTTACGTTACGCCGCCGTAAGTAAGTGAGGCAAGTGCTGTATTCACAAAGCACTTGCCTCCTAAGTTACGGCGGCGTAGCGTAAATGGGGCCGGCGTAAGCGCGCCTAATTCAAATGAGGATGAGGGGGGAGTGTTTTATGTAAATGGGTGGTGACCCGACGTGATTGATGTTTTTTACGAACGGCACATGCGCCGTCCGTGTCATTGCTCCAAAGTACGCCGCAAGGACGTATTGGTTTCGACGTGAACGTAAATTACGTCCAGCCCCATTCACGGACGACTTACGCAAACGACGTAAAAATGTCAAATTTTGACGCGGGAACGACGGCCATACTTAACATTGACTAGGCCAGCTATTTGTTGGAATAACTTTACGCCGGAAAACGCCTTACGTAAACGGCGTATCTTTACTGCGACGGGCGCACGTACGTTCGTGAATCGGCGTATCTAGGCATTTGCATATTCTACGCCGAACTCAACGGAAGCGCCACCTAGCAGCCAGCGTAAATATTGCACCCTAAGATACGACGGCGTAGGAGACTTACGCCGCTCGTATCTTAGCCTAATTTAAGCGTATCTGGTTTCCAGAATACGCTTAAATTTAGGACGGCGTAGATTCAGAGTTACGTCGGCGTATCTACTGATACGCCGGCGTAAACCTTTTTTTTTTTTTACAAAAATACGTCGAAAAATACGTATCGGCCTTAACTGAGAAAAAAATAAGTTTTTTTTTTTTTAATTGGGATATTTATTATAGCAACAAGTAAAAAATATATATATTTTTTTTAAATTGTCGCTCTTTTTTTGTTTATAGCGCAAAAAATAAAAACCGCAGAGGTGATCAAATACCACCAAAATAAAGCTCTATTTGTGGGGGACAAAAGGACATCAATTTTGTTTGGGAGCCACGTCGCACGACCGCGCAAATGTCAGTTAAAGCAACGCAGTGCCTGGAGCTGAAATTTCGCCTGGGCACGAAGGGGGTTTATGTGCCCAGTAAGCAAGTGGTTAAAGGCTTGGCTGGTCAAATTTTTCTAAATCAATGGTGGCACCATTGGATCACAAAATGCACAAAATTTCAGATTTTCAAAAGAAAATTTGTATGTAATTTGACGATGTATGGCTGGCTTGAGTCATAGCCATGGTATGTCCCAAAGCAGTCCAACTGAAGGGTGTGCAACAAAGAAGAAGAAAACACAGACAGGCCCAGGTATCAAAGGGATAAGAAAGGGTTCACCAGGGATCAGAGCACAGCTTCAGGTACCTTATGCCTAGAGATGGCCTGCACATCCACCTGGTCAAACTTAACAAACATGTGAACAGAAGATCGGGTGACAGCCTTGTAAATCTGAGAAACATATTCCTGTTGCTGAAAAGCCAATGAAGAACTAACAAATCCTGTAGATTGTGCCTTAAAAAGGAAAGCTGTAACCTTATACTTTAGACCAGAGGCTTAACCCTCGATTCACATCCGTACGTTCCTGCGGGCCGCATTTGCGCAGGCATGACAGCCCATTAATTTTAAACTGTGACTGTATTTCCCACAGAAAACGGGGCATGCACCTTTTTCAAAACGTGGCAAACAGGGAAATTGCGTGATCATTTTGACCATGCGATTTCCCTATGGTTTCTGCATCCGCACACACACTGCGATTGTACATGCGTCAGGGTGCCATACAGAATGAATGGCAGCCCCACGCATTTTCTTACAGCAGAGCAAATTGCTGAAATTCCCACAGCCACACGCATAGGTGTGGACTTGTTTAATCCACTAATCAATGATGAAGACAGTGCGCTCCCTGCAGGAACCCTTAAGAAAAACAATGAGGCTCTTGCTGCGAGGTAGACCCTCACAGCACTTTTTAGAACCCGGGGGTACCCAGGTTGGATGCAGAGACTGTGGTACCTGGCGAACTTAGGTTTACACCTTAACTTTGTTTTTCTTTTCAATGTCCCCCCCCCCTTTTTTTTCTTTATGTATGAATAACCCTGTTTACTTTTGCTATGCTTTCTTTTTTTTAATGAAAATATTTGTTAAATTAAGGTTACATTAAAAAAACAAAAGAAAAAACACCCAAAAAGCATCCCTGTCTGCAAAGGTGGTAATCCCCCCCATGAATAGATTACATACAATTAATATTGCCAAATTAGATCAAGTAATACCACTAATAATAATCTTAACCAACATTGTATCTGCCAGTGTGTGTAAATGTTACATATATAACTGCTTTAGTTTCTTCACACTTCTATTAATCTCACAGCAAACTTGAATTCTGTGTTTTGTCCAGTTAATGAAATTTTGACACAGCAAGTAATGTATTTATATATAAAAAAAAAAGCTCTTTGTCATTCTGAGTGAACGCCAGTGAAATCACAAGTGACTAGGCTAGCTTATGCCGCGTACAGACGATCGGAATTTCCGATGAAAAAAGTCAGATTCTATTGCCTTTTATTAGCCACCCCTTCCATCGCTTCCCCGAGCACTGCAAAGTGCCTATGCATACTGTATATCAACTGTATATCAACTAGGAACAACAGAGAATGAGAACACATACATCCTCCCAAGTGGCAGCTCCAGCATTTGTCAGTAGGTCACAGGTTCATATTTAAAGTGAATGTCAATGAAAAATAAAAAATAAACAAATCATCATAATAATAATAATAATAATACATAAATAAATATGTATATATATATATATATATATATATATATATATATATATATATATATATATATATATATATATATATATATATAGATAGATTTATATATAGACATATCTATCTATATATAGTACATCTCTGCAATGGAGGCCCATTTTCTCATGCTTCTCCATTGAAAGACCCTTCTAGTACAGACAATTAGCTATTGATCTGTTCAGCTCCTAATTTCCTATTATGGGCTGACAACTCACAGACAAAAGCTGGGAGGGCTAAATAGGCTCTTTGAGATAACAAGGAAAGTGTGCAGAGCACATAGGACAGCTCTGAATTTCTCAAAAGAAGAAGTCTTGTACACTTATCAAACAGATATAATAAAACACTCTCAATTGTATTTTTAACAGACCAAAATGAAGTGCTCTAATCCTCTCTCCCTGGAGTTTATGTGTTGATTTATTAACTTCCTTGTTGTTGCACCTTGAAATGAATGGCGCCCGTCTGTATGCCAGCCCTCCCTATCATTGGGAGGTCGTGGGGGGGTGCTACACAGAGAAAGATGGACAGGTAGATAGATAGATGGATATACAGACAGGCAGACAGATAGATATACCTGAGAGATTAAAATACACAGAAAGGAAGAGTTAAATACTGAAGAAGATGAATACATTGTGCAAACTCTTGCTGTGGACATTAGTGTCTGAGCCATCTGGTGATGTTGATAGATTGCCAGAATGTGTGTCACCAATACCTACCGCAGATGAGCTGCTATCCTTCATGTTATCAAAGATTCATGTGGTTGACACACTGCATTATTAACTGTTACCAAAGTGGAGGCTATAGGTTATCCTCAGCTTTTGCTCTAGCAGTTCTACTGGATGATGCTGATCAAGTTTACCCTTAATGCATTATTAAGATTAAAATATTGTTCTAGGCCTTTCACTCTTCGGCTCATTAAACTGTATTAACAGAAAGGGTTATTAACATGACTGTTACATCACATGATATTGTTAAAGGGAAACTGTCACTTTCACTAATTGTACAAACCAACAATATGGCTGAAAAGTGGGCAAAATAGGTGACTACAATGACCTTTCATGTTCTCCACTAGAGATGAGCCGAACACCCCCCGTTCGGTTCGCACGACCTTTCCCGCAAACATTTAGAACCCCATTGACATCTATGGGACTCGAACGTTCGAATTGTAAAGCCTAATAAGTTATTGTCGTAAAACGTCTTAGAGAACCCGGGTCTTGCCCCAGGGAACATGTATCAATGGAAAAAAACGTTTTAAAAACGGTTGTTTTTTCTGAAATGCTGAGTGTATGCTTCCCAGAAATTCAAGGAAGGAGTTTAAAGGAACTGTGGGGCTATGGTGCAGAAACTCTTTGTAAGCGTTTCTGAACATTTGCTAAAGAAAGCATTTCTTTTTCTATGCTCAGATGGTTTATACAAATGTGATCACGTGCACACTGGCTTAAAAAACGTTGCTTCTACGTGAGTTTTGTGTTATGCCTGTAGAAGCAGCTCAATGTTATCCTATGTGTCCATGTACATTAGGACGTTAAGCAGCATATTTTGAGTTTAACGTTTAGAGGCAGAAAAAAAAAACTTCTGAATCGCATTCCCGATTGGAGCTTACTGCCAGAAAAAAAATGTAAACCTCTCCTAAACTCGTCTAGACTTTGTACAAAAAATACTCTATATGAACGTTTTTTATACCCAAGAGAGCAGACGTTTTTTAAGCCCAGTGTTCATGGAACATAAGACGTGACCATTCGGTACTAATTTGATCGTAACAAATGATGTGCAGGAAACCTGAGCATGTTGTACTTTTATCCTGCAGATTTTACAACTGCCCAGGCTGGTGTTGTGAAAAAAGGTTCCACAGTAGTTGGAAGAATGGCCTTAGTAAACTTTTGTGAAATGTCACAGATGAGTGACACTACAATGTCAGAGTTGGTATAGAATTCCGAACAGAGGTGTTGATGCACAACAGCAAAGTTAAGATGTTTTCCAAATGGAAAGAGCTCTCCAGTACAGAAGATTTTCCTTTCGTTAGGAATTGTGGGCAGAGCCAATAAAACTTTCCAATGACTTCCATGGTTCTGGATTTAAAGAAATGACTTCCATGGAAGTGAGGCTATGTGAAAGAATTCTGGGAAAACAATTGCAGGAACACAGTCCTTTTGCATCTGCATATATATATTTGTAATCTCTAATCATTAATCTCTAATTGTAAACAACATAACTTATCACCTGACCTATTACATCAAACTAAGTAAATAATACTTGAGGAATTTAAAGGGTCAGATGTCTAAGGGTAATCATAGACATAGATGACAGTAGGTCAACATGGATTCTACGCAGTGCTGCTGATTTCCTTCAAGCAGCCATTGATTGGGCCGTTTTTCTCATGTACCCACATTTCTGTTGTCCCTGTAAGATATATGCAGAACTGGCAGCATCCGATATCCCCTGTGACCTCTTCCCCTCTCTACTGACAATACTCAACAGCAACATTGTGTTGTATGCATATGCATGTTATACTGTAGGTTTCTGGATTTCGTACAGCACTTTGCATTTGCCATGCATGACCATAAGCCTCTTTAACATTTACATATATATTATCATACACTCTAAATAATTTAATGGTAAATCCACATTCACACATGCATTCTAAATCCCACTGAGTGTCCAATCAGACACCAGACTAGAAAGAGAGTATTTAGATAAATGGTTCAGTACAGATATATAGATATACAATATGTATATATATTATTTTACATCATGTATTATAATGAGGCTATTATATTTGTTAGTACGCAGTTACCGTGATGACATCTTCTGACTACTGGTTAGCGTTCCTTCTTATTTGCAGATGGATAAGTCATTGACTGACTACTCACCCTATCATTTGTACTATGTTCCATTTAACCGTTTTGAGTCCTGCAGTGGCACAGCCAGACCATTCTGACCTTAGACACCCTCACCAAGATTCCTCACTGATTGTTTTCTCCTACTGTTTCATCCTATTTCATTTTACTGTTTTGTTTTCTAATTCATATGCAATATTCTTTACTAAGAGATTGCGCCTTTTAATACTCCATATTGTCCAATATGCGTTTGACATAAGGTCAATATTTTGGTCCATTGTGGACCTACAGTACTTGCAATTGTTATCTATATTTTGTACATCATTATTTCTGTGAATCTTTTGATTATGTTATTTTCTTACTCTTTAATAGAAAAAATTATTGCAAAAAAATAATAAAAAATATCATAACCTGATCAGTAATGTTAACCTACAATAAAATGTCATGATCTGAACTGATGTACTTTTTGCCTATGATCTCTTTCTCTCTCTCTCTCTATATATATGATTTGACACTTGCAGGGTTTGTCTTCCACTCCCAGATATAACAGTAAAAATATCCAGCAGCAGCAGCAGCAACGCTGCAGCATAGCAAGCTCATGTACAGAAGATAAAGGCTGGGGATGGATAGAGGGGGAGGGAGGGCAGGGATGGGTGGTGAGCAGTATGTTTCTCCTGTATGCAGCTCAGTGACACAGCCCTATTGGAGCAGCAGCTGGTGCAGCATTGCAAGTGCACACACTGATAAACCAGTATGAAATTCCCTGGCTCGGTGCTGGTATCAGTCTCTCTGTTTGTGGCAGAGACAGTGACCGCCCTGTACATAAGCAGCACATACAGATCGGCCGGAGACCAGATCTGGCAGTCCCTGACCCTCCTCTTCTCCCTCCTGCCCTGTGTGCTGGTGCAGATAAGTCTCATCTTCATTCACAGGGACCTGAGCAGGGACAGACCGCTGGTGCTGCTGCTGCATCTACTGCAGCTGGGACCTTTAGTCAGGTGAGGAGGGGGGACATGGCAGGCATCAGGGTGGATCATGGTTTTGGCCTCTACTATAGGACCACATATAAATCACATGACTGATTGATACATACTTTGTTATATACTATCAGTAATATAAAGTACCACTGACTTGGCTTTCTTACACATGCTTTTATTTATAGCCTACCCTATTGCAGCCGGTATCATTACAACCGTATTAGGCTTAGACTTTGTGGGCATTGATCAAATGTACATTGCTGCACTAAATTGGTGACATGATAAAGGCCTGGGTGGGTTGTTTGTCTGGGCTACACCGGAAAGAAGCATGTGCAGCATAATTTGGTTTGCTTGTGTAATTGGGATAAAAGATATCAGGCTATGAAATGTGATTGGACAGAACTCTATATCTATGTTTGTATGTATGTATGTATATGTGTATCTATCTATCTATCTATCTATCTATCTATCTATCTATCTATCTATCTATCTATCTATCTATCTGTCTGTCTGTCTGTCTGTCTGTCTGTCTGTCTATCTATCTATCTATCTATCTATCTATCTATCTATGTATCTATCTATCTATCTATGTATCTATCTATCTATCTATCTATCTATCTATCTATCTATCTATCTATCTATCTATCTATCTATCTATCTATCTATCTATCTATCTATCTATCTGTCTGTTCTATCCATTGAGCTAAACGTTAATTGATTCATTATAACCAATATGAAGCACTGTATATTAAATAAATGAAAACTCTCTAGACATTTTTGTGAATGCAATTTTCCTAAATGTTATTGCTTTATTGTGCTTTATTGTAGAGGCTGGTGCATAAAAAGTATGCTAATATTAACATTTGTTGTTGTTTTTCGTTTGCCCCTACCAGAATCCTTGTTTCACTTAGACCTGAAATGCAGGAAGGGGTAGTTGGAAAGAGCGGGGCAACTAGAAAACTTTCCAGTGGCATACTTTTCATACATGAGCCTCTTAGTCGCTTTAACGAGTGTATGAAAAAAAATGATTCTTTTATTTATGTTCTAATTTTCAATAGGAATAGTGTTTCTGCCACATATAAAGTAAAAAATGAGAAATATCTGCATGACAGTATTATATTACAGTAAGGCAGGTCTGCACTTAGAAGTGAAGATACCGCTCATCCAGCTCCCCCGCCCTAACACAATGGAAGTGTTATTTTTTCGGGGAATGGGTAACTTTTTTCGACAGGTTTCCACTTACAGTTTTTCTCTATTGGTTTGGCTCATTTCTTGAAACAGAAATGACATTCTCAAAACTCTAAGATCATTTGGCAAAACAGTCTTACAGTTCAGCACAACACTATAACTCAGGTGCAAAAGCTCATATCTCTCCCAAAACTGTTCACTCATGCTTCAAAACCATATTCCTTTCCCATATAAAGAGTCAGTGCCCTCAAAATGGCAAATATTTTTCTCAATTGCTTTGGCTCATTTCTTGATACAGACCGGACGTTCTCAGCTCTCTTGGTACTTTTTCCAAAATAACCTGGATGGTTCGGCACAACACCATGGTTCACCTTCAAAAGTTCATATCTTTCCCAAAACAGTTCACTCATGTGTCAAAACTAAATTTCTTTCTCATTCAAATAGTCAGTGCCCCCAAAATGCTTCATCCCTTTGGCATTGTGTAAGCACTGCAAGTCAAAATGTTTAGATGTTTTGTCTCTATGGCAGAGGACCATTGAAATATCTAACTGAATACAATTGTGTATAAAACTGAAAAAAAAAAAAAAATTGGGGTAAGGGTCGCCTCCAAGGTTTGACATCACACATTGCACTCATACTGCCAAGGAAAAATTACTTTACAGTATTGTAACCATTATCATTCACACACAAAGTACCGTATTTATCGGCGTATACCGCGCACTATTTTGCCCTAAAAATCAGGGCAAAATCGTGGGTGCACGGTATACGCCGATACCCGCTTTCCCGCCACGAGTTTGAATACTGCGCCGGCAGTACACTCGTGTATCTTTGGGCAGTCTCGGCGCCTCTCGCGCTGACGTTCTGAGTGTACAGGACGTCAGCGCGAGAGTTGCCGAGCCTGCCCGACGATACACAAGTGTACTGCGCTCGGTATATTTCGGCGCAGTATTCAAACTTGGCGCGGGAAACGAGCGGGGAGGACGCGAGGACGCCGCAGAAGGACGCCGGACCCGACGAAGAGGACACCCGAAGCCGCAGAAGGACACCGGACCTGACGAAGAGGACACCCGAAGCCACAGACGGACGCCGAACCCGACGAGGCCGCCGCGCAAGACACCAAAACTGTAAGTAAAAAAAAGGATTCGGGGCAACTTTAGGGGTGCGCGGTATACGCGGGAGCGCGTTATACAGCGATAAATACGGTAACTTCCATACTTCAGAGTAAAAAGAAAATGTATACAGCATAATATATACAGAAATATAAATGCACAAACATGAAACAAGGAAAATTACATGTAGCCTACAATGCTGTAAATAAAGCTGGAGTTTTACAACTACTGTAACATCTCTTCACTGGTCGCTGTCCTCACCCTCCGTCTCCTGTCCACCGTCCTCACCCTCCCTCTCCTGGGCACCGTCCTCGCCCTCCCTCTCCTGGGCACTGTCCTCACCCTCCCTCTCCTGTCCACCATCCTCACTCTCCTGCCCATCCACATGCTGCTGTCTGTCTGGCCACAGATTTTCGTCAACATCACAGCGTATATTCTCCCTTGCGATGCAACGAGGGAAGAAACAGCGTGCATGTTGCAACCATCCCCTACACTGATCTCCTGTAATATCCTCACAGGCAGCGTCCATTGTATGGAGCAGGGACCTCTGATCTTGAGCCCGATGCTCATACACTCTCCACCTCCAAGCGGAGAAAAACTCCTCAATAGTATTGAGGAAAGGAGAGTAAGGTGGTAGGAACACCATATCCATCCTTGGATAAGCAGTGAACCAGGCCCTGATAAGCGGGCCATGGTGAAAATTCACATTGCCCCATACAATTATATTTTGTGGTAGGTAAGGCCCTATGAGACCTCTCTCATTTTCAGGGATCAAATCCAAATGAAGGTGGTCCAAGAAGATGAGGAGCTTCTGTGTATTGTATGGGCCAAGACTGGGGATGTGAGTGGCCACACCATTCTCAGAAATGGCAGCACACATAGTTATATTGCCCCCTCGCTGTCCTGGGACATCCACCGTGGCCCGGTGGCCAATAAAATTACGGCCACGTCTTTGGCCCTTGGCCAGGTTGAAGCCAGCCTCATCCACATACATGGGTATGTGAGAGGTCTCATTTCCTTCCAGTGCCATTATTCTCTACAATAGAGTAAAAAAAGAAAACATCAAATCAGTCATACAGAAGAGTCATACACTAGAGTTACAGACAGCTACATAGGAATGTTCCATGTTCCACAAGTTCAATATACTACTGGCCAGTATTCCAGTGGTTCCAAACCTGGGGTACATGTTCTTCTCAGAATTGGGGACCCAGTCGAATACTGGGGCCCCGCCACAGCTTTAAATTTTCAGGGCCAACATGGTCCCGGAACCAGGAACACTGCGTGGCACGCGCACCCCTGTCTGGTAGGCCATCTTGCCCGGGGGCCGTGATGTGTGGTCACCCTAAAGGTGGGTGCCACCTCAGGAAAAGAACCCCGCCTCAATGGCGTCTGCTCCAGAAGTACCCTCCCCCAGCATGCCCCGCGAGAGAAACTCCCTCCCGATTGGCTGCTGGCAAGAGGCACCCCAGCCTGGACTCCACTGTCGCCCCGGGGTGGTATGACACCCCAGCAACCACAGAATGGACCCGCAGCACAGCCCAGCTGAAACAGAGACCCTTTGTAAAATTGCAATCAGAATCAGAGTCAACTACACTTTGATTATCCCTTAACTTTTACAGTAATAGCACCGGTACTTGGAAGTGCACAGGCGCTACATCTACAATATTTTTCTTGTCATTGTTAGTATCATACGGAACATCCCACTGAGGTAAGATACTGTTATACTGTAGGCCTATCACACACACTAAATGAATATGTAAATGAATAAACATATTTGTTGCTCTATGCACAGTGTCCTGCCCTATACATTATATAATTCCATCATTGATTGTGAGGCCATGGCTGATGACATGGTCTATAATTGTGGCCCGAATTTCATCAGGGACAGCATGGTGTCTTCGTGCTCCTCGGCCTCTTCCCCCTATTCCACCACCACACACCCTTACTCCTCCTCCTCTTCTTCTTCCTCGAGCAGACAGTTGCCATTGTTCATTTACTTGGCCAGGTGACTCCATGTTCAGAAATTGTACTGTTCCTGCATGGTCAAGCTCTATATATACATGTTTGGCAGCATTCACAATCATGGACAGCACCTGTCAGGTACAGTAACTAAACATACTGTTTGATTGGTCATCTGAGACCAACTCCAACTCCTCCTTCGTTAGTCAAGTTCTAGTTGCACCTGACTGTCAATTGCTGTAATCATTTTATCAAATGTTCCAAGAGATTCATATATGGTATTCATGGTATTATGTTCCTGAATAATTTTGACAATTGAACAGACTATTGTGCATGTGATGACTTAAACAATGAAATGACGCTGACAGGTTTTGGAGAGAACGACCATTAGACTGAAGAAATGACAATCAGTTTAGATCAACAAGATCTATTCAATTGGAAATTGTGCTAAATGTAGGCTACTTGTACTAAATCATTTGAAAAATGTACTGAGACAGTGAGACATGTACTGAGACATTTGCAATTTGATGAAATGAATGAGAAATGCCATTCAGTTGTGAACAATTGCGAAGTGGTTTGGAGATTTGTCCATGTTGTTTTGAGAATGTCATTTCTGCTTCAAGAAATGAGCCAAAACAATGGAGAAAAACTGTAATGCATCATTCCGAAACATAGTGCATTCATAATTGTATCTCATCCATGTAATTGGCTCTACTGAGCCCTCAAGGATGTACAACCACCAGGGGTATCACAGTGACAAGCATATGTTGCACGAGTGATGAGAAATGTAACCATATGCTTTAACAACTGTAACCAGGCTAAGCAAGCCATACGCTGATTTATCAGTGATTCGACAGCGGATGATATCACTATTAGTGCTTATGAGAGTGTTCTATGATGGATGTATGTAAAGTCCAGGAGCACACTAATGAACTCTTGTTGTAACTCTGAGAAGCCTAAAGCCTCGTATACACGATCAGTCCATCCGATGAGAACGGTCTGAAGGACCGTTGTCATCGGTTAACCGATGAAGCTGACTGATGGTCCGTCGCGCCCACACACCATTGGTTAAATAACCGATCGTGTCAAAACGCGGTGACGTAAAACACAACGACGTGCTGAAAAAAATGAAGTTCAATGCTTCCAAGCATGCGTCGACTTGATTCTGAGCATGCGTGGATTTTTAACCGATGGTTGTGCCTACTAACGATCGGTTTTGACCTATTGGTTAGGAATCCATCGGTTACATTTAAAGCAAGTTAGCTTTTTTTTAACCGATGGTTAAATAACCTATGGGGCCCACACACGATCGGTTTTGACCGATGAAAACGGTCCATCAGACCGTTGTCCTATGTTTAACCTATCGTGTGTACGAGGCCTAAGTAGCTCAATATGTCATAATCATATTCGTATTCCAACCAAAAGTAGTTCATGCATTGTTTTATGAGCAGCATATAAGGCTCTTGATCTTGCCTGTTCCCACTGTGTGTGAACCAAGTCACTGACAGATAAATTCACGTGGTAGAATCTCAGTAATAACACCAATGTGTGAGTCAGTGGAACAATACCTTGAGCTCGCAATGAGGGTGCATGTTGGGGAGATAGAATGTAAAAGGGTAGGAATAGTGGCGCTGCCTAAGTGTATTGCTACACCTAAAGGTCCCGGTGCGGGTCTACCTAGACCAAAAGTGGTAAACGTGTGCTCCACTTAGTGCAGTATGGACTGAACTGACTAAGGTCTATGTTGGTAGGGGTCCCACAGAGTCAGAGGACTAAGGGAGCATGAGCTCAATGGCCAACAGCTACACTTAGAGTGCTAGGGAAAGGGTGTAACTGGGTGTAAACCCAACAACTGTGCACTGGAAGTGTGCTGCTGATCAGTGGGGTGTCTGGGCTAGTATACCTCTATGTTGTGAACACTAACACAGTATGCAGACATCAGTGAATAAACACACACAGATTGCAATAGGTGCTAATGAACAAAAGCAAATAATGTGAGCCCTATATTAGTCCAGCAAACATTGTATGTGCAAATGAACACTGTAAATAACTAAAAAAAAACACAATCTAGCAGTAGCCAAAAACAATTGCATAAATAACACATGCATAAATGTTGTATAATCAACCAACAACACCGGTCCACCCTGTGGTCTGCACAGGACGATGCTGAATGGAAATATATGCGGCTAGCTGGCAGCCTATGTGAGCCAATAGTATACAATGTCTATGAATATCCGAGAGGAGATAATATTAAAATGTGGAGATCTTGATGGAATAATTGGAGTCCAGTAAAGGGATCTGGATGGTGGAAAAGGGGTGCTCCTATAACACACTCCGGCGTGCTCCCGGTGCTCCCCTCCAGGTTCCCCACTCACCAGACAGAGGTCCCCTCTTGGGGTAACAGGCACGTATTTAGACGTTCCTCTGCTCCAATTTTTCTCCTTCCTTCCGATGGATTTCAGGCTTCCAGTGTCTCCACTCCTTAGCTGTCTCGATTCCTCCTCTGCTGCCTCTTCCAGCAACGTCTTCTCTCTAGTAGTAGAGAGAAGAGAGAAGACGTTGCTGGAAGAGGCAGCAGAGGAGGAATCGAGACAGCTAAGGAGTGGAGACACTGGAAGCCTGAAATCCATCGGAAGGAAGGAGAAAAATTGGAGCAGAGGAACGTCTAAATACGTGCCTGTTACCCCAAGAGGGGACCTCTGTCTGGTGAGTGGGGAACCTGGAGGGGAGCACCGGGAGCACGCCGGAGTGTGTTATAGGAGCACCCCTTTTCCACCATCCAGATCCCTTTACTGGACTCCAATTATTCCATCAAGATCTCCACATTTTAATATTATCTCCTCTCGGATATTCATAGACATTGTATACTATTGGCTCACATAGGCTGCCAGCTAGCCGCATATATTTCCATTCAGCATCGTCCTGTGCAGACCACAGGGTGGACCGGTGTTGTTGGTTGATTATACAACATTTATGCATGTGTTATTTATGCAATTGTTTTTGGCTACTGCTAGATTGTGGTTTTTTAGTTATTTACAGTGTTCATTTGCACATACAGGGCCAGATCCTCAAAAGAGATACGCAGACTTAACTGCTGTTCAGTCTGTGTCTAACTTTGGAAACGATCCTCAAAAGGCTTTTTCCAAAGTTAGGCAGAAGATCAGGCATGTGTAATTGAATTACACTGCCGAATCTTAGGATGCAGTACCGCATCCACCGCTGGGGGCATTTCGAGTCGAAATGCCGTTTCTAGTATGCAAATTAGCACTTAAGGCGATCCACAAAGCTTTCCAGCTTCGTTTTTTCGCCGTAAGTGTTATTTTGCAAGTGTAAAACTAGGGCTGATGTTACAAAGTGTAAACTAGTCACACCATGTAAAAGCCCATTCCAGCGACGGCATTTGGTATGCATTCCTGAGGGAGAACTCCATGCCAATTTTCAAAGAAAAAACCGGCATGGGTTCACCCCCCAGGAGCATACCAGGCCCTTAGGTCTGGTATGGGTTGTAAGGAGACCCCCCTACGCCGAAAAATCGACGTAGGGGGTCCCCTTACAATCCATACCAGACCCGTATTCAAAGCACGCTACCCGGCCGGTCAGGAAGGGAGTGGGGACGAGCGAGCGCCCCCCCCCTCCTGAGCTGTGCCAGGCCGCATGCCCTCAACATGGGGGGGTTGGGTGCTCTGGGGCAGGGGGGCGCACTGCGGGCCCCCCCACCTCAGAGCACCCTGTCCCCATGTTGATGAGGACAGGACCTCTTCCCGACAACCCTTGCCATTGGTTGTCGGGGTCTGCGGGCGGGGGCTTATCGGAATCTGGGAGTCCCCTCAAATAAGGGGGCCCCCAGATACCGGCCCCCCACCCTAAGTGAATGGATATGGGGTACATCGTACCCCTATCCATTCACCTGTAGGCAAAAAGTAAAAGTTAGTAAACACACAACACAAGGGTTTTTAAAATAATTTATTATTCTGCTCCGGATGCCCCCCCTGTCTTCTTTATTAGCTCTATTAGCAGGGGGGGCTTCTTCTTCCACTCTCCGGGGGTCTTCTCCGCTCTCCGGGGGGGGTTTCTTCTTCCGCTCTCCGGGGGGGGCTTCTCCGGACTCCGGGGGTGTTCTTCCATCTTCTCCCCTCTTCCGCTGTTGACTCGGCGAACCCCGGTTCTTCTGCAGATGTCCGGTGCCTTCTTCTTCAGCGCTGGCTGCCTGCTATCTTTGTGTGTTAGCTCAATTTCAAACAGGCAGCCGGCGCGGTCTTCTGTGACGTCAGGGTCTTCTCTTCTGTTCTTCTCCCCTCTTCCGATGTTGCCTCGTCGCCTGTTGTCGCTGTAATGATGGAAGCGCGCCTTGCATCCCATTTATATAGGCATCACCGTCCCATCATGCTCCGGCAGGTACCCACGTGGTGGGTGCCTACCCACGTGCACCCACCACGTGGGTACCTACCGGAGCATGATGGGACGGTGATGCCTATATAAATGGGATGCAAGGCGCGCTTCCATCATTACAGCGACAACAGGCGACGAGGCAACATCGGAAGAGGGGAGAAGAACAGAAGAGAAGACCCTGACGTCACAGAAGACCGCGCCGGCTGCCTGTTTGAAATTGAGCTAACACACAAAGATAGCAGGCAGCCAGCGCTGAAGAAGAAGGCACCGGACATCTGCAGAAGAACCGGGGTTCGCCGAGTCAACAGCGGAAGAGGGGAGAAGATGGAAGAACACCCCCGGAGTCCGGAGAAGCCCCCCCCGGAGAGCGGAAGAAGAAACCCCCCCCGGAGAGCGGAGAAGACCCCCGGAGAGTGGAAGAAGAAGCCCCCCCTGCTAATAGAGCTAATAAAGAAGACAGGGGGGGCATCCGGAGCAGAATAATAAATTATTTTAAAAACCCTTGTGTTGTGTGTTTACTAACTTTTACTTTTTGCCTACAGGTGAATGGATAGGGGTACGATGTACCCCATATCCATTCACTTAGGGTGGGGGGCCGGTATCTGGGGGCCCCCTTATTTGAGGGGACTCCCAGATTCCGATAAGCCCCCGCCCGCAGACCCCGACAACCAATGGCAAGGGTTGTCGGGAAGAGGTCCTGTCCTCATCAACATGGGGACAGGGTGCTCTGAGGTGGGGGGGGCCCGCAGTGCGCCCCCCTGCCCCAGAGCACCCAACCTCCCCATGTTGAGGGCATGCGGCCTGGCACGGCTCAGGAGGGGGGGGCGCTCGCTCGTCCCCACTCCCTTCCTGACCGGCCGGGTAGTGTGCTTTGGATACGGGTCTGGTATGGATTGTAGGGGGACCCCCTACGTCGATTTTTCGGCGTAGAGGGGTCTCCTTACAACCCATACCAGACCTAAGGGCCTGGTATGCTCCTGGGGGGTGAACCCATGCCGGTTTTTTCTTTGAAAATTGGCATGGAGTTCTCCCTCAGGAATGCATGCCGAGCGACGCTGTCATTTTTTTTTTTTTTCCGACGCAACTTTTTTAAGCCGTCGCGATCCTCAAAACTCGGCGTAACGTAAATTCGCGCATGCGCAGTACGGCCGGCGCGGGAGCGCGCCTCATTTAAATGGGACTCGCCCCATTTGAATAGGAACGCCTTGCGCCGGCGGAATTTTAGTTACACAGCCTGAAATTTCTAGATAAGTGCTTTGTGGATCGGGCACTTAGGTAGAAACTTTAAGGCAGTGTAACTTAAATGGGATTTTTTAAGTTACGCCAGGTTTTTGTGGATCTGGCCCACAATGTTTGCTGGACTAATATAGGGCTCACATTATTTGCTTTTGTTCATTAGCACCTATTGCAATCTGTGTGTGTTTATTCACTGATGTCTGCATACTGTGTTAGTGTTCACAACATAG
The DNA here is from genome assembly GCF_905171775.1 of Rana temporaria. Lineage (NCBI taxonomy): Eukaryota > Metazoa > Chordata > Amphibia > Anura > Ranidae > Rana > Rana temporaria. The sequence goes on along the minus strand of NC_053490.1, from coordinate 221,938,655 downwards.
AGGTATACTAGCCCAGACACCCCACTGATCAGCAGCACACTTCCAGTGCACAGTTGTTGGGTTTACACCCAGTTACACCCTTTCCCTAGCACTCTAAGTGTAGCTGTTGGCCATTGAGCTCATGCTCCCTTAGTCCTCTGACTCTGTGGGACCCCTACCAACATAGACCTTAGTCAGTTCAGTCCATACTGCACTAAGTGGAGCACACGTTTACCACTTTTGGTCTAGGTAGACCCGCACCGGGACCTTTAGGTGTAGCAATACACTTAGGCAGCGCCACTATTCCTACCCTTTTACATTCTATATTCATTCTGCCCTCTAGGGGACAGTCTTTTAGGAAGGCAGCAGCCTCTTAACCTCAGATATCCCAGCGCAGGTTTCTTTACATGCATGTTGGGGAGACTCATTGTTTTGCTGGCCTGGCTTTGCTGGAACCTGCTCCGTTACTGCAGTTCATCCTTTCAAACCTGCCCAGCTGGGGGATGCTGTCCGTCCAAGTTGCAAGAGTGAACATAGTCAGTGTGAGTCCTCTGCACTCCAGTTTCAGCATTGAGTCCGCACATGCATAATGGGTGTTGCTCTTGCCAATCACTACACTTGGTTATGACACTTGTAATGCCTTTGTGGGGGTCATGGAGAGACCCCAGGGCCCCGTGATGTGGAACCTGCGGTTAACACGTTTTGCCCACTTCTGAATCTAGCAGGCTTCTTCAGAACTTTAAGGAACACTTCCAGGTAACACATATAATCATTCCCAGACCCAGTAGATCCACTTAATTCACCTTTATTGAATTTCATACATTTTTTACCAACCTGCAGGACTGCAGCCTCTTGGATATTCTTGTGTGCTTTGTAACCTGCCTTCCTTCAAGTCATGTACTTGAGTAAATACATTTTTTTAAAGGCTTTTTTATTGGTTATATTAGTAACAATCTGAATTGCCCTTGAACCTCTTAGTAACAGTCAACATCTAGTTCAATGAGAGCTTATTATATGTGCATTTCACTTTCTTTTTATCTTTCCACATCATTTTTCCTTATTCCAAACTTCAATGGGATATTTAGCATTTTCGTAGACATTATCATTGTTGCTAGGCAATGAGCACACAGTCTGTCACTTCGCTTTCCTTTATATAAGCATGTGAAATTTAAGTTTTAAAAAAAAAAACACATATTGAAATAATAAATACAAGTTAAAAAGATTGTTCATTTTAGATAGTAGAATAAATTGAAATGGGTAAAAGAAACTATACTGGTTGGCCCAACTAAGGTGAGGATTTAAAGCGGACCTACTTCCGTCTCCTTTTTTAATTAAAGACCAAAATCAATGAGATAAATATGAAGACATGAATGTATGACATACGGGAATATTCCCTGAAAATTGAATATCTGCATTTTGGAATACATCTATACACTATATGCAAATGTACACGAGTATACCTGAGTTCAGATGTGTTCTTTCATGTCTATCGGTGGCTGTACACAGCACCCGGGCTTCCTGGGCCCAGAAAAAAAAAGAGTTTCATGCTGTACTACCTTAATGCACATATGTGCATGGAGCCTTACTTTTAAGAGCTCCAGTATAATGGGTTCACCAATGAACATTGTGAAATGCATGCAAATGTGCTTTTTATGCTTTGGAGGGAAAAGATACACTTTAATAGGTGTGTGGTTTTATCATTATTTATTAATGTTTTATAGTACTGTTCAGACAACATTGTAATCCAATTAGACAGATTTTTGTGCTGCAATAAGGGGCTAAAAAAGACCTGTGGTTTTTAAAGTGCAGTGATTAGCATATTTCTTTCACTTTACTAAGTGTAAAGCTCCCCTAACCTGCTATATGCAACTGTATAGGGATCAGTGCTGAGCAGGGCCGCCATCAGGGGGGTACAGGCAGTACACCTGTAAGGGGCCCGGATGGCAACCCACTTTAAATTTTTTTTTTTTTTTAATATATTTTTATTTTATTTTTTATTAAAGGGTCGAGAGGTATAGAGGTATGGCAACCCCCATTTTTTATATAAAAAAAATTACATTGTTTTATATATTATTTTATTTCTTTTTTTTTCTTTTTATTTCTTTTTTTTCTTTATATATATATATATATATATATATATATATATATATATATATATATATATATATATATATATATATATATATATATATATATATATATTTTTTATATATATTTTTTTTATATATATATTTTTTTTTTATTAAATGGCCTAGACGTTTCTTTTTTCGTTTTATTAAAGGTCCCGGATGGCAACCCTCCTTTTTTTGTAATTTCTTTTTCTTTTTCTTTTCTTTTTTTTTTACACACATATATATATATATATATATATATATATATATATTTTTATTAAAGGGCCCAGAGGTCCCCAGGGCCCTGGGTGGCAACCCCCCTTTTTTGAAATATTTTTTTATATGATTCTTTTTTATTTTTATTAAAGGGCCCAGAGTTTCCCAGGGCCCCGGATGGCTACCCCCTTTTTTTATATTTTTCTTTATTTCTTCTTTTTTTTGTAAAGGCCTCCCTGCTTCTCAATTTGTGGCAGCCCCCCGCTTCTCAATTTCAGACGGCAGCATCCCCCCCCCCCCCGGTTCTCTGCTCCAGGGGGCCCATGCCTGAAGCTGTGTAAGGGGCCCCATAATTCCTGATGGCGGCCCTGGTGCTGAGGCATGAACAGCTCTATTGCCAAACGTGTGCAGCAAGGGCGGATCCAGAGTCTAGTCTCGGGAGGGGCACTGCCAGAAAATAAGGTGTTGCTTACAGAACTCAATTAGGTGTCCGATGTGTCCGCTGCAATGTTGCAGTACCGCTAAAAAATCAATGATCGCCGCCATTACTAGTAAAAAATATTTAAATATAAATGCCATAAATCTATCCCATAGTTTGTAGACGATTGTCAGGGACTGCAGACATGGTACAAGAGATGGTCAGAGACTGCAGACATGGTACAAGAGACGGTCAGAGACTGCAGACGTGGTACAGGAGATGGTCAGAGACTGCAGACGTGGTACAAGAGATGGTCAGAGACTGCAGGCATGGTACAAGGGATGGTCAGAGACTGCAGACATGGTATAAGAGATGGTCAGAGACTGCAGACGTGGTACAAGGGATGGTCAGAGACTGCAGAAGTGGTACAAGAGATGGTCAGAGACTGCAGGCATGGTACAAGGGATGGTCAGAGACTGCAGACATGGTATAAGAGATGGTCAGAGACTGCAGACATGGTACAAGGGATGGTCAGAGACTGCAGACATGGTATAAGAGATGGTCAGAGACTGCAGGCATGGTACAAGAGATGGTCAGAGACTGCAGACATGGTACAGGAGATGGTCAGAGACTGCAGACGTGGTACAAGGGATGGTCAGAGACTGCAGATGTGGTACAAGGGATTTTTCAAAGACTGCAGACGTGGTACAAGAAATGGTCAGAGACTGCAGACGTGGTACAGGAGATGGTCAGAGACTGCAGACGTGGTACAGGAGATGGTCAGAGACTGTAGACGTGGTACAAGGGATGGTCAGAGACTGCAGATGTGGTACAAGAGATGGTCAGAGACTGCAGACGTGGTACAGGAGATGGTCAGAGACTGCAGACGTGGTACAGGAGATGGTCAGAGACTGCAGACGTGGTACAGGAGATGCTCAGAGACTGCAGACGTGGTGCAAGGGATGGTCAGAGACTGCAGACGTGGTACAAGGGATGGTCAGAGACTGCAGACGTGGTACAAGGGATGGTCAGAGACTGCAGACGTGGTACAAGAAATGGTCAGAGACTGCAGACGTGGTACAGGAGATGGTCAGAGACTGCAGACGTGGTACAAGGGATGGTCAGAGACTGCAGACGTGGTACAAGGGATGGTCAGAGACTGCAGACGTGGTATAAGAGATGGTCAGAGACTGCAGGCATGGTACAAGGGATGGTCAGAGACTGCAGACGTGGTATAAAAGATGGTCAGAGACTGCAGGCATGGTACAAGGGATGGTCAGAGACTGCAGACGTGGTATAAGAGATGGTCAGAGACTGCAGGCATGGTACAAGGGATGGTCAGAGACTGAACACATGGTACAAGAGATCAATGCAGCCTCATCAGTGCCCACCATTGCAGCCTCACTGTGCATATGAATGCAGCCCCACCTTTGTGTATAAATTCAGTCCCACTTTTGTATATCAATGCAGACCCACTTTTGTATATCAATGCAGACCCACTTTTGTATATCAATGCAGACTCACTTTTGTATATCAATGCAGACCCACTTTTGTATATCAATGCAGACCCACTTTTGTATATAAATGCAGCCCCACTTTTGTCTATGAATGCAGCCCCACTTCTGTCTATGAATGCAGTCCCACTTGTGTCTATGAATGCAGTCCCACTTTTGTATATGAATGCAGTCCCACTTTTGTATATGAATGCAGTCCCACTTTTGTATATGAATGCAGTCCCACTTTTGTATATGAATGCAGTCCCACTTTTGTATATGAATGCAGTCCCACTTTTGTATATACATGCAGTCCCACTTCTGTATATGAATGCAGCCCCACTTTGTATATGAATGCAGCCCCACTTTTGTCTATTAATGCAGCCACACTGTGCATGGCACTCACCATGGCATTGCCTCGATCACACACAGCAGGTATCTCCTCTCCCGAAGTGTGTCATGGAACAAACAGGAGCTGTAGGTCTGTGTTCGGCTCTAGCAAAGTCCCACCCTAGACGGGCTTGTGTGATAGACAAAACACTGATTCAATCAGTGTTCCATCTCCATCTACTATCACACAAGCAGATCTAGCACAGGCAGCACAGCCGAACACAGATCCAGCTCTCACACACAGCAAGAGATGCCCGATGTCATACACGCAGGAGAGAGGGGAGTGCTGCAGTCAGCTACAGCTCAAAGCAGCCTCAGGACAGGCCTGGTGATGAGAGAGGGAGCGAGAGTTAGAGACTCGGCAGCGGGAGCTGCAGGCACCGCAAAGCAGTTTAAAAGCCAATGTGACATGATTGCCTCGGGGGGGAGAGCAATTGCCATGTTGCCATGTTGCCCCCCCCCCTGGATCCGCCGTTGCCACAAAGCAGTTTAAAAAAAAATAGTAAAAAAAAAAAAAAAAAAAAAAAATTTTTTTTTTTTTTAAAGCCAATGTGACATGATTGCCTCAGGGGGGGAGCAATTGCCATGTTGCCCCCCCCCCCCTGGATCCGCCGTTGCCACAAAGCAGTTTAAAAAAAAATTGTAAAAAAAAAAAAAAAAAAAAAAAAATTTTTTTTTTTTTAAAGCCAATGTGACATGATTGCCTCGGGGGGGGGCAATTGCCCTGTTGCCCCCCCCCCTGGATCCGCCGTTGGTGTGCAGGGATTTAAATGTACTTTCCTAAGAATGAATGTTCGCTTAAAGCGGAGCTCCACAAAGAAAAAAATCAAAAATGTTGCAAAAAATTAAAACATTTTTTTTTTTTTTTTTATACATACCTGAAGTGCCTGTTGCTAGGCAGATCGTCCTAATCTGCCACTTCCTGATCCGCAGTCTGTCTTCTTTCTTCTCCTCCTCGCGCTGCCTCCTGGGGAATGGGGAAGCAGTGTCTTCTGGGACCTTGTGTGTGTCCCAGGAGACATCGCCCATTCACATTGCACCGCGCAGCTTGCGCATGCACAGTAGGGAATCGGGTGTGGAGAAGCCGCAAGGCTTCACTTCCTGATTCCCTCACAAAGATGACGGCAGAGCAGCCAAGACCCGAGCGATTGCTCGGCTTCGGCTGTCGTCATCGCGGGCACCCTGGACAGGTAAGTGTCCTTATTAAAAGTCAGCAGCTACAGTGTTAGTAGCTGCTGACTTTAATTTTTTTTTTTTTAAACTGGACCTCCGCTTTAAGGTAATCTCCAGGAATGTCACATATTTACTCCCAATTTGGTAGCTTTTCCCTTTATGTCCCTACATGAAACCTTGTATAGAGCAGGGCAAATGGGAATTGAGTCACTTCTTTGATTTATTGAAATGTCTATGTATTCTGAGCTTCAGTTATTCAGCTCTGTAAACAACATTTTTTTTCAGAAATCAATTAAACAACACCACCTGTTGGGCACAAGTACTACATATTAAGTAATGTGCAGTATTTACCTAACTAAAAGTATTGAGATTTTTTTTTTGACCTACACATAAATAAAGGGAAAAACAAATCATATAATGTAGGGGTTAAAGGGGTAGTAAAGGTTTGTTTTTATTTTCTAAATAGGTTCATTTAAGCTAGTGCATTGTTGGTTCACTTACTTTTTCCTTCGATTTCCCTTCTGTTTTTTTTCTTTGTTTTCTTTGTCTGAATTTCTCACTTCCTGTTCCTCCTCAGTAAGCTGTTCAGTAAGCTGTTCTGGCTGACTAACCACTGCTTGGATGATGGAGGCAAGTTTACTGAGGAGAAACAGGAAGTGAGAAATTCAGTCAAAGAAAAAAAACATTTAGAAGGGAAATTGAAGGAAAGGGTAAGTGAACCAACAATGCACTAGCTTAAAGGAACCTATTTAGAAAATAAAAAACAAACCTTTACAACCCCTTTAGGGTTTAAAACACCTGTCTGATTTTTTCTTTCTGAACAATTTGAAAACTAATGGGAGCACCATAAATCTTTCATAGAGTCTAGGGAAAGTATGTTTAATAATTCTTGATTAGTCAATTAAAGCGGAAGTCAGCAGCTACTAACACTGAAGCTGATGACTTTTAATAAGGACACATACCTGTCCTAGCCGTCAGCGATGTCGGCCCCCGCCGAGGCCGATCCTCAATCCTGGCAGCTCCAAGCGCCGCCATCCACAGTAAGGGAAACAGGCAGTGAAGACGTACGGCTTCACTGCCCGTTTCCTACTGCACATGCGCGAGCAGCACGGCACTTTGTGAATGGGCCGGCTGCTTTCTGGGACACACACAGTTCCCAGAATGCAGTGGGCCCCATTCACAAGAAGACACCGAGTGTAGGAGGAGGAAGAGAATCCACCGCGGAGGATGAAGAGGCAGATTCGGCAATTCCGCATAGCAACAGCTATTTAGGGTAAGTAAACATTTTTTTTTTTTTCATTTTTTTTTTCATTTTTGGTGGGAAAAAAAATTCAGATGTAAACTCCACTTTAAAGTGAAGGTTCACCCGAAAAGTAAATTTTTAACATTAGATTGAGGCTCATTTTGTCAAGGGGAATCGGGTAGTTGTTTTTAAATCTAAGCAGTACTTACCGTTTTAGAGAGCGATCTTCTCCGTCGCTTCCGGGTATGGGCTGCAGGACTGGGCGTTCCTATTTGATTGACAGGCTTCCGACGGTCGCATCTATCGCGTCACGATTTTCCAAAAGTAGCGGAACGTGGGTGCGCAAGCGCCGTATAGAGCCGCACCGACGTTCGGCTTCGTTCGGCTACTCGTGACGCGATGTATGCGACCGTCGGAAGCCTGTCAATCAAATAGGAACGCCCAGTCCCGAAGACCAGACCCGGAAGCGGCGGAGAAGATCGCTCTCTAAAACGGTAAGTACGGCTTCGATTTTAAAAAAACTACCCGATTCCCCTTCAAAATGAGCATCGATCTAAAGTTAAATTTTTTTTTTCGGGTGAACTCCCGCTTTAAGAAGATGGTTTGAAAAATTGTATGGATGCTTTATTTGCTGTTGTGATTTTTTTGTCAATGATATCATTATTCTGACCTGTCCAAAGCTGTTTCAGGAAAGATTTATAATTGTATTTTCATCCTACCTACAATGATAATGAAACCTGGAGAGAAAAGCAAGGCCAAAGGTCCCCAGATCATAAAGACACCCTTGACCACAGTTCTTTCTGGTATCAAACTCTGGCCAATCTACATGACCTTTTGATCTATCGTGGCCTGTATAAGAGTGCAGTTGCCTGTCTTTAAAGGGTCACTAAAGGAATTTTTTTTTTAGCTAAATAGCTTCCTTTACCTTGCTGCAGTCCTGGTTTCATGTCCTCAGTGTTCGTTTTTGCTTTGGTGTTGCTGTAAATCCTCTCTGTTTTGGACACTTCCTGGTTGCCTGTTTCCTGATAACCACAGTACTGGGAGATTTCTCACGGTGGTCACTAATCAAGGAGGTGTGATTACTGTGTGTAAAACGAAACTGGATTGGTGCTGAGGAGTTTTAGACAAAGTATCACTGCTCTCTATTGGCTGACTGCCCTCTAGTGGCTCTCTGTACATCAGAGAACCAGCAAACAACAGCAAAAACGAAACTACACTGCAGGCACATTATATGATTGTTTTTTTATCTATTTGTAATCATTTTTAAAAGGAATCAGTTAACTATTATGTCTTTATGCCCTGTAAACAGTCATTTCAGCTAAAAAATTTTTTTCCTTTAGTGACCCTTTAAATTGCAATGGCATGGAACTTCAGTACACAGCAGCATGTGATCATGTGAGCGGTGTATGAAGCAGCATGGGAACCTATAAGAAAGAACAGTAAAAAGCTCCCTGCACAAACACTTATATCCCTCCACTGCCAACTGGAGTACCTTCCAAAATGTCTCCATTTCCTTATAGTGGAGATTAGGTAGGCCTTTCACCTACATGCTACTTGGCCCAGCAATCTAACCATTGTCAGCTGGGGGTTAAAGGACATACCTATGCGTATGTACATAAAGATCATTAGAGATAACTGGCAGTGCTACTAAAGCCCCACCAGCTTCCACCAGCAGGGTGCCTCACAGGGAGAGAACTTGTTCCTGCTCCCTTCATGCAAAGTGAAGGGCAAAAGAAAGCAGTTGCTCTCCAAGATATCCTAAGCACAGGTAAGTTTTCTATTCAAGTGGATGACGTGTACCCTTCTGGAATATCACTTTCTCTAGCAAGTCTTGTAGAAACGATTAAGTCTATTTTGTATGAAACCATCATACAGAAATCCGCGCGTACACGATACGCGGTGACGAGGCTGCGCCGTCGCCGCGACGATGATGCGGCGACGTGCGCGGCCCTGGAAGTTCAATGCTTCCACGCATGCGTCAAAGTCATTCAACGCATGCGAGGGATGGCGGCCACTCGGACATGTACGGTACGTCTGTACAGATGACCGAACATGTCCGACGGACAGGATTCCAGCGGGCATGTTTCTAAACATGTTTAGAAACATTTGTCCGCTCGAAAATGGTCTGGCGGACAAATGTACGCTGGAATCCTGTCCGCTCGGCTGTACAGACGACCGAACATGTCTGCTGAAACTGGTCCGCGGACCAGTTTCAGCAGACATGTTCGGTCGTGTGTACGGGGCCTTAGTGGGATGCATGTTGTGCACTTGAAAAATAAGCATACCTGTGCTTGTCATGTCTCAGAGTGTGGACGATGTATTTTGTCCTTTGGTACTGTATTAGCATAGCTAGTCCTGTAGGGTTTTAAGCATTACTGGTAGGCATTATTTCAAAAGACATGGCTGCCTCTAGTTTGAGTTTTTTTTTTCTCTTCTACAGTTTTTTATTTTTACAAAAATACAGTAACACTTTAAATGGAGACTGAATATATGTCCTAAGACATAATTTGACCTGCTTTGTTATTCTACAGATGTATTGAAGTTCTCTTCATATACTTCACTGCTGGTAAAGTTGAGGAGCCCTATGTTAGCATCACCAAGAAGAAGCAGCTGCCCAAAGGAGGTTGTAGTGATGAAGTGGAGAAGGAGCTGGGTCAAGCAGAAAGAAAACTATATACACATAGGTCTGCCTTCAGCCGAGCATCCGTCATCCAAGCTTTCCTGGGATCAGCACCTCAAGTGACGCTTCAGCTATATATATGTGTATTGCAGAGAAATGTCACAACACCATTGTGTGAGTAAACAGTTTTCTTGCAGGAGTTCATGTGCCATTTTAAATCTGTAATGAGACATTAACAGAGGATACCATTGCTAACCTCTCCTTATGAAAATACTATTTGCCTGGCTTCCATGCTGTTTGAGTTCCTGATAAAGAACTAGTAATAAGTAGGGCTGTTACTGATTACAATTTTTGTGTTCGATTAATCGCTTTTTTTTTTTTATCGATTAATCGACTAATTTCGATTAATTATAACGCACATACAGATCCAACTACTTTTAGCTGATCTCCTTACAGGCTGATTCCCAGTGCAGCTACCAACCACTGGAAAAATGGATATCAGGATACAAAAAACACACAAAGGCAGCGCTCGATGGGAATAACATTAAAACATTTATAGTCTTCAAGTAGGTAGCAAAATAAATATTGCACTGGAGATAAAATCGATGTAGCTACATAAACTGTAAAAATGGTGTGAGTAATACCAAACGGTAGCAAAAACATGTAGCTAAGTATATTACTGGTATAAAAATGTGTACAATGATACCACTGCTAAATCCAGATGAGGAGAGGTTAACATTAGTCCGTCGGCATGTAGATGTCCCGCAAAGGGAACTATCACAACTCCCAGTGGATGGTTATAGAATCCCAGGTTGATAGAGGGAAGTGATAGAGGGAAGTGTAACAGCCCCTTGCGTGTGGCAGATAGTAAGGTCCTGCCGGAATGCAGATATGAAGGCACAGCAAAGGAGCCCTTCAGATGGACACGGCAAGCCCCGCCGGTGTCATCACCGGATCTCCGACGGAACTCCCTGAAGGCCCGGAAGCCGGTGGAGAGGTGAGTACCAATCAAAATAATTTTGATCGATCAAAAAAATTAAATATTAATCGATGAATTAATAGTTAATTTCCACAGCCCTAGTAATAAGAAGTTCTGGCACTTTTCTGACACTCAAGCCCTGTAAACACGGCCAGAATCTCGTCCAGAAAAAAACGTTGTTTTTCCTGATGAGATTCTTGGCAAGAATCTCTTGCCGCCCGAGTGTACAGACACTCCTTTCAAAAGAACCGCGGTTCCTTAGAAAGGCAAGAACACAGTGACGTTATTGCGTACGACGAGCATGCGCTCGTCACATTCGATGCCGTCGCCGCCATCTTGCTGCACCCTACCTATGCCTAATGCCGCGTACACACCATCACTTTATGTGATGAAAAAAAATGACGTCTTTAAAAACGTCACTTTAATTGACTGTGTGTGGGGGAAAACGTCGTTTTATGTCTTCTAAAAAACGATCAAAAAAAATTGAAGCATGCTTCAATTTTATGTGTCGTTTTTCAAAAGTGCACTTTTTACTTCACAGAAATTGACCGTGTGTAGCAAAAAACGTCGTTTTCTAAGACGTTTTTTCATCCACGCATGCCCAGAAGCAAGCTTCAATGGTAAAACGTGGTGGAACGTAACCTCACTTTGCAAGATCATTGTGAGAAAACGATGGTGTGTAGGCAACTTCGTCTTAGAAAATTGAAGTTTCAAAAACGTCATTTTTTACTTCACAGAAAGTGTCGTTTTTTTTCATCACATAAAGTGATGGTGTGTACGGGGCATCAGAAGCTACCGCGCATGCGTCAATTGGAGCATGCACAGGTTTCCATGGCGACAGGTAAGTATACACAGTCTCGGGTTTCTCGGCAGGTTCTCTATTTTTCTCGTTGAGATTTTAGTCAGTTTTCTTGACAAAAAAAACTAAAAGCCTCGTAAACACGCTCGGTTTTTGCAGAGAAACCGACTGTGTGTACGAGGCTTCACAGTATTTGCTGTATGCTTTTTCCCGGTTAGACTCAAAAGCAATAAAGTCAGAAACAGAGAGGCATCTAACATTTTAAGAACAAGGCCAGCAATGGCAGCTTATAGGTATCCAAAAAATGTCCAGTATGTTTATAAACTATATAATGTTTTCAAACCTCCAGAAGGTTTTAATTGCTACAATGCTTTAAATGAGAAGCAAACATCCCGCATGCATAGCATTCTATATCACAGATACTCGAGGCATCTTCAGCATTGATATCTCACTTATGTTAAAGTGTTTGTTAACCCCAAAAAATTAAATAAAGATCCTGCTCCTTTAAAGCATTTTATACAGCTTAGAGCTTGTGCTGTGTCATTTGGCCCTCTGTATAACCTGAAAAACCTCCCTCCCCTCTGTACGCTGACCGCAGTATATTATGGCTGCTGAGCCCTGACACCATGGTCAGCGTACATGCCTCTGTCAGCCACAGCCATGCTCTCTGCTATCCTGTGTCTCCCTTTGTTCTCCTCCCTGCCTGTCAGCTCTGTGTCATGCCCCCCCCCCCTCCAGTTGCTTAAGTAACTGTTAATGCTTTGCATAATCCTCCACTTGGCAATCACGTGACCAGCCGCCTCTTTCCAGCCGGCCGGTCACGTGATCGCTGAGTGGCGCATTAAAATCTGGTATATACAGCATTTTTTTAAAATAAACCACAGACAGTGGGACACAGGCTTAGGAAACCAAGAGGATTATGCAAAGTCTTGACAGTGGGTTAACAACCACTTTAAGGAGATTTACTTCTTATAATTATGTGCTAGTACGTGATGCATGCTAGCACATTATGCCTTTTCCTTGCAAGGAGAATATTTTTTTTATAAATAGTTATTTTATAAGAACACCTATGCTTATTTTGTATCAAAGTAAAAATACTTTGTTATATAAGGTGATTTACATATACATTTTTTTTTAGCAAGTAAGAAAGGGGGCACTTGTATTGGTTCCAGGAAACCTGTTTTGAGATAAACCTGGAGACCATAATTATTGAAAAAAAAAAGGAGGGCGCACCGACCTAGTGCATTACCACTTAAAGGAACTTTATTGAATTAATTAAAACAATAGTCATACTCACAAAAGGAGTTAAAGACAGCGCTTATCAGATAATGGAACTGGTACATAGTATCGCCTAACGGACACGGTGACAACACGGATCAAATGGCATCAAACCGGCATACGCGTTTCAGAACCTCCTTCATCAGAGCCTTGATGGTCAGTAGTGACCATAATTATTGACCACTCCTTGTGAAAATGTTAGTCATCTTACACTCAGTCCTGATTGTTTGCTTCAATACTTCAGGGTCATTGACTCATAATAAGTTGACACATAACTATATGTGAGCAGGGTTCAGCCTGGTGTGGCGGGCAGTAAACACACAGAATCCAAATTAGTTAATAGCAATATATTGTAGAAAGGTTCAACACAATACAGTTAGGACTGGTGGGTAGGTACAACCATCCGGAGCCATTTACAAAATGTAATAGTGGTCTGTTTAAAGACTTGAAAGATGCAACAGCATCTGCAACACATAGCGGAATGTGGCCTGGCTGGTCCACCCCAGAAGGAGAGGCTTCCTGAAGAAAGGTAAATGTAGTTCCTGTACCTTCCCTACTCCTCCAGAACCTTTTCCTACCACTAAGCACTGTCCCTGCCAGATGGGGAACCTGTCCCTATGCTAGCCACTCACATAATGTGTGCTAAACCCGGATGCTGGAGTCTTAAATAGCCTCTGCCAGACTCAAGATGGCCACTGGAGTCATATGGCGTGCCAATGTCCAATAAGACAGCTTCCTCTCTGTGACCACAGGAAGTCATAGAGAAATCACGTTTCTCACAACTTCCTTCCCCTTCTGCATTGCCTTTTCGTTTGAGCGCCACCTGCAGTGGGGAGTACAGATTGCACCTGCCTACAATAATCTGATGTTCCTCTGAAATTCTCCATACTTAACAGTGAACATATCAAAACCAGTGGGTTATTATAACATTCGGGCAACCAGAATTTCAAAAGGAGGCCAGCAAGACTTGAATTTCAGGCAAGACAGATTTATGTTGAACCAAAAAAATGTTTTATAATATTATTGCATAAATGCATACAATATCAAAAAGGGTTCATATAAATATTATTTTTATCAGGTTATACAAAATTTGTTAATAAACTCATAATTTATTAAGGTCTTATTGCGTAAATTGAAACACATGTCCATTTGAATTATTTTAATTGAGGATATATGTTAGAAAGTATAACTGTTTTTCTTAACCATTAATACTGGAATCTATCATCATTTATGTGTGCATTCAGAGAAGTAATACATATTGTAGATGGAGAAAATTCTAATACCTGTACTTCTATTTCAGGTGTTTTTATGAGCATCTCCTTACTGTCTATTGTTTATGGAGCAATGCGCTGCAACATTCTGGCCATAAAGATCAAGTACGATGACTATGATATCAGTGTCAAACCAGTTGCTTATATCTGCATATTCCTGTGGAGAAGTTTTGAGATTGCCACTCGAGTGATTGTCCTTGTTCTGTTCAGCTCTGTCCTTCAAATATGGACATTACCGGTGGTGTTATTAAACTTCATCGTGTTTTTCTTTTACCCATGGATTCTTTTTTGGCAGAGCAAATCTCCCTTTCCTGAAAACATCGAGAAGGCTTTGTCCAGGGTTGGCACTACTATGGTACTCTGTTTCCTTACTTTCCTGTATGCCGGCATCAATATGTTCTGCTGGTCTGCTGTTCAACTGAAACTTAACGACTCAGACCTAATCAATAAGTCCCAAAACTGGTATCGTATGGCTGTTTATTACATGGTGAGATTCATTGAAAATGCTGTCCTACTTCTGCTGTGGTATATGTATAGAACAGAGGTGTATATGTATTTATGTGCCCCACTGGTGGTGCTGCAGCTTTTGGTTGCTTATTGTTTGTCAGTTCTGTTCATGCTCATTTTCTACCAGTTTTGCCATCCCTGCAAAAAACTTTTCTCCACAAGTATTTCTCAGGGGCTCCTATCCTGCTTCAAGTTCCTGTGCTACCTTTGTATACCCTCTAAAGCTCCAAACAAGGGGGATAAATTTGGAGCCAAACTGTCTGATAGCTCTGATATGAGTGAGCATATGAGCGGCAAGGCTGTGGAAGTTCAAAATGGAAACCCAGAGCTGGGTGCGTCTTCCAGTCCCTAAGTGTGGTCTTGTTGATTTTTTTTGATGTCACTATACTTTCATCCTCACAGGATATATATGCATTTTTTTTTGCCTTAATGCATGTAAGTTACCTTATGTAGGTATTGCACTCAAGGCAATCTAAAGGCGGTATCTGTTATTGCTAAGGAGCAGGTCTGTTTCATACATTTCTTATGCTACTTACACACAAACGTATTTTCTGTTGGAAAAAAAAATCGGATGATTTTTTCGACGGAATTCCGCTCAAGCTTGGCTTGCATACACATGGTCACACTAAATTCCAACCGTCAAGAATGCATTGACGTATAACACTACGACGAGCCAAGAAAAATTAAGTTCAATGCTTCCGAGCACGCATCGATTTTTTTTTCGAGCATGCGTGTTTTTTTCCCGTCGGAATTCCATATAGACGAACAGAAAAATTGAGAACCTTCTCTATCTAAGTCCGTCGGAAATTCCGATGGAAAAAGTCCGATGGGGCATACACATGGTTGGAATTTCCGATGAAAATCTCCCATCTGACTTTTTCCATCGGAAATTCCGACCGTGTGTATGCGACATTAAGCAGATATGAGAGACATATGAAGATACATTCACAATAAATGGTAAAAATTCACAAAGCTGTAGACTAGAATTTCGTAAATTTCTTCCAAGTTTATAGACGCTCATCGGCATCATCTTGCCATTGCTATGATTAAGGAAATGGATAAATGTGATTAAAGGATACACATATTTATACTTATATATATTATATACACTTGTATCTTGTAAATAGGGCTTCTGGGAATTGCTGAATGTAGCACATTACTACTGTTTGTTAAAAGCAGACCCCCTGTTCCAACAGGCCTGGTTGTATGGCTACATCCTTAGCTGTACTACCTAAAAGGACTAGAACATTGAAAGCTGACTATGTAGGGTTTATGCCACTGATAGAGAGTAATCGTCATCGTTGTCAAGATGTTGTTTTTTCTGCCTAAACCTCTTTCCCATTGCCCGGAGTCATACTAGATTGTCAGCATTATGTAATGCAATAATACCTGATTGGCTCTGATAACTTCCCATTGTAAGCTTGATTCCTGCAATTTTAGTGGATTACTAGTATGATATAAAACATGGGTCTCCAAACATTCTAAACATAGGGCCGGTTTATTGTCCTTCAGACACTTGGAGGGCCAGACTTTGGCCAGCGGGAGTGGAAATTTTCCTGGCATCAGTGGGAGTAAACATCTGGTATTAGGGGGAGGAATAGTGCCCCATTGCTGGTATCATAAGAAGGAATAGTGCCCCATTAGTGGTGTCAGTGGGAGAAATGGTACTCCATTGTCGGTGTCAGATGGCAGAATAGGGTCTCGTATCAGTGGGAGGGATAGTGCCCCAAGGGCCTGATAAAGGCAAGCAAAGGGCCGCATCTGGCCCTGGGGCCGCAGTTTGGAGACCCCTGATATAAAATATAGAATTTAGGTAGTTATGATAGCGTGTAGTTATGCTAGCAGTATTTTGAAACACAATTTTAAATGACTTCTTAATTGGAGCTAGATAGTTTTTATATTTGCTCATTATGCATTACGACTGTTATTTATTTTGAAAAATGAAAATAATGTACCCGATTCATGTAGATATTGATTATTTATAAATATTAATACTAATACTATTATTATTGATGTAAATATTTCCTAATTTATTATTTATAAATGCAATTTCAAAGAGAAACTAGTCACATCAAATATGGTTTTGACTAACTAAATCAGGACTGAACATTAGCCATCTCTTTAATGATGGCCAAACCTATGCATATCATTTGTTCTAAATTACAGATTTATACACAAATCCAATGCTCATTTATAGAATTGTGATGTATTCCTTACACAACAAATATTCTTTTTTTATAATGTCATTTTAGGCAATCCTGGTGGATCAGTAAAACTGCTAAAATAAAATTACTAGCACTAGCTTGTTGTTTCAGTTTCGTCTTCCCCTGTAGCAGACCTGTAATATCCCTACATTTTACTTACAACATCCCAGCATGACTAGCCTGTTGGAAGGGCCTAGGCATTCCCATGTGGAGGTGCTCCAATGCCAATTCTGGCAGATAAGGACTTCTGGGCCCAGATTCACAAAGGACTTATGACGGCGTATCTCCAAAGTACGCCGTCGTAAGTTCGAATGTGCGCCGTCGTATCTTTGCGCCTGATTCATAGAATCAGATACGCCTCACGGTTGGCAAGATACGAGCGGCGTAAGTCTCCTATGCCGTCATATCTTGGGGTGCATATTTACGCTGGCCGCTAGGGGCGCTTCCGTATATTTCCGCGTTGAATATGCAAATGAGCTAGATACGCCGATTCACGAACGTACTTGCGCCCGTGTATTAAAATACGCTGTTTACGTAAGGCGTACGACTGGCGTAACTTTACCCCTCATAAAGCAGGGGTAAGTCCTGTTAAGGTATGGACGTCGGAAACGTCGGAACAGCGTCGTATTTGACGTAGTTTGCGTAAGTCGTACGTGAATGGGGATGGGCGTAGGTTACGTTCATGTCGACTAAGCATTGAGCCGGCGTAATTTAGGGAGAAAATTTGACGTGATACTGAGCATGCGCGCACATGCACCATTCGTAAGGCGCGTCATTTACGTGGGGTCACGATTCATTACCATACACCACGCCCCCTACCAGCCTACTTTGAATTAGGCGGGCTTACACCGGCCCATTTACGCTACGCTGCCATAACTAAGGACGCAAGTTCTTTGTGAATACTGCACTTGCCTGTCTAAGTTGCGGCGGCGTACCGTAAATAGGATACGCTACGCCCGCACAAAGATGCGCCTTCCTACGTGAATCTGGCCCCTGATGTTACTTTGACTTGTCTTCTGTACATCCATATTTAGGCCAGGTCAAGGAAACTATTATTTTCTGAAGGAGTCCATCATATTTTTATTCTATTATTGGGAGGAAATACAAACCATGCTGTGCCTATGTCTGTCTCTGACAATGCCCACTTTCATGGAGGAAAACAATCTGCTTTTTTTTTAGTTTTTCCACATGTGCCTGACTGTTAGTATCTTCAACACCTCCTAAAATTTTGTACAGAAAATGTATTCATTCTAAAAATTTCTCTGGATTTAGAGTGAAGTTTTTCTTTTAGCTGTCATGCTAGAGTATATTGAAATAAGTCAATTATGATGTAGTATGGAGGTATAGGCTCTTTTTCTCTGACAATTAGATATGGGGTGCAATCATGTGCTGCTTTGTACTTTCCAGGCTATCACTGCCTGTTGTGTTGGTGCAGTTCAGTATACCTTTTCCATGATTCCAAAGCAGGTGTTTGGAGTAGTAGTCCCAAGACAGAGTGGAAAATGTTGACGCTGAACTTTTACATGCTACAGAGGTGCCTAAATGCCTAGTCTGCCTTATATTACACTAACACTGCATTCTCAATAGCCATCATTTTATTATTGCTTCATCTGATGACTTCATGAAAGGGAGTACATAACTGGAGGGGATCCCCAAGAATATAATAAACCTTTCTATGAAACTAAGAAAAAAAATATTTTAATATACATAGCAATAAATACATTACCAGGCTGTTAACAAATTGATTTGATTCGTACAATTTGTATTTATACATTAAAAATATTTGTAGAATAAAAAAATATAGTAATAAATGAAATAATAAGTAACTGTATTATATATATATATATATATATATATATATATATATATATATATATATATATATATATATATATATATATTCAAATAAGATAAGAGTAGTATGTGGAAATAATATGATTTCAATTCTATAACAATATTAATAATAATAACAAATTAATAGCTAATAACTGGATAGTAGATTCAGCTAAATGCTGTACATATTTTAAGTGTGGAAAATTCATCACAGTGATTGTACATGGAGTCACATATGCTGCCTGAGGCAGACATTTTTGCCACCACCTCCCCCATGGTCACTGGTTACTAGGATGCTGGCGGCCAGGCTGCAAAACATCAATAGTTAATAGGATGCAGGTGGCTGGGCCGCACAGTGTCCTTGAATGTCATGACTAAGCACTAACAGTGTGCGAAACGCGTCGGCTGTCCCCTCATGTGACTGTATTTTTGGATTTGCATGTCCAGTTTTTATTAATAAAGACTACTTCTTCAAGTTCCTTTGGAGTGCGGCTGTCCATCCATTTCCACTTTTTCCATGTTTGCCTTGTGCATTGCCAGCACCTTGGACTCCTGAGAGGTTCCTCAAATTGTCTGCTTAGATCCACCTGGAGCGGTGATTCCTTTCCCTTTTCCTTGAATGTCATAGTGTAGATGACTGTCTGCACTATATAAACACAATGTGGCTCAGGGGCTGAACATGCACCAGAAATGGAACATCTGGTAGGTATGGACATCCCAGCCTCAGTGAGTGTACAGCTTGTATAACAGTATAAATTTGCTGTCCCCTCAAAATAACAACACACAGCCATTAATGTCTAAACTCTCCGCGGTGTCGGCATCACTACTGTGGGAACCCAGCTGTGACAACTTGTGGCTTCACAGCCAGGTGTGCACTGCATATTCGCGAGTTACGCTGCACATCCTGAATGGCCGGGCAATCTTCTGGGACCTGTGACTTGTCCCAGAACATTGCAGGGAAGGAGGGGCCACCTGGGCGGCCCAAAAGGAAGTGGAAGCTGGGTACCGGTCAAAACTAGGTACCCGCTCCCCCCCCCAACAAAAAATTCCAAATGTGGCATGTCAGGGTGTCAGGAGTCCTTAAAGCGGAAGTTCCACTTTTGGGTGGAACTCCGTTTTAAAGATATTAAATGTATTTTACCTGCTGTGTTTTGCAAAATGTTACCTCCTGTCTTGTCTAAAAAAAAAAAAAAAGAAGTTACAGTAAGAATTATTGATCTTCAAGTGCTAAGCAGATTCTAAATATGGGATCTTCACCTTATGTAAACAGGACTTTATTTATAGCCTGTTTTTGGTTAACCTGCCAAGTTCTACAGATATTACTGCAACTGCGAAAGCAGAACTCAAGTGGCCAAGACTATATTTAGAATTGAACAGGATTTGGAAGGGTGAGAACCTCTTATCAGGTTTTTTATTACTGTCTGTGTGCAGTTTGGGGAGATTTCTACTTTCTGTTGTGACAACTGTACAATACCTAAGAATATTCCCATGGGGAACTGAAAGCAATAAAAGTGCTTTTACTAGTTAACTGGGGAAAAGCTACAGTAGAACCTCTGTCAGCAGTTTGTTGCTTTGTATAAAGATTGGGGAAATTTCCGACTTTTTGTTTTGGGATAGGAAGTACGAGTGAATTCCTGCAATGGTGTTACAGGCAGCAACAAAAATGCAAGATTGGGTCTAACCTTTCCCCAATGAAAAATATATCCAGAGAACTGCTTTCAAATTCCAGCTGTGCATTGTTCATTTTGTATTGCATCTAGAATTAATTGGCTACATGCATTGAAAACTCACTAACAATAAATATACTTTGCCATGAACTGTGGTTATACGTATAAGAGAAAAAAAAAGGTTCAATTGATCAGCAAGTAACCACAAACTAGTATTGACTGTAATCATTATTGAAAGTATTATAGAACATCTATGATCTTCTCACTTTAAATGTCCATTTAAAATAAAAAGTATTTACAAAAGAAACAATGTGTCTTCTTGCTTATACATAACAAGTAAAAAATGTTCAAAAAAAATGCTCAGAAAAAAATCAGCATACATACTGTAATTAATAATGGAAGATACATTTTCCCAATTATGTTGTTTCTAAAGCTGGATATACACGCAGAGTTTTTTATTCAACAGAATGAAAAATAAACTCACCGATTCCTGCATACACACAAGTGATGTGGATGCACAAATCTCCCCCCCCCCCCACTTTGTAACTGTATTTTGCTACCAGGGACTCCTCCCCATGTCAGAAAATGACTGCAACAGCTGATTGAATGCTGATTTTCCAGCAGGTACGTTCAATAGAAGTTGATCTAATGACCGTCTTTTTTTGAACAGAGGGAGGGGTACACGGACTGAAAATGGGCCGGTTCCTGCTCAACTGGCCAAATTTTGATATGTGTATACTCAACTTAAGATCTTGCTCACTCTACTCTTAAAACTGAACATGTTAGTATATTTCTGCATTAAAGGGTCAGTTCACCCTAAACCGATATTATAGTTTATGGTAGATACTGAAAAGTAATCTGTTGACAATATTTTTCCGAGACTCTGTTGGTAAGATATTTGTCTTTGAGATTTAGGTCTGCACACCTTATATAGCCAATATAAGGGGTTCCTGCCATACTTATAGGATTTCTAATCAATTTCTAATATAAAGAATGCAAGAGAAGATGTTGAAACATGCAAAAGTAGGTGGAAACACCAAAAACTCCCAGCTGGACAGTAGCAGTCAGGAATGGGGAATTAAGGAAAGGAGATTTCACTATTTGAGTCCTCAAGACTAGAGATAAACTTGGTCATGTTTGGATGCTCTACTGAACCCATGTGGTTGTGCCTGGAAGATGTCACCAGTAGGGATGAGCTTTATGTTCGAGTCGAGCATGAGTTCAACTTGAACATTTGCTGTTTGCCCGTTCGCCAAATAGCGAACAATTTGGGGTGTTCGGGGCAAATTCGAAAGCCGTGGAACACCCTTTAAAAGTCTATGGGAGATAGACGGCCAGGTCCCCAAACACTTTTTATGACAATAATTTGCATATTAACCTTTAAAATAAGCACTTTAGATTTTTCATGTTCGTGTCCCATAGACTTTAATGGTGTTTGCGTGTTCGAACAAATTTTTTGCCTGTTTGCATGTTCTGCTGCGAACCGAACCGGGGGGTGTTTGGCTCATCCCTAGTCACCAGCAATGGACCAATCATCTTCACAGGTTCATTCCCCCCCAAAGCCATACATACAGTATATGTGGGATGGGGAGAGCGTCAGCTGTAGATGATTGGCCTATTACAAGTGGTACCATGTAACATTATAAGTTATATCTTATGAAAAAACAATATTTTATCAATAAAGATCATTAAACAATAGTCCAATATGTCCATATATTCTCATTAAATGCGCTTTCCCCTTTATGTGGGGTCACAGCTGTTACCTCTCACTCCAACACCCAGATTTTCCTCAATCCGTCTCCATCCTCTACAATTCTTTGGTCAATATTCATAATTTCATAGTTAGTAAGGTTGAATAAAGACACTAGTCCAACCAGTTCAACCTGTGTGCGTGTATGTGTTCATATTCGTTAGGAACTGTAAAGAGTGGAGACCAGTGGCTAGAAACTTCAGGCTAAGCAGAGTTCTTAGTGAAAGAGGAATCAAGTAGTCCAGATCACAGGGCACAGAGTCAGCTTTATGGTCACAAACTAGGGTTGGTTTCGGAGTAACAGGCAGGATAATCCTTTTTTCTTCTCTGTGATACCTCTATTTCTGCTTGTTATCAACCTTGGCATTTGAGCCTGACAATATTTCTCTGGTACCTGCACTGACCCCAACTTGTGACCTCAACGACTGGGTTTATCAATTGAAAACTGCCTTCTTCTATCTTTTAATATTCTGACATAAGGCAGTGCAGAGAAAATACTTTTTACAGTCATTATTTATCTCCTCCACTTGCCTCTTTCTGCTTATCAGCACACAGAGGGGGGTAGCAATTGTGGAGGAACGCAGAGACATAGGTCAAACTAAAATAGCTTCTGTTTTATTGTTCATGTCCACATACTTTTTATGAGCACTTGACCAATATTTGTTGAGGGCCTATTATTTTTAAAATGTCAGCAACATTTTGTTACCTTTAATTAAATGTGTGCAGTATGATGAATGTTGCATTTCTGCTCTAAAATACAGTAGCTTACCACAATTCTAGGATAGACAACTACTTGGTATTTATAGACATTAGATCAGCCATTTAATCAGCTACAAAAGATTGTTCATACAAAATATAATTTGCAGATGAATGTTGCAAATCATTGTGCAAATCTGTAATTTATATGGAACAATCATTTTTAAGCTTGCCAAGGACTTATATTTAGGGACGGCTCTAGCGCAAGGCAACATGGGCACTTGCCTTACGGCGCCGTCAGGGAACAGGGCAGAAAATTTCACCCGATCGAGGCCGTCTAACATACTCAAAACGGCCGCTGTCTGCTGACGTGTTTTTATTTTTTTATGCATGAGGTCGATCTTGGCAGCTGCTGATTGGCTGTGTTGCTCCCGTGCTGCATTCTGGGAGTTGTAGTCTGGACCGTGCTCAAGTTCCTGGTGGCGATGGGTGGAAAGAACTGAGCAGCGGCACGCAGCAGCCATAAATTACAACACCTGCAGACGGAGTCTTCAGAGGCAGGCAGAGGGGGGCGTGACTCACTGGCTCAGGCTGGGAGCTATATGGCTGGAAGGAAGGGCGGTACAAGGGGTTGGAGGGGGCACCAGGTTGTGAAAAAGAAAATCTGCTCACAAAGTCTAGTTGTGACACTTGTATGCCCCTCTTGCCAGCCCAAAACAAAATTTGTGCCCCTGCTCGTTGCTCTGTGGCAGCAGATACACCCATTTCCAGGCTCCCTTCTTGAGTTCCTGAGTCCCCCCCCCCCCCCCAGATCAGAGTTGGTACAGTCCCTGCGGGGAAAGATGAACCTCACACTGCAGCATCAATCATTGGGTCCTGCCCAGCACACAGCAGAGACCTTCTCCAAGATTGTGTACAGCACAGAAGGGAGACTGGATCCTCTTCTACTTACTGTTAGGCCGCGTACAGACGAGCATACATGTACGATGAAACCGGTCCGCCGGACCGTTTTCACCGTACATGTCTGCCCGGGGATTTCTGTATGGTGGCTATACTCACCATCATACACAATACGCGGGGCATGGCCGCGCCGTCGCCGCGACGATGATGCGGCGACGTGGGCGGCCCTGCCAGTTCAATGCTTCCACGCATGCGTCAAAGTCATTCGACGCATGCGAGGGATGGCAGGCGCTCGGACATGTACGGTAGGTCTGTACAGACGACCGAACATATCCGAGGGGACAGGATTCCAGCGGGCTGTTTTAAAACAAGTCCGGAAATATTTGCCCGCTGGGAAAAGGCCCGGCGGGCAAATGTATGCTGGAATCCTGTCCGCTCGGGCCTACACACGACCGAACATGTCTGCTGAAACTGGTCCTGACATGTCTGCTGAAACTAGATGTAATCCACATACACATTATATCTTCTAAAAAGAATGATTTGTAATTAGATATAAGGGGCTAGATTCAGATAGGTTAGCGGATCTTAACATACTTAACATAGGATACGCCGCATATAGCAGGGGTAACTATACGCCGGAAAAAGCCGAACGCAAACGACGTAAAAAAAAAGCGCCGGGCGGTCATTTGTTTCTGAATCGGCGTAACTCCTCATTTGCATATTCCTTGCGTATACAAACGGAAGCGCCACCTAGCGGCCAGCGTGAGATTGCAGCCTAAGATCCGACAGTGTAAGTCACTTACACCTGTCGGATCTTAGGGATATCTATGTGTAACCTGATTCTATGAATCAGGCGCATAGATACGACGGCCTGACTCAGAGATACGACGGCGTATCAGGAGATACGCCGTCGTATCTTCTTTCTGAATCCGGGCCAATATGTGTATGTTGATTACATGTATGTAGCACCTGAAATGTCACAATAATTCCTAACCTGTTCAAGAATATAAGAACACACAGCAAAGCATGTGATGATATCCCAGCCCAACTCCAAGAAAGTACAGAAGTCCACTCTTGCAGTGTAGGGGAGGGGGAGAAGGGGGTATAGCCTTTTTTTTAATGTTCAATTTGTCTGAAAATTTGGGGGTGGGGGGTTCGGCAAAATGCACCTTCGCCTAAGTTGGCAAACATCCTTGCACCGGCCCTGCTTATATTTATAGATTGACTGTTACAGCCCAGTTTACAAGGTTGAGTTAGCTATGAATAAGCACTGTATGAGAGTGTGAAGCGCGTTAGCCCTTTTCCTGATTTTTTGCTGTGACATCCATGTTGTGACCAGTTTTTATTAAAAGGAAAAAAAAAATATTTTTGGAGTGCGGCCGTGCCGATTCTTTCTTATATATTTTTGCGTTGAGTGAGATCTGTCGGCAAAATATTGTAGCACACCCCTAAAGAGCCACAAGTAATTTGGATCCCCCACTCCTGCAAAGCCAGGCACACAATGCCTACTTGACTTCAGCAACAAAACGTTGGCAACATATTCAGGGACATCTTCCTATATGTAGTCTCTATATACAGCTTAAACTTCCTCCAGCACACACTTGCTTGTTCCAGCTATGTCACTCTGATGATCTGACAGGCTCCAGTCAGATGTAGCAGTGGCCCATTACAGGCAGGAGCTCGCAGCCCCTATGAGTGTAGTTTAGTAGAGTGACACAGCTTATACTTTCACATCACTTCCTCCCTGTGGTCACCGAGCCCAGCACCACACCTTCAATGCCAACCCTCCTGGCTGCATCTGCCCCTTTACACCAATCCACCCAACTGACTTTTCATCAGCCCACCCGGCTGACTCTCAGGAGATCTCTAGGGAAAGACTGAAGACTTAAGCACACTTCGATCGAATCTTTTCTCTCTATAATGTCAAGTCTTTTCTCTCTATAATGTTGAATCTTTTCTTTCTATGTCGAATCTTTTCTTTCTATGTAGAATAATCTTGGACTAATAGAGTTAAGGTTAGGCACATTCGACCACAGGTTCGATAGACACAGATTGTTATTGTCAGCGTCATGTCGAATCTCCTATCTATATCGAACTGTTGTAGCAACGAAAACGAAAATAAAGCATTTGTTAATGTAGGATCTTTTGTTTTTCGTATTCTGCGCATTTGTTTTCGTTTGTTAAAACGATAACGAAAATACCTGAAATTCAGACGAAAATGCATTTGGACGAAAATGAATGCACATGTCTACTCTGTCCTCTCTTGCTCCTGTGCCTCCAGGAAGGGCTTCCTCCCTTGTGTTGTAGATGGATCCTTCCAGCACCTGAGCCCCGGCCCAAGGTCACCCCCCCCAGACTAGGGAGCACCCTTGAGGGCCACCGACAGCCTCCTTAGCACTGCATTTTCATCTTGCAAGACTGCCCCTGCTGGCATGGCCCATGTCTATTTATGAGGTAAATTCTATCCTATGCCAGCCCACTCCTGGGAATTGGCTAAGGCCTCATAAATATTCCTGGAAGCTACTCCAATGTTCCAGAAACAGGAGGAGGTACCAGGGGAGCTCTCAGTGTGAGTCATCCAGCCCTGACTCACTGAACCCTGACCAAGATTCACAGCTCAGGCTTAGCCCTTAGCTAACTAAATTTAGCTACACTAACAACGCCTATACTACTTCTAGCACAAACTAGAAGGTGCTACAATAGTAATGAAAGGGTAAGTTTACCTTTTCATGGCAAATTAAAAAGTGACTTTGAAAATCTTTATGTCCTACTGTTTTTTGTTTTCACCTTTCATTTTTCCAAAGTAACTTCCTTAAGTTTCATTTGATACTAGGCATGACTAATGCCGCGTACAGACGTTCGTTTTTTGTGATGAAAAAAAAACGACATTTTAAATCATGAAATAAAACGACGTTTTTAAAACTTCATTTTCAAACATGCTTGACGTTGCCTACACACCATCGTTTTTTCAAAATGCTCTAGCAAAGCGCGGTTACGTTCAGCACTCTTTTCCATTGAAGCTAGCTTCATAACTTGCTTCTGAGCATGCGCGGGTTTAAAAACGTTGTTTTAAACGTCGTTTTGCCCACACACTATCATTTTAATTGACACAAAAAACGACGTTTTGAAAAAAGACACCAAAAATTCAAGCATGTTCGATTTTTTTTTTTGTCGTTTTTCAGAAGACATAAAACAACATTTTCCCCACACACGGTCATTTTAAATGACGTTTTCAAAAACAACGTTTTTTTTCATCACAAAAAACGACCGTCTGTACGCGGCATTACTGACTACCAAGTGAGTGAAATTGCTCTAACATTATGTGCTAGTATGGCCCAGTACTAATGCTAATGTGGCTCCTCGTTGATTATGTTTACCATAGAGACAGAACATTTATGGTTAACTATATAATTGTATATGTGTAGCACCCTCTAATATGCTATTAGTTTAGTGCAGGCAAATGTATTGACTCATGGTAAGTGTGAGTCTGGAATTGCGTCAGGGTTTATTGCAAGTCAGGCTGGATTACTCAAAGAAGAAGGTCTCTGGCACCTCCCGATGGGTATGGAAGTTTGGAGAAACTTTTAGAAGTTAGTGGGCAGATGCCAGGAGGACTGATCTGCATACTTGAGGGAACCTGGGCAATACCCAGACAGAATGTTCTGGCAAGGTGGCTGAGTGAGCCCTTAAATTTAGTGGAGCAATGCCAACAGGGGAGTCTGGTAGAAAATGGATTGCTGAGGAGGCCATCGGTGGCCTAGGAGGGTCCCCTCCGTCTAGGGGGGCCTTTACCTTCAGGCTGGGTTTGGCCAGTCTTAGGGAGATCCTTTTAGCATTACAGTTTGAACAAGATTCTTTCCTTGAGAGCAGTGGGAGGCAGAGGACAGAGTGAGTACATCAGCACACCTAGGGGTTCCCAAAGGGAGAGACTTCCACATGTAGCAAGCTTAAAAAGCACTGTTTTTAACCCTTTAACCCTTGTCCTGGTAGAACAACGTTGGAGAAACTTGGAGATACTCCTGCATGCAGCTTTTCAACATACTTTGCAAGGGGCTGAGAGCTCCTGTCTGTAAGGGACTTTGCCACTGATCCAAGAGTCTGGGTGTTTCTAACATGGAAAGCAGTCTAGGATTTGTTTTCCACTGTAAACAGGAAGGAACTTGTCCTCATCTGTTGTTCATCAAGTCTGGTTGGGAATCCCATAATTCCCATACCCTATCCAAGTTGATTTCCTCAATGAAACAACAAAAACAAGCCCATGGACTGATTTATTGTGCCTGGATGCAAGTTGGAAATGCATGTCACCTGGCTGTGCAGGAATAGGGGAGCCAAGTACCTGCAGCCCTTGGCGGAATTAGTGCTACATATGTATCTGTTTTTGTTTACTGCAACCACCATTGGTAAATCTGTGAATTATGGCCATTTGTTTATCACAGTAGTAAAGCTGCACTGCAACAAATTGCGAGCAGGCAGACTTTTTGTTGCACAGGAGACATCCAATGTCTCCTCTGTAAATAATGCACCTACTGGCCTGCTTGTTGTCTTCTCCAGCGATGTAATTTGAGCTACTCATGTGCAGTTCAGTTTACAGCATTGGCCTCGTCTCTGTGTACCAGAATGATGGCCTCTTGTGCATACAGTGGAGTGATGTCATCCTTTGCCAGCCAAAAAAAACAGACGAAGACTGGCACACAGGAGGGACAGAACCATTGGAGGATAGGTACGTTTCAGCTCATTTTAGCTCTTCCATAATTATTAATGCTTATATGTAGGCTATTTAAGTCTGATTCACACCATTGATCAATGCAAGCCCAACTCTAATAACAAGTAAAAATACATTGTTTTTAAAGTGGTTGTTACACCTACAGGTAAGCCTAGATTAAGGCTTACCTGTAGGTGCTTGCAATATTTCCGAGACCTACACGGTCTCAGAGATATTTTCAATTTCCCTGAGTGACGACTTCAACGGCGCAAGCGCTGTCTTGAAAGAGCTCCAGCCAGTCAGAGAGCTGGAGCTGGCATCCCCCAGAAGAAGAGGGGTGAAGATGGATGCTTGCTGCCAGCATGGAAGACGGTGACATTGCAGGTTTCTACTGCAGGTAAGTGTCACATAATGGGCCACTATGCGATGCATAGTAGCCCATTATGCTTTACCTTTGCAGGGAAAGATAGAGGAAGTAATACCCATCAGGGTTCATGTTGGTGTGCATTGTGTGAAAATAGAACATGCTGCATTTAAAGTGGTTGTAAAGCGCTGGATGCTTTTTTTTTTTACCCTGCAAGGTTATTATAGGCTTACCTATAGATAAAAGGGATGCATAGAAGTAAACTTCCACTTTAAACACAGTACAACACACTGTGACACGCGTTAAGTAAGTAAATAAAAAAAAATATAACAAAACAATAACAAAAAAATAACAGCAATAAGAAAAAAAAATTTGGTTCCTGCTCTGAAAAAGAAAAAAGAAAATAAAAATGCACAGCAACACATGTACAATGCAAGCAATATGCATCCCGGGTTGTTCTAAAAACTGTCTGCTGTGAATACAGATTAAAGCCTAAGCGCAGTCAAAATAAAATCACAAAATTCAGTACAAGGGGCATCATTTACAGGATAAATATAGAAATGAGAAGTGACAGGCCCTCATCAAAAGAGCTTGACTATGCCACCCTTTCCACCCACCTCTGCCATTCAAAAAAGCTGTAAGTACAGCTTCTATGAATGAAAAACAATCTATGAATGGAAGATGATTGAAAAGTCCACCCCCTCCATTAATGGATCACATTTCATCCATGATGAGTGTCTGTCACCGCTCTATTAACTCCACCGCACTGGAAGATTATGGCGGTGGGCGGGGTAGGAGTTGGGGGATAATGTGGCATCAATAGAACATGATTAGAGCTAAAAAGAAGAGACACATCCTATTGACTGTAAGTTATGTCCTTTGTAGGCAAAAATTTGTTTTTCATTTTGGATAGGGTAAGAGAGGGCTATAAT
Source organism: Rana temporaria (assembly GCF_905171775.1). Classification (NCBI taxonomy): domain Eukaryota; kingdom Metazoa; phylum Chordata; class Amphibia; order Anura; family Ranidae; genus Rana; species Rana temporaria. The sequence goes on along the minus strand of NC_053490.1, from coordinate 221,909,130 downwards.
CCCTGTCAGAAGGCTGTTCACAAGGTTTAGGAGTGTGTCTATGGGAATGTTTGACCCTTTTTCCAGAAGCACATGAGACGAGAAGGCTTGGCTTGCAGTCTCTGTTCTAATTCATCCCAAAGGTGTTCTGTTGGGTTGAGGTCAGGGTTGTGCAGGCCAGTCGAGTTCCTCCACCCCAAACTCGCTCATCCATGTCTTTATGGAGCTTACTTTGTGCACTGGTGCGCAGTCATGTTGGAAGGGGCCATCCCCAAACTGTTCCCACAATGTTGGAAGCATTAAATTGTCCAAAATGTCTTGGTATGCTGACGCCTTAAGAGTTTCACTGGAACTAAGGGGCCAAGCCCAACCCCTGAAATACAATCCCACCATAATTGCCCCTCCACTAAATGATTTGGACCAGTGCACAAAGCAAGGTCCATAAAGACATGGATGAGCGAGTTTGGGGTGGAGGAACTTGACTGGTCTGCACAGGTCATGACCTCAACCCAATAGAACACATTTGGGGTGAATTAGAGCAGCGATTGCCAGGCCCTCTCGTCCACATCAGTGCCTGACCTCATAAATGCGCTTCTGGAAAGAACAGTCAAACATTCCCATAGACACACTCCTAAACCTTGTGGACAGCCTTCCCAAAAGAGTTGAAGCTGTTATAGCTATAGCGGATTTACCGACTCCTACCGCGCTCTCCATCCTGACATTTCCAGAGGGTGGAGGAGGAGCACGGAAGGGGAGAGAAACATGGCGGGATACACGGGATACACGGCAGCATACACGGGACACAAAGCGGCATACACGGGATACATGGCAGAATACACAGGATACATGGCGGCATACACGGGATACACGGCAGCATACACGGGATACACGGCGGGATACATGGAAGGAGGGAGACAGACTGCAGCAAAACGGAGGGGGGCTAGAGGAGGACAAGGGACAGTCAGCGGTGATCGTGTGTGGAGGAGTTACAAGCACCGATCACCGCTGATTTTAATGCAGCTGAAAGCCGCGCGGGGGGAGGGGTGTAGAGAGAAGCGGAGAAATTAATTTTATATCTATACAGCGGTGATCGGTGCTTGTAACTTCCCCACGCACTGATCACCGCTGACAGTACAAGTATCGGGGGAAGCATCGGGAGCAGTTGCCCGAGTACAAGTACTCGGGCAAATGCTTGGTATCGGTCCCGATACCGATACTAGTATCGGTATCGGGACAACCCTACTTCAGACAGGTCTCATCGGATGGACTGATCGTGTGTACGAGGCTTAAGGTGGCAATTCCTCTGACTGATCAACAAAGTAAGAGTAATTTTCCCTACTGACCCCTGATGAATTGACTTTAGTAAGGATTCACAGAGACCTGAAACTTATTTAGGGGTTCTATGGGATAAAAAAGATAAAAAAAATAAATACTGATTTAAATTGAAAAAAAAAAAAATGGTTTTTAACATCCAAAACTTCTACTGTTTTTTTTTTTTTTTTTGCTGCTTCTTATACATATGTCAAATTAATTCCTTAAGGTTATGTCGAAGAGCCAAATCCCTGAATGATTTTCTAGGAGGCAAGAGGTGGAAGAGGTTGGGAAGATGGGGTGGTGTGGGGGGCACTTCTAAACAGCTCTGTTAGTTGCAGCCTTCCAGCAGGTATACTTCTGTTTTTCACAAGATGTTTCACTTACAAGTATGTTTTATATCCACAGGAGGGAGCCAAATCCACAAAATCAAATGCAACCATTCATACATTATACTGAATTGTTGCTGCCAACAAAGTTAATGTGCCAGCACAAGCACTTTACATGTTACACACTCGTAAATGGCCAGTTTAATATTCCATCTAGCTGAGGAAAAAGAAACACCTTATAGTGACTATATTTTTTTATTTAAAGACATGCTTTTACCTAACCCCAATGACTTAGGATAAACACAAATGCTTTATGCACAATGCATATGAGTGAGTGAGTAACTTTTTATAGCGATACAAATGCGAACTAAATCGCCTCAAGGCGCTGTAACCAATGTGATAGTCCAGCCATGCTTCAGAATATATGAGTCTTAAGCTTTTTTCTGGCTGAATGTTGGCTCAAACTTGTGTTGCATACAAACGGTCACACAAATCTTGTCTGAAATTCCGACCGTCAAGAACGCGGTGACATACGACAAGCCGAGATCAATGAAGTTCAATAGGCAGTTCGGCTCCTCTGCATGATTCTGAGCATGCATGTTTTTTTGCGCGTCGGAATTGCATGCAGACGAGCAAATTTTCGACAAGAATTATTTCCGTTGGAAAAATAAAGAACCTGCTCTCAATCTTTTGCTGGTGGAAATTCCGACAGAAAATGTTGGATGGAGCATACACATGGTCGGAATTTCCGACCAAAAAGCTCACATCCAACTTTTTTTTGATGGAAAATCTGATCGTGTGTACAGGGTATGAGTAAAAAAGCAAATTACTTAGCGTTATGAGCATCTCTTTCTTTTTTTTTTCATTTTCCGATCACATTTGTTATGTGTTTTTATGCTTTTATATCATAACTCTGACAGCAAACCCATTGACATTTTGTTTAGATTTTCATTTGTTTGACTTTCTTCTTCCCTACTCTATCCAAATTTGGATTTATACAGCATATATAAGCAAAGAAAATGTTTTTTTTTGCGGCAAATGGACCATCGCGGTACCAAGACAGACTTTACAGCATATTAAGTGTTAAAAAACAGTATTCTTTATCACAAAGTATATCATTTAAATTGCCTAAAACATAGTTACATGTTGCAAAGAACTCCCTCACAGTTATGCCGCATACACACGATCAGTCAATCCGATGAGAACGGTCTGATGGACCGTTTTCATCAGACCAAACCGATCGTGTGTAGGCCCCATCGGTTATTTATCCATCGGTTAAAAAATGTGAAACTTGTTTTAAAATCAACCGATGGATACCTAACCGATAGAAAAAAAACGATTGTTTGTAGGCACGTCCATCGGTTAAAAATCCATGCATGCTCAGACTAAATTAGGGGACGGAAACGCTCGTTCTGGTAAAACTAGGGTTCGTTATGGAGATGGCACATTCTACATTTTGAAAATTAGTGCCTCGTTTATTGCAGCACATTTTTTTCTTCGTTCTATTGCTAGAATTAAGACATTGTTTTGCTGATGTTATTTAGAGATTTCTCCCGTACTGACTTCTTTTTGTTTCTCATGAATAATATCCCTTTTTAAAAAAAAAGCCAGATCTCCAAAATAATTTTTTGCACTCCACATCTCTTTTTTTTTTTTTTTATCAAGTTATCAAGTTTTTTTAATTCCCCCCCCCCCCTCAAGGAGGTTGTGTGCTTTGTTAATTACACATTGTATTTCTGAAATGTTTTAGGGCTATTCACCAGAAAAACACAATAGACAAGTATTTAACTTAAATTAAATCTCCATTTATTCTGGACCAAAAAATTAAACATGAAGGGCAACAATTGAGCAATCAGCCAAATATATGCAGGCTTTGGACCCCAAAAGCAGATTTCACAATGATAAACAACAAAATCAATAACATGAGGAGTCCCTCTAATTGGGGTCACAATGTGGTCCCCAAATCCCAGAAATCAGAAGCAGCAGCAGATGTCATACATAACCCCAAGCTGTGGTACTACAACAACCTCCGTTTTCTGGCAGATCAGCTTGAAGCCAGGGAATTACTTTCTGGTCTTCCTTGAAGCCTTCCTTTCACGGCTCCCTCCACGGCCCCTTGCAGGTGGTGAGAATGTGGCAGCAGGAGGAGGAGGAGGAGGAGGAGGAGACTGGGCCGGGTCACTGAGTTGTGTGGTCTCAGTCAGCATGCCCCTTCTTCCCCTCTGAATCACAGATGCAAAAAGACCCTCTGCCAGGCCCTGTTGTCGCTCCTCCATATTTTGCAACTGGTCAGCAAGGTAGGAGCTGTAGCTCTCAACAGGATTAAGGGGGGCCAAGCCAGTATGGCCAGTGTCCAGGCCAGTAAGGTTCTCTGATGATTGTCTGGCCTCAGGCCCAATGTTTGAAATGTAGGTCTCAGAATGACTGCGCAAAAAATTATGAAGAATGCAGCAGGAAAAAATTACAGTGTTCAGTTTGTATTCCGCCATGTGTATGGCTGTCAGGAAAAGGCGGAACCGGCTGGCCATTATCCCGAAGGCATTCTCGACAACCCTCCGGGCTCTGGCTAGCCGGAAATTCAAAACCCTCCTCTCCGGAGTGAGGGTCCTCTGGGGAAACGGCCTCATGAGGTGTGGTCCAAGCTCGAAAGCTTCATCCGCGACAAACACGAAAGGGAGTCCCTCCACATTGTCTTCATCCCATGGCAGTGCCAGACCACCAGTCTGGAGACGTTGGGCAAACTCCGTCTGCACGAATACTCCGGACATCCGGCCGTTCTTCCCCACGTCCACATACAAAAACTCATACTGTGCCGACACCACCGCCATCAACACAATACTATGAAAACCTTTATAGTTGAAATAGTATGACCCCGAATGGGGTGGTGGCACTATGCGGACATGTTTCCCATTTATTGCCCCTCCGCAGTTAGGGAACTCCCACCGCTGGGCAAATTGGGAAGCCACAGTCTGCCATTCCTGTGTCGTGGGAGGAAACTGTGAAGTCAAACAAAAAAAAAAATTGTACTTTTGCACATAAACATTGCAAGCACAATACAAAAGACATCCTTGTGCAACATCAGTATAACATTTATTGGAGTGAGTATTTCATGCCAAAAAAAAAAAGCCCACTTATCAGACTCCTCACCCCTCTGATGGGCCATTGAAGTTTTAAGGGGGGGGGGGGGCAGAACTACAATGGAGCAGGCAAAAAACAAGTTGTAAACAGACTAGGTTAGGTGTGTTTTGGCCTAGGATAGCATGCTGGACAGGTTAGTGAAGGAAAATAAGTATGTAGGCCAAAAAAGGAGCTTACAACATGCATGGGGACAAAGGAGACATTCACAGCATATTACAATCATGGTAATTAGGGAATGGTGCAAGAAATACAAGACATTAGCATACATTCAAGACATAAATTGTGATGTTAAAGGAGAAAACTTACCTTAATATAGTCCTTCTGCATCACTTGTATGATGGCAGAACACGTCTCCGGGATGATGATCCCAAGCGCCTGGGGGGAGATGCCTGTCGAGAACTTTAGGTCCTGCAGGCTTCTCTCAGTCGCCAGGTACCTCAACGTGGCAAAGAGCATCTGCTCGGCCGTGATGGCTTGGCGCATCACAGTGTCCTGCCTCGTGATATAGGGGGACAGAATATCCAAAAGACGGTGGAAAACGGCGTCCATCATACGGAGAAAGTTCCTGAAATCATCAGGGTTATTCTCCTGGATTTCCCTAAGCAAAGGCATATGAGAGAATTGGTCACACTGGCGCAACCAATTCTTGGCCCATAAACTCCTCCTCGCCCTGTTCACGGCCACAGATCAGGAAAGATTATGAACTGCAGAAGACAGCCCATATGAATGAATGAATGAATGAATGAATGAATGAAAAACTTATAAAGCGCGGCGCATGCGAACTGAATCGCCTCTGGGCGCTAGTTGTTAGTGTCTCATGACATCAAAAGAGCAGAGTTTTGATCTGTCTTCTGAAAGTCAGGTGGTTTTCCTCCAACCGAATGCTGGTTGGTAAAGCGTTCCATAGTCTAGGACCCTGAAAAGCAAACCTTCTTTCTCCTTTGGACTTGTATTTGGTTTTTGGTACCCTGACCAGATTTTGGTCGGTGGATCGCAGAACGCGATTCGAATTGTGAGGTTCTATCTTGTCGCAAAGATATTGCGGAGCCTTCCCATGGATGCACTTATGTGTCAGGCAGAGTGCTTTAAATGCAATTCTGTCTTTTACTGGCAGTCAGTGAAGGGTTCTCAACGAAGGTGAGATTGATTCCCATTTTTTTTTCCCAGTCACCAGTCTGGCGTTTTTTTTTTCCCAGTCACCATATGCAGCATGAACTCGAGAATGAGAACGCACTTCCAACATGGCTTCAAACCGGTCGGCTGGTCAGAACGCACTTAAAACAGAAAGCACCCAAGTACAGCAAGGCCTGTAAAGAACGACCTGAAAAACAGAAATCGAGTGGACAGGAACGCACTGCAAAACAGATATGACCTGACTGCAAGAACTGAAAGACAGATACGAACCCACAAGCACAAACTGAATACGAGAAAATTATCTGCAAAGCACACAGACTGAAAAGCGCGAATCGGCTTGAACCAAACTTTTACTAACACGCGGTAACACGGAATCAGCAAAAGCAGCCATTGGATTTGAATTTCGCCTTTATAGTGCTGTCGTACGTGGTTTACGTGACTGCGTTCTGACACGATCGTTTTTTTAACCGATGGTGTGTAGGCACGACTGACCATCAGTCAGCTTCATCGGTTAACTGAGGCCGCGTACACACGGTCGATCCATCCGATGAGAATGGTCCGACTGACCATTTTCATTGGTTCACCGCTGAAGCAGACCGATGGCCTGATGTGCGTACACACCATCGTTCCAAAAACCGATCGGGTCAGAATGCGGTGACGTAAAACACACAACGTGCTGAAAAAAACAAAGTTCATTGCTTCCAAGTATGTGTCAAATTGATTCTGAGCATGCGCGGGTTTTGAACCGATGCTTTTGTGTACTAACCATCGGTTTGGACCTATCGGACAGCGGTCCATCGGTTCGATTTTAAAGCAAGTTCTCTAACTTTTGTCCGAATGACAAAAGACTGATGGGGCGTACACACGGACGGTTTGGACCGATGAAACTGGACTTCGGTCCGTTTTCATCGGTTTGGACCGATGGTGTGTACGCGGCCTGATGGAAAAATCCATCAGACCGGTCTCATCGGATTGACCGATCGTGTGTACAGGTCATTAGGCTATTTTCATAAAAGTACTTGCCAGTTCCATATATTTGTTATAGACGAAAGACATCCACAGCGCGGCTCTCAAGTGGCGAGTGGACGTCTTTGGATGTCCTGTTGTTGACATTCCCCAATGCGCCTCGCTGGGGGCGCGCAGTGGGGAAACAACGTGCCCGGCGCATCGCTGGGAAGCCGATGCGTGTGCCTGGCGGCTGCGATGTCCGCCAGGTACCCGCGATCGGCGGTGACAGCAGGAACGTGGAGCTCTGTGTGTAAACACAGAGCTCCACGTCCTGTCAGGGAGAGAGGAGACCGATCTGTGTCCCTTGTACATAGGGACACAGATCAGTCACCTCCCCCAGTCACCCCCCACACAGTTAGAACACACCCAGGATTTAACCCCTTCCTCACCCCCTAGTGTTAACCCCTTCACTGCCAGTCACATTTATACAGTAATTAGTGGATTTTTATAGCACTGATCGCTGTATAAATGTGAATGGTCCCAAAATTGTGTCAAAAGTGACCGATACGTCCGCCGCAATATCGCAGGCCTGACCAAAAAATCGCAGATCGCCGCCATTACTAGTAAAAAACAAAACAAAAACATAAATCTATCCCCTATTTTGTAGGCACTATAACTTTTGCGCAAACCAATCAATATACGCTTATTGCAATTTTTTAAAACAAAAATATGTAGAAGAATACGTATCGGCCTAAACCAAGGGAATTTTTTTTTTTTTAATTGGGATATTATTATAACAAAAAGTAAAAAATATTGTGTTTTTTTTTCAAAATTTTCTGTCTTTTTTTGATTATAGCGCAAAAAATAAAAATTGCAGAGATGATCAAATACCACCAAAAGAAAGCTCTATTTGTGGGAAAAAAATTATAAAAATATAATTTGGGTACAGTGTTGCGTCAGCGCTGAAAGCTGAAAATTGGTCTGGGCACGAAGGGGGTTTAAGTGCCCAGTAATGAAGTGGTTAAATCAAATGTATAAACACTGGTAAACAAAACTAATTAACACCCCCTAGTAACTTTCTAAACCACCACTGCGCACAGGATAAACTTGATTACCTACAGCTGCTACCTAAATAGAAATGTATATAGTGAATCTTTAGTGAAAAAAATAGTAGCGCTCTGTTTCATAAAACAGTACTAGTAAAGCAGTGCTTTAACTGGGCCGGAACGCGGCGGTACTCAGTACCGCCACTTCCAAAAATGGCCCTGGAAAGTACCAGCACCTCTCCGTGCGCCCAGTAAGTGGGTTTCCCGTACTGGAACGCAGCCCCAGGCCAGGAATATGATGATCAGTGGCGGAACTACCCGCGGGCCCGCAGCCGAGTGGGGCCCGCTGATGGGGAGGCAGATCGGTGCGCTTTGACAGTTACAGAACCAATGCTGTGTATCTCTCCCTCCTGTCGGCATCATTTCTGTAACTGTCACAGCGCACCGATCTGCCTCCCTGTTCTAGCCACACGTGATCCTCATATAGGACACTGTGAGAGCGGGGGAGGGCTTTCCTGTCTTAATGCACAGGCACTTCTGTGAACTGCCCAGGGGTCCTAGGTGCATGGGGGGCCTTTGAAGTTTCCTCCCAGCAGGTTCGGGCAGCAGTGGTAACAGGTCTCCTCACGTTGGCTTTACAGGTCAGTTCTGGCTGTGTCTGCAATGCTCTCTCTCTCTCCCTGGCATCTTCCTCCCTTCCTCAGCCACTATCTGGCCGGCCGTCCTGCTCCCTGTCGTCCTCACACAGATCCATTCATCTTTGCCTGTCACACTGCTCCTCTCAGATGGTTGTTATATCTCCCCCTCCCTTCCCTGACTTTTCCCTGCAGACACTTTACCTTCACACATGTGTGTGTGTGTCCCAGGATCTACAAACATTACAAATGTCTGGAACAGTGGCGGCTGGTGCTCAAAATTGGGGGGGGGGGGGGGGGGGGAAAAAAAAAAAAAAAAAATGAAGCCTCACTGTGCCCATCACATGCAACCACTGTGCCATGCCACCAAATGCAGCCACTGTGCCATCAATTGTCACCACTGTGCCATGCCATCAAACAGCAACTGTGCCATCAATTGTCACCACTGTGCCATGCCATCAAACGCAGCTACTGTGCCATCAAACGCAGCCACTGTGCCATCAATTGTCACCACTGTGCCATGCCATCAAACGCAGTCACTGTGCCATGCCATCAAACGCAGCCACTGTTCCATCAATTGTCACCACTGTGCCATGCCATCAAATGCAGCCACTGTGCCCCTCAATTGTTGCCACTGTGCCAATTGTCACCACTGTGCCCTTTAATTGTCACCACTGTGCCCTTTAATTGTCACCACTGTGCCCTTTAATTGTCACCACTGTGCCCCATGATGCCACTGTGCCCATTGTCACCACTGTGCCCCATGATGCCACTGTGCCCATTGTCACCACTGTGCCCCATGATGCCACTGTGCCAATTGTCACCTCTGTGCCCTTTGTCACCACTGTGCCCCATGATGCCACTGTGCCCATTGTTGCCCCTTTCCCTGTAAAAAGCACTTACCTGAATTTAGCATTTATGTTCAGTAGCTCTTTCTACAGTAGCTCTTTTTCAGGGTACTTTCTAAGGGTATTTTCATGTTCAGTATTGGGGGGGGGGGGGGGGAGAGCACCGGCGCCTAATAGAGTACCGGCACCTCTTTTGGCCCACTTAAAGCACTGTAGTAAAGTGATTATATTAAAATAACATAAATGTTAGTGGTTATATTAAAACACATACAAATTAGCACATAACAAGTGAAAGTGAATTAATAGTGCATGTGAATGATCCATAAACATATAAAGAAAGTTGAAAAGAAAATAAATTCATATAAAAGTGTCCATAAATCACACCAATCTTCAAGTGATTAAGCAGTGATTGATCAATGAATGGTATCTTTCTTGAAGAAATCTTGATACAAACTTTCCACCACACCTCATGTGCTTGTGAATCCACTCCCAAAGGAAAAAAACTCACCAAAACAATATGCCTCACATTCACATGTTCGACACAATAGCTTGATAACCCACGCGAGTTGATAGTCAATTCCAATGGTGATCACAAATCACGAAAAAATTAATAAAATGCTTCCAATGGTAAAGTATGTAAAACCAATTTATTAAAAAGTGCTCACAAATCCTCACTCATTGTACTCACATGTTATAAAATTCACACAGACACTTCAATCAAAAAAGTTCTCTAATGAAGGAGACTTGCAGTAAGAGATTAGGTTATTGCGGTCACAGCAGACACAGAACACCAGGGCCGGACTGGCCTACCGGGATCCCGGGAAATATCCCGGTAGGCCGTTTTCATTCAGTCCCCTGAGGCCGCTTTTGCCTGCCTGTCACCATTCAAAAAGCAGCGGCAGGCCGGAGAGCTGCGGCCGCCATCGCCGCTGTACTGCATCTGATCTGGCGCGCGCATGCCTGAGGAGATGCAGAGTGATCATGTGCCCGAGGGGAGGAGCCGAGCAGCAGAACGTCAGAACGCCGCGGTGTGGTGGCGCTGCTTTCCCCGTTCCATCTGCCCGTGAGGGGCTGCGTTAGCACCGCACCAGTGAGGGAGAAGCTCGAACAGTGGGCGGGAAGAGGGGAGGTGCCACGCCTGTGTTGTCTCTCGAGTCTCGGCTCGTAACTTCAAACAGTGGGCGGGAAGAGGGGAGGTGCCGCGCCTGTGACGTCACTCGTGGGATCGCAACTTCAAACAGCGAGCGGGAAGAGGGGAGGTGCCGCGCCTCGGAGACGGTAGCTGCAGAAGACAAGAAATGATCTAGTACAGAGGTAAGATGCTGATCATGTTATTGTGTTGCACAACACTGAGAAGCACACTACAGGGGAGATGGGGACACCTCTGATGGGGACACCACTAATGGGGACACCGCTAATGGGGACACATCAGCGGTGTCCCCATCAGCGGCGTCCCCATCAGCAGTGTCCCCATCAGCAATGATAGGTATGCTGTTGATGGGGACACCACTGATGGGGACATGGCTGATGGGGACACCGACATCCCCATCAGCGGCGTCCCCATCATTGGTGTGCCCATCAGCAGTGGGGACATGGGATCACTGCTGATGGGGACACTGCTGATGGGGATGCTGTTGATGGGGACATGGGGTCACTGCTGATGGGGACACGGCTGATGGGGACACCAGTGACCCCATCAGCGGCGTCCTCATCATTGGTGTACCCATCAGCAGTGTCCCCCTCAGCAATGATGGGGATACTGCTGATGGGGATGCTGTTGATGGGGATGCTGCTGATGGGGACACCGCTGATGGGGACACCGGTGACCCCATCAGTGGCATCCTCATCATTGGTGTACCCATCAGCAGTGTCCCCATCAGCAATGATGGGGATGCTGTTGATGGGGACACCACTGATGGGGACACTGCTGATGGGGATGCTGTTGATGGGGACATTGCTGATGGGGACACCACAAATGGGGACACCGGTGTCCCCATCAGCGGTGTCCCCATCAGCAGCGTCCCCATCATTGGTGTACCCATCAGCAGTGTCCCCATCAGCAATGATGGGGATGCTGTTGATGGGGACACCACTGATCGGGACATTGCTGATGGGGACACCACTAATGGGGACACCGCTGATAGGGACATGGGGACATTGCTGATGGGGACACCACAAATGGGGACACCGGTGTCCCCATCAGCGGTGTCCCCATCAGCAGCGTCCCCATCAGCAGCGTCCCCCTCAGCAATGATGGGGACACTGCTGATGCTGTTGATGGGGACACTGCTGATAGGGACATTGCTGATGGGGACACCACTGATGGGGACACCGGTGTCCCCATCAGTGGCGTCCTCATCATTGGTGTACCCATCAGCAGTGTCCCCATCAGCAATGATGGGGACACTGCTGATGGGGATGCTGTTGATGGGGACATGGGGACATTGCTGATGGGAACAACACAAATGGGGACACCGGTGTCCCCATCAGCGGTGTCCCCATCAGCGGTGTCCTCATCAGCGGTGTCCTCATCAGCAGCGTCCCCATCATTGGTGTCCCCATCAGCGGTGTCCCCATCAGCGGTGTCCCCATCAGCGGTGTCCCCATCAGCAGCGTCCCCATCATTGGTGTCCCCATCAGCGGTGTCCCCATCAGCGGTGCCCCCATCAGCAGCGTCCCCATCATTGGTGTACCCATCAGCAGTGTCCCCATCAGCAATGAAACAAATAATTAAAAGTCAGCAGCTACAAATCCTGTAGCTGCAGACCTTTAATAATGGGACACTTACCTGTAAGGATTCAGCACTCTTTACCCAAGCTGGCTCTTTGTTGGTCCTCTGGCTCCCGGCACTGGAATGCTTACCCTTGGAAAACCAGCTGTGCTTTACAGCCAGATTCCCACTGTACATGTGCAAACTGCGATGCACTTTTGAAATGTTCCTGGTCTGGGGCCTGTGCCGTGTAACCAGAAAGCTGCAGGGGGGGGGGGGCTTGTCCTGCTTGGGTTGCCCCCAATCAACCCACAACATTTTTTTTAAAGTGCCAAAAGGGGGAGAAGGCAGACAAGCAGAACATCACTTTTTGGGTGAAATTTTGCTTTAAGCTACCTCTTTTAACTGTTCGTTGTCTCTCTCTCTCTCTCTCCTCTATCTCTCTCTCTCTTTCTCTCTCTATATATATATATATATATATATATATATATATATATATATATATATATGTACATATATCCCTATATGCTTTCATATGTGTCGAATCTATACATAATACACTCTTCAAATGTGCTTTAAAATGTATGATTTTCCCTTTAATGAACAAGAAAATAATGACGTTATGCTGTTGGGCTGGTATAATAACGCTATGGGGCTGGTATGAAATTATTTCCAGGGCTGGTTTTCATTCCCAGTCCGGCCCTGCAGAACACCCAGCAGATCTCACCCTCCACTTACTCGCTCACTTCCCCAGCCAGAACAGCTACCTCCCTCGGCGGTGATAGTACGTATAGGGATCACAAAAAGTTGCCGTGCAGGCCCCGCTCAGACATGTTTCGTCAGTATAGACTTTTTCAATGGGATTGGATTATGGATCATTCACATGCACTATTAATTCACTTTCACTTGTTAATTTTTATGTGATAATTTTTATGTGTTTATTTATTTTAATATAATCACTTTACTAGTACTGTTTTATGAAACAGAGCGCTACAATTTTTTTCACTAAAGACTCACTATATATGAATCAAATGTATAGCCAGCTCTTCTCAACAGGTTTAGCAGAACATTTGCTTCTTCAGTAGTGTTAGAGGGAGTACATTTTCTACAAAAAGACAAATATAACATATCATACAATTAGGGCCAAACAAACTAGGCAGCCACCTAGGGTACACTGCTGCCTAGAGCACAGCCATGGCTGCTGGTTTCCCTACTCTCTGCTGCAGGGGCATAGATGAAAGAGGGCTAGGGGGATCTGAATCCCCCCAGAGCACCCTGCCCAAATGCCCAGTTAGTCCCTACTGCTGCATAGAGCCTAGCCATTTAGCCTCAGCAATCAGATCTGTCAGAGAAAATAGGCTGAGCAGCAATGGCGATGTGGTCCCCAGACATCCCCCTCCTCCGTTCTTGACCTCCTCCTTCTCTGAAAGTTGGGGCCTGGGGAGGTGCAATCACATGCTTTCCCTGCCCTGAGGGCCTGACATTTAGAGAGGGAGGAGGGCAAGAACTGAACTTCCTCCATGAGACCTACCCAGCCAGGGAGTGACATCACTGCAGGAAGTGAACTGGGATACAGGGCAGGCTCTGCACAGATATTTCAGGCTGACTAGCGGCACTAAGGGACACAGGTGAGCTAAATATCGTGCCGCTGGTACCTTTAAAAATGTCTTCCCACCTCTCCCCCTCCTCGCCTACCCTCTATACTGCCCCACCTACAGCTCATACTGTCTCCCCCACCTCCCATACTGCCTCACCCACCCCTCATACTGCCTCACCTATCCTACATACTGCCTCACCTACAGCTCATACTGCCTCACCCACCACTCATACTGCCTCACCTACCCTTTATACTGCCTCACCTACCCTTTATACTGCCTCACCCACCCCCCATACTGCCTTACTCACCCACCATACTGCCTCATCTACCCTTCAAACTGCCCCTCATACTGCCTAACCCACCCCCATCCTGCCTCACCTACCCCTCATCCTGCCTCCCCCACCCCCATACTGCCTCACCCACTCCTCATACTGCCCCTCATACTGCCTCACCCACCCCCATACTGCCTCACCCACCCCTCATACTGCCTAACCCACTCCCCATACTACCCCACCTACCCCTTATACTGCCTCACCCACCCCTCATACTGCCTTACCCACCTCTCATAATGCCTAACCTACCCCTCACCTGACTCACCCACCCCTCATAAGGACCCACCCACCCCTCATATGACCACACCCACCCCTCATACCACCTCACCCACCCCACACACAGCCTCACCCACCCCTCATATGGCCTCACCTTCCCCCATACTGCCTCACCTACCCTCCCATACTGCCTTACATATCCCCTATTCTGCCACACCCAGCCCAGCCCCTATACTGTCTCACCTACCACCCTATACTCTGTCACCTACCCTTCACCCCCCTTGCTCATGGGAGGGGGGTTCAAATATTAGGTCTTGCCTAAGTCGCAGAATATTCTAGCGCTAGTCATGAGTACAATAACGATGCTGTACAGATCAAATTGACAATGTTCTATATGCATGGCACAACATAACTAAGATAGGGGATAGAAATAGGTATACAGCATCTAATATTTTTAATCTTCTTTTTAAAGCAGTTTTTGCTGTATTGCTGTTTGGTGATTTTTACCTACAGGTAAGCCTATAGGCGATTTAGTTCGCATTTGTAGCACTATACAATTTACTCACTTACTCACTCACTCACCTGTAGGTAAAAAGAATATCTCCTGAACCTGCAAGGTTTGGGAGATATCGACCCTGAATGCAGCCACTGACATCAGCGGCCCATGCGCATGCAGGTTTGGCGTATCCTGCTGAAATGAAGGGCTCCCATGCGCATGCCCGGGAGCGATGTCATCATGGCTCGGGCTAATACAGCTCTGCAAAGATGTGGCTTACAGGACTTTTTTTACCGTCCTACCAGCGCACCGCTACAATGTGAAAGCACTCAGGCTTTCATGCGCTATGCAGGTGCTATTTGTAGCGCTATAGTGCCTGTGTAGCGTCTCAGTGTAAAAACAGCCTTATGTAGACACTATCATTATAGAACTGATTGAATAAACATTGTAAAGGAATAAGCCACTGTACTCTGTTACATTTTCTAGCAATAGTAGAGGTGAATATGTTGGTATAAGAACACACTTAACACCTGTTTTACATAATTTAAATCTTGATTAAAGCTCAACTTCGAGATCTACCAACCGCCAATGGCATCTCTTCCCTCCCCCCTCCCTGTTCATGGGCAATATGTTACTTTTTTAAAACTTCCATTTCTCAGATGTCTTTAGGCTGGTCACGTACTACACTGGGGCTTCCTCTTTCTCTGTATCTCTTTCTACATACTTGTGCAACCAAGAAAGGATGTTTAAGAAAGGATTAGAACAGTTGATAGTTAGGTAATTTGTATTTTGTATTTGTAATAAATTATCCTTTTTACAGTGTTCCCCCCTAGCTGGTTGCTCTGTAAAATACTACCTAATTATTGTGAGAAAATGTTTGCAAATTAAGCTGGAAAGGTTTTTCTATGGATAGTATTACAATAAAATGACACAAATAGTTAGGTGTCATAGCGCAGAATAAAAGCATTACATTTAAGAAGACAGCAAGCAGGTCAGAACTAGGAACACAGTTATCTTGAATAGACAGGTTCACTTTACTTTGTGGAGTTTTCTTTTTAGAATTGCAGATGATCATGCAGACAGTTTCGATGTTGTGAAACAGTCGTACTCGCTGTTTCAGAACTATTTGCAAGAGTTTCAGCAGTACTTACAATTGTTTTTTGTTGCCAAGGATATGCCAAGGCACATTTCCTAATTAATAAATAGCTTTCTTTTAAAACTTAGAAGTTCAGGCAATATGGACGATTTGGGGGAGTTTTTCTAAAACTGGAGCACTCAGAAGCTAGTACATGTGCATGGTAGCCAATCAGCTTCAGCGTGTTCAATTAAAGTGATATAAACGTCTTGTTTATTTGTTTAAAAATAACAAACATGTTATACTTACCTGCTCTGTTGCAGTGGTGTTGCACACAGTAGCCCAGATTCTCCTCTTCTCAGGTCCCTCACGGGTGCGCCTGGCCCCTCCCTCCTGCAGAGTGTCCCCACAACAAGTAGCTTGCCATGGCGGGACCCGCCCCACCCCCTCTCTCTTCTCATTGGCTCACTGACTATGATTGACAGCAGCGGATGCCAATGGCACCCACTGCTGTGTCTCAGCCAATCAGGAGGGAAAGACAGCCAAAGCTCTTGGGTAACATCGCTGGATCGAGTTGGGGCTCAGATAAGTATGGGGGCTGAGGGAGGGTGGGCGGGGGGCTGCTGCACACAGTTTTTTTTTAAACTGTTTTTAAAGGGGTATGCATTAAGGTGAAAAAACTTCTGCCAGTCACGGCCCCCCAGCCCCCTGTTTTACTTACCTGAGCTGTGAAATTCACTTGGTGGTGACACACTCTCCCTCTCTCCATGGGGTACTGGCTCTTTATTGGATAGATTGATAGCAGTGCAGCCATTGGCTCCCGCTCCTGTCAATCAAATCCAATAACGTGGGCGCCGGGGGGCAGGGCTGAGTCATACATTCGGCAGCTATGGACGCCGAATGAATGACCTGGGAGCGCACCCTCAAGGTAACCGCCTGAGAGAGCTCTTCTCCTAGGGGGTTATCTGATGTGGGGAGGAGCCATGAGAGCTGCCAAGGGATCCCAGAAGTTGCGGGATAGGTGCAAAACAAGCTTCACAGTGGAGGTAAGTAAGATGTTTGTTATTTAAAAAAAAAAAAACTTTACAATCACTTTAATGCATAGAATGCATTAAAGGATCACTAAAGGAAACATTTTTTTTTGCTGAAATGACTGTTTACAGGGTATAGAGACATAATAGTTAACTGATTCCTTTTAAAAACGATTAAAAATAGATAAAAATCAATCATATAATGTTCCTTTCTAGATGCAAAAACGAAAGTGAAACTAATTTAGTCTTTGCATGTTATTTCATGCCTCTGTGCTGGACAGTGCCATAGAGAGTCATGGCTAGGAAAACGAAACTAAACTCTCCCATGACTTTTTTCATACGGAGCCAGACAACCAGGAAGTGTCCACAACAGAGCAGTTTTACAGCAACATCAGAGCAAAAACAAGCAATGAGGACATGAAACCAGGACTGCAATAAGGTAAAGGAAGCTATTTAGCTAAAAAGAAAATTCCTTTAGTGATCCTTTAAGATAAAAAGCATTCTGCCTTTAGAACCACTATAAGCTTTGATAATAAAACCTGAAAGCTGACTGGGTTCTATATACAAAAAAAAAGGGTTTTGGTAATTATTTTTCTTTGTTAGCGCAGTATTACACTTTTTTCTTTTGGTTTCTATATACACCTGGACCAGATTTTACTAACTCTGGGCCAGATTCACGTATATTTGCGTAAATCTGCGGCGGCGTAACGTATCACATTTACGTTACACCGCCGCAAGTTTTCACGGGCAAGTGCTTGATTCACAAGCACTTACCTGTAAAGTTGCGGCGGCGTATCGTAAATCCGCCCGGCGCAAGCCCGCCTAATTCAAATGATCCGGGTAGGGGGCGTGGATCATTTAAATTAGGCGCGTTCCCGCGCCGATCGTACTGCGCATGCGCCGTCCCTAAAATTTCCAGACGTGCATTGCGCTAAATGACTTCGCAAGGACGTCATTGGTTTCGATGTTAACGTAAATGGCGTCCAGCGCCATTCACGGACGACTTACGCAAACAACGTACATTTTTAACATTGGCTACGCCACCTAAGGGGCAGCTTTATCTTTACGCCGCATATCTCTTACGGAAATGGCGTAAATTTACTGCGACGGGCAAGCGTACATTCGTGAATCGGCGTAACGACTAATTTGCATATTCTACGCCGACCGCAATGGAATCGCCACTATGAATCAGGCGCATGAATGAATCAGGCGCATAGATATGACCGGCCGGACTCAGAGATACGACGGCGTATCTTCTTTATGAATCCGGCCCTCTAGTTTTAGTGAATCTCCCTCTATGTCATTCAATATATGCTAGGGGTAATCCTTGGAGATATGGAAATCTACCTAAACAAACGCAGGAGATCAAAGATCACCAGGGTGCAGAACCCTCTTTTAAAGGAGCTAGTCTAGAATAGCCATTAAAAAATAAGGTTGTTTTGAACAAAACTTTATGTAGCAGAATCTCTTAAGTCTTCCAGTCTAATGAGGACCTCCAAGATCAAAGATAACTGACATCCTTCAATATGTGGTGGGTTGTAAGGCATAGTGGGTGCAAAGTTTGTGAAAGTCATTGGGCGCCAGACAATTCTTGGATGTAAAAGAGGTTTATTTCTTTTGACGGTCCTTTTTATATATTTTGGGGAAAAGAGGGTTAGGGTCAGGACACCCTTAGATAATAGCAAACTTTATTTGCAGACTCTGAGACTTCAATAGGGCGACAGCCGTGCAGGGAAAGATCCCAGCAAGGTGCCACTTCTGCATGTACAGGATTGCTGTCTTCTATGGTAACAGTCCTTAAACAGTTCCTAACTCAAATGTATCAGTTCTTCCAGCTCCACTACAACTACTTCTTGTAGTTCTTCAACACTGATCTCCCGGTCTCTCACTAGACCCACTGATTCACTGACCCTGAATCCCTTGAGCTCCTCCAAGGTTGGCAATGCTATCCCCTCAAGCATCACCCATGCTTCTCTGCTGGATACCTAGCTTAGCACTCCACATACTTCTCAAGCTTAACCCCTGCTAACCGGCTCGGTCTCTAGCTTGACACACAAGGCTGCTCTGCAAGTGTCTCCTCTGCTGGTTGGGTCCCTGACTTGATCACCGCCTGAAGTTTCCAGATTCTCCATCGTGCCCGTTCGGTGAGAATATGATTCTGGTACTTGCTTCAGTTACTCACTGTGGTCCCTGGCAAAGGCGATTGGTCCCTTTGTAGTGACAGCTTCCCTTCTACCTCTGACAGAACTGTCACTTTTGGTTAGACTGCAAGCCGCAGTCCCAATCCTGCGCTGCCCTCTTACTTCTGGATAGGCCCTCATACAGCCTGGCAGCCAGACGCCCCCAGGATAGGCCCAATCTCCGGCCTAGCAGCCCGGTGCAGATGACACACGTCCACCCAGACGGCAGTCAGGGGTGGCACAGAACACAGATCACCCGACCTCACCAGAATATATAGGCTCTCCCAGCAGGCCAAGGGCTTAAAGAAAACCCCTGTCCATTGTCTGGAACACCCACATACCCATAACCTGACCTTGGGTTGCTCTTCTCATATCTAGTACCTGGCCATCTAGTGGTAGAAGAGAAAAGTGCAACAAGGCCAAGTTTATAGAGAAATCAATAGATCCCTATCAATGGACCAAAATAACTACTCTTGGCAAGTAAATTTGTGAGGAGCTCCCTGACTAGACCCCAGAGCGCTACATTTAAAAAGTATAATACAAATGTCAATGTAAAAATACATTCATAGCCAGTGCTTACAGGTTTTACGTTATCCTCAGAAGAATTAAAGTAGTAAAAGTAATTTTTTCACCTTAATGCATTCTCTGCATTAAGGTAAAAAAAAACATTAATAGTGGCTTCTACCCCTTCCCCCCTAAATACTAAGTGTGTTCAGTGTGCTCCTGTACCTTAAAGAAGGGGTGGGCTCCCCTTCAGGCCACCTGCCCACACCTATCCATCAGAAGGCAACTTTCACTGTGGGGAATGTCATTAGTTAGTGTTAGGTACCACAGATACCAGGGTGCCGTAGTGAGGCTCTGTGGCTTACGCATGTTTTTGCAAATGTGTGCGGACTAAACCCCTGTTTTTAACGCATACTGTTAGACAGGTTTATTTGGTTGTCTGCGAGTTGGTCGGTAAGTAAGCTTGTTTTTTTTCCCCAAGGATTCATCCATGGCCCTGTTTATACCCCCTAAATACTCACCTGAACCCATACTTGGTCCAGCACTGTGGACGTTTGCAGTAGCTCTTCTCCCCTCTCCAGGATCTGACAGGCATGGCTGAGAGCAGTGGGAGCCATTGGCTCTTGCTGTGGTTAGTCAAAACCTGTCAGCAGAGAGAAGGGGGTGGGGCCAAGCTGAGTGCCCCTATGGGAAGCTGCTTTCTATGGGGGCACTTGGTGAGAGGGAGGAGCCAGAAGCACCAGCGGGGGGGCCTGAGAAGAGGAGGATCCAGGCTTCTCTGTGCAAAACCATTTCACAGAGCAGGTAAGTATGACATACTTTACTATCACTTTAAAATATTACTCAAACAATCCCATGTCCAATAAAGTATATATATGAAACTCTAAATGTCTCTTATTTCCTTTATTTATATGGTGGCGTCTCAATCTGCAAGATGACCACACCCACCTTTCCCAGATGATGAATCACCAAAGAAAACAGAAGAACATATATGATGTAGTATGTTCTACTGAAAAATATTCCTATTAGTATTACTATTTTTGCTCACAATGCTCACAAAGCGTCAAAACTTGCTCACAATGCGTCAAAACTTGCTCACAATGCGTCAAAACTTCCTTTGAATCCACTCGTGTGATCCCTCCTATATACTCTTACCCTCCAACTTCATGAATAAGCCTTCAGCTGTAGGATCCTTCCTTTTGTGTTAATTCTTCCTCAACCGCTTTAAAGTGAATGCAGAAAATAACCAGTAAAAATAAAAACCTAATATAGTTTTAAAAATATAAAAAAAATCTTAAGATCCGCCACTACTCACATTTAAATGTATTTTAATGTGCATAACCAATATATACGGAATAAGCATTTTGCCACGTGTAATGGGCTACCCAAATTCACTCCATGTACCTTACCAAATTTCAAAGATCCATAGTCTTTATCAATAAATCGGATATCATAAAAGCTTCATAGTGTAGTAATTGTATATAACAACAAGTCTTTATTCATATACAAATGCACTTACAAACTGTATTAACCACTTAAGCCCCGGACCAATATGCTGCCTAAAGACCCAAGGGGTTTTTACAGTTCGGGACCGCGTCGCTTTAACAGACAATTGCGCGGTCGTGCGACGTGGCTCCCAAACAAAATTGGCGTCCTTTTTTCCCCACAAATAGAGCTTTCATTTGGTGGTATTTGATCACCTCTGCGGTTTTTATTTTTTGCGCTATAAACAAAAATAGAGCGACAATTTTGAAAAAAATTCAATATTTTTTACTTTTTGCTATAATAAATATCCCCCAAAAACATATATAAACAAATTTTTTTCCTCAGTTTAGGCCGATACGTATTCTTCTACCTATTTCTGGTAAAAAAATCACAATAATCGTTTATCGGTTGGTTTGCGCAAAATTTATAGCGATTACAAAATAGGGGATAGTTTTATTGCATTTTTAATTTTTTTTTATTTTTTACTACTAATGGCGGCAATCAGCGATTTTTTTCGTGACTGCGACATTATGGTGGACACTTCGGACAATTTTAACACATTTTTGGGACCATTGTCATTTTCACAGCAAAAAATGCATTTAAATTGCATTCTTTATTGTGAAAATGACAGTTGCCGTTTGGGAGTTAACCACAGGGGGCACTGTAACATTTAGTGTTCACTTAGTGTGTGTTTACTAGTGTAGGGGGGTGTGGCTGTAGGACTGACATCATCGATCGAGTCTCCCTAATAAAAGGGATCACTCGATCGATGCAGCCGCCATAGTAAAGCACGGGGAAGCCGGGTTTACACACGGCTCCCCCCGTTCTTCAGCTCCGGGGAGCGATCGCGACGGGGCGGCTATAAACGAATAGCCACGCCGTCGTCCCGGATCGCTCCCCGAGGCTTACCGACCGCCGCATTGTAGTGGGGGGGGGTCCCGATCGGACCCCCCACCCACGTCAAGCAGAGGACGTACGGGTACGTGCATGTGCCTGTCCGTGCCATTCTGCTGACGTATATCTACATGAGGAGGTCGGCAAGTGGTTAAAAAGCATACAAACAACTCTCAGGATAGCCACCAAATTAATATTGCAATGAAAGTACACTTGGAAGTGCAGTCACTGTAGATCTGAGGGGGACATGCAAGGAAAATAAAAAACAGCATTTTAGCCTGTACATGATTGAATAATAAAATCAGCAGAGCTTCCCCTCATTTCAGATCTACCCCTCAGATTTACAGCAACTGCACTTCCAAGTGCACTTTCAGTGCAATTTCAAGTGTACTTGTAGTCTGCACTTGTAGTGCAAAGTGGATTTGCCTTCCGTAAGTAACCCTCAATATCTTTATTGTACACCAACGTACGGGCCCAACTAGCCGGCAGAAGATCTCTTCATTTGTTTGGGATATTAGCTGAAAATTTGCTTGTCTAGATTCCTGTAAGTTAAATCCTGACTCTTTTCACTGAACACCTGCAAGTGAGCTAGCCCAGTGTTTGATCTTTACCATCTTATTCGCTCACTTGGGGAACATTTTTTGGTTTGGGAGCTCACATTTAAATCTTCAGTCCTGTAGGACAAGTGGAAGTGGCTTAAAGTGGTACTGTATTGTATTATATTGCCTTTTCCTGTTGGTGTTTTGCCATTTAAAATCGGCCAATTGTTTTCTTTTGCCTATTTTGCCATTTCTGTGACACTAATACAAGTTAAACAATTATCTCATTATTCCTACGGGGGTAGCGCTACACTGGGCTTTATGGGCCTGGGTTGTGTCCCAATACTGGTGCTATCTTGCCCGACAGTGTCCTGCCTAGCAATTCCAACAGTTACATCATCAGAATGGGTGGCAGTGGTGGGGGATCTCAAATCAAGTAACTCACTGTCCTAAGCCCATTGGTTTATTCCTCCCACTGACATCAAAACATGGTATTATTCATTCCACTGACACAGGCATGGGGAACTATTCTTCCTACTTATTCTTCCTACTTATGCCAACAACGTGGCATTATTAGTCTCGCTGGAACCAAAGATTTGGCATTATTTGTCCCACTGAACCCTAAGGCCCCATACACACGGGAGTATTTATCCGCGGATACGGTCCAGCGGACCGTTTCCGCGGATAAATCCTCTCGAGGATTTCAGCAGATTTTAATGCGATGGAGTGTACTCACCATCGCATTGAAATCCGCGCCGAAATCCTCTGGCGATGACGTGTCGCGCCGTCGCCGTGATTATGACGCGGCGACGTGCGCGACGCTGTCATATAAGGAATTCCACGCATGCGTTGAATCATTGCGATGCATGCGGGGGATCCCTTCGGACGGATGGATTCGGTGAGTCTGTACAGACCAGCGGATCCATCCGTTGGGATGGATTCCAGCAGATGGATTTGTTCTGCATGTCAGCGAATATCCGATCTGCTGGAATCCATCCCAGGGGAGATATATCCGCGGATAAAGATCCGCTGGCGTGTACACACCATAGGATCTATCCGCTGAAACCCATTTGCTGGGATTTATCTGCGGATGGATTCTATGGTGTGTATGGGGCCAAAGACTTACCACTATTCCTCCCACTTACACAGAACATTTTAAATTATTCCTCCCACTGGCAACAACAATATGGTATTATTCATCTAACTAATATCAGTGACATGTCACTACTCCTCTCACTGACACCAATGATTTTGTACCATTAGTCCCACTGACACCAATGATGTGACATCACTCCTCCCAATGAAGCCAATTATGTGGCATTATTTGTCCCACTGGTGGGGCATTATTCCTCTCATTGAGGCCACGTGGTATTATTCCTCCAGCTGACCCCAATGATGGGACATTCTTTCTTAACTGATAGTAATGATAGGGCATACTTTCTTCCACGTGTGCCAAAAATAAGGCATTCTCTCTCCACTGATGATTGTGATGGGGCATTCTTCCTACTACTAGTGCAAATGGAGCTTTATTCCTCTTACTGACCAGCAATCTGAGCAGTACTATGATACAATCTTCCTAGCCCTGCACGCTATTGGCCAGATCCACAAAGATCTGCCTATCTTTAGGCAGGCGTAGCGTATCTCAGATACACTACGCCGCCGTAACTTAGAGCGTAGTTTCCGTATCCAGAAAGAATTTGCCCTGTAAGTTACGGCGGCGTAGTGTAAATGTGTCGGCGTAAGGGCGTGAAATTCGAATGACTAAGATGTGGGCGTGTTTTATGTTAATTCATCTTGACCCCACGTAAATGACGGTTTTTTTAATGGCGCATGCGCCGTCCGTGGGGGTATCCCAGTGCGCATGCTTGAAATCACGTCGCAAATAGTCAATGCTTTCGACGTGAACGGAATTTACGCAAAGCCCTATTCGCAAACGTTTTACGCAAACGATGTAAACAACGGAAAATTTGACGCTGTCCCGACGTCCATACTTAACATTGCGTACGCCTCATAGAGCCAGGGGTAACGTTACGCCGAAAAAAGCCTTACGTAAACGACGTAAAAAAATGCGCCGGGCGGACGTACGTTCTGAGAATCGGCGTATCTAGCTAATTTGCATACTCTACGTGGAAATCAACGGAAGCGCCACCTAGCGGCCAGCGTAAATATGCACCTAAGATCCGACGGCGTACTAAGACGTACATCAGTCGGATCTAGCCCACATTCAGGCGTATCTTGTTTTGTGGATACAAAACAAAGATACGCCAGCGCATCCTAGAAGTTACGCAGCGTATGAATAGATACGCCACCGTAACTTCTTTGTGGATCTGGCCCTATAAGTTATGTTGTATGTAACTTACTTCTGGCTACAAAATTTTATAAATTGTACTGTACATAATTTACTCCTGATGGATGTAATCTGTAAGCCGTGCTATACATTACATACTACTGACTAAAGTGTTTATTGTAGCTAAATAGTTGTAATGAAATTGTTTTGTAAGGTAGGCTCAGATAAAGTATTAGCTATCTGTCTTGTTTTAATGTGCAGACAAGCATATGTAATAGAATAGTTTTAGAGGTTTTTTTTTTGTAAATTATACTATCTTGAGGCTTATGTGTGTCTGTTGAGCTCATTCTGTGCACAATAATCAAGGCATTTTTTATGCATGCAGCATACAGTTTATATGCAGATTATTGTAATGCCAGACAGCTCTTTTTAACCATGCTGGGTATTTAGCACAATGTAGCCCAACCCACTTTACTGCTGCAGAGTGCGCAGTGCACCGCCTGTCTTCCATCCGTCAATGTGTCCCTCTTTCTTAAGTTATAAAGGTGCAAGATTTGTATGTATACTTTAATTTTTGGCACTCTCAAATAACTCTAGAGCTTTATTTGGAGATAATTGGTGAGGGAAAATGGCTTAATCACATTTCAGTGTCATTATTCATGATATCTAGGCCACAGAATTGCAACAGTTATATTACATTATACTTAGAAAATGAAGACCTAACTGAACATTGTGCTGTTGAGGAACTCAAAGTTGAAATACCATACTAGTGCATCCTTAGGAGGAAGTTTAGGAAATCATTACCACAGTTCATATTTGAGTAATCCTACTTTGCCTAACCTTCTCAGCTTATGGATGGTTTGTGGGTTAACTTTAATGTGTCATCTATAGGGCACAATTAATGGGTCACAATCAGTAACATTTAGAATGGTAAGTGAGTAATACAATAGTTACAGGTAAACACAAACTAGCAACTTTATTTAATTAACAAGTAGATATTACGTTCTCGTGAAAGTCAGCATTCAAATCCTTGATATCCTTTTCCATGTTGAGGCTTTGAGGTTGATTTACTAAAACTGGGCAGTGCAAAATCTGATGCAGCTGTGCATGGTAGGCAATCAAATTCTAACTTAAGCTTGTTCAATAAAGCTTTGACAATAATACCTGAAAGCCGATTGGCTACCATTCACCAGATTTTGCACTGTTCAGTTTTAGTTAATCAACCCCAGTGCTGTATGTTGTTATTGCCATTTCATTTGCACCTGTGCAGTGTAACCCTATTTCCTGACATCCAGGACCAGAGGCAAATGCAGCTTTTCTTGTCGTAAAAAATATATAAACAGTGAATGGAACCCTCTGAGATCAGCCCCTCTTAAAATGAACGAATCTCCAAATGCTGCAAAAATATATTAAAGGATGAGGCACTAATAATGTCCAGTGAATCAAAATAGCAAGCTAAAAGTCCATAATGATGAATCCCGACACCAAGTAGTGATGCTCAAATTAGTTTTCTGGTTCTTCACCATGAGTGCTCAATAGATGGATGGCCACCCCCCAGAAAAGTTTGACCCCTTTTTACAGGAAGGTCAAACAGCGCTTCTGGAATAACAACAGATTCCACTAACAGCACAGTTCCGCTCCACTGGCCCCTCGAGATGAAACTAGGATAGGAAAAATGACTCCACAAGAGACATAGAGATAGGTCTCATAGGGCCAGATTCAGGTAGAAGTGCGGCGGCGTAACGTATCGTAGATACGTTACACTGCCGCAAGTTTTCATCGCAAGTGCCTGATTCACAAAGCACTTGTGATGAAAACTAAGCCGGCGGCCTCCGACGTTAGCCTGCGTAATTCAAAGGGGCGTGTGCCATTTAAATTAGGCGCGCTCCCGCGCCGGACCTACTGCGCATGCTCCCTTTTGAATTACCCGCCGTGCTTTGCGCGACGTGACGTTATTTTTTCGAACGGCGACGTGCGTTTTAAATTTCGACGCGGGAACGACGGCCATACTTTATACAGCACATACGTGTGCTGTGTAAAATTAGGGCACCCAAAACGACGACTAACTTTGCGACGGGAAACTAGACTAGCAGCGACGTAGCGAACGCGAAAAACCGTTGTGGATCGCCGTAACTCCTAATTTGCATATCCGACGCTGGTTTACGACGCAAACTCCCCCCAGCGGCGGCCGCGGTACTGCATCCTAAGATCCGACAATGTAAAACAATTACACCTGTTGGATCTTAAGGATATCTATACGTAACTGGTTCTATGAATCAGTCGCATAGTTACTCTGAGAGATATGACAGAGTATCTGAGATACTCTGTCGTATCTCCTTTGTGAATCTGGCCCATAGTGTAGTAATTTTAATGGATACAAATATATGACCACAAATGGAGATTACACTCCCATATTACAGTACCAAACCAGGCACTAGGTGTAATCAGCATATGCAAGCCGGCTAGTCCTAGAGGGATAGCGTGGAGTCCGCGTCTCTCTTAAGGACAAAGCCTAAATTGGATGTGGATTGAGGACCTGGAATGGCTGCTCCTCTGACATATGTTTTGCCGTATTGGCATCTTCAGGAATGCGCCAATGAAGCAAAACATATGTCGGAGCTAGGGATGAGCCGAACACCTTCCCGTTCAGTTCGCACCAGAACCTGCGAACAGACCAAAAGTTTGTGTGAACTTTAGAACCCCATTGATGTCTATGGGACTCGAACGTTTGAAATCGAAAGTGCTAATTTTAAAGGCTAATATGCAAGTTATTGTCCTGAAAAGTGTTTGGGGACCCGGGTCCTGCTCCTGGGGATATATATAAATGCAAAAAAAAGTTTTAAAAATGGCAGTTTTTTCGGGAGCAGTGATTTTAAATGACTTTTTATCCTTCAGAAATGACACTTTGTGCAGGGATAGTTCTAAGCACGGGAAACAAGCCCTGCTTTACAGGCATACTATACACCCCCCAGGTACGAAATGTAAAGGAATTTTTCACTTTTATTGTTTCACTTTAATCATTATTAAAATCACTGCTCCCGAAAAAACGGCCATTTTTTTAAAACTTTTTTTGCATTGATACATGTCCCCTGGGGCAGGACCCAGGCCCCAAACACTTTTTATGACAATAACTTGCATATAAGCCTTTAAAATTAGCACTTTAGATTTCTCCCATAGACTTTTCCAGGGTGTTCTGCGGCTTTTCGAATTTGCCGCGAACACCCCAAATTGTTCGCTGTTCGGCAAACAGGCAATGTTCGAATCTCATCCCTAGTCGGAGCAGAGGAGGACTAGGACCTGTAAAACTAGGACTAGGCTTCCTGTAAAAAGTGGTCTGGTGAGTGGCAATACATCTATTGAGCATTCATGGTGAAGAACTAGAAAACTAATTTGAGCATCACTACTTGTTGGGATTCATCATTATTGACTTTTAGCTTGCTCTTTATTTTGTATTTGTATTAATTTTGATTCACTGGACATTATTAGCACTTCATCCTTTAATATATTTTTGCAGCTTTTCTTGTCACTTCACTCTGCAGGCAAGATGGTTGCCTTGGGTGGCATCACTGCCTGTGGTGTGCACCCACATATACAGGGCATGAGCTCATTGACGCTAAGCCTGTTAAAAGTTCAGGCTGTTACACAGACAGGTGCAGTGGCCAGCAGCACTGTGCTTAGTGACCCTGAACCTCCACACTTAACAGGTTCTATGTCACTGAAGAGACTTAGCTGCTGCACCTGCGTGAGTAATTCTAAACCTGTGGTTTTATCAGGCTAAAGCACCCAGAAATTGTACAATGAGATTGTATAGTGTATGGTCAGCTTTAAACAGCCGAATGAGTCACTCAGGCCTCGTACACACGGCCGAGGAACTCGACGTGCCAAACACGTCGAGTTCCTCGGCCAGTTCAGCCCTGAAGCCGCCGAGGACCTCGGCGGGAGGAGAGCTCCCATAGAACAACGAGGAAATAGAGAACATGTTCTCTATTTCCTCGCCGAGGTCCTCGTCGGCTTCCTCGGCCGAAAGTGTACACACGGCCAGTTTCCTCGGCAGAATTCAGCCAGAAACTCGGTCGGAAGCTGAATTCTGCCGAGGAAACTGGTCGTGTGTACGGGGCCTAATACATCAATAAGAGAACATTCTGATAAAGTGTTATCTTTTTAACCATTCTCATCTCCAGAGAACAGCTGTCCTGATGTAAAGCATGGACATATTGGAGCAAGGAAAAACCTACTGGTGATTTCACAATGCCATACTATACATTGGCTACATTTGAAGTATTACTTCTGAAGGCAATCTAGTACGACAAACAATCTAAACTGGTTACAATCAAGTACTATGACAGCCTGACATATGGATGCTGTTAGAGTGATACAATGGGGGTTATTTACGAAAGGCAAATCCACTTTGTACTACAAGTGCACTGAAAGTGCAGTCGTTTAAAATGAATGAATGAAATGAAAATGAATGAATGAAAAACTTATATAGCGCGGCACATGCAAACTGAATCGCCTCTGGGCGCTTGAATGTTTCGTGTCTCATGACATCAAAAGAGCAGAGTTTTAATCTGTCTTCTGAAAGTCAGGTGGTTTTCCTCCAACCGAACGCTGGTTGGTAAAGCGTTCCATAGTCTCGGACCTTGAAAAGCAAACCTTCTTTCTCCTTTGGACTTGTATTTGGTTTTTGGCACCTTGACCAGATTTTGGTCAGTGGATCGCAGAACGCGATTAGAATTGTGAGGTTCTATCTTGTCGCAAAGAAATTGCGGAGCCTTCCCATGGATGCACTTATGTGTCAGGCAGAGTGCTTTAAATACAATTCTGTCTTTTACTGGCAACCAGTGAAGGGTTCTCAGCGAAGGTGAGATTGATTCCCATGTTTTTTTCCCAGTCACCAGTCTGGCGGCCGTATTCTGTACGACTTGCAGACGAGCGATTTGGTACTTTGGGAGCCCGAGGTAAAGGGCATTTGCATAGTCCAGTCTGGAATTCACGATTGTTCCCACCACGACTGCTACGTCTTCTTTGGGGATAAATGGAATAAGTCTGCGTAGTAGGCGCAACAAATGGTGCGATCCGCTGACTACTGACCCTATTTGTGCGTCCATTGTCATGAAGGTGTCAAAAATGACTCCTAGACTTTTGACTTTGGCGCTAGGGGTGATGCTTTGGCCCAGAATGGGCGGCGGTGTCCAGGTTGTTGCCAGTTGACTCTTTCGGCTGGCGTGAAACATAAGAAGTTCTGTTTTGGAACTGTTGAGTTTAAGATAACTCTTAGTCATCCAGTTTTCTATCGAAGAGAGACATTTCTCTAAACTGAGATGATGATCCTTTTTGTTGCAGATGCGAAAATACAATTGCGTATCGTCTGCATAAGAGTGATAAAGTAGTTCTTGGCTACTGATAATATCAAAGAGAGGGCGAAGATAGATGTTGAACAGTACCGGTGACAGGGGGGATCCTTGGGGGACTCCACATGGCACCGTGCGTTTTTCTGACGTGAAAGATCCCAGTTTCACTGTTTGTGATCGGTTTTCAAGAAAGGAGGAAAACCATGGTAAATCACCTTCTGCGATTCTGGCTACCTCGGCCAGTCGCATCAGTAACATTTTGTGGTCTACTGTGTCAAAGGCTGCGCTTAGGTCCAGCAGAACCAGGAGACAGGATTCTCCCTCGTCTGCGGCCTCGAGGGCATCGTCCCATATTTTGAGTAAGGCCGTTTCTGTCCCTTGTCCGGGACGGAAACCTGATTGAAATGGATCGAGTAGATTGTGGGTATCCAGATGCTGTTGCAGCTGTTGTACCACTATTTTCTCCATTATCTTGGAGAGAACATTTAGGCCTGTTATGGGGCGGCGGTGAGTTGGGTCCTTGGGATCCAAGTTAGGTTTTTTCAAGATGGGCTGGATTGTGCCCTCTTTCAGCAGGGATGGCACTATGCCTTCCTTAAATGACTGATTTATAAGCTGTGTGATGGGAGGCGCCAGAATGTCGGCACATTCCTTCAGTAGCTTGGTGGGGATGATGTCATTGGGTGCTGTGCTGTTCCGCAACGCACCAATGATATTTTTGGTGGTATCGATGGAGATGGGTTCCAGAGTGAACTTAGTTGATTGTAGAAGGTTTCTGTTGGTGTTTTGTGGTTGATTGACGAGGGGGCTGAAGGGGTATTATTTTGCAGAATACTTACCCGGATTCTTTCGATTTTGTCGATGAAGAAATCCGATAGTTCATTACAGAACTCTTGGGTGTATGAATTGGGGACTTCAAGACATCCCGGATTCATGGTCTGGGTGACCATCTTGAATAGTTCTCGGGGGCGGTTCATGGCGCTGTTAATCGTCAGAGAAAAATGATGTTTCTTGGCTTTGAAGATTTCTTTATGATATCGTGTTGTTATTGCCTTGTAGATGATGAGGTGATCTTCTGAAGGGCTTCTTTTCCAGGCGGCTTCCGCCCTTCTGCGCTCTTGCTTCAGTAGGGACAGCTGGTTGTTGAACCAGCTGGACTTTTTTTTCCGGATGCGGACTTTGCGTTTCGTTGCTACTAAGTCGGCTGATTGTAGCAGAGCTGCATTTATGGCATCCAGTGTATCTGAGGCTGTTAACTGAGGATGAATAGTTTCGATTCGGTTTCCCAAGGTAGATTTGAAGAGTTCCGAATGGAGCTTCTTCTGAGATCTAGCCCAGTGTATTGTCACCGGCTTGGGTGCTTTTATCACTGGTGGAATTTTGGAAATTATGAAACTAATTGCATGGTGGTCTGTCCATGGCAAAGGTTCATTTCCCAAAATGTTTATTTTCAGATTTTGTCTGAAAATTAGGTCGAGCGTGTGACCTGAAGCATGCGTGGGTCCGCATATAAGTTGCTGTAGTCCTAATCCTTCCAGGTGATCGATGCAGGCATCCGCAATGGGATCCTGTGAGGAGTTGGCCCACAGATTGAAGTCCCCGAGCAGCAAAAGATGATTGCTGTTAAGGGTATAAGTGGATATGAACTCCGTTAATGATGGTAGAAGCTGCGATTTTGGCCCAGGTGGCCTATAGCAGAGGAGAATGTGAACAGTCTCCTGGGGGTTAGTTTGAAGTTGAAGAGTAAGGGTTTCCATGAATGGAAGAGGATTTTGAAGGACCGGCTTAGTGATTGCAATATGAAACTTATGGATCACCGCCAGGCCTCCTCCTCTTTGCCCTATTCTGTTTTCCGTTATAATTTGATTATTTTTTGTGGCACCAATTCTCCAAGAATGGTGTTGCAGTCGTCTGAGAGCCAGCTTTCTGTAATAAAGAGGCAGTCTAGATTGTTGTGTAGTAATAAATCGTGGATTTCTGATCGGTGTTTTACTGCCGATCTTGTGTTGATCAAACCACATGATATGTGCTTGAGCTGGGTTAAATGGTTGAAATTTTTGATGGTCGATCGTTGATCGAATCTCAAAAGTTGGTCTATTTTTAAGGCCTTTTTGGTGACGGCTGGTAATACTGTTGCGAATTGTCTCAGACCCCAAATCGTTTCTGCAGAGTATCGCAGTTTAACCATTGTTGCCAATCACCGGGGGGGGGGAATTAATTTGCGATAGAGGGAAGATTCGCTGAATCCTCTCGCTTGGCCTTGGTCCAGAGGAAGGCAAAAAAACCCTGGCAGTGCTAAGCCAATTTGCTGCCACAGGGAAAAAAATTCCTTCCTGATCCCTGAAAGGCGATCGGACGAAACCCTGGATCAAGTACTGTTTGGAATGGGGGGGGAAGGGGGGGAAGAAGGGTGTCACTGTAGCTGAGGAGTACCAAGATGGCCGCCGACCGGGCCACAGGCCTCAGGTTTGGGGGCTGTTTGGCTTGGTGGGTATGAGCTGGTTGTTAATCCAGGGGAGGATGGGATCCTCCAGGGATAGGGGGATGATCCCTGACAATTCCAGGAAAATTTCCAGTGCTCCCTTTCGCGGCACGCCGCTAGGCCGCGGCTGAAGCCGTGGTCTTTCCTAATTTCGGCGGCCGCGAATAAGGCCTGGTCTGGCGAGGATGCGGGAAAGAGCCGCAGATCGCCAGAAAAAAGCGCTGCTATGCGCGGCGGGTGGCCGGGGTGATTATGGGTGACTGATTGGGGTGCATGCGGCTCTAAGAGAAGGTAAACAGCCGCAATTTGGATCGCTGGAGTGGCCGTCCTGAAAAGGACGGTCACTAGCGATTCCTGGGGGTGGAAAGATGGCCCTGAAAGACAGGGTCTTACCTGAAGAGAGGGGCCCACGAAGGGAAGGAAGGAGCCGGTCCTATGGGCTGCAAGTTGATTCATGCAGCAAAGATTGTAGGAGCCTGCCTGCCTGTCTGCGGTGTCTAGCTGGCTATCTGTCTGGTCCCTGGAGAGAGCAGACTCGTCGGGAAGCGTCCTACTCCCTCACTGAACTGACACTGACTGATTATCCAGCTAAGCCTTGTCCTGAGGGGGACATGCAAGGAAAATAAAAAACAGCATTTTTGCTTGCACATGATTGGATGATAAAATCAGCAGAGCTTCCCCTAATTTAAGAGCTTCCCCTCAGATCTACAGTGATCTACGGCGACTGCACTTACAAGTGCACTTTCAAGTGCACTTGCAATGCACTTGTACTGCAAAGTGGATTTGCTTTAGTAAATCAACCCCAATGTGTTGTCATATCATATCACATGTTGTTAAAAAAAAAAAGCATTTTTCAACAATATAATACCTAGCCCCAGAGTGATAACACTGTAAGAAAAGCATTACAAAAAGTGAAACAAGTCCAGTATAAGATAAGATAAAATGTATCAAATTCCTTTTAAATGTCTTTTTAAATTAATTTTCTAACAGGGTAAATAAATATATTGCTGCAAATAGAGGCCAGAACTGGTATTGATTTGTCATTGAACAAACTGGCAAAATGCATAATTATTTTTATAAAGCTTGATCAAAGTCCTTTTAGGTGCCGAAATGTCCCTTTCCCTTCAGTGTATACTAAAAGTTAATGGCAAGAAAAGAGGAACCACACAACATAACTCATAATTCATAATTCAGTAATTTTTGACAGTAAAGTCAATGTTAAATAGTTTATGAAAATTAAGGTCTGTTGGACATTTTCTTATACATGTGTTTCTGCGGAATAGTCAGTTATCTAGTCTCTGTACTTACGATTGATCCTGAATAGGGATGAGCCAAACACCCCCCCCCCCCCCCCCCCGTTCGGTTCGCACCAAAACCTTTGAACGGACCGACTGTTCGTGCGAACATTTAGAACCCCATTGACGTCAATGGGACTTGAACATTCAAATTCAAAAGTGCTAATTTTAAAGCTTAATATGCAAGTTATTGTCGGAAAACGGGTTTGGGGACCCAGGTCTTGCCCCAGGGAACATGTATCATAGGAAAAAAAAGTTTTAAAAACGGTTGTTTTTCCTGGAGCAGCGATTTTAATGATGCTTAAAGTGAAAAAAAGAAAAGAAAAATTCCTTTAAATATATTCCTTCAAAATTATTTGCGTTTCGTTGCTACTAAGTCGGCTGATTGTAGCAGAGCTGCATTTATGGCATCCAGTGTATCTGAGGCTGTTAACTGAGGATGAATAGTTTCGATTCGGTTTCCCAAGGTAGATTTGAAGAGTTCCGAATGGAGCTTCTTCTGAGATCTAGCCCAGTGTATTGTCACCGGCTTGGGTGCTTTTATCACTGGTGGAATTTTGGAAATTATGAAACTAATTGCATGGTGGTCTGTCCATGGCAAAGGTTCATTTCCCAAAATGTTTATTTTCAGATTTTGTCTGAAAATTAGGTCGAGCGTGTGACCTGAAGCATGCGTGGGTCCGCATATAAGTTGCTGTAGTCCTAATCCTTCCAGGTGATCGATGCAGGCATCCGCAATGGGATCCTGTGAGGAGTTGGCCCACAGATTGAAGTCCCCGAGCAGCAAAAGATGATTGCTGTTAAGGGTATAAGTGGATATGAACTCCGTTAATGATGGTAGAAGCTGCGATTTTGGCCCAGGTGGCCTATAGCAGAGGAGAATGTGAACAGTCTCCTGGGGGTTAGTTTGAAGTTGAAGAGTAAGGGTTTCCATGAATGGAAGAGGATTTTGAAGGACCGGCTTAGTGATTGCAATATGAAACTTATGGATCACCGCCAGGCCTCCTCCTCTTTGCCCTATTCTGTTTTCCGTTATAATTTGATTATTTTTTGTGGCACCAATTCTCCAAGAATGGTGTTGCAGTCGTCTGAGAGCCAGCTTTCTGTAATAAAGAGGCAGTCTAGATTGTTGTGTAGTAATAAATCGTGGATTTCTGATCGGTGTTTTACTGCCGATCTTGTGTTGATCAAACCACATGATATGTGCTTGAGCTGGGTTAAATGGTTGAAATTTTTGATGGTCGATCGTTGATCGAATCTCAAAAGTTGGTCTATTTTTAAGGCCTTTTTGGTGACGGCTGGTAATACTGTTGCGAATTGTCTCAGACCCCAAATCGTTTCTGCAGAGTATCGCAGTTTAACCATTGTTGCCAATCACCGGGGGGGGGGAATTAATTTGCGATAGAGGGAAGATTCGCTGAATCCTCTCGCTTGGCCTTGGTCCAGAGGAAGGCAAAAAAACCCTGGCAGTGCTAAGCCAATTTGCTGCCACAGGGAAAAAAATTCCTTCCTGATCCCTGAAAGGCGATCGGACGAAACCCTGGATCAAGTACTGTTTGGAATGGGGGGGGAAGGGGGGGAAGAAGGGTGTCACTGTAGCTGAGGAGTACCAAGATGGCCGCCGACCGGGCCACAGGCCTCAGGTTTGGGGGCTGTTTGGCTTGGTGGGTATGAGCTGGTTGTTAATCCAGGGGAGGATGGGATCCTCCAGGGATAGGGGGATGATCCCTGACAATTCCAGGAAAATTTCCAGTGCTCCCTTTCGCGGCACGCCGCTAGGCCGCGGCTGAAGCCGTGGTCTTTCCTAATTTCGGCGGCCGCGAATAAGGCCTGGTCTGGCGAGGATGCGGGAAAGAGCCGCAGATCGCCAGAAAAAAGCGCTGCTATGCGCGGCGGGTGGCCGGGGTGATTATGGGTGACTGATTGGGGTGCATGCGGCTCTAAGAGAAGGTAAACAGCCGCAATTTGGATCGCTGGAGTGGCCGTCCTGAAAAGGACGGTCACTAGCGATTCCTGGGGGTGGAAAGATGGCCCTGAAAGACAGGGTCTTACCTGAAGAGAGGGGCCCACGAAGGGAAGGAAGGAGCCGGTCCTATGGGCTGCAAGTTGATTCATGCAGCAAAGATTGTAGGAGCCTGCCTGCCTGTCTGCGGTGTCTAGCTGGCTATCTGTCTGGTCCCTGGAGAGAGCAGACTCGTCGGGAAGCGTCCTACTCCCTCACTGAACTGACACTGACTGATTATCCAGCTAAGCCTTGTCCTGAGGGGGACATGCAAGGAAAATAAAAAACAGCATTTTTGCTTGCACATGATTGGATGATAAAATCAGCAGAGCTTCCCCTAATTTAAGAGCTTCCCCTCAGATCTACAGTGATCTACGGCGACTGCACTTACAAGTGCACTTTCAAGTGCACTTGCAATGCACTTGTACTGCAAAGTGGATTTGCTTTAGTAAATCAACCCCAATGTGTTGTCATATCATATCACATGTTGTTAAAAAAAAAAAGCATTTTTCAACAATATAATACCTAGCCCCAGAGTGATAACACTGTAAGAAAAGCATTACAAAAAGTGAAACAAGTCCAGTATAAGATAAGATAAAATGTATCAAATTCCTTTTAAATGTCTTTTTAAATTAATTTTCTAACAGGGTAAATAAATATATTGCTGCAAATAGAGGCCAGAACTGGTATTGATTTGTCATTGAACAAACTGGCAAAATGCATAATTATTTTTATAAAGCTTGATCAAAGTCCTTTTAGGTGCCGAAATGTCCCTTTCCCTTCAGTGTATACTAAAAGTTAATGGCAAGAAAAGAGGAACCACACAACATAACTCATAATTCATAATTCAGTAATTTTTGACAGTAAAGTCAATGTTAAATAGTTTATGAAAATTAAGGTCTGTTGGACATTTTCTTATACATGTGTTTCTGCGGAATAGTCAGTTATCTAGTCTCTGTACTTACGATTGATCCTGAATAGGGATGAGCCAAACACCCCCCCCCCCCCCCGTTCGGTTCACACCAAAACCTTTGAACGGACCGACTGTTCGTGCGAACATTTAGAACCCCATTGACGTCAATGGGACTTGAACATTCAAATTCAAAAGTGCTAATTTTAAAGCTTAATATGCAAGTTATTGTCGGAAAACGGGTTTGGGGACCCAGGTCTTGCCCCAGGGAACATGTATCATAGGAAAAAAAAGTTTTAAAAACGGTTGTTTTTCCTGGAGCAGCGATTTTAATGATGCTTAAAGTGAAAAAAAGAAAAGAAAAATTCCTTTAAATATTGTACCTGCTGGGTGTCTATAGTATGCCTGTGAAGTGGCACGTGTTTAGAACTGTCCCTGCACAAAATGAGATTACTATAAGAAAAAAATAATTTAAAACTGCTTGCGGCTTGCGGCTTAAATGTAATGTCTGGTCCCTGCAATATGGATGAAAATCATTGAGAAAAATAGCACAGACACAGACAGTACACACACCACGTAGCTTTAGGTGCACACTGCAGAGCACACGTGCAGTACACACCAAGTAGCTTTAGGTGCAAACTACAGAGCACACGGGCAGTACACACCAAGTAGCTTTAGGTGCAAACTACAGAGCACACGGGCAGTACACACCAAGTAGCTTTAGGTGCAAACTACAGAGGACACGGCCAGTACACACCAAGTAGCTTTAGGTGCAAACTACAGAGCACACGGGCAGCACACACCAAGTAGCTTTAGGTGCAAACTACAGAGCACACGTGCAGTACACACCAAATAGCTTTAGGTGCAAACTACAGAGCACATGGGCAGTACACACCAAGTAGCTTTAGGTGCAAACTACAGAGCACACGTGCAGTACACACCAAGTAGCTTTAGGTGCAAACTACAGAGCACACGTGCAGTACACACCAAGTAGCTTTAGGTGCAAACTACAGAGCACACGTGCAGTACACACCAAATATCTTAGGTGCAAACTACAGAGCACACGTGCAGTACACATCAAGTTGCTTTAGGTGCAAACTACAGAGCACACGGCCAGTACACACCAAGTAGCTTTAGGTGCAAACTACAGAGCACACGTGCAGTACACACCAAGTAGCTTTAGATGCAAACTACAGAGCACACGGCCAGTACACACCAAGTAGCTTTAGGTGCAAACTACAGAGCATACGTGCAGTACACACCAAGTAGCTTTAGGTTCAAACTACAGAGCATACGTGCAGTACACACCAAGTAGCTTTAGGTGCAAACTACAGAGGACACAGACAATACACCACGTGAGAATACTGCAGCTAGCACAATCACCTGCCTGCCAGTAAATTAGGAAGAGCTGATCTAGCTTAACTATACAGTGTATAAATATATATACAACACCTGGGATGCATATATATCCTCTACACACTGTAACTTTAACTGACTAGCCTACCTGCTCTATCTACCTGCAAAAAATGACACTCTCTCTGTCTCTCTCTGTTCTCTCTTAACCACCGCAACACACTACACAAGGCTGACCTGCAGGCGGCCTTTTATAGTGTGGGGCATGTACTAAACCCCCTGAGCCATAATTGGCCAAAGCCATCCTGGCTTTGGCCAATTATGGCTCTCCGTTTTTTGCAAGCTGTGATTGGCCAAGCATGCGGGTCATAGTGCATGCTTGGCCAATCATCAGCCAGCAATGCACTTATGGGCTGTGAAACGTAACTCGAATTTGGCGCAAACGGCCCAAAACGTTTGTAATTCGACGAACGATCGAACATACGATGTTCGAGTCGAACATGAGTTTGACTCGAATACGAAGCTCATCCCTAATCCTGAACGTCTGTTACATACATTCACATGTTCTGACATTCATTTTAGACATCTTGCATAGTGTCTTTAGAAGATTCCATTTGAACTGCAACCTGTGATAATGAACTCTGATGAACCAAACTTAATGAGGAGAAGGGGGATTCTTACAGAACACAGTGCCATTTAAAAATTCAGACATGAAGCTAAGCACAATTAATTCCATTACAACTGCTCAAGCCAGTGGCGTAGCGTGGGTTGTCGGAACCCGGGGAAAGGCAAGTAATTTGCGCCCCACCCCCCCCCAACCTGCGGACTTTTAGCACTCCCTGAGTCCCTTCAAATACAATAGTAATGACCAACCTGATACCTACACTGACCACTATACTATACTGTCCACTACACTACACTGTCCACTACACTACACTACACTGTCCACTACGCTACACTAACCACTATACTATACTGTCCACTACACTGACCACTATACTATCCACTACAATGACGACTATACTATACTGTCCACTACACTGACCACTATACTATACTATCCACTACACTACACTGTCCACTACACTAAAAAAGGGCACAGCACCCTGGTGATCTTTGACCTCTTCCATGTTGTTCAGGTAGACCTCCACCTCTCAAAGGTTGCCTACCACCAAGACATCCAGGACGGGTTACCACATAGGCTGCTACACAGTGGCATATACTGTGAATGCTACATACCCCAAGCGGGGAGGAACATTCTGGTGAGTGTGTGCACATTAGAAGCACGGATAAGCCACACTTGCTGTGATCACTTTGTGAAGTAGGAAAACGAGCAGTGATTACTTTTCACCAGCACAAGCACTTTCTTGTTTTGAATGCTTTATTTATAGAATTTATTTCATCCAGAGATCATTTACATTAGAGATCACTTTTCACCAGCACAAGCACTTTTTGAACTTTTTTGAATATCTAATTAGTATTTTTTC
Organism: Rana temporaria; assembly: GCF_905171775.1. NCBI lineage: Eukaryota > Metazoa > Chordata > Amphibia > Anura > Ranidae > Rana > Rana temporaria. Next base: position 221,869,536 of record NC_053490.1, on the reverse strand, counting down.
TGGACTTATTTGAATGCTCAATATGAGTTTAACTTTTTAAATTTGTATTCATTTATTTATTGCTTATTTACATGAACATGTTTATGTTCACTTATAATTTATTTGTCATAATTTTGCACATTATTTACTGGTGTTACATTCAAACCCACATAACATCACCACCACATTGAGAGTCAATTATAATCCATTGAACAGCGCCACATCTACTTATTTTTCTCCCTCATTCATTTACTCCACCTAGGTGGTAGTAATCTGTAGAGGCAGCAGTTCTCTTAATTTATCATATTATATTATATATATTTTTTTCCCTGCTGGTATTTTTCTTCTTTGAGCGGAATCATACACACTCTTTCCCTATCACAAAGGACAGGGTTTAGCAGAGCAGAGGTCAGCAGGACAGAGAACAGGAGTCTGCAGGGTGGGGGGCAGTGGTCAGCAGGGTGGAGACAGAGGTCAGTAAGGCAAATGACAGGGGTCAGCAGGGCAGAGGACAATGGTCAATAAGGAAGAGGACAGGGATCAGCAGGGTAAAGGTCAGTAGAGCATAGAACAGGGTCCGCAGAGTGCCTTTGCCTCCACTTCAGGTGCAAATTCAGCCAAAAATTTCAACCTGATTCGCACCTGTACAGGGTGGCACTGGGCCCCTGCTGTGAGCCACGGCTGCAGTGTGAACCCAGCCTCTATGAGTGAGTTGTCCCTTCTGCCCAGCCAATCAGGATAGTTGAAATCTCACCAGTCTTAAGGCAGACCAAATTAATATCCTCTACTAAACTATTGTGAGGTTTATTACTAAAGGAATATAACAATTTTCATTTACATTTCATTTAGTTTATGGAATGAGGTGAAACGTGAATGTGAATGTGAAAATTGCAAAGAATACACAATCAAGTGCCAGGAAAACATTTTTGCTATCGTATGATTGGTTGAGGTCAGTACAGCTTCACCTCATTCACTACTGCTAATGCTAAGAAAAATGTACATTTGGAAAGTGAACATGTATTTCTTTAAAAAAAAAATAACAACTCCATTGTCTCTAAAAAGCAAAATGCATACATTCAAGAACTCAAATGCAAAGTGACATTTTACATAAAAACTGAAATAAATTACATGTTTTCTTAGCATGACAACCTCTATAAGTGAATTATTTAAATTGCATTTAAAAATATGCACTTTTAGTAACTGGTATAAAGAAGAAGCTCATAATGATAGTGTTAATGTGAAATAAAGAGAACCATTTGCATGTAATGTGCTAGAAAGAAATTGCTCTGTCCAAATTATACTCTGACTTCTCTCTTTTTCTACTTCTTCCCCCTTTCTTCTCTTATTTTTTCTTACTTCCTTCTCCACCCTACCCATCATATTGCCCTTTCCCTATCCCTCACTTATATCCTACCATCATATCATCTGCCTACACTTACCAGATACTGTATACCTAGATTCAGCTTTAGGTAACACAAAGCCACACATTCTGTTCATCTACTGTATGGCCTCGTACACACGACCAAGGAACTCGACGGGCGAAACACATCGTTTTGCTCGTCGAGTTCCTTGTTAGGCTGTCGAGAAACTTGACGAGCCAATTTTCTCCATTCCCGTCAAGGAAATAGAGAACATGCTCTCTTTTTGGCTCGTCGAGTTTCTCGACAGTTTCCTAGACGAAAATGTACACACGACCAGTTTCCTCGGCAAAAAAATATCTCCCAGCAAGTTTCTTGCTGGTTTTTGCCGAGAAACTCGGTCGTGTGTACGAGGCCTATCTCTATAATTAGACTTGAATTTAGAATATTGGACTTCATCCAGGAGAACAGTGTAAAGGTTACCTGTTATGATTACACCCAGAATCCCTTTTATCGATTCTTGGACATGCTTGTTATTATTCTATGAACATGGACTTCTTTTAACTCCTTGTATTGTGTCATTTGTGATCCATGATGTTACTCTTAATCTCATGTTGTTTTACTTGATATTACCTGTTCACTTCAAACCAATAACATTTTGGTGAAAGAAACGAACGTCTCTGATTATGGTATACTAAGGGTAAAAAAACATAACCTAAAGCAGCGCAATCTAGACGACCTTTTGGTGTGTACAAATTAAAGCCACTTTGGAAATTCAACATAACAAAATCATTTTAATGCCGCGTACACACGACCGTTTTTCATGACGAGAAAATGCAATTTTTTTAAATGGTCGTGAAAAACGGTCGTGTGTATGCTCCAGAGCATTTTGTTCTATTTCACATCGTGAAAAAACGGTCGTGTGTACGCTTTAACGAGGGAGAAAAAAACGTGCATGCTTAGAAGCGAGTTATGAGACGGGAGTGCTCGTTCTGGTAAAACTAGCGTTTGTAATGGAGATAGCATAGTCATCACGCTGTAACAGACTGAAAAGTACGAAGACTGAAAAGCGCAAATCGTCTCTCACCAAACTTTTACTAACACGCGGTAACAAGAAATCAGCAAAAGCAGCCCAAAGCCATCTGAATGGAACTTCCCCATTATAGTGCCGTCGTACGTGTTGTTGTCCGTGTTGTACGTCACCGCGCTTTGCTCAAGCATTTTTTTCACGATCGTGTGTATGCAAGGCAGGCTTGAGAGGAATCACGTCAAGAAAAACGTTGTTTTTTTCCATGAAATTAATAACGGTCGTGTGTACGTGGCATAAGTCTTGGAATCTTTGGGCTTGATATACTATAGACAAATAGACTGCTCATTTTGCAAGGGAAGTTGCATATAGCAAGGTAATATTCCCCAGAGCTAAGTGAATGCAGTGAAGCTCTACTGACGTCCATCATCCAATCATGTGCATGCAAAATGCTGTTTTTATTTTATCCTTGCACAATTGGGTATTCTTTGCAAAATAAAACTTTACCACATTCACTAAACTCCAGGGCAAATTCTCTTGAAAAGTGAACAGCCTATTTGCCTTTAGTAAATGAACCCCCTATACTGTATGTTGTGCATTCATTAAATTAGCAAGGTGAGAATTAGAGATAGATCTTAATAAAGTGATTTCCTTTTTGCAATCAAAGGGGAGGGGAAGGTCGTGTTAAAAAGGAAACAGCTTGTTGATTATCTGTTTTCACTTCCTTACAGATATATTTCCCTGCAGCTGTGTGTTCAGAGTGGAAGTTCCTTGGTGGTCAGACACAGTACCAGAATGAGCAACTGGGTGGTTAACGAAGGACTCTCCATCATTGTTATTGTGAGTAAGAAAATCTATACATATACTCTAGCACCTGTAAATGCAATAGCTAGTGCTACAAATTTTAACACAAAACATACATTTACTAGCTCAATATAATGCAAGGCAGGTCTAACAGTATATTATTAATTTATATACTTTAAACTTCCATAATATAACAAAATAGCTGCCGCTAACTGATAAGGAAAGCCATACTGCTGAAAGTTATTTTTGTATGCAATAATACAAAACTAGGTATACCAAGGTATTCAATACATCTAGATTTTGCTAGATTGGAAAAGATGCAATTCACTAAAAACTGTATACACTAAAAACTATATGCAAAATGTTTAATTTAAATTCTCACTGCATTATAGTGTTTATTATAAAGCCTCATATTCATATTGTGTACAAGATGCATTTTATTGAATTTTGAAATGTATCAAACATTAAAGCATTTAGACAATGCAAGGCTGGGCAACATTGAAAAATGGTTTGCATAAAACATTATACTGTCAGTACATATATCATCACAATGAAGGCAATGTTTCTTTGTCTGTTTTGTTGTTGTCGATGAGAGATTTTGACAGTGGGGTGAGATGTGGGTTATAAGCATTGCATACTTTTTAAACAACCAGCCCTGTATAAAATTTAAAATTTGAAGGGACAAATCACAATAGAAATGATGCGCAATTTAGCAATAATTAAGCATATTAAAGAAAAATTGCATAGCGATTCACAAATGGATCTTAAAAACTTTTCTTTACCCTTAGAAATTCACAAATGATTGTACTTCTTGATCACGTGTACTGTTAAGTGTACTGTATAAGATAGGCTGCATTCACACCTAAGCGACAGCCGCGTACGCGTGTAGCGGCAGATTTGCTGCGATTACAAATGTTTCTTTTTTCTTTTCTAAAGTATTCCCATTGCTGTCTATGGGAAAACGCGCCTGTCGCGTGAAAAAAAGGGTCCGGGACTTTTTTTCAGGCGACAGGCGTTGCGCGTCTATGAGATGTGAACCATCTCCATAGACGGCAATGGGAATTCTCCCCTCTAGCGACAGAAGCGTCCCGCGTCGGGCGTTTTGTCGCTTAGGTGTGAATGCAGCCTTACTGTTCTATATATTTGTTGCTAATGATAGTTTTGTGTGCAATTTATATAGGATGACCTTTATGAGGATTTTATTGAGTCAGACTTATGCAGTTAACTTCAACTGGGATTTACTGGGAAAGTTATGGGCTCTAAACACCTGTCCAAAAAAATAAATAATAATTTTTGTTCCTGTACATGCCCAATAATAAAGATTGTTAATCTTGCACATTTCTTTTACACATTCCTCAGCATGCATTCATGCTTTATATTGTATTCAGCATTTACATTCACATTACTTTTCAATGGAGCTGGTATTAAAATTATTTATAAACATTTTTTTTATTAAAGGAACTTTAAAAACTTAAAATATTGTTAATAATAATAAATCATATATTGTACATCAATGGCATAAACAAGACAAGTGTCTAATTGATTGTAATATTATCTTTCAGCTGGCATGGCTTGGACTGAATGCATACCTATTTTGGAATTTTTACCTTGTCTATGATGAAGGTCCACGATATATCTATTCTAGAGAGATTTATGGGGTAAGTACGTGTGCTGCCATTTTACTTACTGTCTTTTTGAAAACTGATCACCAACTCTAATTAAAGGTCTTAATGTAAGGTTCCATTATCAGTATTGAAATACAGAAACCAGCTTATAGTACAGTACTGATTTTTAAATGTTATATAACCTGTACATACATTGATTTGTTTAATTTTTATAAACTATGGGCCGGATTCAGATACATTGCAGTATCTGTCGGCGCGGCGTAACGTATCTTATATACGGTACGCCGCGGTAACTTAGGGCGCAACTTCCGTATGCAGAAAGAACTTGCGCCCTTAGTTACGTAAGCCCGCCTAATTCAAATGGGGATGATGTTTGACGTATTTTCCGAACGGCGCATGCGCCGTTCGTGAAAAAATCCCTGTGCGCATGCTCGAAATTACGCCGCAAGTCGTCATTGATTTAGACGTGAACGGAACTTATGTACAGCCCTATTCGCGAACGACTTACGCAAACGACGTAAAATTTTAAAAACTCGATGCGGGAACGACGTCCATACTTAACATTAGCTATGCCCCATATAGCAGGGGTAACTTTACGCCGGAAAAAGCCTAACGTAAACGACGTAAAAAAATGCGCCGGCCGGATGTACATTTCTGAATCGGCGTATCTAGCTCATTTGCATATTCCTTGCGCAAATATACGGAAGCGCCACCTAGCGGCCAGCGTAAATATGCAGCCTAATAGCTAGATTCAGGTAGCCGGGTGCATCTTTGAGGTGGCGTAGCGTATCGTATTTACGCTACGCTGCCGTAAGTTAGAGAGGCAAGTGCTGTATTCACAAAGCACTTGCCTCCTAAGTTACGGCGGCGTAGCGTAAATGGGGCCGGCGTAAGCGCGCCTAATTCAAATGAGGATGAGGGGGGCGTGTTTTATGTAAATGATTGTAAATGATTGGTGACCCGACGTGAGCATGCGCCGCCCGTTTACATATCCCAGTGTGCATTGCTCCAAAGTACGCCGCAAGGACGTATTGGTTTTGACGTGAACGTAAATTACGTCCAGCCCCATTCACGGACGACTTACGCAAACTACGTAAAAATTTCAAATTTTGGCGCGGGAACGACGGCTATACTTAACATTGACTAGGCCAGCTATTTGTTCGACTAACTTTACGCCGGAAAAAGCCGTACGTAAACGACGTAAAAAAAATGCGCCGGGCGCACGTACGTTTCTGAATCGTCGTATCTAGTCATTTGCATATTCTACGCCAAACTCAATGGAAGCGCCACCTAGCGGCCAGCGTAAATAATGCGTACACACGATAGGTTAGACTGATGAAAACTAGACATGTGCAATTCGTTAATTACGAATTTTCGTATTTACAAATTTTTTATTTATGAATTTTCGTATTTCCGAAAATTCGAATTTACGAATTTTCGGATTTCCGTTTTTTTTTAATTTCCGAATTTTCGTATTTACAATTTTTTTGGAATTTCGGAAATTTGGAAATACGAAACATTTTAGAATTTTAATTTAAATAAATTTAAAAAATCGGAAATTTCGGAAAAATTCGAAATTGGAAAAGTGAAAAATTCTAAAATTAGAATTTTTCGATTTTCGAATTTTTCAAATTTCGATTTTCGAATTTTTCAATTTTCGAAATTTCAAATGCATACCTATTTTGGAATTTTTACCTTGTCTATGATGAAGGTCCACGATATATCTATTCTAGAGAGATTTATGGGGTAAGTACGTGTGCTGTCATTTCACTTACTGTCTTTTTGAAAACTGATCACCAACTCTAATTAAAGGTCTTAATGTAAGGTTCCATTATCAGTATAAATACAGAAACCAGCTTATAGTACAGTACTGATTTTTAAATGTTATATAACCTGTACATACATTGATTTGTTTAATTTTTATAAACTATGGGCCGGATTCAGATACATTGCAGTATCTGTCAGCGCGGCGTAACGTATCTCATATACGGTACGTCGCGGTAACTTAGGGCGCAAGTTCCGTATGCAGAAAGAACTTGCGTCCTTAGTTACGGCGGCGTAACGTATGTGTGTCGGCGTAAGCCCGCCTAATTCAAATGGGGATGATGTTTGACGTATTTTCCGAACGGCGCATGCGCCGTTCGTGAAAAAATCCCTGTGCGCATGCTCGAAATTACGCCGCAAGTCGTCATTGATTTAGACGTGAACGGAACTTATGCACAGCCCTATTCGCGAACGACTTACGCAAACGACGTAAAATTTTAAAAACTCGACGCGGGAACGACGTCCATACTTAACATTAGCTATGCCTCATATAGCAGGGGTAACTTTACGCCGGAAAAAGCCTAACGTAAACGACGTAAAAAAATGCGCCGGCCGGATGTACATTTCTGAATCGGCGTATCTAGCTCATCTAAAATTAGAATTTTTCGATTTTCGAATTTTTCAAATTTCGATTTTCGAATTTTTCAATTTTCGAAATTTCGATTTTCGAATTTTTCAATTTTCGAAATTTCGATTTTTGAGTTTTTCAATTTTCGAATTTTCGTATTTCCGAATTTCGAAAATTCGAAATGGAAAAATTCGAAAATTCGAAATTCGAAAATTTAAAAATTCGAAATTTGAAGAAAATTGAAAAATGCGAAATTTGAAAAATAATTCAATTTTTGAATTTCGAATTTTTCAATTTTCGAAATTTCGAATTTTCGAAATTCGGAAATACGAAAATTCGAAATTGAAAAATTCGAAATCGAAATTTCGAAAATTGAAAAATTCGAAAATCGAAATTTCGAAAATTGAAAAATTCGAAAATCGAAATTTCAAATATTGGAAAATTCGAAAATCGAAAAATTCGAATTTTATAATTTTTCACTTTTCCAATTTCGAATTTTTCAGAATTTTTCAATTTTTCAATTTTCCGAATTTCGAAAATTGAAAAATTCGAATTTAAAAAAAAATCGAAAATTTAAAAAAATGTTTAAATTTTCGAATTTTCGTATTTCCGAATTTTCGTATTTACGAATTTCGAAAATTCGAAAATAGAAAAATTCGAAAATTGAAAAATGTCAAATTGGAAAAGTGAAAAATTCGAAAATTCTAAAAAAGGAACAATTTTTCAATTTTCGAAATTTCGAATTGAAAAAGTGAAAAATTCGAAAATTCGAAAATTGAAAAATTCGAAATTTGAATTTTTTTTTTCAATTTTCGAATTTTTCAATTTCCGAATTTTCGTATTTTGAAATTTCGAAAATTGAAAAATTCAAAATTCGTAAATTTCCGAAACTTTTTTTTTTGTTTCATTCGTTTTTTTCGTTTCATTCGTTTTTCCGTTTTTTGCTTTTTCGGAAATCCGAAAATTTCCCGAATTTACAAATTTCCGAAAAAAGCAAAAAAACGAAAAAAAAAGTTTTTTTCGAAATTTACGAATTTCTGAAAAAATATAAAAAACTAATGAAACAAAAACGGGAAAAACTAATTTTTCGAATTTCCAGAATTTACGAAAAAATGAAAATAACATAAAGAAAAAAAACGATTTTTTTTTTGGCAGTACACATGTCTAATGAAAACGGTCTGATGGACTGTTTTCATCAGACCAAACCGATCGTGTGTGGGCCCCATCGGTTATTTATCCATCGGTTAAAAAAATAGGAACTTGTTTCAAAATTATCTGATGGATAAAAAAACTATAGAAATAAACGATCGTTTGTAGGTACGTCCATCGGTTAAAAATCCACGCATGCTCACAATCAAGTCGACGCATGCTTGGAAGCATTGAACTTCATTTTTTTCAGCACGTCATCGTGTTTTACGTCACCGCGTTCTGACACGATCGGTTTTTTAACTGATGGTGTGTAGGCACGACTGATCATCAGTCAGCTTCATCGGATAACTGATGGAAAAATCCATCAGACCATTTTCATCAGACTAACCTATCGTGTGTACAGGGCATCAGACTGGGTTTGCAAAACCTCCTATAGCCACAGTAGTTCCTGTCAGATGGTTGGCTTCTGGTGACTCTTTCAATATAAATTTTATTAAAGACTTTTGCCATCATATTGAGTTTATACTTGTATACTAACTTACATTTTTTTTATCATCCTGTGCTGCAGTCAGCCCTAGCCTGGGCCAGAGCCCCAGCAGCGTGCCTGAACTTTAACTGCCTGCTCATCTTACTGCCAGTATGTCGAAACCTTCTTTCCTTTCTCCGTGGATCAAGTGCGGTAAGAATATTGTTAAACTGAACTTAACCAAGTTAGGGAAAGAAATTGCTCCAGTTCCCAAATAGCTAGTATTACATATCCAATCCCATTCCATTGCTCTTGATCAGCTTATTTGATTTTAATAATAGAGAATTTGTTAATTTGGGGCTCTGTTTGAAGCAAATGAATGCAAAGACATAACACTTTTCATGAGACTTTTACACAGCTTTAAAACAGTGATAGGGTAAAAAGGTTTTTGCTCTGGGTGATGTTTTCTTATTAACAGACTTGTAAGTTTCATTGGTGACATTCTCATAGCTGATACAGTATCCTAGTTACCTAATGTTCAGTGAAGACAGGTTCAATTGGTTCCCTTTTATTTTTCTTGTTCAATAATTTTTACTTATGTATAAAAAAACAGCAAATAATGTACATAAGAGTGTACCAAAAGCTGCGAAGACCGCTTACATCAAGATAGATGAGGTAAAAACCCGTTTATTCAAAGAATAGAGATTGAAGACCTTTGGGAGTGGGTAAAACATCAGGCAGTAGAAAGTTGTTGGGTAAGGCCTCTAGGACTACTGATGAGTAGAGTTGAGCGGACACCTGGATGTTCGGGTTCGGGTCCGAACCCGAACTTTAAAAAAAAGTTTGGGTTCGGGAACCCGAACCCCGAACCCCATTGTAGTCAATGGGACTCGGACTTTTAGAAAAAAAAAATGCCCCCGCAAATTCAATAACCAGACCCTTTAGGTCTGGTATGGATATTAAGGGGAACCCCGCCATCAATTTAAAAAAAAAATGACGTGCGGTTCCCCCTAAATATCCATAACCAGATCCGAGCACGTTTACCTGGCCGGCCGCAGAAAAGAGGGGGGGGGCAGAGTGCGGCCCCCCCCCTCTCCTGAACCGCACCAGGCCACATGCCTTTAACATTGGGAAGGTGCTTTGGGGTGCCCCCCAAAGCACCTTGTCCCCATGTTGATGGGGACAAGGGTCTCATCCCCACAACCCTTGCCCGGTGGTTGTGGGGGTCTGCGGGCGGGAGGCTTATCAGAATCTGGAAGACCCCTTTAACAAAGGGGACCCCCAGATCCTGACCCCCCCCCTGTGTGAAATGGTAATGGGGTACACTGTACCCCTACCATTTCACGAAGGAAGTGTAAATTCTTGTAAAAAAAAAAACACACACCGTAGAATAAAGTCCTTTTTTAATAAAAAAAAAAACTCCAGCGGTGATAATCCACTCGTTCCCGGCTTCCTGCTCCAACGTTGTCCTGATCCAGCGACAGGTGCGGGTGATCTCCAGCGATGAGAAGATCCATCCATCCAGAGCGCAGCATCGCCGACCTCCACTCACCGCTGGACACGCTGAAGCTGTGACATTACTTATATAGGGGAGGCAGGGCCACCCGTCACGTGACCCCGCACCCTCTGACGTACCCTCTGCTACGTCACTGGGTAAGCCCAGTCTTCCCTCTTCCTGGGCTTCCCCAGTGACGTAGCAGAGGGTGCGTCAGAGTGTGAGGGGGGTCAGGATCTGGGGGTCCCCTTTGTTAAAGGGGTCTTCCAGATTCTGATAAGCCTCCCGCCCGCATACCCCCACAACCACCGGGCAAGGGTTGTGGGGATGAAGGGTCTGGTTATGGATATTTAGGGGGAACCGCACATCATTTTTTTTTTAAATTGACGGCGGGGTTCCCCTTAATATCCATACAGACCTTAAGGGTCTGGTTATTGAATTTGCGGGGACCTCCGTGCATTTTTTCCCGACCTCTGGACCCGGACCCAAACTTTTTCCAATTATTCGGGTTCGGGTCCGGGTTCGGGAAAAACCCAAAGTCCGTACCGAACCCGAACTTTACAGTCCGGGTTCGCTCAACTCTACTGATGAGGTGATGTTGGTATGTCAAACCACCTCATATGTATAAAGAGGCTACAGCGTGAGGAAGCAGATGAGAGAAGAGGGGCTGCTAAAGAGTCGAAAGGAGTAAGAGGGGTGGAAGAAACTGCAAAGAAGGGGGCAGGTGGAAAGTGGTGGAAATCGGGGTGGAGAGGGTCAGCCGGGTGGGGATCCAGGCATCGTTATGGTCATTGTTTTTATGTGGAGCATGTTTTCATAGGTCTAATAGCCTGCAATCAAAGCCTCTTGGGAAAAATGTCATGATCCAGGGGTCCCAGACTTTCCGGAATTTAGATATTGTGTTCTGCAGTTGAGCCGTCAGCTTGTCCAATGCATTCTGTTTTTAACCTCTGAAATGGGGACGTGTGATAGCCAAGCTTGTGCTAATGATTGCCAGGTTTGGCTGCTATAAGAATGTTGGTTATGAGAATAAACTGAGAGAAGTTGTGCGGTTCAGAAAGGCCTCAGGGGGGTCTAGTGTGGGGGTTGGCCGAAAGAGAGCACCAAGGACTTGGTGCACTTGCTGCCAAAAGTTTTGAGCGATCAGACAGGCTTTATTTGTTTTTATTAGATAGTCTTTTTTAGATATACCTATAGAGTATGGGGGCAGCATTTTTAATCCCCCTGTTTCAATATAGAATGAAAACAATGGATTTTTTGGTACTGATTGGTAGACGGAAATCATGGAATCTAGACTGCCTAGACTTGTAGCTGGGAAACAGAAGATTTTTTACTCATGAGAAGAAAAAGGTTCTCCTTCATTCAAGATAAGAGAATGATTTGATAATGTTGACATTCACATTATTGGTTCTCAAAAAGTTTGAATTATATTGAGGCATTCACTTTGATTTAAAGAGGATTGTCTTTCAAGTTTAACATGAACTTGAAATAAATAATGCATTTCTGCTTTATTATAGGTATTGCCAGGTATTACCAAAAAGTCATAGTATTGTGTCAAAAGATCAATAGGTTTTGTGCCACTTATGATTAGAAGAGAGAGTCTGGCAGATATTGTCACAATGACAAAACCCTGCCACTGGGAAAACTGTACCCAATATATGGTCTCAGGTCAAACCAGCAGCAGCATTACAATATTTTTTCAAAACAGATTCAGTTCATTGGAACTATTGGCTCAATAAATATATATTTTCTTCAAAACCTTGAATGTTAAAACATTTAAAAGTCTGGCAAATGATTGCCTTCAGAAAGCGTGCAATGGTTGTTGGCATGCAGAATGGACTTGGACACAATTGTCAACAATGGCATCTTTTGTATATTTATCTTCCAGGGATTTGGGTCTAGTGCTTTTCTTATAGGGTACCCTTTATCCTTAAAAAAAGCAATGATGTAAAAAGTACACCAGATTTTAATTTCCTTTGGTCAATCAGCTAACATATGTTTGTTTTTTTGTTGGTTGGTAGCTTTCTTTGATCCGTTGCATTATCTTTTTCATTTATTGTCCCGTGTTGGTGTCTTGTTATATACATGTTCTTTCTGGTAGAAAGACTGCAGTTAATTATTGGGCTCAGAAGAAATTATCTCTTTGCTTCATGGTTTATGAAGTGATTTTCTGTACCTGCAGTGTTGTGGGAGAAGTATACGAAGACAGCTGGATAGGAACCTCACTTTTCACAAAATGGTGGCATGGATGATTGCCTTGCATACAGGTTGGTAACATTCGATTCTTCTAGTAATGCTGTGTTTAAGAGTTTTTTCTCTGTTACCTGTTTAATGCAATCAAAACCTGCAGATTTTTCATAATTTAGATAAAGCAGTTCCCTCCTACAGTATACAAGTTAACTAAGCCTATATTGATAGAGTGCACATTTTACATGCCAATTAGCAGATGAGCAGCATAAACATACTATACTGAAACAAAAAGTTAAAAAACAATAACAAAATATAAAGAGGAACAGACTCAATGGACCACTTTCTATGCCATAACTGTGTTTCTAAGTATCGTGGGCCAGATCCACGAAGCAGTTACGCTGGCGTATCTACGCGTATCTACGCCACGTAACTGCTAGGTTGCTCCGGCGTATCTTTGTTTTGTATCCACAAAACAAGATATGCCTGAAGCTGGGCTAGATCCGACTGGCGTACGTCTTAGTACGCCGTCGGATCTAAGGTGCATATTTACGCTGGCCGCTAGGTGGCGCTTCCATCGATTTCCACATCGAGTATGCAAATTAGCTAGATACGTGAATCCACAAACGTACGTCCGGCCGGCGCATTTTTTTACGTCGTTTCCGTAAGGCTTTTTTCGGCGTAACGTTACCCCTGCTATATGAGGCGCAGCCAAAGTTAAGTATGGACGTCGGGCCAGCGTCTAATTTTCCGTTGTGTACGTCGTTTGCGTAAAACGTTCGCGAATAGGGCTTTGCGTAGAATGACGTTCACGTCGAAAGCATTGGCTCGTTGCGGGTTAATTTGGAGCATGCGCACTGGGATACCCCCACGGACGGCGCATGCGCCGTTCAGAAAAAACGTCATTTACATCGGGTCAAGACGTATTAACGTAAAACACGCCCCCATCTCATCCATTTGAATTGCGCACCCTTACGCCGACACAGTTACACTACGCCGCCGTAACTTACAGCGCAAATTCTTTCAGGATACGGAAAATACACTGTAAGTTACGGAGGCGTAGTGTATCTGAGATACACTACGCCGGACGTAAAGAAGCGCCGGGCTACGTGGATCTGGCCCCTTGTCTGTGTTTAAATTCTAAACCTACCATCACCTCCTATTATTATTAACTACTTGCCGACCGCCCACCGTCCTTTTACGGCGGCAAGTCCGCTCCCCTGCGCGCGAGCCCGTAGTATAACGTTGGCCCTCGCACAGGCTCGGTACAGAGCGGGGATCGGGAGCTGTGTGTGTACACACACAGCTCCCGGTCCTGTCAGGGGGGGAAATGCTGATCCTCTGTTCATACAATGTATGAACAGAAGATCAGTCATTTCCCCTAGTGAGGCCACCCCCCCTACAGTTAGAACACACCCAGGGACATACTTAACCCCTTCCCCGCCCCCTAGTGTTAACCCCTTCACTGCCAGTGGCATTTTTATAGTAATCTAATGCATTTTTATAGCACTGATCGCTATAAAAATGCCAATGGTCCCAAAAATGTGTCAAAAGTGTCCGAAATGTCGCAGTACCGAAAAAAAAACGCTGATCGCTGCCATTACTAGTAAAAAAAAAATATTAATAAAAATCCAATAAATATACCCCCTATTTTGTAAACGCTATAACTTTTGCGCAAACCAATCAATAAACACTTATTGCGATTTTTTTTCATGAAAAATATGTAGAAGAATACGTATCGGCCTAAACTGAGGAAAATATTTTTTTATATATATTTTTGGGGGATATTTATTATAGCAAAAAGTAAAAAATATTCATTTTTTTCCAAAATTGTCGCTCTATTTTTGTTTATAGCGCAAAAACTAAAAACCGCAGAGGTGATCAAATACCACCAAAGGAAAGCTCTATTTGTGGGGAAAAAAGGACGTCAATTTTGTTTGGAAGTTACGTTGCACGACCGCGCAATTGTCAGTTAAAGCGACGCAGTGCCGAATCGCAAAAAGTGCTCTGGTCTTTGGGCAGTAATATGGTCTGGGGGTTAAGTGGTTAAGGAATACAATCAGAATGGTATCTCTTATACACCAAGCAGTTCACGTTAAGAAATAAACACACACATGATACAAAAAAATTAAAAAAGGAACAGTAATTGAAAACTATAGTTTCAGGACTTTAGTATGGTTTAGAAGTAGAATGATATAATTAGAAATTCCCCTTTTAAAGAGGAACTTTAGTCTTTCATAATATTTTTTAACTATATATATGCAAACAAGATAATTTTCAGGAAAATAATATCACGATTGTGTATTTCCAGTATTTCCAGAGAGCTCTTTTTTTTGAGGCATGGTTTACATCAGCTGATACTTCTTATGAACGACAATCCTAAAAAAGTTTGAGTGTCTTTTATCAATCAAAGTAGCTCTAAACCACACCTTCATGCTCATTTAATTATTGGACCTCAGGTGTGCAAACTCCAAGTAGCTGTTGTTGAAGTAATTAGTCTATGAGTTCACTTACTTTTTTCTCCAGCACTGCGAATGTTTAATGGGTATGTTCAATAAAGAAACAACAAATTATAATTTTTTGTGTGCTATCAGCTTAAGCACATTGGGGCCAGATTCAGGTACCTGCGCCGCGGCGTAACGTATCCCGTTTATGTTACACCGCCGCAAGTTTTCAGCGTAAGTGCTTGATTCACAAAGCACTTGCCTGTAAACTTACGGCGGTGTACCGTAAAGGCGTCCGGCGCAAGCCCGCCTAATTCAAATGGGGCGTGTACCATTTAAATTAGGCGCGCTCCCGCGCCGGACGTACTGCGCATGCTCCGTTTTGAAATTCCCGCCGTGCTTTGCGCAAAGTGACGTCATTTTTTTGAACGGCGACATGCGTAACGTACTTTCGTATTCCTGGACGTCTTACGCAAAAAATGTTTTTTTTTAAATCTGACGCGGGAATGACGGCCATACTTTAACATAGGCTGTCTAAAGTTAAGCCATGTAAAAGCAGGCTTAACTTTGCGACGGAAAAAAATGACTAGCGACGACCTAACGAACGTGAAAACCTTTGTGGATCGCCGTAAAAGCTCATTTGCATACCCGACGCAGGAAAACGACGCGAACTCCACCCAGCGGCGGCCGAAGTATTGCAGCCTAAGATCCGAAGGCGTATGAAGCCACAAGCCTGTCGGATCTTAGCCAAAAGCCGTCGTATCTTGTTAGTGAATCACAAATTAAGATACGACGCGGCAAATTTGAAAATACGCCGGAGTATCAGTAGATACTCTGGCGTATCTCTTCTGTGAATCTGGCCCATTGTGTTTGTCTATTGTTGTGACTTAGGTGAGGGTTGGATCAAAATTTTGGGCAAATTACTACAGAAAGCCAGTTAATTCCAAAGGGTTCACATGCTTATTATTGCCACTGTACACACACATATATATACTGTATATATTACACACATATATATGTTTACTCTGTTTATTACAGTGAACCAATAAGAAAATGTATGTTTTCATATATTGGCTGTTCTTCAATATACTTTTGGAGTATTAGAGTATTTGTTCCCCATCGGGTCCACCTGCAGCTATGAACGATGACTGACTGTCAATGGAGCTGCAGTCGCTACCACTGCCGGTTGACCTCAAGTGACAATTGTATTGATGCGTTGCTTAGCTTTTTTTAATATTGTATTAAACAGCTTGAGAAGCGGGTCATTTTGAAGATAAACAAGACTGTTATGCATTACTAAAACATTACATGTTACTTTACTGCTGCTTTAAAAACTTCTGAGGGTTTTATCATAATTGCTGTAATAAATATTAGGACCGATCTCACTCCCCCTTTGCTGCCATATTTTTGAAATATAGAAAAATTGGATTTTCTTTGGTGGCAGGAGGGCACAGGACACTTTTTAGGCTGAGCGCCTTCTTTTCACACAGCTCTTCAAACCTATAAATCACTGAGCAGACATCATGAGATCCATGCCAATAGTGAAGATACATTTCAATTTGTGCAATGTAGTGAGTCATGCTGATAGCAGCAGTGCACTTTGCTAGGATTAGATTATTAAGCATTTAATTCTGTGATCAAACCTTGCTTGCTTCAGGAAAATCTAAATGCTAGATAGAATAGCCCGTTAATCAACCATTTTAAAGTGGTTGTAAACCTTAGAAATTTAATATAAACAAAGCATATCCCTTTATAGTGTGTACTTGTCTAAATTAAGAGCACTAAGTCTCATTTCTGTCAAGTTTTCCTGACACCAAGAGGAAAATGGTGGCAGGGGAGGGACCTCCAGCTTATTGAAAGTCATAGCTCTGTTCCTATGTGCTGTTTTGAGGGGGGTTTGTCCCTTCCCTCCAATCAGCTCTCAAAGCTTTTTTCTGAACTCCCAGACAAGCTTTAAAATTCAGCAATTCAAATGGCTGTAGAGAAGAAATGGCTGCAGATAGACATGTACAACTTGTGTAGGAGCATTCGTTTCATCTCTTTTTATCCCCTGAGGCCAGTCACTTCACTGGGTTTATGTAAAGGTTTACAACCACTTTAGGTTTTCCCACAATAGAAAATGTCCAGGAAATTCAAGTTTTTTTAAACTTTATTGATGAAACAAAGACAACACACTTGACTTTTCTTTTTGCCATGTTATTTCACATCAAGCATAATACAGTGCTCTGCTGATAATTCCAATCTATAACCAAAAAGAATACATGCATATATACTGTATAAGTAAAGTGAGCACTACTTAGTCATATAGTAGTTGATGTGCAGTAATACATACAGGAATTCAGTACCCAGAATAGAATGAGAATGATAGCAGAGCCAGACCCTGGTGAAAAGAGATAGGAGTATGAATAACATCATCAATAACCAACATTTTTAGGTTAAGAACCCCCTTTCTTAAGAGCCCCATGCCAGGTACTGAATTCCTGTATGTATTTCTGAACATCAGCTGCTTTTTGACTACATGGCACTCATTTTACTTACAGTATATACATGCATGCATACTTTTCGGTTATAGATTGGAATTAATAGTGGAGAAATACCTTTGCAAGATGGGTGCCTTCAGAGGTTGAAAAACACGTGTAACCATCATGGTGACTGCCTTGTTTTTTTTTTAACATGCTAGCCCAAATGCAGCTATTAAGACCTAAAAGAATTTATAGACCATTCTGCGTGTGTACTCAGGTTACTCGTGGTATTATATGTAAACATTAACACAAAAAAGGTTATTTACTATATTGATACGATAAGTCCTGTGGCAGCAGACAATCCACCCGATGCCACCCCCTTGGTCGGTCGGGTCACAGGCACCCCCCCTGGTCGGTTGGTCAGTCACCAGCCCGCACTTACACCATCTAGATCACGGGCAGCGCTTCCTCTGGGCGGTGGACGACGGCTCCACCCTGTGTCTTCTCCTCCTCGGCTTCGGTGGCTTCCCCTCCATCTCCTCCGTCCTCCGCCTCCTCGGTGGCCAATAGGATCGCTACTCCTCTCAGCCAATCGGGTGACAGGTCTCAGGACCCGCTTTCTGATTGGCCTGGAGGAGAATCAGGAAGACAATA
This sequence comes from Rana temporaria, assembly GCF_905171775.1. Classification (NCBI taxonomy): domain Eukaryota; kingdom Metazoa; phylum Chordata; class Amphibia; order Anura; family Ranidae; genus Rana; species Rana temporaria. The sequence continues at coordinate 221,851,494 of NC_053490.1, read as the reverse complement.
GCGAATATTAATTCGCTATTGTCACAAAACTCTGTGGGCTCAGTGTCAAACCCACCCTTTTTAAGCCAATTAGAGCATCAGGCTCTAATCACGTGCTTCTAAAAAAAAAAAAAAACATTGGAATCCATGCATTCGGCGTAAGTAGATTAGGGGTCGGGCACATGGAATAGGGGGGCAGTGCCTCTGCATCCTGTATGGAGGGGCTGTCACTGGATAAATCTTTACCGGGAAAAAACCCTGAAATTTGTATATGACTGAGCTATAACATTTAAGTTCAAGGAGCTGTTTTATTTTTCTTTCTTGCTTTTCCTATCAGAGTTCTACTGTAGATCTAGAACTTGCTCATAATAACTATTATTAGTGATTTGGTGCTGCAGAGGTTAATAAAGTGGCTGGATCAGGATTAGGCATGAGCTTCGAGTTTGAGTCGAACATCGGCTGTTCGACTCAAATGGTCGAACATTATGGGCCGTTCGTGCCAAATTCGAGTGGCGCATCACGGCCCATAATTTACTGCGGCATTGCAGTGCATTGCTGGCTGATGATTGGCCAAGCATGCACTATGACCTGCATGCTTTGGCCAATCACAGGGTGGAAAAAACAGAGAGCCATAATTGGCCAAAGCCAGGTTGGCTTTGGCCAATTATGTCTCAGGGGGTTTAGTACACGCCCCACACTATATAAGTCTGACTGCGTGGCGGCCTTGTGTAGTGCGTTGCGACGGTGGTTAAAGACAGACAGAGAGAGAGAGAGAGAGACAGTGTAATTTAATTTAAGTTAGATAGAGCAGGCAGGCGAGTCAGTTAGCTTCAGTTACAGTGTGTAGAGGAATAATATGCATCCCAGGTGTTGTATATGTATTTATACACTGTATTCAGTTTAGCTAGATCCGTTCCTGTTATTCTCTTCCTAATATACTGACAGGCAGGCAGGTGATTGTGCTAGCTGCAGTATTTTCACTTAGTGTACTGTGTCCTTTGCACAGTGTGCACCTAAAGCTTAACTGAATACAATTGCTGGTGTTCTGATATAAATACAGGCAGGGACCTGCAGTATTTTGATTTTGTGCCCTTTGCACAGGACCAGACATTACATTAAAGCCGCAAGCAGTTTTAAATAACTTTTTTACCTATAGAAATTTAATTTTGTGCAGGGACAGTTCTAAACACGGGAAACACGTGCCACGTCACAGTCATACTATAGACACCCAGCAGGTACGACATTTAAAGGAATATTGCACCTTCTTTTTTCACTTCAAGCAAAAATCACTGCTCCCCAAAAAATTGCAGTTTTTAAAACTTTTTTTTGCATTGATACATGTCCCATGGGGCAGGACCCGGGTCCCCAGACACTTTTTAGGACAATAAATTGCATATTAGCCTTTAAAATTAGCACTTTTGATTTTGAACGTTCGAGTCCCATAGACTTTAATGGGGTTCTAAAGTTCGCGCAAAGTTTCGGTCCGTTCGCAGGTTCTGGTGCGAACCGAACCGGGGGGTGTTCGGCTCATCCCTAATCAGGATCAATGCAAAGACAAAAACATCAATAGAAAAGGTAATAGCACATTTTCACATTTCTACCTAATTAAAATCTAGAAAATAATAATAATAATTTGATATGTCTGTAAAACTGCTACCAAATTAAAATCCTATCTGTTCTGAAAAAACAGATATATAATATGTTAGGGTAGTTTACAAAATGTAGATATAAGACATCAGGGATGTAACTAGATTGTCATCTGTATCCCTATTGAAGTGAGAAAAGGTTATAAATACAATTTATTGCTAACTGTGTCTTCCTTTTCTAGTGACAACAACTATAAATCTGACAGAAATTTTACCTTTTTTTTTACCAAAAACAAAGAAAAGTATTTTGCTGGAGTTTGGCTTTATTATTTTAGCAAATAATAATTGTTACTGTTATATACTATGCAATTACTTAGGTTTTTGTTTCCTGTCTCAGCTATACACACTGTGGCCCATTTGTTTAATGTGGAAAGACTGGTGGACGCCAGGGTGGAAGCGAATGGCACAATTGTAGCTGCTCTTACCGACCTTGGGGACAGGAATAATGAATCCTACCTTAACTTTGTCCGATCAAGAGTACCAGTAAGTAAGAAAACATCTCTGGACCTGTTGCATGGTGGCTGATTGAACTTTTTATTGCTTAAAGGAAAACATTTCGCTTAAAGGAAAACTAGGGTTTTCTGGGAACTGTCATATTATAGTAATCTGCTGGCCAAATCAGCTGCGGTTGGGGAATTTCCTGCAGTGTAACTGCAGGTAACAAAGGGAGTGAGACGGCATCATCATTGACTTAATATGGCTACATGGCTATATTTGGCTACTGGCATCATCACTAGCTATGAACTTTTAAAATGAATTCCTCCTCAATGATAATAGATATGATAATGCTTATAAATAAATGAGGACTGTTTTAAAGTACATTTACTGCTTGTTTAGAATATACAAATACTTCAGTGTGCATGTTCTGGGGATGGGTCAACTAAATAAGGAATTATAATGAATATACCAACATCTAGTATCTGGTAAAACAATCCAATTTCATGTATCATTTGATGTTAGAGAATAAAAGTGGAATTCTGTTTGGTTGTTAAAGTCCAGACCCTCTAATCAGTATTATGGTTTTAAAAGCACACATTTAGGGCCATATCCACGTACCTCTGCGCCGGGCGCAGCGTATCTAAGATACACTACGCCGCCGTAACTTTTTTTTTTTCGAATCCTCAAAAAATTTGCGCCGTAAGCTACGGCGGCGTAGTGTATCTTTTGCAGCGTAAGGGCGCGGGATTCAAATGGATGTAATGGGGGCGTGTTTTATGTAAATACGTCGTGACCCGACGTAAACAACGTTTTTTTTTAACTGCGCATGTGTCGTCCGTGGGGGTATCCCAGTGCGCATGCTCGAAATGAAACCGGAACCAGCCAATGCTTATGACGGTGACGTCATTCTACGCAAATTCCTTTTTGCGAACGATTTACGCAAATGTCGTAAAAAATTCAAAATTGGACGCGGGAACGACGGCCATACTTAACATTGAGTACGCCTCATAATAGCAGCTATAACTATACGCCGGAAAAAGCCGAACGCAAACGACGTAAAAACAATGCGCCGGCCGGACGTACGTTCGTGGATCGCCGTAACTAGCTAATTTGCATACTCGACGCGGAATTCGACGGAAACGACACCTAGCGGCCGCCGAAAAATTGCAGCTTAGATCCGACGGCGTACTAAGACGTACGCCTGTCGGATCTAGCCGAGATGCCGTCGTATCTTGTTTTGAGGATAAAAAACAACGATACGACGCGCAAAATTTGAAATTACGCGGCGTATCAAGAGATACGCCGGCGTAATACCTTTGTGGATCTGCCCCTTAATGTGCAAGTATTATTATATTCGAATGTGTGGTGTTTGTAAATCTGGCAGCTAAAGAATAGAATGTTCTAAACAAAATCTTACTTTTTTACAGAATCCAATAGGAGGATTAAATGTGGCATTTACCTTTCTTGCTGGCCTCACTGGAGTAATAATTACATTGGCTCTTATTCTAATAATTACTTCTTCTACAAAAACCATTCGCAGGTCATATTTTGAAGTGTTTTGGTATACACATCATCTCTTTGTCATTTTCTTCATTGGTCTTGTTATACATGGAGTTGGGTGAGCATTGAATTTATATCTATACTAAACAACATTGCACAAGAGTCTTGTCCAATATGAAATAGCCAGTAAAGTAACCAATAATTTGTGTATATTTAAAGGGGTTGTAAAGGTAAAAAAATGTTTTCCTAAATAGCTTCCTTTACCTTAGTGCAGTCCTCCTTCACTTACCTCATCCTTCCATTTTGCTTTTAAATTTCCTTATTTCTTCTGAGAAATCCTCACTTCCTGTTCTTCTGTCTGTAACTCCACACAGTAATGCAAGGTTTCTCCCTGGTGTGAAATGTCATGCTCGCCCCCTCCCTTTAGGGGGGGAGGGGGCGAGCAGGAGAGTCAGGACGCTCTCTACGTTGCAGATAGAGAAAGAAGCTGTGTGTTAGTGGGCGTCCTGACTCTCCTGCTCGCCCCATCCCCCCTCAAGGGAGGGGGCGAGCACGACACTCCACACCAGGGAGAAAGCCTTGCATTACTGTGTGGAGTTACAGACAGAAGAACAGGAAGTGAGGATTTTTTTAGAAGAAATAAGGACATTTAAAAGCAAAATGGAAGGATGAGGTAAGTGAAGGAGGACTGCACTAAGGTAAAGGAAGCTATTTAGGGAATTTTTTTTTTTACCTTTACAACCCCTTTAACTCTGAGTGGAAAAATACCTGTAACAATTGTCAATAGAACCAGTATGCCTTCTGGAAGAAGGAGAAAATGACACAGGGATCTCAAGAATACAGTTTGAGTGTCGGTTTTGAGGCGAGAAATGTGTTTTTTCATCTTTCTCCAGTTTTATAATTTATGGATCCGGTTCTGAGGCCAGAGACCTCAAAGTACTTTGGGCGAGAAGAAATATCCAATCCAGTGTGCAGGGCTTGCCAGAGACCAGAAGGGTGTGTGGACAAGTATTCACAGACCTTATAATCTAGGACCTGACAATAGCCTGGTGCTCCACCCAAGAGACAGAAGGTCAGGGGGACTCCAACCTTTTCCAGGAGTCAATGAGACTGCACAGGACCAGCTAAAGCATGCATATCTGCAAAGGGCTGGCGAAGTCAGTGACAAGGCAGCAAGGAGCTGAAAGATTAAAGTGACATAAAAAACATTTTTTATTAAAATAACAAACATGGTATACTTACCTGCTATGCAAAATGGTTTTGCAGAGAGCAGCCCTGATCCTATTTTCCTGGGACCCTCCCCTTCAGTGGGTGCTCCCATGTATCCATGGGGGCACCTGTGCATGCTTTCTTCCAAGCCCTGCTGCTGTGTCCATTGACACAGACAGCGGGTCTCAGTCCTGCCCCCGCTCCTGTGTCACAGTATTTAATTAACAGCAGTGGGAGACAATGGCTCTCACTGCTTTCAATCTGCCTAATGAGGAGGGAGTCAGTGCCTGGAGCAGCTGCTGTCGTGCACATTGCTTTATCAAATCCGGCTCAGGTAAGAAAAAGGGGGGTCTGGGGGGGAGCTGCAGCACAGAAGGTTTTTCACCTTAATGCATACAATGCATTAAGGTGATAGACCATAAGGATTTAGAACCACTTTAAGCTATGAGAGAGCTTGAGTCCAAGGAGCTGTGTGCTTTGTTTTTGGGGATCAGACCTAAGGCCTAGGCTTGACGGCTGAAGCAGCCGGTTGGCAAGAAAAGCCATGAGGCTGAAGTATTTTGTTTTGTGATTTACGGTGATAATGAAAACCTCTGCATTGGCAACTGATTTATTTGTGAACTTTTTTGTTCTTTTTAATAAAAGTAGGCCAGCAAGCCCTTATTAAGACTGAAGTCACAGGGAAGCACTACCACTAAGCTAATAATTCCCAAATGTCACTCTCTACAGTATATATACCTGTATATATATATTTTTTTTGTGTTCGATTAACCACTTAAGCTCCGGACCAATACGCTGTCTAAAGACCAGAGGTGTTTTTACAATTTGGCAATGCGCTGCTTTAACTGGTAATTGCGCGGTCATGCAATGTTGTACCGAAACGAAACTTGCGTCCTTTTCTTCCCACAAATAGAGCTTTATTTTGATGGTATTTGATCGCCTCTGCGATTTTTATTTTTTGCGATATAAACGCAAAAAGACCGTAAATTTTGAAAAAAAATGATTTTTCTTATAACAAAAAGTAAAAAAAATCGAATAAACTAAATTTTAGTCAAACATTTAGGCCAAAATGTATTCAGCCACATGTCTTTAGTAAAAAAAATCGCAATAAGCGTATATTTATTGGTTTTCGCAAAAGTTATAGCGTCTACAAACTAGGGTACATTTTCTGGAATTTACACAGCTTTTATTTTATGACTGCCTATCTCATTTCTTGAGGTGCTAAAATGGCAAGGCAGTACAAAACCCCCCCAAATGACCCCATTTTGGAAAGTAGACACCCCAAGGAAACTGCTGAGAGGCATGTTGAGTCCATTGAATATTTAATTTTTTTGTCCCAAGTGATTGAATAATGACGAAAAAAAAAAAAAAATAAAATGTTTACAAAAAGTTGTCACTAAATGATATATTTCTCACACATGCCATGGTTATATGTGGAATTGCACCCCAAAATACATTCTGCTGCTTCTCCTGAGTACGGGGATACCACATGTGTGGGACTTTTTGGGAGCCTAGCCGCATACGGGGCCCCAAAACCCAAGCACCGCCTTCAGCATTTCTAAGGGCACAAATTTTTGATTTCACTCCTCACTACCTATCAAGGTTTCGAAGGCCATAAAATGCCAAAATAGCAAAAAAAAAAACCAAATGACCCCATTTTGGAAAGTAGACACCCTAAGCTATTTGCTGAGAGGCATGTCGAGTCCATGGAATATTTTATATTTTGACACAAGTTGCGGGAATATGACAAACTGATTTTTTTTTGCACAAAGTTGTCACTAAATGATATATTGCTCACACATGCCATAGTTATATGTGGAATTGCACCCCAAAAGACATTCTGCTGCTTCTCCCGAGTACGGGGATACCACATATGTGGGACTTTTTGTGAGCCTAGCCACGTACGGGGCCCCGAAAACAAAGCACCGCCTTCAAGATTTCTAAGGGCATACATTTTTGATTTCACTCCTCACTACCTATCACTACCTATCACAGTTTTGAAGGCCATAAAATGCCAAGATGTCACACAACCCCCCCAAATGACCCCATTTTGGAAAGAAGACACCCCAAGCTATTTGCTGAGAGGCATGTTGAGTCCATGGAATATTTAATTTTATGGCCCCAAGTGATTGAATAATGACCAAAAAAAAAAAAAAAAAATTTTTTACAAAACGTTGTCACTAAATGATATATTTCTCACATATGCCATGGGCATATGTGGAATTGCACCCCAAAATACATTCTGCTGCTTCTCCTGAGTACGGGGATACCACATGTGTGGGACTTTTTGGGAGCCTAGCCGCGTACGGGACCCCGAAAACCAATCACCGCCTTCAGGATTTCTAAGGGCATAAATTTTTGATTTCACTCCTCACTACCTATCACAGTTTCGAAGGCAATAAAATGCCAAAACAGCACAAAACCCCCCCAAATGACCCCATTTTGGAAAGTAGACACCCCAAGCTATTTGCTGAGAGGCATGTTGAGTCCATGGAATATTTAATTTTTTTGCCCCAAGTCACTGAATAATGACCAAAAAAAAAAAATACAAAACGTTGTCACTAAATGATATATTTCTCACACATGCCACGGTTATATGTGGAATTGCACCCCAAAATACATTCTGCTGCTTCTCCTGAGTACGGGGATACCACATGTGTGGGACTTTTTGGGAGCCTAGCCGCGTACGGGACCCCGAAAACCAATCACCGCCTTCAGGATTTCTAAGGGCATAAATTTTTGATTTCACTCCTCACTACCTATCACAGTTTCGAAGGCAATAAAATGCCAAAACAGCACAAAACCCCCCCAAATGACCCCATTTTGGAAAGTAGACACCCCAAGCTATTTGCTGAGAGGCATGTTGAGTCCATGGAATATTTAATTTTTTTGCCCCAAGTCACTGAATAATGACCAAAAAAAAAAAAATACAAAACGTTGTCACTAAATGATATATTTCTCACACATGCCACGGTTATATGTGGAATTGCACCCCAAAATACATTCTGCTGCTTCTCCTGAGTACGGGGATACCACATGTGTGGGACTTTTTGGGAGCCTAGCCGCGTACGGGGCCCCGAAAACCAAGCACTGCCTTCAAGATTTGTGTGAGTGAAATCAAAAATTTATGTCCTTAGAAATCTTGAAGGCGGTGCTTGGTTTTCGGGGTCTCATACGCGGCTAGGCTCCCAAAAAGTCCCACACATGTGGTATCCCCGTACTCAGGAGAAGTAGCAGAATGTATTTTGGGGTGCAATTCCACATATAACCATGGCATGTGTGAGAAATATATCATTTAGTGACAATGTTTTGTACATTTTTTTATTTTAATTTTTTTTGGTCATGATTCAATCACTTGGGGCAAAAAAATTAAATATTCCATGGACTCAACATGCCTCTCAGCAAATAGCTTGGGGTGTCTACTTTCCAAAATGGGGTCATTTGGGGGTTTTTTGTGCTATTTTGGCATTTTATGGCCTTCGAAACTGTGATAGGTAGTGAGGAGTGAAATCAAAAATTTGCGCCCTTAGAAATGCTGAAGGCGGTGCTTGGTTTTCGGGGTCCCGTACGCGGCTAGGCTCCCAAAAAGTCCCAAACATGTGGTATCCCCGTACTCAGGAGAAGCAGCAGAATGTATTTTAGGGTGCAACTCCACATATAACCATGGCATGTGTGAGCAATATATCATTTAGTGACACATTTTTCTTTTTTTTTTTTTTTTTCTCATTATTCAATCACTTTGGACAAAAAAAAAAAAAATCAATGGACTCAACATGCCTCTCAGCAGTTTCCTTGGGGTGTCTTCTTTCCAAAATGGGGTCATTTGGGTTTTTTTTGTGCTATTTTGGCATTTTATGGCCTTCGAAACTGTGATAGGTAGTGAGGAGTGAAATCAAAAATTTACACCCTTAGAAAGCCTGAAGGCGGTGATTGGTTTTTGGGGTCCCGTACGCGGCTAGGCTCCCAAAAAGTCTCACACATGTGGTATCCCCGTACTCAGGAGAAGCAGCAGAATGCATTTTGGGGTGTAATTCCACATATGCCCATGGCATGTTTGAGCAATATATCATTTAGTGACAACTTTGCGCAAAAAAAAATATATATATATATATATATATTTATATTTCCCGCAACTTGGGTCAAAATCTAAAATATTCCATGGACTTAAGATGCCTCTCAGCAAATAGCTTGGGGTGTCTACTTTCCAAAATGGGGTCATTTGGGGGGGTTTTCAATTGTCCTGGCATTTTATGCACAACAATTAGAAGCTTATGTCACACATCACCCACTCTTCTAACCACTTGAAGAAAAAGCCCTTTCTGACACTGTTTGTTTACATAAAAACATATTATTTTTTTGCAAGAAAGTAAAGTTGAACCCCCAAACATTATATATTTTTTTAAAGCAAAGGCCCTACAGATTAAAATGGTAGGTGTTGCAAAAAAAATTTCCACACAGTATTTGCGCAGCGTTTTTTCAAACGCATTTTTTGGGGAAAAAATACACTTTTTTTTATTTTAAAGCACTAAAACACACTATATTGCCCAAATTATTGATGAAATAAAAATTATGATCTTAGGCCGAGTACATGGATACCAAACACGACATACTTTAAAATTGCGCACAAACGCGCAGTGGCGACAAACTACATACATTTTTAAAAGCCTTTAAAAGCCTTTACAGGTTACCACATTAGATTTACAGAGTAGGTCTACTGCTAAAATGACTGCCCTCGATCTGCCCTTCGCGGTGATACCTCACATGCATGGTGCAATTGCTGTTTACATATGACTCCAGACCGACGCTTGCGTTCGTCTTTGCGCAAGAGCAGGGGGGGACAGGGATGCTTTTTTTTATTTTTTTATTTTTTTATATATTTATTTCGCTTTTTTTATTTTATTTGTTAACTGTTCCTTCCATTTATTTATTTTTTTACCATTTTTATTGTTATCTCAGGGAATGTAAATATCCCTTATGATAGCAATAGTTAGTGACAGGTACTCTTTTTTTTTTTTAAATGGGGTCTATTAGACCCTAGATCTTTCCTCTGCCCTCAAAGCATCTGACCACACCAAGATCGGTGTGATAAAATGCTTTCCCATATTCTCAATGGCGCCGTTTATATCTGGGGGGGGGGACATTCCCTCCCACTGAATGTAAAAGCAGTCTAGAGGCTAATTAGCCGCTAGGACTGCTTTTACATGAAAGCCGACCGCTGGCTGAAAAGAATGATACCAAGATGATGCCTAAACCCGCAGGCATCATTCTGGTATAACCATTCAAAGTCCTGCAACATACCAGTACGTTGATGGTTCTTGTTGGACATGTATTGTAATCTTTTTTTTTTTCATGCAGTCTGTTGGCTGAACAAAAAAAAGATTGATCGGTGGGTATGCCCACCATTAGAATACCTCCCTTCATCCACCCACTTCTAATGATGGGCATACATGCACCATTTATATATGCCGAAGCATGGGGGCATCCTCCCGCAAAAAAGTTATGCCGCGTACGGTCGGACTTTTCTATGCCGCGTACACACGGTCGGACTTTTCTATGCCGTGTACACATGGTCAGACTTTTCCACAGGAAAGCCTCCGTAGGAATGTCAACCGTATGTACGCGGCATTAGGAGCAAAATCGCTCCTCCGCCCCTAATGCCCCCATGCTCCGGCATATATGCTCTTTTTTGAACTGTAGTGGTGAAATCACCTCCTACAGCATTGGAGTCGCGGCTTTATATATCGTGGGAGCAAACGCTGTTGCTGTCACGCTAAATAAATCCGCACTGCAACTGAATGGCGTACCTGCTAAGCAAATGATGGTTAACATTAAAACAAAGTAACATTCCAGTATAACAGTAAGATCATACCATACCTGCAAAGCAAATACCTATAAAAAAACATAGTAAAAAATAAAACATTTTTTAACGCAACCTGTGCCTAAAATATATATATATGCCAAAGCATGGGGGCATCCTCCCGCAAAAAAGTTATGCCGCGTACGGTCGGACTTTTCTATGCCGCGTACACACGGTCGGACTTTTCTATGCCGTGTACACATGGTCAGACTTTTCCACGGGAAAGCCTCCGTAGGAATGTCAACCGTATGTACGCGGCATTAGGAGCAAAATCGCTCCTCCGCCCCTGCTGCCCGCATGCTTCGGCATATATGCTCTTTTTTTTAACTGTGGTGGTGAAATCACCTCCTACAGCACTGGAGTCGCGGCTTTATATATCGTGGGAGCAAACGCTGTTGCTGTCAAGATAAATAAGTCCGCGCAACAGCTGAATGGCGTACCTGAAAACAGTAAAATAAATTACATACCTGAAAAGCAAGCATGAAAAAACATAACAACAATAAAACTTTGCAGAATAGAATACAGTAAAAAAGAGCAGAACAATAGAGAGAGAATAGAGAGGGAGAGAACAATAAAACGACAACTATTTTTGGTTTTTTTATTTTATATTTTTTTGTGTGTTTTTATTTTTTACTTTTTTTTTTTTTTTTTTTAACACTTTTTTTTGTAACTGTGAACTGTAACTTCAACTTTTCGGTTCCAGGTTTGGGTCTCTCAAAATGCGATGGCATCTTGGGAGACCCTGTGTGAGTGTGCCTAGCCTGTGAAATGTTTCACCCTACACTAATAATTAACGTGTGTGTGGAAGCGTTCAAAACATTCACCAATACAAAGACCAGGATTGCCAGGACATTTGGGACAAAAATAACGGGTGTCACGCCTAAATCCGCGCTTGGTACAGACACGACATTTTCTTTGGGGGGCTCGTTGGGTAGGGGTACTCGGGAGGACATAAGAAAAATGCCTCTCATGCAGTCGGCTTACTGCATTTGGTAGGAGATGGTGAGGTACAATACCGCCTGGATACATGAGTTCTGTGATGATATCCCTCTGGAATTGAAGGAAGGATTCATTCCGTCCTGAAGCTCTGTATACGACATGAGCATTCAGTAGAGCCAATTGAAATAAATGTAGAGACACTTTTTTGTACCAGCGTCTCGTCTTACGGGCAATATGATACGGCGCCATCAACTGGTCGTTGAGGTCCACCCCTCCCATATTAAGGTTATATTCGTGGACACAGAGGGGTTTCTCCACAACACCAGTCGCCGTACGAATTTGGACTGTCGTGTCTGCGTGAAGGGTGGTAAGAACGAAAACATTCCTATTGTCCCGCCACTTCACAGCGAGCAAATTTTTACATCTGCAGCAGGCTCTCGCCCCCGGCCTAACACGGGCATCTACAAGCCGCTGGGGGAAGCCCCGGCGATTAGGTCGCACGGTGCCACATGCTCCAATCTGTTGATCAAATAAGTGGCTAAAAAGTGGCACGCTGCTGTAAAAATTGTCCACATACAAATGGTACCCCTTTCCGAATAAGGGTGACACCAAGTCCCAAACAATCTTGCCAGCGCTCCCCATGTAATCTGGGCATCCTTCCGGCTCTACCTGACTATCTTTTCCCTCGTAAACCCTAAAGCTCCATGTGTAGCCTGTGGCCCTGTCACAGAGCTTATAGAGCTTGACCCCGTATCTGGCAGGCTTGCTGGGAAGGTACTGTTTGAAAGACAAGCGGCCAGCAAATTTAATCAGGGACTCATCAACGCATACAACCTGCTGGGGATTAAACAAGGCTGCAAAACGTTCGTTGAAATGGTTTACGAGGGGCCGAATTTTGTAGAGCCGGTCAAATTCAGGGTCTCCACGTGGACGACAAAGTGCATTGTCACTGAAATGCAGGAACCGCAGGATCGCCTCGTATCGTCTCCTGGCCATGTGAGCAGAGAAAATGTACATATGGTCAATGGGATGTGTGGACCAATACATCCGCAATGACGGAAATTTGTGTATGCCCATGTTGAGGGTAAGGCCCAGAAAGGTCTTAAATTCGGAAACCTCGAGAGGTTTCCATTCTTTGGCAAGGCGAGACTGGGGGTTAGCGGCGATGTAAGTACCAGCATATAAATTGGTCTGGTCCACAATAGATCTATAGAGATCTTCCGTGAAATACAGCGAATAAAAATCAAGTGACATAAAGTTCGCTGTATCCACCTGAATACCGGGTTGGCCAGTGAATGGGGGAAGTACAGGTGCTGTAGAAGTGGTGGGGACCCAATCAGGATAGGCAAATTCTACAGGAAGGGCACTATGGGCACGACGGGCCTGTCTCTGTCTTTTTCTTGGTGGCAGCGGGACACTACTTGTGCTTGCCACATCGCCAGCTTCAACTGCACTTATGGGACTCGCCACGTCACCAAGTGTTACTGCAGTGCTGGATAAACGACCAGGGTGTACTAGGCCGCTGGTGCTTGCCAATTCACCAGAAGGAATAGCGGCGCTAGTACTGGATCTCTGCTCCATACGAGGGTCCTGCGGTTCTTGCTGCTCAACAACATCAGAATGGGATCGGGTACGCCTGGCCTTAGCAGGGACCTCAACTTCGTCGTGCGAGCTATCTGACATGGAGCCGCTGTCGTAAATGGGTTCATATTCTGAGCCAGAATCTGTCAGATGCGTGACCTCCTCCTCTTCACTATCTGACATGCACATGAACTCAAAGGCCTGCTTATCATTGTACCTTCGGTTTGCCATTTTGGACTCTAAATTTAGTGGTACAATGGTAAGGATTCACAGGTAAAAAAAGCACCTGACTATAGAAAAGCAAATGTAGAAAACGCTTCAAAAAAAACTGTAAGCGATCGCAGGGATCAGGCCTGTCTCTGCGAACGCTGCAGTTATGTGTCTTGTGTTTTGTAAGTGACAGTGATCGATCGATACTGCACTTGGGTGGGTTGGGCTGGGCAGAGGGGGAAAACGCAGGTGCTAGCGGGTATCTGGGCTGATTCCGCTAACAATGCGTTTTTGGGTACCCTAAACTGCTGGGTACGCTAGTATAGATCTGATCAGATCAGGTATCGATCCGTTCAGATCCTATACCACTAAGGGGGGTGTATGCTTAGCGAGTGGGTGTAAGCGGTACTGGCTCTAACCTAACGCTGCCTGGGGTGACGCAGACCCTGACTGGCGCTAAAATTAAATTTATATCACCCGCCGGGTGATCAGGGGGTTAAACCTATTGGGTTATATACGGCGGGTGCTCTGATGCTATAAACAGCAAACTAACCAACCAGCGTCAACCGTAACACTTATACGGTGATCACTGGTGAAAGGGTTAACTAGGGGGCAATCAGGGGGTTAAAACCTTTATTCGGTAATATATGGGGGTACCTAACGCTTTCTAAAAACCTGGTGGCGAACCTAAAATAACTAAATAACTAACTGGCTAACCACGTCACCAGTGACACTTATACAGTGATCAGTGGTGAAAGGGTTAACTCTAGGGGCAATCAGGGGTTAAAACCTTTATTTATGGGGGTACCTAACGCTATATAAACCTGGCGGCGAACCTCAAAAAAAACTAACTGCCTAGCGGCAACAGTGACACTAATACAGCGATCAGAAACCGATCGCTTAGTGACACTGGCAATAGGGGTGAAAGGGTTAACTCTAGGGGCAATCAGGGGTTAAAACCTTTATTTATGGGGGTACCTAACGCTATATAAACCTGGCGGCGAACCTCAAAAAAAACTAACTGCCTAGCGGCAACAGTGACACTAATACAGCGATCAGAAACCGATCGCTTAGTGACACTGGCAATAGGGGTGAAAGGGTTAACTCTAGGGGCAATCAGGGGTTAAAACCTTTATTTATGGGGGTACCTAACGCTATATAAACCTGGCGGCGAACCTCAAAAAAAACTAACTGCCTAGCGGCAACAGTGACACTAATGCAGCGATCAGAAACCGATCGCTTAGTGACACTGGCAATAGGGGTGAAAGGGTTAACTTTAGGGGCAATCAGGGGTTAAACCTTTATTGGGGGGGGGGTAGGGGGCTACCCTGGACCTAAAGGGGCCTAAACCTAACTGCCCTGACACTTTTTTCTGTCACACTGACACTAAAAGCAGTGATCAGAAAATAAATGATCACTGCAATCAGTGACACTGTGACAGGGGGTGATCTGGGGGTGCTGGGGGGGTGATCGGGGGGGGTTATGTGCCTATGTGTGCTGTGTCAGTGTGCTGTTGGTGCAACTCACAGTACTGACGTCTTCTCTCCTCTGGAATCAAACGAAAAGACCGCCAGAGGGGAGAAAACGTCACTTCCTCCCTGCCTGTGTTTACAGTTACACAGGCAGGGAGGGCTCTGCTGCATTCTCATTCGCTGAGGGAGATCGAGAGGGGACGGCTGGAAACCAATAGCCGCCCCCTCCTCCCGGACCTCCCGTACACCGTTCCCGGCCGCCGCATGTACCGGAGGGGGTCCCGATCGGACCCCCGAACCGAGGTAAGGCGGGGACGTACCTATACGCCCATGTGCCTGTACGTGCCATATTGTGGACGTATATGTACATGCGGTGGTCGGGAACTGGTTAATCGTTTTTTTTTAAATCGATTAATCGACTAATTTCGAATAATTATAACGCACATACAGATCCAACTACCTTTAGCTGATCTCCTCCTTGCAGGCTGATTCCCAATGCAGCTACCAACCACTGGAAAAATGGATAGCAGGATACAAAAAACACACAAAGGCAGCGCTCGATGGGAATAGCATTAAAACTTTTATAGTCTTCAAGTAGGTAGCAAAATAAATATTGCACTGGAAATAAAATCGATGTAGCTACATAAACTGTAAAAATGGTGCGAGTAATACCAAGCGGTAACAAAAGCAGTCATAAAAACATGTAGCTAAGTATGATACTGCTATAAAAATGTGTACAACGATGCCACTGCTGAATCCAGATGAGGAGAAGTTAACATCAGTCCGTCGGCATGTAGATGTCCCGTGAAGGGAACTATTACAACTCCCAGTGGATGGTTGTAGAATTCCAGGTTGATAGAGGGAAGTGTAACAGCCCTTGCGTTTGGCAGATAGTAAGGTCCCGCCGACATGCAGATATGAAGGCACAGCAAAGGAGCCCTTCAGATGGACACGGCAAGCCCCGACGGTGGCCTTGACGTCACCGGATCTCCGACGGAACTCCCTGAAGCCAGCAGAGAGGTAGGTACAAATCAAAATAATTTTGATCGATCAAAAAAATTAAAGATTAATCGATTAATTAAAAGTAAATTTCCACAGCCCTAATATATATATATATATATATATATATATATATATATATATATATAATAAATGGCTTCATGTGATTCCTGTCCTTAAAGGGGGAAGTTCACAGGACGAAATCAAAACCTGACTTCAGTTTTAACTCAAATCACGCTGGTCAGTCTAGAGGAAGAAGGGCGAGAATCTGGTGCTTGCCTGTACCTACGGCGTGCGCTCCTAGGAGTAGGATGCGCGGCTCAGGCACCAGAACAGGCAGGGTTCCAGCCGGATCAGGTCTGCTATTCTTCCCCCCTTGGCCCCTCTTCCCCCCTGGAAGCATCCACAAGGTAAGGCCTCTTCCCAGGCTTATCCTCCTCCTTCTTGGGAAAGCGTGCGGCCGTCCTTTTCAGGATAAGCCGCGGCTCTGGCCCAACATCCCCCCTTACACTCCCCAGTCACATTGATTACATCCCCCCGGCCACCTCTCCACCCCGGTTCCCACCATCCCCAGGCAAACACAATTCCCGGGGCACGATCGCGGCGACTGCATTAAGGAAAGTCCGCGGCTTGAGCCGCGGCCTAGCAGTGCGCCGCTCTCGCACCAGTCATCCCCACAATAGCACCGAAACCCCCCTCTTCTGCCCCAGTAGGATCGCCACCGTCCCCCCTCGGCGCCCCAAAAACCTCTCCGGCATACAACAGGGCTTTACTTAGCTACATAGCTCCTGGCCCGGGCCTAGGCCTGGTCGGCGGCCATCTTGCTACACCCTGGCAAATTTGAAAGCTTAGGACGTACCTAACTCCTCTCCCCCAGCCCAAAAAAACTAGGAATTGACTCCTACCCCCCCCAAAGGAGTACGTATCCCCCCCGCCATGCCCCCCCCATTAAGGAATTGGTCCAGGGTTCACCGATTGCCCGTTCGGGGTCAGGAAGGAATTTTTTTCCCCGGTCGCTGCAGATTGGCACAGCACGCCTGGGGTTTTTCGCCTTCCTCTGGACCAATCGGGGAGGGAAAACTTAATGAGTGACGGCTCACTTGGATATTCTTCCTCCCATCACAATTTAAGACCTTCCCAATCAACACCACTTTCCCTGCGTTTTTTCTGCGACCATGGGTTATCTAAAATACTCTGCAGAAACCATCTGGGAACTAAAACCATTTGCCTCTATACTTCCAGTTGTCACCAAAAAAGCTCTAAGGAGTGAACGACTGTTAAAAATCAATCAACGATTGACAGTCAAAAATTACACGCAGGTACCCCAGCCCAAGTGCATATTATGCGCTTTGGTCAATACAAGATCGGCAGTAAAACACCGACAAGAAATCTATGATTTCATCCTTCAACGCGATTTAGACTGCCTCTTCATCACAGAAAGCTGTCTCACAGCTGACTGCAACACCATTCCACCTATACCCTAAACATCAAACACCTTTTGGTGCTTGGGGATTTCAACCTCTGGGCCAACTCCTCACTGGACCCCGTCGCCGACACCTGCATCGACCATCTGGAAGGATTAGGTCTGCAGCAACTAATACATGGCCCCACTCATGCCTCTGGTCATACGCTCGATCTCATTCTCAAACAAGATTTGGAAATTGACATCCTCAAAAATGAGCTGCAACCATGGACTGATCACCATGCCATTAAATTCACAATTACAAAAAACGCCACCCCAAAAAAAACTGGACTAGATTTTAGAAGAAGCTCCACTCGGAAATCTTCAAAACAACACTAGGGAACAAAGTAAAAACAATCCAACAAATACAAACAGCCACAGACATACTTTACGCCATCGACAAGGCGCTACTACAGTCAGCTGACTTAGTAGCACCAAAACGCAAAACTTGCATCCGGAAAAACAACTCCAGCTGGTTTAATGACCCTCTGGCGTTGCTAAAGCAAGAGCGTAGAAGAGCAGAAGCTGCGTGGAAAAGAAGCTCTTCAGAGGAAAACCATACCATTTATAAGGAAATAACCAAGAAATACCACAAAGAAATCATATCTCACAGATAATAATATGTTAACCCCTAGCCATCCCTATTGCTTTGGCTATGGTGTGTGTTTTTTTTTTTGTTTTCCCTCTGTCTCACTCACATGTTAACCCTTATATGACTGTCCTTTTGTGACCATTTT